>NC_089685.1:44274589-44911288 GCF_031753505.1 Anomalospiza imberbis
GCCAGTATTCCTGCTCAGACCCTAAAATGCTACAAACATTTCTTTTTATGGCTACATGAAAACAGTGATGCTAAACATGAACTCTATCTGTAATTCCCAGGGGCTGTGGGCTCTCAGCTTCTCCCCCCTGGCTGTCCTGTATTGCTCTGGCTGTGCCCAGCAGCCCTGGCCTGGGGAGCTACACTGTGCCCTGCAGCTGTGTAACAGAGTGAGCCTGGTCTCAGTGCTGCCAGGACAGGAAACATCTCCATCCCAGACCCCGGCAGCCTTGCTGTAACGAAATACTAACTGGTCTTATAATATGTAGGGCATCATACAAATAGCAATTTTCTGCTCTGACACAGCAGATTCAGCTGGGATTCTACAAGCCCTCAGACACTGCATAATAAGGATAAGGATGTGTTTCCCAGCAAGATTTTCCTGTTCAGTCGTTAACATGACTAAATTATCCCAGCTAGTCTCAGGAGTCTGCACGTGACTGGGGCCACACTGGTCTTACACAGCTATCATGGGTTTGCACCCCTGTGATTTCCAGCAGCCCGACCACACATACACACAGAGGCAGTGCCAGATTTCCTGCTTTTACCTCTTCTTGGGCTTCTTCATGCAATTGTCCCACCAATAGGATGGGCACAGGGCTTCAGCATCCTCTCTACTAATGAACCATGTTTTGCACTGCAGACCTGACCAGAGGCTTTTCACACCTCTGGTTCTGCTACAGCAGAGATCTCCTCAACCAAAATATTGTTTAGGTTTGGCAATGTACAGGAAGGGTGTAGGACAAAATGGAAAAGAGCACTTTGTCAACATGTGTGTGCATCTGATGATGTGGTTTTACAAGCCCATTGTCTCCCTAGTGCCACTGTCCAGCCAGGACTCTGTTGGGCAGCGGTCCTCAGCCACTCTGCAGGCAGCAAGCCTCACCAGTAAGCACCCCAGGGTGACCAGACTTCTGTCACCCATTCAAGTCCATCTCTGTGTACGAGGCCTTCTAGCAAAACATCAAAACCTGGCATCACAACATTAGGCAGACTTATGCAGTAGTTAGCCCCACATATGATAGCAAAGTGTGGGAGGCCCTGATCTTTACACCAGCAGCTCTGAAATGTATGCACTAATTAAAATGTTATATTTTGTAAAACAAGTCAGAAGTAATACATTGAAGCACCCCAGCATTTCTGTGTTTTACATCCATATTATATCCTGTCAGAAAGATGTTTTCATTCCCAGTGTTGCTAGCTCACAAAAATCCTATGATATTTGGGATATTTCTTAAATACAGTCTCAGGAACTGAATCTTTATCTCAGCTTCCATTTAAAATTAAGTATCTAACAATAACTCATGTCACACACCAAGGGGCAAATAAAAGAGCTAAGAAACAAAATATCTAGTCCTTGGGGTAATATTCCTTCTGTGATATTCATTCTGTGGAATGATGCTGATGGATCCCTTGTGCTATAAAAGCAACTTTTGCATGAAGCAACATCAATTGAGGAGTGATTTAAAAGTTGCACAGAGTGTTTTTTTTTTTTTGGCGTGGTGGTGGTCTCTCTACACAGCCAAATAGGAGCTGCAGTCTTCGTGAGTGAGGAATGTCACTGCTATGCCTCAAGAGGGTTGGCTTCACCCGACCCTCTTAGTGTGATGTGTGTTGGTGGCAGGAGGGAGCCCACTCCACTCCCACAGGAAGCCCATTCCACTCCAAGGGAACAGGAGTGGATAAGCTGTCCCACAGTACCTTGCATATGCCATGGAGTAAAAATACTTTGCTCTTCAGCCAGACCACTACAGCTGTCTGCAGTTTGGTCACATCATTACATAGACAGCCTCTAATAAATTTCCACAAGGTTTCAATTTCCTCATGGGTTGTCATGAGCAACTCTCACTCTGCTGATTATTTCACAAGTTCTAGTGGGAAAAGAAGGCTGAGGTCCTCACCCTAACGCAGATGCAGTAATGTAGCCCTGTATATAAATAAAGCAGCAGCCATGGACGTGGTGCACTCAAGTAACCACTTGCACCACAATGACCTTGATATATAAATACATAAAGTCTCTTTGCAAGAAGTACCCTAATATGTTTATGTGTGAGAGGCAGTAAAAGGACATTTTTATATATATCTCCACAGTGGAAAGGAAAATGCTAATGGATGATTCTGACAGCAACAAAACAGGCTGTGAAGTCAAAGTTACCTGAGGAAGTCAACAAAACCAGAGAAAGACTTGCCAGGGGCAAAGCTTTCTCCATGAGTTACAGACCCACCTCCACTGAATGCAGCTGCAAGGTCCCGGACCTTTGTCAAGATGCAAATGTCCAGAGCAATGGAATGGGACCCTTTGGGATACAGAAGCCTGGGACATTGAAGAGACATGGGTGATCCATGAAAAGTTTCTTCCTCACAGACCTTCAGAAACAGGCTCAATTACAGAGGCTTTGCACAGGGTCTTGCAGCTGCTGTGCATGTGCCTGTTCCCTGGGTCCCTGCACCTGGCCAGCGGTGCCACGCTCCAACCTCCAACTGAGAGCCTGGCCTCAGCCAGAAAGGCAGCAGGAGATGGTTCATGAAATGGCAACATCAATAAATTACAAACAGGAGAACAAATGGATAGAAGACTCAGGAAGCATATACACATGGGAACAAGCCAAGAAACAGGAATATGGCAGAAATAAAAGCAATAAACAAATATTAAAAACAACCACATTTTTACTTGGTTGTAAATGAAAACCAGGGTGGTAACATTGTATGAAGTGATGTGTGGTTTCTTTCCAAAAGAGACTGATGAACTCTACACTGCACTGTCTGACCTAGATGCATGAAAATATATCTATAATTACTCTACAACAATGACATATTAGTGATTCATGTAATTAGCTTAGGAGCATTAGATAAATTCAGTACTGATGTATTTGATTTTTGCTGGTAGATTTATCCCTTCCAATGCATTTTACAGCAACAAATGAAAAAATAGTATGAATAAAAAGAATGCAAAGTTTGTTGTCTTATCCAGATAGACAGCAAAAGCAATGAGGGATGTGCACCACTTTACAAAAGGGCGTATGATGTCTAATTAAGTGCTTAACAGAAAAAGTTTGCATTAGGAGTCTGCAGTGACTCTTGGTATGTAGGCACTAAATAAATGTACTTAATTGGCTTGTATTCTGGGGCCCTGTGGAATCTCCACGTCACTGGAAGTGATCTGATTTATTTAGTGCCTGGACAAGGCTCTGAAAATGTAGGCAGTAAATGCAGTGGTGGAGCTCTGCCAGCACATCCAGGACCTCAGCCCTTTGCCTCCTGAAAAATTTCCCTCAAGCACAACAAGCAGCTGAGGTTAGGCACTGGTTGCTTGGTGCTGGGGCTGAGGTGAAAGCGAGCCCTTATCTCTGACATCCTGGCCCTGGGATTCCCAGCTGTATGCCCAGCATTGCCTCACATCTGCTTGTGCTCACAGGCCTCGGCTTTCATTTCAAACGATGGCACAAGCCGAGACAGTCCATGCTCTATCCACTGCATGCTACGCCTCTGGCATCCCCCAGCCACTGCCTGCCTGCACCCCCACCCCCTGCGCCTCCCTCCACAGCCAGCCCAACCCGTGCAACAGCCCAGGAACTCTCCTGAAGGCACTACCCCAAGGTGGCAACTGCTTTCAGCTTTGGCTGGTCTTGTTCAGAGAAACTTAGTAGGGAAATTTTATTGTGGCAGTTAAGCTTTCCTGCTCACTAGATGTAAAAGTTACAAGTAATCAATTCTCTTGGTAAACATTAAGGAAAACTTGCAGGGAGCAATTTCATTTGTAGAAATGTGTAACTAAACATATTAATAATGATGCAATATGTGTGCCAACCTGCCACAGTGTGTGCTTTCAACTTTCACCCAAGAAATGTACTAGAAGCAATAAGCTCATCATAACCACAAAAGCCTGACTGATGGAGCTGGATGTAAATTTAGCTGCAGAAGTGCAATACCAGTCAGGTGCTCCCCCTTCAAAGAGAGTGTTCTCACACCTCTTTCCCACACCCCTGCTTAGTCACTTTCAGTGCTGCAGAGGAACTTTGAAGCTAAGACTGTTCTGTGCTTGTCCCCCTGTGCCTTCCCAGAAAAGAGTAATTAAGCTTCTCACACCACAACACGTGCAGGGAAGACTGATGTGAGACTGCCTTACTGTTCATATGAGGATGGCTTGACTTTCAAGGTTTGCTGTGCCATACTGCAAGACTCAAGCTGCAGCAATGAATCTAATTTGGTACCTATGGGGGACATGGACAGTTCGACTTGCCCTGACACCTTTGGGATCTTTTTTTTTTTTACAGTGGGAAGCCTCAGACACAGGAGCTGACTGGTTTAACAGGGCTCCCTCAGCAGGAGCAGCTCAGGCACACCTGCTGTCAGATGCATGGTCTGAACACCAGACCTAGTGCTGGCAACAGCCAGCAGATTCCCTGCCCTCATACACCTTCTGAGAGAGACACATACTCTGCAGGTATCTTCTTTTGTCTCCCAGTTTCAGTACTGAGGGTACAACTCGATGCTAGCATTTACCCTGCTGGTAATTTTAGTTTCTGGGATTTTCTGCATCAATGTGGTCAAAGTCTGCCAGGCTCCCCTTGGCTCTTCCTGGAGGAGACAGCTGTGTCTGCAGAGGAATATTTTGCTACAGAAATGGACCCTGTGCCATTGCACTGCATGTGTGTCCATGTCCCTGCCCATCAGTCCACTCTAAAAACCTCTGAAACCACTGTCTAACTTCAACAACCTTTTGGAGATACACCTTAAATATTAAGCTCCTGAAAGTTTTAAGAAAACAACAATCTCATTGCTTCACAAATTTAAGCCTGTTGGACTATTACCCCCTGTGGAAAAGGCTGATAGGGCCACAATGCTGGTACCTCCTACTGACAAAACAGAATTATTTCATATATTACCAAACTGAGAACAAGATTTTAGGAGAGAAACCAATGAGCATCTCTGTGCTATGTTCATTGCAATGACTCTAGGCTAAAAAAAGACAGATCTGCTTTTGGCAGATGCTGCAAATAAATCACATGGTGTGGAAAGTTCATCAGCCTAAGCTGGGTAGGTATTACCCACCAGCTCCTCTAAAACACTTTGTTTTTCTGCCTGTCAGACCAGGGCAGAAGAGCCTCTTTTGCTTATGGAGAGGTCTGACTGCCCCCATGGTGTACACTTCAACATCACCTGGATGAGGTGAAACAGCAGTAGAAATTGGAAAACCTGCCTTGCCACTGCAGAGAGGAGACCATCAAAGACATTAAGATCACAGTGAGCATTGGAATCCTGCAGGCCACGGTGTTTGGCACTCAATCAATATCCCCAAGCAACCATGACAGAAACCCACTGCGTACCACCACCAGCAGTCCCTGAGCTCCTTGAGATGCTGGAGAAATGGCATCAGCCTTAACAAGACTCCTTCATATAATTTGACATAAGACAGCATTTGGCCCATACCTCCAGTCCTTCTGCAGTCTTTTACAGCACATAAAGCAAGGCAAATAATCCCTTGCCTCACCATCCAAAAGTTAGGCAATCTTACAAAGACTTCAGGAGGAAAACCCAACTATTTCAAATAATCAGCCCTCCCAAATTAATTTATACCAAGATAACTTCTGTCTTTTGGGAATCTCAAAGCATTCTTCTGCCATTCTCAAAAGTGTGAAGCTATCCAGGAAGAGCTCCAACTCACATGCAGCAGCTGACCAGTGAGGGACTGGAAAAGGCACAAGGAGAGCTAGGGAAGACACATGGAATTTCTCCAGGATCCTTGAAATCTCTGACAATAATCAGCCAGATGAGAGCCATCTTGTCAGCTTTTCTTTGCCATTCAACTACACAATTTCATTAAATGAAAATGAAACACTGCTAGGTCATTCCTGTCTTCGTGCAGTCAGTGATCACAAAAGTAATGTTCTTATCAGGAAAATCTCGCTACAGCTCAAAACTCTTGGATTTCTTCAACTCCGGTTAATAGTGCTTCTCCAATAATTCATAATTGATTCCACAATGGCTCCGTTTTTGCTTAACTGCTACTTTTGCTCATTGAACAGATAGAAACACTCAGTTTCTTGGCTCACAGAACCCTCCAGATGCATCATATCATTGGCTATGGACTATAAAGGAAAACAATTATTGCCTTTCTCTCATCTTTAGAATCACCGTTTCCAAAGCTGTGCTAGCCCAGTCAGGAAAATGAACCATCACATCTCAGCTGATGATATGAAGTCCTTTGACCCATCAACAAGAAAGATGGTATTTAAATACTTATCTCTCCAGCAATTCTCCTCCTTTCCCTATCCCCATAAAAGATTTATGTTCTCAGCCTTGGCCAGCCGGCAGTACCTGTTGTGCACATGGAAGACCAAAAAAAGCCTGGAGTTACCTCCAAAGAGCCAGACAAAGGACTGGACTTGCTTCTTCATTGGCAGGGCTGTAAGAAAACTGGCTCACTCCCCAGAGCTGCAGAATAACCTCTTTAACAGCTTCTGAGCACAACACAACACTGCAAAAAGCCTGAAAGGCATCAGGTTAGAGTTTCAGTAACTGCAATGGTACTAAGGATCAAGAGGATTTTCTTTCAGCCTAAGAGTAACACAATTCCATGAATATTTTTCAACTGTTCTTGTTTACAGTGAAAAGGCTTTGTGTCTACAGGACTGTTTGCTTGAACTACCCAGCTACCATGAGATAAATTTAATTATAGGAAAAAGAACACCTGTTGGAATTATATGTAACTACACACTTTCAAAAAGGTCACAAGAAACAGCTCCCCTCTTTCAACCCATAGCTACGGATTTTGATTACTGGAACGAGGGATGCTGCAGAGAGACTGATGGTAAAAGACTTGTAGCATATGCATTGAGAAAACTGGATTCTGGACATTAACTTCTTTTCTTCCCATGGAGAATTAGAGAACTTCACCATTTGTGTAGGATTTTGAATGTTGTCAGACTGGGTATCTCACAATGACACCCACTGTTGCATGGCAATTAATCTCAAATGAGCTTTTGATCCAAAACTTCTGAGACATGTCAATACATTGCTTTAGGTTACACGTTTCCCATGTAACCAGTTGTATCCAGGATTCCCAGTCCTGGAATCAACTGGACTGCCTGGAATATGGCAGTCCTACTTTCTAGCCAGAGAGCTGGGAGCTGGATAAGTGAGCTAGCCTTCTCTTCATGCCAAAACTGAACAGTGAAATGAAGCAGTGGGGTGCAGTGCCTGAAGAGAGGCTCTGGAGGAACCGTTAAAACCCTGTGGCACTTTTCTCAAGGGAAGCAATAGTCCCGCTAACAAGGCCAGATGCCAATTTAGAGAATTAAATTCTGCCTACCCAAACTCTTCTTGTTTCATGTGGGTACAGTGCTCTTCACGTCCTACATAAGAAGTTTGGAAAGGGTCTCCTGGAGCCCTGGGACCCATTCCCTCCTGCTGTTGGCAGCCTACAATATCTCCCCTTTCACAGACTGGTCAAGCTACCTCCAAAGAATAATTTGTTTTAGCCATAATTGGAGGTTGATCCAGAAGCAGTTGTTAGAAACTTGCTTTTCCAAACAGGGGATTGCTGATATGCACTGTTAAACACTGGCTGTGCTCCATCCCAGGGGTGGCTGCATTTCAAGAGCTGGCCAAGCAGAGGGCCAACCCCCAAGTGCCAAAGCACTGGGAAATCCAGGAAGAAAAGGAGACGATCCTATGGGCTACTTGTAATGGGAGAAATCATGCAGAGGATCATGGGGCAGATTGGACAAGCATCTTGCTCTTCACATGCCCTTGTCCTTCAGAGATGCTGAGGCTTCAGGAGGCCTCATAAGGGGACATGTCACTCCTCTAGGATGGCCTGTGGGAGAGGGGGAGGGATTGTCACAACCAGGTGAAAACTAAGCTAAAGTTTCTCCTTTTCCCCTGATGTACTTTTTGCTGCCCCATTATTTAAAGGGAAAATCTCCTCTTCTCCGCTGTTGGAAACTTGTACCAGCTTGGAAACCCCCCCAGAGTGCTTGGGAAGATGGGCTTCCCTGCAGGAAGGAAAGCTTGAGGACCAAACCAAGGGATGCACTTTACCACAGCCATCAGCAAGGTGGCTGGTGTGACATGGTGTCCTGCTGGTGTGCTGCTACTGCCAGCTACCACAACTGATTTCTAGGCTCCTATATAATTATATTGACTCCAGCCTAGCCTCATTTACGTAATCTCATTAAATTTCCCTAGAAATCATTATTCTTGTGCTTATGAAACAACAGGCCCCATGTCTTGCTAGATTTAGTGATACAATGCAAAGAGCTGGACAGGATTTGGCCATCACCCCAACCATGCCTACCTGAAAAGACTGTCCTTTGCACATGGCATTTCTGAACAGAGCCCAGCAATTTGTATTTTTCCAAAGACAGGATAATCAGGAAGATGCTGTTAAAGAGGTCTTTTTCCCATAAAGTGCACTTCAACAAAGTGTAGATGGGACTTGAAAATATAATTCCCTAGGTATGTCCTCACATGTCCTGAGCATTGCTGAACACCTGCCATTATCCCTCTTTTCTTCTTATCAGTTTGCCCCTTTGTTTTCTCTCTGTGCAGATGTCAGTGGCACAGGACAATTAAAAAAGATGTTTGCAGCCTTCTAATGGGTTGGCATCCCAGGCTGTTTTGAGGTTATTCTTGCATATTTGCCCAGGTTCTTTGTGGAGTCCTGCAAGTGACTGAACTCAAATCTCCCATTACCCACAAGATCCTTGAAGGACCTCAGCACAATTAAAATGTAGCTTTAGTTAAGGATAACAATGATAAGCTTGAAAACCAAGCTTATTCGGGCCTAAAAGGTAAAAAAACCCAACCAGGCAGAAGTTCCTACAACCCAAAATCAGGACTCAAAAGTAAAAGTTACTGACCGTTTTTAACTCCTATTAGTTTCAGCGGCGAGTGTTACAACCACTCGCTGTCATGGTCAGACTTCTGAGTAGAAATACACAGTTTACTTCTGCTCTACACAGCTAATTTCAGGTAAAACCAGCAGGTCTGGTGTTCAAATCCTCAAGGAAGAGAGGCAGGCTGCATGCAGTAACAGAGAAAGGCAAAACATAGGAAGGTTTTTCCGCTACGGAAGGCACGAAATCAATAAAATGCTCAGTAAGACACGCATCCCACAGCAAGACAGTGGTAATGTGATGTTTCAAAAGTTAAAAGCATGTTAGAATTTGTTGCTGGAATATAGTCAAAGTGCAAATATGCCTCTTCTATAAATAGCAAACAGCAACAATAGCTGAGGTCTCCAAGTGATTTATTAGCAGTATTCTGAATAGATGAACACAAAAATAAGTTACTAATTTACTAAAATCTTGTCAAGGAGACTCTGCTTCAGTAAGCCCTTTTATCCTGAAGCTTGTCTAAATGGGGACATTCAGGCGAGCTAATCTGAATTGACCACAGATGGGAATGTAAAGTGAATGAGATAATTGCATTGCAGAGTGGACAGTCACTCTCACTCACAGTTAAAGAATTAACATCTGCTAAGGGCCCCTTGCAGATGAGCCCTCAACTGTGATCCCCAGACAAGGATAATTTTAAGATTAGTGTGTTGAAAAGACAATATTAATATAATCTGAACTATGGGAGGGAAGACAGCCTTTTATGCATACTAGTAAAGTTAGTATTCCTGTCTGAGCATGAAGCTGAAAGAGTTTATTTCTGCATCTTGTTTACTGTGATAAGATTACATTTGGCTGGTGGATCCAGTTTTGATTTCCCTTGCAATAATGTGGCTGAAGGGTTACACCCTGAAAAGCAATGAAAATACTAAGCATTTGTAGCATTTTTGTATGATTCAGGCTAGAACTTGGCCATAGCCTTTCTCTTAAAACACTGGTGATACAAGGCTAACATTTAGATGTTTCTGCCTATGCTTAACAAACTGCTGTTGTGAAACAATTTATTCACTGTATTAAGCATAGGGGAAGTCTATAATGACCTCTCTGCATGCAGCTGATCCAAAATTATTCCCCGACATGGGAACGTGTCCCCTTCACAATGTTGAAAATCCAATTCCTCAAAGCGGTAGATACTTGAATCTTGCTGGGAACCGAGGTTGGCTATACCAAGGTTGGGATGCCAGGGCAGGAGGTGGGCACCCACCATCTGCCTCCTTTCCTGTTCCCTATTGAGGAGAGGCTCAGTTGGTTTGTTTGGCTTCTGTATACCTGCAGAGAGATCAGTGACTGCTGGTTGTTGAAACAATGGCTCTTCCTTGCACGAGGTCAGACTGCAGCCAGGCTGCCCTGGCATGGGGCTCAGCTCAGCAGAGCCCCTGAGGTCTCTGGGCACATGCTGACCTGTGAACTCAGGCTTACTTCCACCAAGAAAACCATTTAGACCAAACCCAGGGCATTTTAGTGCAGTGTTCCTGATATCAGTACAGCCCTCAACCTCTTTGCTTGGCAGTTCTGCCCAGATTTGTCCTTTTTTTCTTAATCCCGACACTGGGCTGTTGATCCTCCATCTCTTGCCTGCCTCAGGCTGGAGCCGCATCCACATCAGAGATAATCAAGTCTGGAGAACTTGCAGCATTAGGGACAAGTAGCAAAGAAGAGCAGGGACCTACCAAGTCCCTGATGAGGTGATTCTACCTATCAATAGACCATCCAAGTGCCACACATGGCGTGTGACATAATTACCTCGTATGGTTCCCATTGCTGAGGTAGCACCCAGCTGAGGTGACTGCAGCCTTCCAAAAATATTGCTCTCCCAGAGCTCTCCAGCAGCCCAGTCCCACCACTGCATAGGCAAGCCCAGAGCCACACTGGGATGAAAGGATGAAAGAGCCATTTCAGCATTTCTGAGGTCTGGGTCTTTGAAATGAACCTAGAGGCTTGGCAGCTTGTTTTCTACACTATCATAAATCTCCTCAAGATCAACATCATGGCAAATTCTGATGAGAGAGGATTTTTGTCATAAGAGTTGAAGTAGGCATCTAAGGAATGACTCATGATGATGAGGCAGAATGCAAAAAGTCTGATCTTTCTCTTTAATAAAAAGTGAAGCAGATACACCTTTGACCCAAGTTAAGACGGGTGATATGTTGAAAAAAGGCCTTAAGCCCCTGAGTACTGTGGGGTTCTGCCCACTGCTGCCTTGAATCGGGGCTTGCAGGCACCATAACAATCAGCAGAAGTGCAGGTGGATCTGCACCACCTGCTCTTTACAGAGGGCAAAATCAGAAACCACCAGCCCAACAAGCTGTTGTGTCTTTGCCAAACTCCAGTGATATTTGGGGTGAGTCACCACCACCTGAGGCCTCACCTGAGAAAAACTGCTCATCCAAAGGGATAGACAGCAGAGAGTGATCTGCCAGCACCATGCAGAGAGACCCCAACATCCTGCAAAATCCTGCAAGCCCTTAATGCCGTGCCCAGAAATGCACATGTGGCGTTGAAATGTCTGAAGTGTGAGAAAGCAGTACACAGACAGTGTGACACATGTTTTGGATCATGGGTTACAGTTGTTACATCACAGTTAAAAAAAAAAATTGAAAAAGTTAAAAAAGAAGCCCAGTGGCACTCACAGAATTCGTAGTTGTGCTTTAAAGAAGACGAGTAATACCTTTCAGAGTAATGAATAATACCCTTCAGACGTGGACATTTTGGATGACTGCATATTTGAAACTACTGTTTCAAGTGAAATTACTGTTTCCATATGTCTGAAATTAGGTGCTACCAAAGTGGGAGTAAAGCACAACATAACTCCAAACAGAACACAAAACTCTGATGTTTCTTTAGGTCAGATACATGTTGCTATTGGCAGCTACTAGTAATTGCTGGAATGCAGCACACTGTAATAAATTAAATGTGATATTTGCTAAGCATGCAGGCTTGCCATCTGGAGACCTGCTGCTATTACTTTGCAGGTAAAAAGTGGTGTTTAAGTGCAGGAAACTGAAGTGTACCATGTAAGTAAAATCTTCTAAGCTCCAGCCCCTTGGATGCAATATTTGTTTAAAATTTGGAACAAGTAAATGCTCTTGACTTTTATAGCTTCTTTGCAATAACACAGACTAAAGCGATGCCAAGAGAAGAGGTCCCACAGAAGCAAGCTCAGAACATAGATTCTCTTTGCAGCATGCTAGTAAAGATGCATCAAACAACACCTAATTACTTTTCTTCTTGAGACAGGCATTGGTTTCTACACACAAGACCTTGATTCTACTGTCCCCAGATTGCACCACCCCAGAGAAGAGATTGCCTGAGGTCGGGATTTGTACAGGTTCTCTCCTGGCACAGCCCACATCCTGTGTTCAGGGACAGCACCATCCTGGTGTGCAGTGACCACAATGAAAACTGCACCAGGATGCTAGCAAGAGGGGACCCAATACCAGTGAGGCAAATACGGCCTTGTAAGATGCCCTGGGTTTCTCATCCCTGAGTAAAAATCCCTGGAAAGCTAAAAAAGGAGCATGCAAATCATATACCCAAGAGAAGTCTCACTGGCTGGCCTAAGAGCTGTGGATTTCTCCATGTCCTACATCACAGGCTGGCATAACTTTATGATTCAGGTGGTGGGACATAGAGTCTGGAACAAGTACTGAGGGCCTGAGAAATTCCCAGTGGTGTTCATACATCCTTCCTTTTGTAGGTTTTACTTTGTAGTTAGACCTGATTCAGAATCACAGAATTATTTGGCTGGGAAGAGACCTTCAAAGATAATTGAGTGCAACATCCCTGCCATGGGTAGGGACATATATCAGTAGATCAGGTTGCTCAAAGTCCCATCCAACCTGGCCTTGAACACTTCCAGGGATGAGCCATCCACAGCTTCTCTGAGCAACTTTTTCAGTGCCTCATGACCCTCATAATCAAAAAATGTCTTATGTCCAATCTATAAATGTCTTATGTCCAATCCACAGCATAAAACTGTTGCCCCTTGTCCTGTCAGAAAAGGCCATGTTGAAAAGCCTTTTTCCACTTTTCTCATAAGCCCCTTTATATATTGCACTCTGAAAGAAAGTTTAGACAGCTTTTTGGGGGCACAAGCAAAGGATGGCAAGAAAAGAAAGGTAGCACTTTTTCTCACCATTTGATTTAAAATGTAATGGAATAGTCATCCTGGATCTGTCTAACAGCTCTGGAGATCCTTGTTTCTCAGCTGATGAGAGCATGGAACAGCTTCTCTGAGAGCAAGACATTGGCTGCCTCCTGAGACACAGCTAACGGATGCACTTTACTGGAAAAGCAGCTCCCAGTATTTCTGCAGAGAGTGGCTTCCTAGCCAGAGCATGGCTAGAGGTGACCACAAATGATTGCAAAGGGGTCTGAACACATGATTTTTCTCAACATGAATGCTGGTCTCCAAGGATCGGGCTTTCACCTCAAAACCAGTTCTCAGCAGAAACTGCAATGATATAAGTGATCTCCTGATTCACCAACCAGATTTTATCCTTTCTCTGTGTTAGGCCAGAGAGGAATTTTAAATTTGATTAAGCTTTCAGGCAAGTTCATTAAATTAGGCCACTAGAGGGAGCAGCCTTTAAAGTCCAGAGCTGGTGACCGGGGATGCGTCCCCCGAGTGGGGGGACAGAGGAGGGCGGCCCCATGGCCGCGGCTCCCAGGGAAAGCTCCCCAGCAGTGGGGGATGGAATTGCACATTGCTAAGAGTATTACTGGTAGCGCCTCCAAATGCATCACTTGTTATCTGCTGTTTCTGATATTGAAAACCATCCGACTTTCACGGATATTTTTCTTCTTAGCAAATATGATTTTTTTTCTTCCTTTTTTTTCAAGTTCTTTTCACATTAGTGTGCACAGGAAAAAAGACAAGGTATAAGTTTTAAAATTACCTGGCTAACCTGGTTTATGGGAACCATACTTCAGCTGAGTAGCCGAGCAGCTACTTTGGTTATAAGCCTACTTCTCAGTGAAGGCAGTCCCTATTAAAAGTCAATCTGGCGGTTATTCATTTTAACATAGTTGCATTTTGGTCAGACTTATTTGCATCACCTTAAAACCACACAACTGCAAGATCTGGAGAAAACTGTCTAGAGTGAATTTCCCTTTGGCATCCTGAGGAATTAGCAGCACGAGCCTAGGTTGCAGTTGTGTAGCGAGGTTCACCAGGTGAAAGGAAAGGAATTTTTTTGAAAAGAGAGGGACTACGAAGGCAGCAAAGCAAGAGGCAGGGTGGTGCCTATATCATCTAGGAATGAATTACGTTAATTCGCATTGTGAAATACACGCGATGACAAGAGACGCTGGTGTAGTGAATGAAATGTGAAGTGCAAACACGGGCGAAGAGATTGCAGAGAGAAAGGGGGCTGGAGCGGGGGCTGGAGCAGGGGCTCTCTCGTCCCAGCCCAGGCAGACTTACCTCTCCTCCAGTGCAGGGGAAGGGGCTCGAATATCTGGAAGTGCAAATGGCTCCCCTCTGCCTCACGTCATCCTCCAGCCCGAAGGTGGCCGAACAGTTAGCAGCAAAGTATTTGTAAGGCTTCCACGTCTCGCCGAAGTCCTGGGAGCGCTCCAGCACCATGGCAGCCGGCCTGGGCGACTTGAAGACCATAATCAAGTGAGTGAAGTAGAAGGCGGCTTCCAGGTCCAGGCGGATGGTCTCGCGGGTGGCATCCTGGGCCGCCTGCCACCAGGTGCGGGGCAGGCGGAACGGGGAGTCGGCCATGGCGGCGGGGGGGTGCGCCAGACCCGCGTGGGCCCCGCTGCAGCGGCCGCACGAGGGGCGCCGGCAGCGCCGCTCCGCGTCCTCGCTGTAGCTGCAGAAGCGCTCGGCGGCGCGGCGGCCGCAGGACGTCTGGGTGCGCAGCGCCCGCCCGTGCGCCAGGTCGCCCATACGAGGGTTGCAGGCCTTCTCGCAGGGACTGCTCGCTGCCGCCACGCCGCCCAGACCTGCGGGGCAGAGAGCGGGGGCTGGAGGCGGCTCCTGAGGTGGGAGCACCTCACCCCGTCAGAGCAGACACGTCCCGCGGCACGCGGGATGCTGCCCCCGCCGAAACGTGTGCCACTGGTACCCACCGAGCCCTGGAGGGGCTGTGGAACAGAGTGGCACTGCTGCTCAGCTGTCCCCTCTGTGGAGTTCATTGCCTCTATAAGAGCAAAAAAAGCGACCCCAAAACCTTTCAGGGTTTCCCTGCACTTGGGAAGATCCCTACCTATCCAGAGACGCAGAGCAGGCAGCTGACGGGGAGAGATGAGTACGCCCTGCCCTCCCGCCCGGGGGCACCAGAGCAGGGCTGAGGCTTCAGGGCCATGCCACCCATGACCCGAGGCCTCCAAAGGGATCCAGGCAGCCCTGGGGAATTGGAAAGAGCAGATGAAAGGCAAGCTGCCGCCAAGGCAGCATGCTGCCACGAGGCCAAGGAGACTGCCATGGGGGACAGCACTGCTGCAACCCAACCCACCGTGCAGCCCATCAGGTGTCAGGGTGTGAGAGCCCACAGGAATATCACCTACCAGCAAGGACCTCAAGTCTTCACCCCCTTTCCCACCACTCCATCCCTACCCCGAACTTTCCCACAATCAGAAACTGCTGCTGACACCACTGTTTAATTATAGTAAAGGCTTAAGTTTGGAAAGGCTGTTGCTGGTGTGTGTAAATGAAAGAAAAAAAAAGTTTTGGTTGAAATTATGCTGGCAAGCTGCCACACAGCTGAGGCTCTGTGGCTTTTGTTCAAGCTTTTCTGGAAATCCTGTCAATTTTAAAATCCACAGTTATAGAGTCAAAGAAAAATAAAATCACCGTGGGCTTTACTGTGAAATCATGTAACTCTCACATGTATAATCAATGTAACTCTTGGTGCAGCAATGCTTGATTAGGGGCTCTCCAACTTTTTATTAACAAACTTAAGAGTAGGTCAAAGTGGTATTTGGGGAATTGTTTAACATAAAGAAAAATCTCTGTTGACTTGGATGTGTGGAGGTCAAAGCATCTGAGGTGCATAATGTCTTCTTTATCATCAGGCCAGTCATACACAATCAGCTTTGTGCACCAATTAATGTCTTCTTCTTGGCATTTTTGTTATGTCTGAAGGTCATTTCAGTTTACCATCCAATAAATCCTTTATCTGGGGCTTATTCAGCATTTGCCTACAGTGTCATAATTGCAATTAAGCTATATTATGCACTAGCAGTGCTAAGCCTTCCAAGCCTGATAGCGTCCCCCACGTCTCCCGCTCCTCAAGAAGCACCCTGGATAAAAACCATTTTTACCACAAAAGTTCTATACAGATTTTCTATAGTGTTTCCTCAGAACAGCTGTGGAGCGCTGCTTGCTATGCACCCAGCACAAGGCACTTCTGAATCCAGTCTCTGGATTTCACTGGGTAAGCTCTCTTGGGAAATTTTTAGTGAACAAGAAATGCTCAGTCACGTTAGCTTCCTACAGTGTGCTGGTAAAGTTGTGTTGGAGATGACCTATAGTAACTGTGCAGAATATGTTTGCTCTAGCAAAGTAAACAAATAGAACTGTAAGGTCAATGTAATATCACCTACAACTCCTGAACATCCCTTTCAAAGCATTGTATAAACATTAACTAACCTACGTAGCTCTCCTGAGGGGTAGGTAAGTTAAGTGCTATTATCATTTTATCAGTTAGGCTAGCCAGTAGTTGGCCTAATTTATGTCTTTGGCTGTTTTCCTGGATTCTTTGGCTTACGTGTAACACAGTGCACTTGGCCGCTACACAAATAGATGAACATTTACTGCGGTTCCCTCGGTTGTGGGATTGCAAAGCAGATTTGGGAAGTGGTAGGAAGAGCAGGGCTCAGTCAGCCCCATCAGACAGGTTGAGATTACTGTTTGTGTTCATCAAGTCCTTTTGTTTTTTGCACACCAGACTGCTGCCTCCAGGAATGCAGTGGAGGAGGACCTGGTCAATGGGAGGTTTCCCATGACTGCAGTTGGTGGTAGGGCTGTCGATGGCCCCAGGGCAGGGACAAGGCTCTGCCTAAACCCAGCTGGGAGGCGTTGGCTACAAAATCCCATGTCAGACGCCGGGAGCTGAGAGTATTTGATTGCTCCCAGCTCGGGGTATGCTCCAGCCCTGGTCATGCACTGTCACTGACTGCAGCTGTCTTGGGGCCAGGCATTGAGGGTCCCTTCCTCATGCGGTATCAGATCTGGGGCAAGGGACCTTGGCTTCTGCAGGGTTTGAGAAATGCTGCTGACACATAGACTTGGGTCCTAGGGGCAGAAAGGGGGGAGAGGAAACCCCCTTTGAAAGGGTGTTTGTTTTCACTTGAATTGGAAAAGAGTTGTATGACCGATGCAGAGCACTTCATGTTATGAAAAGTGACAGCTTTCTAGTGTAACACTGGCTGCCACAGGAATTCAGTAAAAGGACAAATTGAGAGCATAGAGATTTCTATGCTGGCAGTCACAAGTTCACAAGTGGTCTGCCACAGCCCTGGAAAATGTGCTTTTCTCTATTGCACGTAATGCATCTGCCCAACTAAATCTTCCCATTGTATCTACTGTACATGCCACTGGACTGGGATCTTCAGTAATGAGTAAGAGCATGCAGCAAGTACCATGACTCACCTGGGAAAACATCCATGGAAAATCATATGCTTCCTGCTTAAGCATTTTGGCAACACATGCCTTGTGATGTTTCGTTTATATCTTATGCCTGATTAAATGTTTGTTTCCCATCAGAGTTTTTTTCTTCTTTTTAAAAAAGAAATTTGGCACTCGGCTTGCACCCGGCCGAGGAAGCGTTACGCAAACTGTTTATGCCCGAGTGTGTCTGCTGCGGGACCCCGCTGCGGGCAGCTCTGAGCGCGAAGTGTTTACGCTGCAGGAAGGGGCTTTGAAAACCCTGCCCGCCCTCCTCCGCACCCCGACGACTCGGGGCACCGCCACTGCCACCCGCAGGGCTCCGCAGCCGGTCCCCGCTTCCGCGGCATCCCCCGACTCCCGGCCTGAGCCCACCCGGCCTCGCCGGCCCGCCGGAGGCTCCGCGGGCAGGGGCGGCTCCGCGCAGCACAGCGCGGTGCGGCGCGGCCGGACCTCTCTTTGTCCGCGGCGCGGGAGAGACGCGCATCCCGGCCCCTGCCTTTCCGCACCCATCCGCGCACACCGCGTACGGACACGCACCGCATGTGCGGACACACGTGCACACAGCCTGTGCGCACATATATGCGTACGTAGAGGAGTACGTGCGTGTGTGCTGACACGTGCGTACGGAGACCGACGCGTGTGAGCACAGTGCGCACACGCCCGTGCGGTTCCCCGTGCGTGCGCACGTCCGCGTTCTCCGCGCACACGGGCGCGGACGCTCCAGCACACGCGCGTACCCGCACACGCGTATCTACCTCGCACGCCCGCGGAGGATGGAGAACGCCGAGCGCGGCCGGTCACGACCCACCTGCAGAGGCGGCGGCGGCGCCCAGCAGCAGCAGCGCCAGCCGCATCCCGCGCCCCATGGCCGAGCGCCCCGTGGCCGCCCGCCCTGCGCGCCCCGCCGCCCCGCGGCACGACCGGCCCCGCGCGGCATCAGCGCCCCGCGCGGCACCGCCGCCCGCCGCGCACCGCGCCGCCCCGCGCCGCCCGCCGCGCAGCGCCCGCGCCCCGCCCCGCCTGCCACCGCCCTGCCCTCCCGCCCGCCCGCCGGGGCCGCCGCGCCGCGGGGGGCTGTTGCCGGTGCGCGGCCAGGCGCGGTACTGCAGCGGAGGGCACCCGTCCACACACACATACACACCCCCTGCCCCGTCCACGCAGCACCAGCGGCTCCGCCGCGGCAGCCCAAGGCGGGCGGGCTGGTGCCCGGAGATGGACCAGCTGTCCCCCGGACCCGCGATCCCCCGGGACAGGGGCTTACCCCTCGCCAATCCCCGGAGGCTTCGACTTCCGAGCCCGGGCGCGCTATCAGGGCACAGAGGGTGGAAGTGAAGCTGCAAAAGGCAGCCTTCCTCCGGCCCGGCTCGGTTTCAAACGAGGGACTTAATTTACAAGTAACCCCGGGCCGCTCAACTTTGAAGACGTTACTTGTTTTATCGGCTTTTCTGGTAACTGAGCGATGGAGCCACGTAAACGTGAGAGGTTTTCCCTTCTTTCCTGGGACCTGGCAATCTATGGCTTAACTCCCATATGGTCTGATGGATTCGATAGCACCGGTCACCATATCACAACAGTAGTTTTGGGCTCTGAAAATAGGAAAAGACACAGTTACATCCGCTGTTCGCCACCAGACCTTTTTAGGTCACAGCAAAGGACCATTAAGGGAGCAACGGTGGAGCACTTCTGAGCAGTCATTTTTTTTTTTACTTACCTGAATCTAATCTGGGAGGAGAGCATGTTGCAAGAGCTACAAAATGCTACAATATGTCATTCTCTGCACTTTGAACTTGGATAACTTAAGAACAATTCCGTTTTCAAAAGCAGCGTGACAGTGTCTTAAGAATACCCCGCTGCCTCCTGTAATGCATTTCAAAAGTACCGCACATTTTGAGCTGCTAGGATTATATCATCATCAAAATACTCACTGAAAAGTATTTAGTGCATAATCATCTCACTGGACAGTGTTATCTCTATGTCTTTACCTTAAAAGGTAGAGGAAGGTTTTTTTGCCATATTTCCAATTTTCAGTGCTGAGTTACATGCCACAGGGAAGCATTTTGCTCATCTTGCCACTGTTGTTTTCTCTGCCGTCCAGGTGAGAGCTTCTAGACAGGGACGTCTAGTCCCCAGGCACCTGTTGAGTCCCCATGGCTGCTTGCGAGCTACTCAGTGGCTTTTCCTGCAGCCTAACTGTCAGGGTGTGGGATGCTTCCACACACCTGAGCCTCCTTATAGCAGTGACCACGGAGGTAAAGAGTGTTCCAGAGGCTTTCTGCCTTGCATCTTTCAAAACGGTGATGTATTGCCAAGGAATCACACAGGGGTTTGTGTTGTTACAGACAGGTTGCAGCAGTCACATTCTGTAGGGCTGGGAAATGAAAAGCCACAGGTGGGGAATTTATCTCCATTGCAACTCATAACTCACAGTTCCTTCTACGTCAACAGTGCCAGGTGATAAGTCTGCTGTAGGGTGATAAGTCTGGGTGGACCTGAGCAAGACCTCACACTACTGTGTCAACCCTTTTGGCATCAGGAGCATAGGGCAGGTTGAGGCCCATATGCAGCAGGAGTAGTTTTCTTGATAGGGCAGAAGACAAGACCTGACAGGAGCAGAGGATGGCTCTGGAGAAATCCCTGAGTCAGGAGGGAGGGAGATGATCTGGACTGTAAAACGGCAGAACAAAAATTTTGAAGGAGGTGAATGGTGCTATCACAAGCTGGAGAGACAGAGAGTGCAGACAGGCTCAGGCTTAAATTGGAAGAGGGAAGAGCAGTGTCCAGTGAATGGAAATGAGTGGTGTGGTGTGTAATTGTGTGGATAGGAGAGGGAGAGAGCATGTGTTCAGGACAAACTCACAGCATTGTCAGAGGCAGGAGGTTGGATATTGCTGAAACAGATTAATGGAATAGAAAACTGGAGAGAATAAAGGACAATTTCCAGATAACCTCAGAGATGAAATCCCAAAGTCATCTTAGGTATCCATACATTTGAGGGCTTGATAGCATGATCCCACTCCTTTGAGATGCTGCTGCCTGGCTCATGTGCCTCAGTCCTCTTAAACCAAATAACTCAGCTGCACTTTCTTGCCCATCAGCCCTGCTCTTCCTAGAGGAATTTGTTTTACTTGTTGGAGGCCTCACAGTCTGCCACTTGGGCCATGGGAAACTCCTACTCTCCTGCACCCCTTTCCTGGCTCCTGGAGGCTCCATGGGACCTGCACACACCTGCAGCCATGAGTGCACCCAAGCCAGCGGCTCAGTGAATACAGCCTGGAGAGCTGTACATCGCCACAAACTGTGGGCATCTTCCCAGGACAGGTGATCTTGTCTGCTGCTTCACAGGGCTGCTGGGAGTTCACCAGGAGGTTAGAAGGGCACAGAGGTGTTTCAGCACAGTTTTATTTCCTTTATCAGTCAGTGTTGCCTCTTCAGTTGCCAGAGGAAGAAAAATCACATATTTGAGAGGAGGAGAATGTACACCTCTCACCAAATTTCTTCAGGATCATGAGCTTTTGAGTTCATACTGTACTGCTAGTCAAAGAAGAGCAAGAGTTTTTTACAGCTGTCATTTGATAGTTCATCATCACCTTTCACTGTGAGGGTGGTGAGGCACTGAAATAGAATGGCTCAGAGAAGTTGTGGATGCCCCATCACTGGAAGTGTTCAGGGCCAGGTTAGCTTTGAACAACCTGGGCTTGTGGAAGGTGTCCCTCCCCATGGCAGAGGGTAGATGCTAGATGATATTTGGCCCCTTTCAACCCAAACCATTCTGTGATTCCATGATTCCTGCAGTGTGGCTGTAGGTAGACAGGTAGATGGAAAGGCTCAGAATGTGACAATCACCTGTCTGGTGTATGCATTTCTCAATTCTATGTAGGAAGTCTTTAAAGGGTAATGACATTCCATCCACAGACATGTCACAGTAAGTGTGAAGGAAATAATCAGGGATGACAAGCCTGGGGGCATGGCCTCTGCCTTCTCAGAGATGCTGAGGAGGTAACCTGAAGGAAGGAGCCAGCTGCCTTGGAAGAGGTCTCCAAAGGCATGATGCTATCCCTGGGGAGTGGAAGCAGAAGCCTTTTGGTCTTGGTCTTATCTGTCAGTACAAAATCCCAGCACTGAATCGTGTGAGGAGAGATGATCCTCAGTGAATCTCCTCCCCAAGCACCCTGCCAAGGGTAAGGATGAGCTGGGAGTAAAACTTTCAAGTCACTGTATGAAGCTAAATTTAGAATCAGACCATGGGGCAAGGAGGGGGGTGGGAGGAGAAATACCTCACCCAGTTAGAGCCCCCTGGTTTAGCCTTCTGTCTAAAAAGTCTAAAAATTAAAAAAATCTCAAAAATTAAAAAAATCAAACTTATTTTTAACTAGAAGCTTGTTCAAAGATCAGCATTTTGTCTGTTGGCATCTGTGTAAGTATGCAGAACTCCTGTTACAGTTTAACTGGAGGCCTTTGGGGTCGGTGCAGTCCTTCAGACATGCCTGACTATTTTAAGTGGTGTGACGTGTGCTGTTTGAGCCTGCTGGTTCATTCACTGCTCCACCAGCAACTGGGCATGGCCTGCTCAGTGCTGTGCATGGTGTGGAGGTGCTACCCAAACAGAGCATCACAGTTTGGTGGGAAGATGAGAGGCTGGATTGGAGCAGTCTCTGCCAAGCAGTATAATTGTAGGGCAGCAATTCCATCTGAACAATTGCCTATGTGTTTTAGCTCTAGAGATGCTTACTTTTAGTTTGCTAATTATTTTTTCGAGGGACCCTTTCAGTGTCCTCTGGGCAGGACTGGATGTATCTCACTCTGCTCAACAGTAGAACTGCTCCTTTGCTGTGTAGGATTTGGTGATGTTACTGTTTATATGAAGGATCTACTAGATTAGCAGTCCTACTGATTTCAGAGAAAATTTGGCTGATCCAGATCTTGTGGCTGTTGCAATTTTCAGGAGATGATCCTCTCTGCTAGCTATGAATGGAGGTTGGTGTACCATACATACATTTAAACATGTTAGAAGAGCTTTGTAGAAAGGAATAGAAATTTGTTTCAATAAAAAATATGGTTTTGATTTAAAGCCCACTGAAGTCAATGAAAGTTGACAGCTGATAAATGGATTTTGGATGGGATCTGAAGTCACCTCCGACCTCTCTGTTGTGGTACTACATCTTTAATTCTTCCTATTAAAACACCTTGTTAACTCTTGTACTTCTCCAATTTTTTTTTTTTGCAAATCACTGACAATCTTCCAGCCATCATCCAATGAGCAACAAAAACCTTTCACTGACTCATGAGATTTTGAAACAACTTGATTCCCAAGTTTTCTGTATGAAAATAAACCAAAGGAAAACCCAGAGCAAACATTACTGATTAAAGCTCCATATTCACAGTGCCACAGAATCACAGACTGGGTAAGACTGGAAGGGACCACAATGGGTCATATGGTCCACCCTCCCTCAAGCAGGGTCATCCTGGAGCAGATTGCACAGGATTGAGTCCAGACAGTTCTTGAATGTCTCCAATGAGGGCAACTCCAAAGCCTCTCTGGGCAATCTGTTCACGTGCTCTGTGATACGCAAATTCCTGTTAAAGCTGAATTGTTATACATGACAATACCCTAGAAACAACTGGAGAAAATGAGGGAGCCAAAGTTCCCTTACCTTGCCTTTTACCCAGTGACTGACTTAACTTTTTGGAGCCAAGTATTTTGCATGCTCGACCAATGTGCATATAAGAATGGGAGCACTTTCATGGGATTTATGGAATTCAATGAAATTGGAAGTCAAGTCACAGAAGGATTATACAGTGATAGTGCTGTTCTTCAGATGGAAGATGTAATGCGGATGGAAAACATCCTATTTCTGCCCACAACAAGGAAAAAATACAAAGGGTCAGTCAGGAACCTGAAAAAGAGAGGAAGAAGAAATTCTGGAGTTACTCACTGCACATTTTATGTGAGGGCAAAACTGAGACCATGACAGTCTCTTGGGTAGACTTCCTGGCACATAGTGCTAAACCCCTTCATTAATCACAGGAAAACCTGTTTACTATGTAGTCTGGTAAAGATTTGAATCCTTGTTTCTCTGTGTATAGCATTGGTCCTTTTAGTGTGGGAATGGGTCTTCCCACTCCAGTAAGTGTTCATCACCTGGTTATGAAAGCAGGTATTGCTTCTACTTACAGTCCTCTCATGGGAGGGACGAGAGGGTTAAGGCTGTTTCAGGTATCCAGGAGGTCCAATAGCTGCTACACTTCTCTGACTAGCAGCACCAAAATGCCTTCTGACAGGGATTTGTTTTAGGAAGAAAGGTCAGTCCCAAGTCCACTGCTGCAGGGGATTGCCTGGCAGTGCACAAGGCTGGATGAAAGTGCATTAAATTCTCTACATCCACTGCTATAAAAACCCAACCTCAAACCCTATTTTCAATAATACTTTTAAAAGGTTTTGCCATCTTTCTGGAAGGGTGAGTTGGTGTTTCATTCTCCAAGCCATAATAGCTCAAACCCCACATCAATTGTTTTTCATGTGCAGCTGTTTTTTATCCACAAGCCATGGCTCCAGGCATTTTGAGTTTGGTTTTTTTTTTTTTTTTTTCCCTTTCTCTCTCCTTCTCTTTTTAATGTTCATTTTGGACAAGCAGGAATGAGGGGGAACCAGCTAATCTGCCCATGCTCCATTTACAGGGGATTCAGGAGGAAAAAAAGCAAAGTAAAAGACAGAAAGAGATGGGGAGGACTTGCTAAAGAAAGAAAAGTGTTGGTAGGCAGTCAGCATAATTTTTTGCAATAAGACCTGTGCTTGCTGGACTATTGCTCTCAGTATTTTCTTCGCTCCCACATAACCTCTGTCCTTCCTCTTCTTCTTTTCTGGGTAATTGATATGCAAATATCAAGACCAGGATGAAATTTAAATGCCATAGAAACCCACAGCATCAACGCTTTCTTATGTCAGTTCTCTGTGTCCTTCAGGCTACAAATTATTAGGAGGATTAACCTGCTGGCTGCTTCCTGAATGCCACCTCTGCCAACTTCAGCATCCAGTCAGCAGAAACACTCCTGGCAGCCAGGGAGAGCGGCTGAGGCGGTGAGAGGTGGCTGCGATGCTGAGACAGCTGGCCACAGCCAGCAGCGTGGAGCTGGTAGTGGGACGAGTCTGGGCACAGCCCTCCCAGGCCCTCACCCTGGCTTTGGTTCAGCCCTGGCACCCAATCCCAAAGCCGGGAGCAAAGTGCCAGAGGAAAGCCCAGCAGCCAGAAGTAGCCACAGCAGTGGGATGTGGGGCTGGAGGAGTGGGCTGTGGATACAGAGAGAAAAGGATTAGCTGAGGAAATCTGCTGTCACCTCTCCCCTACCCTCCAAGCCGCAAGTTGGTCTGGACCTTTGCCTTGTGCTGGAAAACCATCAAGGGTAAGAGTTGGCACATCTTTCACCCCCAGGAAACACCTGGCTGGCCATGGGCTACCACAGCCTGTTTCTCAACTCCTGATGTGGGAAAGACCCTTGGCATTGCTGTACCTCACCACTGGTGTAAGGTGAGCCAAACCCCCAGAGCTGGGGTTCAGGGTGACTGAGGGAGGGGTCCTCCACCAGTGGGTGTTATTATGTGTATGGACACAGAACCCATCATGCTGTGCTTCCCTCTGTACCTTTTCCAGTGGGAAAGGAGGGCAACACAGCTGTGTTTGCTCCCACCTCTCAACCAGAACATCTGTCAGGAGGACCCTTTTGTGGGACCTTGGATGTATGGGACACAGATATTGGTGAGGCCATGCCACCCTCTTTGGCATCTGCTCTTTACTTTTTGCTTCAAACTATGAGCATCATCCTTCCGTGATCCTTCTCAACTCTACGGTGCTGAGCAGTCCAGGCATCCTGAGGACTCTCAAAGCATCCAGCTCTTCCCTGGTGGCCTGATCAATGGGAATTTGGTAATGAAGTGCAGGAACAAGACTATTGCACTGCACCTTACAGAAAGGTAATTTAGCAGAGACAGCTGCAGGGACTTCCAGTTGCAAACACAGAATGAATTTAGAAAACCAGCTTAAAATCTAACTAAGCTAGCCAGGAGTAGGCACTGGATGATCAGGGTTTCCTCCAAGACAGTGACTTGTTGCTGAACCTTCTTCCCCAGTGGGATTGTTCAAGAACTGCACTACATTTGAATTAAATGAGGTTTAATAGCCTTCAGTTACAATCACTACTCATGCGGAGGAAAGATGGTATTAGCAGAAAGCAAGATGGGAAAAACATGCCTCTGTCTGCCTGATCAACAGGATGAGCAAAGAAAATCTGACAAATTCAGTTTAGAAATGCTCAAACAAGCATTTGGCAGTGGTTTCATGGCAAACTTAGGGAGGGTTAGGCGGTTTTAAATCACCCCCTTCAGGCATTCCAGATCAATTTAAATAATGACCATTTATCAAACATAGCAATAAAGGTAGCATTTAGAGAATGCACATTATTGTTTCATGATCCCATTGGACTCCATTGAAAGAGAGACAGAAATGATTGTCAGACAACATGTGAAAAAAACATTGATTAAATTATTTCACTTGATTAAATGAGCTGCTGGAATAGAAAGTTCCTCCCAGGGTCTAAGAAGTACTGTAAGCATTGGTCCCCTCTTGAGCCTGAGTCTGTCTGGGCCCACCCTGCTTGCTGCAGGACATGCAGTGCAGCCTCCAAAGGCAGGAGAGCCCCATACAGAAGTGATGGGGAGTTTGTACTGATGAACCAGTGGCAAAGATGGAAGAAGCCACAGTCCTGAATTGTGACAGCACAGCTGGGGAGGGCAGGGACATGACTGGCTGTCCTCCTCCTTCCCCCTCTGTTTAGCAGAGACTCCACAAATATATGACAGAAATGATGCCTGTCCTGTACTGATGAGAAAGCTCTCTTGACAAAGAGGTGTGTTGCAGAAGGTCTATTTTCCCTCCTTTCTTTGAAAAACAAAGTATCTGCATCTAGGACACCAGGAATAATCCAAGGGAGCCACAGTCTTGGTCAGAGGAAAATATTGGCTATGCACCATGGGGTGCAGTGGAAAGATCTAATGCTAGAAAGAGCTCGTGCTAATTGAGATACTTTGATTGCAGTAGGACTTCATGATGCAGGTTACTGGGTGTGAGCATCACTGAGTGCTGGCTGGTGGAACATACACCTTCAAAAGAGAATTACTTCAGTATGTCTAACACGCCTCCAGCAGATTATCTGTAGTATATCATGTAGTCAAATGAATTAGCTTCAGTGGAAGTGGAAATGGAAGAGCCTTTCTCTCTTTAAACAGAAAGAGCTCCATAAATGTGGAATGTGCTGTGTGTGTACTGTTGTAGCACCATAATGTAGCAGAGCTATGGATTCATGTAACTCGTGCATTAACTCTAGTCACCCTTTGGCTGCTTTCAAGCTTGGATCACTAGGGAGCTTTTAAACATCATTTTTCATAGGTAGTTAAATACAACAGCCCTGGTTGTTCAGTGTGTCTGGACGTGGAACACGTACAGAGTGGGAAGATGGCCAGAGAGCCAGCCTAAGTAACACTGTTCCCAGCTGCCTTATTCCTGCATATGCTAAAGATGCCAGGGGCCTCATGACTTTTGCTCTGGTTGAAAATAGAGCAATTAAGTTAATTACCCTGTATTAAGTTCTTGCTTTCAGCCAGCTTTGGTACCTTTAAGCCATGCTGCAGGCAGCAGTGAAGACATGAAATATCAGCATGGCCAGAACAAAGCCTGATCATCTCGGAGAGAGTCCTCTGGGGATTCTCCATCCTCCTCAAAGCAGCTCAGATTTCCAGGCCCTGGTGTGTATGCCTCTAATCCCACTACATGCAGTGGGAACATGGGGATCTGGAGACATTTTGTAGTAGATAGTAGTAAAGTGACAGATTTTTACCCCAGGACATGCTAGCTGTGTACCTGTAGCAAAGAGGTTTGGGAGGAGCTCTCAGAGAAGAAAAAGAAGTTGAGGCAGCTTCGGTCTGCACAGCCTCTTCTTACCAGCTGATCTGGTAAATTCACAGGAAGAACAGAAAATACAGCTGCTATAGAGCTTTGAGGCCTTAAATGTCCAAAGCACTTCTGCAAGTGGGCTTTGGGCACTGGGAACTATGGGGCAGTGGAAGGGGCTTCTGTTCCTACATGCAGCCAGATGCATTAGTTCCTCTACATCTTTTAGCAAAGGCCTATGGGCTCCTATGAAAACGTATCAGCAGGCAAGACTTCTTTAGGTGATTGCTTTAAACTCCTGAAGGGTAACTTCAATATATGGTGGCTTAAAATCACTTTTGCTGGGCAACAGGGAACTCCTTCAAGCGCCATGAGTCAGTGCTGTGGCTGTGCTTGGAAGGAGAGGAAAAAGGTCACAAACAGGGACAGATACCAGCCAGATCCTTAGTTGGTATGAATATGACCATTCTATCAACAGCCCTGACCATCTTGCTCATAAGGGTATGCTAATTCAGTGGGGAATTGGAACTCTTTTACAGTATTTTTGGAGGAGTTTGCATGCTTAGACTAGGATATGCAAAGAATGAGGGGATTTGCTCGCTTTTTGCTGTTGCTCTTGACCTGGTTCCCTGCCCAGGTGTGCTGTTAGGCCTTAGATGGGATCTCTGCTTGGGATGAGCTGCCACAGCTGCTCCTTACGGTTTGATTGCTTCTGATGCTTACATTGGGAAGTCTCAACTTGTTCATTAGAAACTGAGACTGCTGAAGTTCCCTGGCATACATTAGATGTCAATCCTCCTGGATTTCCAACTGTCTCAGTGGTGGGCCCCTGAAACCACTGAGAGCTTGGGTGCTTCTAGGCCTCAGAAGACCTTTTGTTTTAAAGAAAAACTAAACCACTACCAAGGACTGAATTAGTAGCTATTTTTTCAGTTCATCATCTGATCAGAAATGTGACTGTCCTTTTTTCGGCTGACCTCTCAGTAAACCAACACTAATCATACCATTCTTATTCCTGAAATTAAACTCTGAACATCATTGATTTTTTGAGCAACTTTTCTTAGATGTTGTTATTGACTATGGTGCCTGAAAATTTTCCTATTTGCCATGTTCAGCATGCTGAAATGCCAAGCCCCCAAAGGAGCTAAAGCAGTGAAAGAAGGCCTCACCAGTGAACAGCAAAGTATTGGTTTGAGTCCTGGGCAGAATTAAACCTCCTTCTTGGGAAAACATCCTAACCAAAGAGCTATTGTGGGCTGAATTATTCTCAGTGTTTTTTCTTGCTAATTTAGGTTTCTTTAGCAAGTTTCACAGGCTGCTGCTGCACAGAGATTGTGCAAGAGAGGATGACTTTATCACCTGCTGCTTTGGGCACCACATTAGGAGGAATGGCCCACTCTTACAGTGACACATATCCAAGTGCCAAGTGAATGTGTATGCAAAGAGGTACGGTGTCAGCAGAAGCAATGAAAAGCAGCACATCCCAAAACACCCACCACAAACCAAAGCAGTGTGGCAGGAGACAGGGGTCTAAATGTCTGCAGGTAGTGAAAAGGCTTGAACTAATGCATGCTGGATGCTCTGGTATTTCAGCTGGGATGACACCAGCAGCAGTCAGTGTTGCTACTATTGCTACTTGAATTTAAACTTTTGCTGCTAACACAAATGAGTCCTAAAAATTGCTGTGAGCATTATGAAAAGGTTTATCCTAGCATTTCCAGATTATTTTTTCTTGTTATAGCTAAACCTATGTCCTTAACCCAAAAATATTTTCTGCTACTCCAAACTGCACCTCTCAGTCAATGAAAGCTTTGACAGGGATGTTTTTTCCTCCTTGTCATGAACTTATCAGCTGAAACACATACGGTATGCTTTAAGGAGAAAAAATGGTCTATTGGGCTGGAAAATAAAATTAAATGAGATTTCATTTCTATTGATTCTTTCTTGATCTTCTTGTTGTTTTCTTCCTTACTCTAAGTTCTTCTTGAGTCTCAAACTTGCTCTGCTTTTCCATGTTACAGCCTAGACCCATCTTTTATTTCCTGCCATCATGACCTTTAATTCCCTCCTGTTAAAAAAACCAATTCTACCCTTGCAGCCTACACCTGATATCTGTCTTCTCTTCCCTGATATGTCATTTATACCCACCCACTTTTCTCATTCCCCTTCTGCTGATATCTTTTTTTTTTACAAAATTAGTATAAGATTGTGTGTAAGAAATTATCCCTAGAGAATACTAGACAATAAAGAAAACGCTTAAGCATGACAGACTCCACTCTTCTGGGTCATTATAGTACTCTTTTGTGCTATAAAGCAGGAGTCCAAAAGCCAAGTTAGATGCAGAATGAAAAAATATGAGACAGTCACTCTTTGTGTTTCCTGTCTTTATAAAATAAGTCTAGACTTCTTAGAAAGTGTCCATTGAGAGCTTTGAAACCCCTCCTTCACAGGGCAAGCACAGTGACTGCAGTGATAAAGTGACTATTGTGTTAGCATCTGAAAACAACAAAGTCCAGCAGTGCAGTGGCATGTTTCCACTATCACGACCATAAAATCTCTGACAGACAAACATGGGAGTAGTCTTGGCTTCGTAGGAGCAGTTGTGCAGTTTGTAAACAAATCCCCTGATAATCTCCACTTATTTCCAATCTTGTTTACTGGTTGGATTTGCAGAGTGGTTCTGGCACATGAGAATGAGATTTCCTTCAATGACCACTAAACAGGAGCTCTGCTCCAGGTGAGCATCAGCAGCACCCAGGGGCACGTACAGGGTCACACGAGTGACCTGTCCTTCAGGTCAGGCCATTAGGGTCCTATAAGCCATATGCATGATAGGGACATTACAGTCCAAAGAAAACCCCTTGGACAGATATGGTAGATGCTGATTTGGCATAGAGATCCATCCAGCATGATGAATTACCTACCCTGCTCATGTCCTGGATCACCAATGTCCTGACCTCCCTAGTTCCATTCCTGGGCAACCAGCTTTCTCCATCTCCTTACAGTGCGCACAGATAGCTCACTCAGGAAAATATGGACAAGAAGGTGGAAGGATGCCTAAAAGGAAGATGACAGGATACTTTGATTTTCAAAACTTATGTCTGTTTGTGGCTCCAGTCCCAGTGGAAATCGCATTCCTACTTATTTAGGTACCACTAAACCGTGGTCAACCCTAGTCCTTTAGCTTGAGTTTTATGATGCAAGGGGGATTAGGCTGACTGTCCTCTAATAACCCAGGCAATTAATTAATGTTCCTTTTGCCCTATGACCTCTTTTGTAACATAAAAACTCCTTAGAAAGGGCCTAGAGGTGTGTTCACCAACTTGGGAACCCCACTGTTGGAAAGATGCTGACATGCTGATGGGTTTCATACAAGAACAGGAGGAAACAAAGAGGGAGGACAAACCTCTGCTAGAAGCACAGACAATGAAGCTTGATCTGGCTGAACAAGGACTGGGGAGAAATACTGAGAGTAAATGAGTCATAGTATTGTTGTTCAAGGCACTATAGTGCGCAGGTGTGCACAGAAAAGAAAATCATAACTGAATGACAGGAAAAATTAAATTAAATACAGAATGAAAGAACAAAATAAAGAAGTTTAGGGGATTCCCAACTCCATTAAAAACATAATAATGGATAATACAAGAATATCACAGTACTGTAAGAGTGAGACATATGAGAGATTTCTTTTCCCATGTCCAGTTTCTATATCTTTACAGGCCATAAAACAGAATGTGCTGCCCTGCAGAGCTAAGATTTTTAAGAGAAGCAAATAAACACATACATAGCTGCATATAAATGAAGAGACTGTAGCAATAGACAGGACCAAAAACATTTTTAAGACACATAGCAGACACTAAGCTCTGGGGAATATCTCTAATTATGGTCAAATAATTTGATTTCATAGTTTTCCATTCTGAGCTTACTTGGCTCTTCACCAGATCTTGGCCGTTCTCAGAGATGGGACATTGAATGATTGAATTATGACTGAGATAATGTTCTCCTTGGTTTGAAAGAAGAAATCACTGGAAAAGGATGAATAGAGATAAGCAATGCTTAAGAGGAAATTTCAGAAAGATTCAGGAGTTATTAAGGATGGAAATATTTTTATAGCTTTGTGATTTTGGCATTGGACAAAATTTTAAATACATTCCTAACAGATGAGATACTGAAACATCTGGAGACATATGAGCTGATACAAAGCCACTTACTCACATTTCATACAGGATAAATTTAGACATTTCTAACAGCTGGAGTGACTGTGAGACTTGGGCAGGGCCATGGATGTAAGCTCCCAGAAGTTCAGCAAGGAAACAGACTGACAGCCAGACTGAAGACCATGGCTTCACTTCATCATTGTCATGTGGAGGATTTTCCAAGTGCAAGGGGATTCGAGGAGGTAACAAAATTTTCCTTATGTCCTGAAGAGACCACTGCAGATCTGGGTAGTGGGAATGAACTTCTACTCTTTCTGTAGGACAGTGACATCCTAATCCCCTCTATAGATCCCTGGCTCAGAAATGTCTGCAGGAGGTTACAGACTGAAATCTGAAATCTGCGGTGTGAATCCCATCCACCCCCAATGCAGCACAGAAAAATGCTGCTTTGGGGAGAGGGTTTCTAACAACGCTGGCAGGGACATGGGGTTGCCCCAGGTCCCTTTTTCATGCCAGGGTCAGGCCATGGGCTGTAGCAGCCTTGTGTAACCAGAGTACTGCAGTGCTGTGCCCTGCAACTGAGGGGACAGCCAGGACAAAGCTCAGACCACAAGCTGGGAGGTATTTTGGCACCTTACTGCCCTTGCCTAAATAAGACATCTGAGCTTCTGGAGGCCAGGCAGGAGTGGGAACACTACAGGACAAACAGCTCAGAATTTTAATGGGTTTAAAATTGGTTTGAAATCAAAGAAGATGAGATTCATTGATCCAATGTCGACTGATGGTCTTGAGAGTCAGCCAAGAAAAACAAGCTGCCATTCAGAAAGTCACTGAAGAACAAAGGAAAGAAGTAGGAGATGAAAGGGGGAATGGAAAAAAGCATGAAGCCACCATACATGTATCTCGCAGAGGTCTGCCATGTAAGCACAAGTGTCTAGTGAGGTCAGCTAAAAAGGGATATTTCGTTCCACAGAAACCTGTTGATGTGTTTGAAATGTCTCTTGCTTAACCAAGAAAATAATTTCTGATTTCTAAGCACATTTCAAGACATGAATTCTCTTTCCAGACTGGACAGATACAGAACAAGTTCTGTGATTTGATATGGTTTAAAATTAATTAAAGGGGTCATTTTTCTTTCTCTACCCATCCTCCAATGTATAAAGCATTATTGCATTCATGTTTGCTGATCTAAACTGAAGTTTCTCCCTTACCCTGTGGTATTTATTTCTCCTTTCTAGTGTAGAAAGAACAGAGAAGAGAAAAGAAAAAGCAAAAATGTAAGTGGCTTGGGTTTTTTCTATCAGGGCTTAAATAAAAGAATTTTATACTATTATGAAACCACTTTTTAAAAGTCATTCCACTAAAAATTCTGTTCTAAAATGTTCCACAGAAAATAATACTCATTTTGGTCTCCTGCTTTATTTAACATACAGTATGTTCCTCATTGCTGCAGCAACACATCACTAAATCTGAGCAAACTTCACTATTCTTTGAAAGGTGAGGAGATGTGGAACACATTTTTTTATACATTTATTGTACAGGAATAGACATATAATGAAAATAATCAAACAATCCCAGCCTGCCAAAGAAGACAGAGACTGACCCAAAAGCACAGGTTCAAAACAGAGCCTGAAGAAAAGCCAGCAGTGACTCAGATTACAGTTGCAAAGGGACAGTGATCTATATTTTCTGTCTTGGGACAATGCTTTTTTTTGGTATAGAATTGTGTGGGTTTATTTGTGACCTCCTACACACATAAACTCTGTAATTTGAGAAAAGTAGTGTCCAGTGGGATTGACACTAAACTGTCTGATGGTAAATTTTAGTGTTCAGTGAGCAGCCACAATTGCTTATATTTTTGAAAGTAAGAATGCATACGAATTTTGTGTTTCTTTCCCTCAGTTAATTTTCAAGATTATTCTGAATAGTAGACTAAAGGACAGTCTCCCAAACCCAGCAACTCTTTTGTGTATGTCCACATAACAACCATAACATTCACAGTGTTGCTGGGACACGTGCTGTCTTTATGGGCTCTTCGTGTAAGAATTTTAATTTATCCAAAGTTGAAAGTTTAAAGCTTGTGCTAACTTGTTCCAAAGACCTTTTGTAATATTAACTGAATTATGTCAAGTATTTTCTGTCAGCTATAAGATTTGTCATAAATCACAAAAAATCTTGTAATAATGTAGGTCTGAGCATTATGTCTCCAAAAAGCCCCTTTCATAATGGGAAATACTGTCTTATGCTTTTTAATGTCTTTTTTTCCTCCCTTCCCTTGGGCTGTGCTTTTTTCTTTCTTTTGTCCTTTCTAGAGAAATTAGAACTTTCCTTTGGACTAACTGGAGAAAATCAACCATTTAGTTAAATTCTCTGTTTGTACCTTCTTTATCTCCCTGTAATAGAGGCAATTTCCTTTCATCTGCACAAATATTTGGTACACTGGACTCTGCATTTACCATTTAATTTCTCCTCAGTAATTTTCCACCTGAGATCTTTTAGCAAAGATGGACATAAGTGAGCTTATGAGAAAGACTTCTACATACTGGGAAGATTTGGTTTAGAGCCAAACCCATCTCTTGTAAATGAGCAACACCGACAATCATCCAGCCCCAAATACCATAACCAGGTAATACTGCCTGTTGGAGCAGATACTCCTGACATAAAGAGATCTCCTGGATGTCACTCTCCTTGCATATTCTTAGGAGGCCCAGGGCAGAAAATGCTCTTCCATTGGCACCAGGATGTCCAGAGCAAAGGGAGGGAAGCTGAGTTGGGCCACATGCCCATTTTCAAAGGTTTATTCCTCTGGGCAGTGCTCATTGGTAAGCCAGGGCTGTACACTTTCATCCTGACGAAAGAAGATGCTGGCAACTAAACAAAGCCAACAAAGGGCTGTCTTTGATGAGGGAACCCATCTAGGACCAGCTGATGAGAGAAGCTGTGTCCCTGAGAGCTGACATTTCTACCCTTCAGTCACTCAAGACAGGTGGCAGCTTTGGCTATGCTGCACAGAGCAGAGTCACTGAGAGATATAGCCATTTACTTGTTTCAGACCAAATCATGAAAGGAACAGCTGCTTCAACCTCTTCAGTTCCAAAAGAAACCTTGCAGGAGTGTGCAAGTCTTTAAGAAATATATCTCTGCAAAGTGCGCATGTTGAGTCCCATACTGGGGACTTGGATGTATTTCTGTGGTGAACTGAGGACCCCGTTTTGATCATGTTGCTTCAGCTCTTCTCCCTTCTCCTTTCCAAGAGCACTGGCCCCATCACTGGGTGATGGTAAGCTTTGAGGCTGCTCTCAGACAATGGGAGCCACAGAATCACAGAATATGCTCAGCTGGAAGGGATCCATGCGGACCATCTACTCCAACCCCTGAGCAGTACCATTCCCAAGAACCACACCACATGCCTGAGAGTATTATCCAAATTCTTCTTGAACTCTGACAGACTTGTGCTGTGACCACTTCCCTGGGGAGTCTGTCCTCATGGAAAGGCAGCTGGATGCTGCTCAAAGCCACCTCAGAGTATGATCTTCACCTTCAGGAGGGACAAGTGAACCTGAGTTAGGCTGTCAGGTCACCTCATGAGACAGAGCTGGATGCAGCAGTGCAATGAAGCAGGAGATGATCCTGGGCTCTGCTCCAGGGCCTTTTGCAATGTGGACTTTAGGCCTGAAGTACCCCTGAAATGACAAGCAGACACTCAAAAAAGCTTTAAGCAGCAATTAAGCGACAGGCAGAAGCCTAGCACCAGCCCCCTGTAGATCCCCTGGTCAGAGCCACTCAGGGCAGTCATGCAGCAGGGAGTATGAAGTTTTGGGAAATGACTCTGAAGCATTTGGGATATTTTTTTTAAACATTAGCTGACTGTCTGGGCAAAAAATTTTCTGCCTATGAGTGTCACACAAAAGGTTGACTAACATGCTACACTAATGAACCTTTATGAGTGGGGTGCCTTGTGGATGAACCACTATGGTTTCTAATTCTCTAAGCAAACACCGACATTCCCTAGCATGAGTAAGTCGAGTGGTTAGCAGTGACTAATGAACAGCTGGTATGAATTCCTGACACTCCTGGAATCCAGAAATATGTTGATGAATTCTGGCAGAAGTCCAAATATTTGCAAAGTAATGACTAAGGTGGTAATGAACTACAGCTGACTGGCTCATTCATGTTCAGAGGCTCAGCGATTTATTCCAGCGTACATCCAGCATCTCTAACCCAGCTCTGGGTCACCTTTTCCTGTGTGGAAGGTGGTGCATACCTAGGGATGCTGCAGCAGAATGGGGACCCACTGGAGTGGGTTTGTTCGTTTTGCAAGCAATTGCACACACACTCCATCTCAAGGCAACCAGGACTTCTGGCTTGTGTGAGGGCTCCAAGCCCCTTCCTATCTGCAAGGCAAGGTGCACAAGCAGCTCCACAAATGCTGGCCCAGGCAGAGTAGATACTTCTGGGAAGAAGGAGACTGAGCATTAAATTAGGAAATGTCTCATCTTGTACAAGAAGCGGAGCAGTGAAGACTGAAGCTGATGAAGGAGATGGAATGACTGGCAGGCCAGCAAGGACAGAACAATTTAGGATTAGATAATTTCAAACTGGAAAGAAGATTATTCTCTGGAAATTCAACCCACAGATGAACAATAGAGAAGGATGGGAAAAATCTATGCCAAAAAGCACAGATTCTATGCCACAAACATATGTATTTACAAATGCTGACAGGCACCAGTAAACCAGTGTCTTCTACTGGTCACCTTTTAATGCTAGATTTATGCCAAAGCCCTGCACTGATTTCGTAGGGTTCCTTTTGGCATGCCCAGAGACAAATATGACCAAACCATACCTTGGTTCCTGCAATAGCTGGGTACATATCTGGCTTGTCTTCCAGCCCTTCCTTGCAAGCAGACACATTCAGTATATGTGAAGACAGGCATATTTCCCAGCATGGACTGGGAATGTTACTCAGAAATTTCCTTTGGTATATTCAAGCAGACATCTCAAATTAAACTAAACTCAACCCAACACATGGCCTCACTTTTCCTTTCCCTTTTTTTGAAAGGGATTTAGTCTAATGATAAATTAATCTAACTGTCAGGCAAAACCACAGATGGGTGAACATGACAGATTGATGTAGGCAGATGGAATAATGTTTGTTTTTATCCACAATCAGTAGGCACAGCAGCGACAGCCTTTTAATGCTGCTTTATAGGAATCAAGTGCTCTGAAACTTGACTGGAATTATGTCATAAGAAATAAATAGCCCAGCTGGAGCCAGAGATAACAGTGTAAGGCAATGGTGGTGCAAAATTTCTTAAGGGGAAAAATGCATCCAGAAATCGTTGAATGCAACAACAAGGACTGAGAGGAATTAGCTGACCTGAGGGAATGTTTTGGCTGTCACTGAGTCCTTGTAGGCCAGCAATGAAGTTTCTACCTATCATTCAGGAATAGTGAAAAACACAGCAAGAGTTTTCTTGGCAAGTGCCACTTTTCCACTGCTACCTCCCCTGGCCTACTCTTCTTCCTCCTGCTTCACCATCAGCTCCAGATGCAGACCCCACTGATATCACAGGGACACAAACCCCACCATCCATGGCCTGTCTCCACTGCATGCACCCACTTGCTGGGGGCTTTCCACTGACACACAGGGGCTTTGCATTGGAGCAGGATTTTGTATCAGGGCAGAGCTTTAATTATGTGACCTCTGTTTTATGGTTTGCTCACTGCCAGATTTGAAAAGAGGAATCTAGACCACTGATGAAGTTTTCCCTTCTCTCCCCACTGGAGCCCCTGACTCTTTTGTCACAAAAAACCATAGCTGTTAGTGCTTTCCAAGAAAAGCAGCAGTGTTGTGCTAAATGTGCTGGCTGGCAGCAGGTTGGCATTGGGTTTCTTTGTTAAAAGATAACAGAGCTTACGTTTTCCAGGAGAAAGAAAAGTCCTACTGATATAATAATATCATGCCAGGCAGACAGCCCTGCTTGTGTAATCCGCTTTGAGCACAATGCTGTGTTGTGGCTCGAGCATTATTTCCAGCTGAAAAGTGGCTGTGATTTGCCTGGTCAAGGACGTTATCCTGACTGACGGCTCTACAAAAGGAGACAGCATGTGTGGCTGGTTCAGAGGCCATGGGAGTCCACCTGAAGGGTGAAGGGATTGAGCAAGGATTGAGGCGCAGGGACCGCTCCATGTGTGCACCTCCTGTGGGTCAAAAGGGTGCCAGGGGCATTCCACGGAGCTGGGGAATCCCACGGTGCTGGTGGCATCCCACAGAGATGGGCTGCAAGGGAAGCAGTGATATTTCTACACATGACAGCATTGTATAAACAGAATTAGACACTGTTTGCAAAACCTCTTGATTTTCACTTTGTAGTTTTTGCTGTTTACTGGCTATTGAAAGGCCAAGCTGGTTTACACTTTCAAAATGCATGATGAATGCAAGAATGTTTCTAAACAAAGAGTTAAAACATGGTAGTATGTTGTAGGCAGGAATCTGCCTTAGGTTTAAGTCTAAGTCTGTAAATTCGCCTTCACCTTCTATCACTTCTTGACAATTCATGTGAAATCAGAAAGACACCATCACTTCAAAGTATTGATCCAAGCTTGCTTTGGATCACACATGAGTTTTGTGGCAAATATGATGAACCCTGTGGGCACTTCTGTCACCTTATGGGTTAAGTTTTGTTTTTGCAATATAGCTATAGAGTTAAAGAGTTTGTAGCAGAAAGTCTGCTGTGAAATGTTGCATGTATATCTAGTAACTCTCAAGTTGTAGAGCATTTGGCACTGGCAAAATTGTGTCTTCTATGTAAAGTGGTTTATTACAACCACTTGTGTCATAATGACCATCCCTAGGCTTTTGCAAATCCTTCTTTAGGGCTAAACTCAGCTCTCAGGTATACAATGATAAATCTGGTTGATACTGAAGTTTTACAGAGGTCATTCAGGAGTCCCATGCTAGACATTTAAACTGAGGGTGAGTTTCACTTATATGTGAAAAGTGTGTAACAGCAGCATGGCCAGATGAGTGTGGGAATCATGGATAAGCAGGACAAAGAATGCAGGAAAGAAGAGATTTATTCTCCTCTTTGGCTCTTGATACTCAATCAACATCCTATCCCCAGCAAAAAGAAAAATTTCAGTATTTTACTGATGATAAATGAGCACCTGCAGGACTCCAGACCAAACCACCCTCATTTTGATTACATATACTCAGGGGATGACACTAGGAGATAGTGCCATGCCGATGGCCAGCACATGTGTTTTGCAGCATCAAAGTGCTTCTCTGTTCTCTGAATAGGAATTTCAGGATTTAAATGCCAAGTAGCTCTGTGCTGGTCTTCAAAATCAGGCTGATTTTCTCTCTCCTCATGGAAAAATGGGTGTGAAATGCTATGCCTGTAATGAAATCAAACTTTACTCAGGATGTTCCAGACTGACAAGCTAAGTGTGGCTGGGACAGTAGCTGATTACTGAGAGAAGTGCATCACCTGCAGCCTCTGACACCACTCCTAGATAAGACATATAATTTTTTGACAGCTTTCCATCTGGTACTGACCAGGCCTGAACATGCTTAATTAGTGAGATCTGATGAGTGCTAAGCCTGAGGTTGTATTAGTCTTGCTTCTAAATTTGGACACATGCTTTGAACTAGTAATACAGGAGTTAAAAGCATCATGTAAACAGGATTAGACTTGGCTCCCAAAACTTTGGCTTCGTCCTTGTTTGAAGGAATAAGAGACAGCAAGAAAACACGCAGTAGAGCAGATGCTTCAGACAAAAATGGCTAGCGACTCCAAAAACACACCTTTCAACATCTGTCTCTGAGCATGCAAGAACTTGGTATGCCTGGGGTCCTGTGATGGGTGTCAGCACTTGCAGGTGGGACGATGTGCCTGGGAAAGCAGTGGCACTTAGCAGCAGCGGGGAGGGGAGTCTGCCTACACCCCACGAGCACACACGAGCCTGGCTGTCCCGTCAGGAAACACATCCCGTGGGACGGTGCTGCACATCTGCACTGACTGCACTGGAGCAGACAATGCTATGGAGCAGCCTGCGAAGGCACATCATGATCTAGCCTCCCTGCTGAAAGGGACACTGGGACATCTACAGCCCTTATGGGGAGCTGGCAAAAGCCATCTGAGCAAAACTTCCAGGTGGAAAACAAAGAAACTGTCCAGGAAAAGAGCCTTGTAAAGTTCACTCTGTGGTTGCAACACAGCACTTAGGTTGTTCCCTGGATCCAGGGAGTTCCTTCTATTGCTGAACTGCAGAGGTCATGGACCAGGCAACCACTGCCTCCAACCAGGGTACAGTGCTGACACAGTGAGCACTGAAGGAAATAAAATAAGAAAGCCTTCCCCTCAGTGTTGTGGTGCAGGCATTTATCTGGGGATTTGCAGTCTCAGCAGGAATGCACAAAGAATACATGGAGCTTGATATGTTTGAAAATATGTCAGATGGCACTGAAACCCTCGCACTGATGGATGTATGCAACTCAGCATGTTTCATATATCTGAAGTATAGCTCCATGAGGGGAATTCAAGCCCTAGGGAGCATGGTAATTTTCCAGACGAACTTCTTCATGTGTGTAAATTCAGTCCAGAACACTGAATTACAGATTCTGGTCTGATCTCTCAACATTTCCCAATGTAATTATTAAACAATAATTTATTATGTCTTGTGAATAAGACCATGAATGAACCCCAGTTTTGGAGCTCTAGGTAACATGAATGCTCTGAGAAATGTATGCTCATATTGTTCCCATCCAATATCCAACATTCCTGAGCAGGGATCTCCCAGGCTAGCTAGAATTCCTTAATTTGCATTTCTGTTTAAGAGAGAATTAAATCCCCTTTATGTGCTATTTTGCCCTCTTTTCTTTTTCTCATTTATGTGCAGATGTTTCAGAATTTGAGTAAAGTGCTTAGGAAAAAATCTCCCAGCTAATGAACAAAAGACAGCATTTAATTTAGTCACTTTCAAGTAAACCAGGCAAGCCATTCAGACATTTGTAGCCTAACAAGATCATCAAGGCTAAGAGGCTCATGTTGTTCTGGTGAATTATTTGCCTTGTACTTAGAGCAGTCTGTAAACTGTTTCTCTCTATATAATGAGAAGGAATTTTACACATGTAAAGAATTCTCCATGCTTCAGTTTACAGACGTGATTTTACAGTCCTTGCCTTCAGAGAGCTTGATGAAGAAATATCTGAGGTATCTAAAATATTATAAGAGGGGTCAGAAATGGCACTGAGAACTCAATACTGGCTGCTTTCTGGACCCATTTAGCCTGCTGCAGCAAAAGAGGTGCTTTGACTTTTGGAAAGTGCATTTAGTGTGTAAAGCCAAAAACATCTTCTGGAGACTTGGAAAAACATCCTCTATTCTTCTTTATGTATTTGTTTTCCCATTGAAAAGTAGTTTCAGTGGAACATATTAAAATGGCTTGCTGTGAAGGTGTTCCAAACATTATGAAATACTTTATATATAGCCTCCATATCATAAAGTGGAAAAACTCATCTTCTGAAACCATTTTTTCCTTGTCTTGAATATTTCTAAATGAACACGCACGCAGAAACTGGAGCTCTTCACACACTAGGAAAAGTAACATCAGTTCCTTCCTTTGCCCCAAGGAATATCAGACGAGCAGCTGTTTCTTCTATTCGCAGAGATGGTGGCCCTTAAGCATCAGTCTCCTCTAAGGGTTTCTCCACTCCTCTCTGAATTCCTCCTCACTCACCAGACTCCTGCATTTTACCAGTCACTTTTATCTTCAAACATCAGACTTCACCTCACTTGCAAACCTGTGGTCTGGACCACGCTTAGAAGGATATTTGGTACAGATACTTTATTTGAAATTTTAAGACATGGGTCACTGGGGGCTATGACCAACACAGCTCTGTTAGTGGCTCTGAGATGCAACACTGAAATCTTTGCTCTTTGGGACTATATCTCTTTTGGCCCAGTCCAGATTTATCTTCCTTTTTCCTTAGTCCTGCTGAGTCCAATTCAAATTCAATGCTGAAAATGAATTTGAAAGAAAATAAATAGAATGTGCATTTTCACAGTCATGCAATTTTTTTTGGGGTGGTGATGTTTTTTGGTTGTTTCTAGGTTGTCTTTTGTTTTTTTGTTTTTTTGTTTTTTTTAAGCATATTTTTTGTAGTTGAGGAAAGCTTCTTTAATATTTGCTTGGTAAGCCAGGGTTCCTTAAAAATAGATAATAAACCTTGTTCCCTTCTATGAACTGTGTGCTTAAAGCAATTCAGGAATATGAATCTGGTCCAAAAAACTGGGCACTGGTGTCACTGGTGAATCCCCCAGAGGAAGAGCCATATGTGGCTGCCTCCCTCCCAGGGTGATTTTGCTGTATATAAAACCCCAGCTGCACTCCTCTCTATACCACCACTCATAACTCCTTCTTCATAAAGTCAGAGTTTCTCCCTTTGCAACAGAACTTTCCTTGTGGGAAGGACATAACACTTCTGTGGTTTATCCCAAGAGCAGACTCTTATTCTCCTTGTCTTTGACAAAGCACACATCTACATCCATACCCATTTCATTCCTCTTCTGTTTTAGTCTCCCATGAAATTCGGCATTTAGGGATTTTTTTACAAAATTCTCAAGACAGCTTGGGAACAAACATGTGCCTTGTTTACTTAGCAGTATCTTACTGCAGCCTTAGACCATGTCAGACAGTCTTTTAATTTTGATTAATTTAGTTTCTTTCTCTCTCTTTGCACCTTTTCCCATCAATAGCTCTGTTTGAGGCCACTGGGACAGTACCAGCTGTCACTTGCCAGCAGATGATGTCACCATCACTTACATCTGCTGGGCCTCTATTTTCATAATAGGCAAGTTCCTCTGGATCTCTAGACAGACCACATGGTTTAGACTGCATCTGAAACCTAGAGCAATATATTTGACCTTCTTTTCAACAGCTGTAGTTCCTGAAATTGACTGATTTACTGTCAATTCTGCCCAGATCATTTTAATCTTCACATTTGTCTTAGAACAATTTTTCTGCCTGCATCAGATCCAAATGTAACATTTTCTGCTAATGTCAATGACATGCTCTTACCTCCAGCTCATTAACAAACCTGTTAGAAACCTTTTGTTGGTCCTCAGCATGATTTACTATGTGTTGCCGCTTCTCATGACTAAGGGGGGCTATTAGTGGGTCTGGAACATCGCCAGTATGCCTGGAAATTTTCTGTGTCTCCATAGTTAAAGTCCTGCCTGCAAGACAAGCTTCTTAGAAGATAGAAACAATATAATAACACAGTTTTAGACCATGGCCATTTCCTCTCTTCTGAAACAGAAGTTGCTTCTTTGTGATTTTACATACTTTCAATACTTCAGCAATAGCAGTGAGCTTTTCCTGACCACAACACTTGAGCACTTAGAGAGCTGTGGTTCAGAAAGTCTTCTTTCTTATTTCTAAAGCAGCTGAGCTATGGGAACAGCACACTGTGATGATTCTTTTTATTTATTTACTTATGCATGCTCTGAGTTGTATTTTCTTTCTTTGTTGTCACAATTAGGTCTTGCTGGCATTTGCTTTAGAGTGACTGTTTCCAGCCTTGATAGGTGGCATTTCTCTGCAGTAGTACTGAAAATTGTTTCTCTTAATGAAGCCATTTAATGTTTCCGTATTAAAATTTGCAAAAAACCTCATTAAATTTTCATTGTCTACCAGTATGCAGCCAGTCAAATACCTTATAAATAAATGGTTTTGCTCTTTTTGAGTCAAATGATTAAACCTGAAAACACCACTTAGAGGACATACAGTTCAGGGCTTCAATTTGCATAGAAAATTCTCTCAGATACCACACAAGATATATGCAATAAAGGTGAAATAAAATTCCCCAAGTGTTGCTCCTGTCTCATTAGAAGCAAGGGCATCTGTTGCCTGTAGCAACCAATCTACTCAACACTGCTCTTGTTGGGGGCTTTGATTGAAGATCTCTTCTTTGTAAGTATCACTCTCCAAGCTGGAGATCAGGTAATAGCATTCCGCTGCTGCCAGAAAAGAACAGTTTATCATGGACAGCTCTCAACACCCCTCCTGCCACACCAAGCTGAGGAACTTCCAGTTGCTGATTTTCACACACAGACTAATTACATCCAGAGCATTTCTGCCAGACTCAGAGGCTCCCTGTCTACCACTCCAGTGACATGGGGGAGTGGACAGGATTTCACATGTAGTTTCTGACAGGAACAAAAGTCACAGGACAATTCAGTGCACCTGGATTTTAAAAGACAAACTGCAGAGACCAGTGAAAAGCAGCAATTAATAGTATTCCCAGTTCTTTTCTTGATTTCTTTTCCCAGGCTGATGCCTTAATCAAAATGTCATGAGGAAGCCAACAGAGGAAGAGAGACAGCACTTGAGAAATCAGACCCAGGACCTCAGAGCTGAACTGCTGCCCCGAAATCAGCCGAGGTGTGCATGCCCGAGCCCAGGGCTGCCTCCCATCCCTCTGAGCAGCTGTAGTTTCACTGTGGTATCATACGACCCCCTGCTGGCCTCATTTTCTCCTCAGCACTTCTGGCATTCCAATTTTTCTGGTTTCTCCCTCCTCGAGGATCTCCAAGGTGTCATCTCCTGCATGCACTCCTTTCTGAGGATGAAGGTAAAGTTTTTTGGGAAAGGATGGCCTCGAAAGGGCCCGACCGGTGTTGCCCAGCATTGCCCTGCTCCCTCTGCAGCGGTGGTGGCGGTCTCTGGCAGGAACTGACTGTATCTCAGGCTAATGAGTTGTCAGAAACCCGTCCCCGTGCCTCGCCTCCCGGGCAGGTTATTATTATGAGGGCTGTCAGTGGCGGGTGAGGATGGGGCAAGCAATCCATTTCTGCAGCCAGCGGGGAGCTGCGAGTCTGTTCACAGGGGATCAGCGGGGTGCTGTGGGAACCGGCCTGCCCTGCAAGCATCCACCAAGGGCTACCATTCAAGAGAGCACTGTGGGTTCATGGCGAGCGCAGCGAGCTTGCCTCTAATGTATGCCCTAATGAGTCAGCGGAGGGTGTTCTGCCTGCCTGAATGTCTTTAGTGTGGCAAAGCGGAGTGGACATTCCCATACAATAGTGGGCTTAAATTCAGCTTCTCACCGATGTCTAATTCATGGGCAGAACAGCTTTTGTAGTACCTATAGAAGAGAAGTACAGTAGGTCATTTCTTCAACTAATTGGAGCTGACAATCCCATATCTATCCATATCTCAGAGCCATTTGCACACAGTTGGAAAGGGAGGCATTTCATCTTCGCTCATGTGGTCAGCCACCGGGAAGGAAAAATAATGTATGTATGGGTTTCTGCTTCAGGCAGTCACAGATTTGCAACAAAAACTAACATAACCTAGCAATGGCTTTTTCACTTACTTAATGGCAGGTAGAGCAGTAAGGGTTATCTTTCTTACCTTCATTCTCCAACTTTTAAACGAAGCTTCCTTTCCCCTACCCATGGTGTGATATCTCTGCAGGGCACCCTTTTATGACTGTCAGTTGCCCTGCAGCACAGAGACTTGATCGTGCACAAGTCTTCTGGGTGCCATCATAACCTCAAGGGCCAGAAGAATACAGGAGTTTCACAACTCGCTAAAGGCTGCGTGCTGGACCGGTAGCAGGGGTAAGGCTGATCCCTGACCCCAGGCCAAGAATGATAAAATGCATCGAAGGTGTCACGTGTTTTAGTCTTTTCGAGCATGCATGAACTTCTGCTGCTATCAACACTTTATCCACTGCCTTGTTCAGATACAGCAGTTGTATTTGAGTGTACACAGAGAGTATTAATGCTTCCAATTTAATCTGGCACATAACACCTGAAGAAGAAAATCTCCCAAATTCTGTGAGGAAGCCAAATGGGTACTTTGCAATGATGTGCCAGTTAAAATTGGATCCTCTCCTTTCTTCAGTAGACCATTTTCTCCTCAAAAGCATCAGCCACAGATCTAGGTCCCATCCCTTCCCCACCTATGGCAGTGTTTGGCAACAATTAACAGTGGTTTGAACCAGCTTGGGGGATTTTTTTTTTTTATTTTATTTTTTTTTTTTTAGTAAAAGCTTGGGTTTGTCCACTTGTCATGGTAAAACCCCCAGACTTGCTCAGTGGAATCCTCAACTCTGTTAACAGTATATGATGAAATCATATAACTAAATTACTGGTCTTTTCCACTTACTAAAGGCTAATTCCACATGAGATCCAACATGTAGAACATGGTAAAATTGCCTGGTTGGTACTTCATGCTGGGACTGAAAGAGACTGCAACACCACCAGGCTGGAGACAAATAAACTTCACACATCAATCCTCTTGACTTAGAGGTCATTTAGTTGTTCTTGATTTGACATGGAAGTTTTGTAAGATGCTATAGAGCTGGGAAGCAGAATAAAGCCACACAATACATAAAAAAGATGACATAAATTGCCACTTTATTTTTTAAAATATGTTCATTAAGGATATTAATTTACTTATGAGGAAAAGCTTTACTATGTTTTTGCTTTTAAAAAATGATCTGCTGGAAGTGTGGGAAATATGTTTTAAAAAACCCAGTAAATGGAGCACACGTCAGTAAAGACAGCTCAATTTCGTTACGGTGGTGTGATCACAAAAACATTTTCTACCATGCAACTTTTAATTAGTCTCGCAAAAAATTATTCTGCTTCACTTATACAGAGTACAGTAAATGGCTACATAAACGCATAAGGAATGAAATAAATACACTTTGTTCAAATGTGGTGACCTTTAGGAAATAAGATGATAAGAGAATGAAGTTTCTTTCAGTTTCCCCTTGTATTTATCCTGTGGCAAGTCAATGTTTCTCCATGAAATACAGTAATTATGATAAAAAAATAAACCACAGTGAACTTCTTCACTTCACACTTCAACAGTCTTCCAGCCATACAGAGGCATTCATGCATGTATGGCTGTCATTTCCAATCCAGACAATTTTTGATAAGCTTTAGCTATTCTGAGGTGCTGCCAGTTTGAGTGACAACCTTGATACCTGCAACTAAATGGTTAATCTGTTCACCATTGTGAATGTAATCAGTGCTCTCAGACACAGTGAAATCCCACATTTTTCTGATGTCTCAAATAAAGTGGTTGTTAGTAAATAATATAGAGTACATGTACATAAAATGTCCAGCACATAAATACATATTAATATCAATGGCACTGTCTGCATGCATTCTGTGGTGTCACACATATACACACACACACACACACACACACACGTAGGAGTATTAACCACACAAAATATGGAAAGCAAAACATATTTTTGAAAATATATAAAATAGGTTTGCCTGTGCTATAAACAAAAAAAAAAAAAAAAAAAAAAAAAAGTTATGCTTTTCATTACAGCAACATTTCAGATGTGCAGCTCGGGTCTGAGTCATGTGTACTCTATGACTGGTATAATTTAGCATCCAGTTCCCATGGAACTCAGGAGCATTCTGCCCTTGAAAGCACTGTCATTACTTCTGTAAAGAGCGCGGGTCTCCAGGACGGTTTGGATGGATGAGACATCTCTGAAGTCAGGTCTTAGAAGATGTGGTTTATTAAAAGGGGGAAAGGCCCTGCTTGGAGTTGTCAGGTGCAACTCGTGGCAGGCCCAGGGAGATAGGGAGAAGGAGAGAGAGGGAGCAAGGGTTCCAGGTGATGGTCCCAGGGGAAGGTCCAAGAGAGCGTTCGGTCCCTCAGGCACACCTTATCAGGGGGCTTCAAGGTGGGCTGGAACAGGACTTGGGCCAATGGGGTCACAGATACCTGATACTTCAGGGGAGGGTCACAGGTGTGGGATGAACCATACATTGGGGGTGAGACAGAGCATTCCATTTGACCTTTGGACCTATCTGCAGGTAAAGGGCATTGTTTAATCAGAAGGGGGGATTGCTTTCAGCCTGGCTATACTATTGTTTTCTAGTTATTCAGTAGTCAAGGTTTGCTATTTCAAATCTAATTCTCATCTCAATGTCTGTATTTTCCAAATCTTTTGCCAGGCAATCATATTTATAAGGTTTTCTTATTTCATCTTCCCCAACAACTTCCATCCTGCTGCTATTTAAACACGCTAGAGGATGATGTGTACTGCCAAACGTGAATAAGGCAAAACCAGTGAAGGCAAAGGTTATGCAGGCAAAGGGTATTCAGCTTCCCTCATTTGCTAAAGACATTACAGCTCCAACCAATGTGCTGAACTTGCACCTTTTAGTCCATTATCTGAGGCTGGAGTCAACTTGGCAACATCAAAAAAGTTGTATTTTTAATTTGTATAAGCAATTATATATTCATATGTTTGCTCAGCACCAGAAACACTCGTCTGCAGTATTTTCCACCTATACTTAGCTTACTGATGTTGACTACTCATGGAAAAAAATCCAATTTCATGCAAATTTTCAGAATAAACTCCTTGAAAATCTTATGTGACCCATAAAGAAAACATATCATATGAATAGCGTATTAGAGGAATGGTGTTTCATACATGTAGACTCAAAGGTACCTCACAAAACACAGGTTCTTAAGTCTGGTAAATGTTGCCCTCCAAACACCACAAAAAAAGGAGAGCTTTATAATAAAGATCTTTGCTGACATAGCCTGTGGGAAAGGCCCTTCAGAGGCCTAAATTCAGATAATTATTAAGTGGTGACAAAGTATCATGGCATTCAGGTTTCCAGCCACTCTTATGGATGGGTAAAGTGTGTGCCAGGGCCTTCCAGTAGGAGCTAGTGTCTGGGTGCTGGGACAGGAGCAGTGTCGCCCACTGCCAATCGCACTTTGCCTCAGACAGACCAGTTCAGGGGACAATGGGAATTGCCATCCACTTCACTCTACTGACAATTATCTTATCAAACACTTAATGTAAAGTCATAGCTCCATTAAAATTCTTGGTGTCTCAGCATGGCACTATTGTGAATCACGCTTAAACAAGACTGTTCAGCATTGAAGTTGTGCCTGTTTTAAAATAAATCTTTAATTGTATCATTTAATCCTCTAGATCTCCTTTCCCTGAGATAAAACATGATAAGAGCTTCTTCCTGAGCATTTAAAGTAAAACCCCACAAAACCACAGATGAGCTGATGTGTTTTATGTCCAATGTACAGAAGTATGTAAATGCATAAAGTGTCACAGGAATGAACTAGCCCTTTCCCCCTTATAATTATGTATATTTTACAGCCTGACAAAACAAGTAGTCACTTGCCTTACGTGAGGTGTCATAGGAAAGGAGCACCAATATGAGTTCATTGCAACCTGCAACTGATCAAACAACCTTCAGAATTGTTTTTAAAATGCATAATTTGCCAAAAAATACTCAACATTGTGTCAGGCTATGCTGCATTGTTGCTTGCTGTGCAGCAAAAAAAAAAAAGCGTACAAAAGTTTAATGTCAAAGCTAGCATTTATTATACAAAATCCATATCAAATGCATCTGTTTATTAAGTGCAGTTGGCAATGCTATTATTAAGGTTTCAATGTTTTCCATCCTAAGCTCCTCTATCTTTGCCACTTATAACTTTGGCAGTCTTTAATTGTTGGTATAAACATTTACAGGAGACATCTCTAGAAAAGCTTTCCTGGAAGCAGGAAATATCTGCTCCAAGCTGATACGTTTCAAGAAAATTTCAGGAGGTCATTTCCAAGAATGATGTTTGGGAAAAACATAGGTTCCTTTCCCTCTACTGAAAAAAAAAAAAAAAAAGGAAAAAAATAAAAAAATAAAAGTTTTGCAGCAAAGACTTGAGTGCTGCAGAAAATGGCCTTTGTTAAGGGTACACCTTTTGCTGTGCTTGTGAGATGTGGCCATGGTCTAAGCCTTGAGCATACCCTAATCCTCCAAATCATCCCAGTTTGCACGCAGTGGTTGGAGAGAGCCAGCTCAGACACCACAATATGTCTGCTGGCAGAGAAGCAGGCTTTTCCCAAACATTTTTCTTACCAAACTAGCTAAGTGTCTCTATCCTGCATTGCAGTAAACAGTGCAATCGGGGCACGATCGTCCCTTTGCTGGCCTGGTCAGCACCTATCGGTGCAAGTGTGCACCTCACTGCATTCCTGGGCACAAGAGTGGATCCCCTACTAACCGCCTCTGGGTCCCATGACAAGAACACGCACCGCTTCACCACCTTCCCATTACCTGCAGTGCAAATTGCCACAGAGAAGACACTGCTCTGGAGAAGGAAGGAACCAAGTGGATGTGAATGCCTCTAAGAGACCATGCTATGCTGCTGAGGCCACTCACTTGAGGCCAAGTGCAGACAGCAGCAGTGGCTGCTGTAGAGGATTCAAAGAACAGAAAAGGGCCCAAAGGAAGCAGTGTGGCAGTAGGGCCAGGTTATCTGGGGCATGCAAGGAGCATCAGGAATTGTCAGTGCACTGTCAGAAGCACTGAAATTGTTCGTTCTATCTCTCCAGGCTATTGGCCCAGGCAGGGAAGCCCAGAGCACATTAGCTGCCTCCTCAGAAACACCTGCTGGGCAAAGAGAAGCCAGCTCTCATCCTCTGTGCACGTTGGAAAAAACCTAACAGTTGTGTAATTGATCTAACAGAGTACTCAGCAAAACAAAAGCAGAAATGCCAAACTAAATGACAACTTGCAGCTTTACAGGAAACAGTTGTGCCAAGGGAACACCAGCACATCAATGGATTCCTGACTAAAAATGAACCAGATAGAGCTGGTCTCTGTGAGCTGCCAATGACATAATGCAGTGGAAACATCACTGGCCAAAACTCCAACTTACTGAGCTCTTAGACAATTCTCAAAAAAGGCATTTCTGTGATTCCACACTGCACCCAACACATACAGCTGGGCACTGCCCCAAGAAGTATGAAAGTCAGGGCAGTGTTAATTTGGGGATGGTTGGCATATAACCAGTGTAAACAGCTATAGCCATGCTCTCTCTCCTGGATTTGTAACAGATGATGTGTGCTGAACCATGGGATTTTGAGTTATGAGCATACTCAGTCCTTTGTGCTGTCTGCCTTGGCCATTTGGTCCTAATTAACTGACCATCCCCACAGTTAATTCCTGGTTCTTATAGTCCTTCCTGTCTTGGGCAGGCTAAGCCTCTGGGGTTTGCAGGGATTGAGAAAAGCCTGTCCACCTACACAAGCTCGGACTCCTGCTTGTTTCAGACAGGCAATGAGATATTCCAGGGTTCTGGTAGCTGACTACAAATGGGCTGCATGAAAGCTTCTCCTCTACTCTGCTCCACAGGGAAGGTTGTACACACACATTTGCCTTTACAGTGGACCTTGGTAGTCCCTCCCCAAGAGAGGCCTTAACAAGGAACACCAGTTTAGCAGAGAGGCGGAAGCCACTGGAAGCCACTGGTCTCAGATGCAGGGCAGTGAGTGCTGCCTCCAAGATGAGATGTGGGCCTTGGGCTCAGGTTCAAGTCAAACACGAATTGCAGACGTCATCTCTGGCACATTTCCAGAGCATGGGAGGCTGGGGATTTTTTTTCTGTCTGCAGCTCCTTCCTGAAAATGAGACTCTCAGGCCCAGCTGCCTGAGGACCAGCACTGGCTTTCCTGGGAGGGGTGCAAATAACCTAGTAGACTTTGCAGATGCTCCAACCCCAAATCACTCTTCCTTCTGGCTATCAAAAGAGTAGATGTATCTGGCCAAATTAATAGAAGCACGGCACATTAAAGCCTCACTGTGTAATGGAAGGAGGTCCGGACATATTCGTCCCTGGAGCTGCCTTGATGACTCAGGTTGGTTTCTCTGGGAACTGGGCTCCAATTTCTCTGCCTCATCTGTCCAGAATATTGCTTGGGCTCAGACAGAGTTTTCTAAGGAATTCAGGAATCCTAGATTTAGCTGCTCCTTTTAACCCAGCATCATTTATGTCTCTGACTTTCTCCTATGCAGCTAGTTTCCTTCTCTCTCTGAAATGGTGAGGGCAACCTATGTGCCTGTTGCCTAATAACTCCTTTCTCTTCTCCCTCCTCACAAGATTCACTGTTAAAAATGGCAACAGACGAGGTCCTCTGATATGGCAGAGCTTGCCACCTTACACAGAGAGCCTCTGACACTAGCCAGACTTTCTGAGCTCTGATCAGGCAGATTTCTCAAAACACCAACCCTTAAACAACTTCTGTGATTTGGAGCCAGTTATTAATATCTATTAAGATGTTTGTGTGAAAGCACAGTTTCCAAACTCTTTCTGCACAATACTTGATCTCCTTCTTGTTGACACACAAGTACGCCATTTTATTATTTGTACAGATCACTTTGTTTTCCTCAGTACATAATTTCAATTCCAATTCATTAATGTCAAAGCATAAAAGAAGCAACCGCACATACAGCAACAAAAGTTTGCTAAGCCCAGACGATAACAGCTGATAATTAAGGAAGTCCCATTATTTCTTGGCAAAGGAGACTGTGTTTTCAGAGACACATTTTTAAAGGGCCTCTCTTTAGTGTAGCTGCATAATTTGCATGAGCATTATTTGCACAGAAAAATAAAGGTTTTCAATATGGATAAAAGGAGGCTTTAATGTGCCCATAATTTCTGTACAATACCCATCCCATGCCCCTTCTTGTTGGCACAGCCTGGCCTTGTGACAGCTTCACAGAAGAGTCACTCTGGCAGATCTTTGATGGTGTGGACAAAAGATCTGGGCTTTTGTTAGCACATACCTGCCCCCCAACTCCACCCTCAGTCTCATTTTATACTGACATAATTGGAGAAAAAAGACATTGTACTGATCTGAAACTGCACATAAATCCTCTACCCAAGAAGAAACCCTTAATTTCTATCTTCCCTGTCTCACCTCTACCTCCTGCCCTGGGAGTCATTCACAGCACGGTTTCCTGCTTACTGGGCAAGTCCATCCCAGACTTTTACATTTTGTTTGTGTTCCCTCACATTACTGTTGCTAACCACTGCCAGGCATGCAGGGCCAATGGAAAGTCTCCTGGTTTTTGTGGTTCCCCTGTGCCCTTCCCTTTGGTTGTTTCCAAGTGTTGTTCAGCAAGATTGAGCCTCTCTTCTGGGCTACAGTCTTACACTGAGATGAAAGTCTGCCAGCATGTGGAAAAAGGCATGTTGCTTGGATGAAGCCTGAAACAGGCTAACCAGTTTTGTGTCTCCTAGTACTGGGATCCTGTATATCCACCCTTGTAGCACAGCGTGGCTTTGCTTCTGTTGATGAGAATCTCAGAGAGAAATTACAGCCCCCTGTTCTTCTTAAGTCTGATGTCACTACCTCCTGACTCCCAGTCACAATCGGTGGTGAAGGTCTGTGGTGGGTGGTTATAGCCTCACATGGAGATTTGATCAAAATAATTAAAATGTAATCAGCAGAGAGGAATGTAATTAAAATGACAATCAGCAGAGAGGAAAGGTGTTTCACTGGAAGACAATTCTGAAAAAATACTGCTTGAAGCAAAACTGTTTTACTCTGGCAAAGCCCCATAAAGTCAGGACTATACCTCAGGTGAGGGCTGTTGGCAGTCCACACAATACTGCTACAGCAGTTCCCAAGTTACCAAGAGCTGATAAATGATACAGATTTTCTGCATGTAGAGAAAATCTTGTGTTACTTTTTGAAAAAGATTTTTTAGACATGATACTCTCTAAAGACAAATTGTGGACAAGATCTGATTTTTCATTCCAGTATGATATCTAATGGAAAATCTTCCATTATGCCTATTCCTGAAGGAAAAATAGATGTTCTTCATGTCAATACTTGGCCTGAGTCCTAGGTCCTCTTCATATTTTAACAGCATTGCTACAACAGCAAAACTCCCCTGGGGTGCACAGAGCTTCAAAATCCTCCTAAGTGCACAAGAGTCACAACAACTGCATCCCCAAGAAGTTAGAACAGAGAGCATGTCAGGAATCAGCTACTGCTTTGCACAAGCCTACTTAACCACTGTCAACCTTAGACTGAGGTATCACATCACCTAACAGTTTCAAAGACCAGACTTGGCCTGGGAGTCTGGCAAGGGGGAGGAAGGAAGGTGGTATGTCTTTACCTGGGACAGGTTGTATGTGGAGAGCAACAGGTTCTTACATGGCTTTGTCAGTTATGAACCCAGCAGAAGCAGAAGTTCCTCTGCCACACAGCAGGGCTAGTTCTGTGCTGCTACACTGGATCCTTCTTGATGCAAACCTGTCCTTTGAAGGTGCTGTCTTCTGATGCAGCTTCCAGTTTGTTAACTCAGCTCTGCCCACTTGCAGTTCAGGGCTGAGCTTTCATGGCTGCTTTAAGTTCTTTGACTGCAACTGGTGCCCATGACATGGTGATGGCAAAGCTGATGCTCTTACTGCTCTGGTGGACATGACTGCGTGGTATCAGAAGTAGTTTCCGTGATGTGGAATAAGAATACAGTGGAGGAAACCCCCACTGACACTGGCATATCACTAGGAAAAGGCGTGGGATGGTCACTAAATGTACAGCCTAGAAACTGGAACATGAGGCAGCTCTGAAAGTTTCCTTAATGTGTTTATGGCAGGCAGAAACAGGTCATTGCAGGGAGTTCCTGTCCAGCAAACTCAGCTGAATCAGGAAGGAGTTCTGGGCCACCGAGGTTTCTCTCAGCAGTGTGATGGTACAGGGGCCCTCTCAGCCTGGTTTTATGGCAACACAGTGCATTAGTGATGTCAGTGAGCAATTGCACCGACACAGACAACGCCATCTAACCAGCCCCTCCACCAGAAATGCTGCTGCCCTTGAATGTCCAGCTGCTTGACGTGTTTCCTTAGGAACAGAGTGTAGGCATTTATGTTAAATTCCTCCCCCCCGAGCTGTAAGAGAAAATCCTATCCATCCACCCAGGAGCTAAGGCTTGGATTAATTTATTACAACAACTCTTTCCTGTTCATTTCCTGTTGAGCAACAGCCTAAATACCCTGACCCAAATGCAGAAAAGAATGCAAATTATTACTTCCCGTATTACATGGGAAATACAAAGAGGACAAAAGGTGAACTTCACCCCTGTGCTTAAGGTCCAAAGATCAGCGTTAGAAGACTGTCTCCGAGTCAGAATGATTCAGTCAACAAGGTAAACAGCAAATTCCTCACAAGGGCCAAAAATAAAATCAGCTATTTAGTTTCCTGATTAACTGACTTACTCAGTTAACTACATCAGATGTAGTTACACATTCTGTGCTTTCAGTACTCCTTCCTACCCTACCACCGCACAAAATTGCTGCAGACCCAGTCCCCACCTGAAGTGATTACTGACGTGTGAATTCATGGACCAATTGTGAAAGTAGAAGTCAAGCACTCTCTCTGACTTCTACACTGAGATCCATGACCCTGGGAAATGCTTGTTTTTTGTAACAACAGGGCTGGAATATTTACTCACCTGAAGAACAGAATGTATTAAAAGAGAAATCTAAATGCTCCTATTTCTTGGTACACAAAATGTTTTCCCAACATGAGTAGGAGACATTGTGGTCAAAATTGGTTTCATATGTAAAAATAACTAGTGCTGTTTACAGATAACATACCAAACCTTTTATATTACCATTCACAGACATACATATTTATCCTTGTCAGAACAGTGCAAAAATTGCTCTTACAGTATGATTTTATTCAAGACACTCGCTCCAAGTTCATTACATTCTGCAACATCATACATGGTATCATGTGAAATCAGCTATTCTGTACTGCAAATGGCATGAAAAATGTTATATATTTACCATTTCCCATTGTGTTCATATTTTTCCTGCATAGTCTAAACACAGACTTCCTTACAAAAAAATCTTATAAATTAGTTACTCTTTTAGCTGGCCCATAGTGAGTCCTGCTACCAGAAAGATAATTAGCATTATTTTGGTGTTGTTTCTGTTGTCCATCCACTACACCCTAAAATAAAATCACACTTATTTCTAATGGTCATGCAAATGCGCATCTAGATATCGTCTCAAGAAGTTTCACCTCAACACGAGGAAGAATTTCTTCATGTTGGAAGTGGCAGAGCACTGGAAGATGCTGCCCAGGGAGGTTGCGGAGTTTCCCTTTCTGGAGACATTCCAAACCCACCTGGACACGTTCCTGTATCACCTGCTGCAGGTGACCCTGCCTTGGCAGGGAGGTTGACCGGATGATCTTCAGAGGTCCCTTCCAGCCCTAACAATTCTGTGGTTCTGTAACTGCACTTGTGATATATGCTAGTGAGCAGGAACTACAATTCCATCTGTTTCACTGCTACGCATTCACGGTGTGTAAGGACAGTCTGGACCTGGAGAAGATGGCTTATTGCATCAACAGCTTTATACGTGCAGACCTGAGGAGGCAAGAATGGTTTTACTTTCAATACCAGGGCACTAGAGTCACTTTTGGAAGGTGTAGTGCACACAACCCATAATAGTTCTGTTACTGAAAGCTTACGTTTCCTGAATGTGTGTTTTCTACATTCGGCACCCAATACACTGAAGACCAAGGGAATATGCTGTATGCAGGAACAGAAATACACATTGTGGCATGCGATTGATTTATCCATAGAGCAGAAGACATTAGTGCGGATGTGACAAATGGGTAAACGGTATAGGCGTTGGTGCAACGTATTTGCCTGTCAAAGGTTAACACATAAATTAGCACTGATGTTTCACGACTCTATCTACATCCAAGAACATCTTTGCCTGGGAATAAAAAGACACTGACAGGGAATTTGCACTTAATGTGCCCGATAACCTCTAAGATTTTCTATCCTTGCGCGTGGAATCCCGAAAAGGTGCTGGCCCGCGGATTTCTTTTCGCAGACGGATGGACGCCGCCAGGTTTCGCCGCCCGCGGGGCTCACCGGCACCACGAGGAGAGGCTGTGAGAGCCCTCCCGCCCGGCGCCACGGCCACCGCGCCGGTGAGGCGCTGCCACCTCGCGGGGACGCGTCCGCGCAGCGCAGCGAGGAGCCGCACGCGCCGCGGGCGCAGGCACGGGCACGGCGCGCGGGGACGCGCACGGTGCACGCGCTCACACCTCGCACCGCCCACGGCCGCGCGAGCGCGGCGAGACTCGCGACAACAACGATTGGTTAGGACGGGGGTGGGGGGTGACTGATCGGCCAATGAGACAGAACCGCGGCACCGGCGAGCCAATGGGCAGCCGCGTCTGCGGCTCGGCGCGTCAGGGCCCGGCAGCCTATGGGAGCGCGGCGCGGGTGAGAGGTCGGAGGTGGGAGAGCGGCGCCCCCGGAACGGGAAACGGAGCCGCTTCCCATCGCCTCCCGTTGTCCCGCCGCGCGCACGAGGGGTTCCCGCGTGGGCCCGCGCTTCTCCCGCCATGGTGAGCGGCAGCCGGGAGGGGCGGGAGCCGGGCCGCTTCCGGCCCCAGACGGCGGCCCGGGAGCCGGGAGAGCCGGGAGGCCCGGGAACCGGGTGGGGCGGGAGCCGCTTGGTTCCCGGCCCCAGGCGGCTGGGCGAGGCGGAGCGGGAGGCGGGTGGCGTTGACCGTGTGCTTCCCCCGCCAGAGCCTGCCCCTCAACCCCAAGCCGTTCCTGAACGGGCTGACGGGGAAGCCGGTGATGGTGAAGCTGAAGTGGGGGATGGAGTACAAGGGCTACCTCGTCTCCGTGGACGGCTACATGAACATGCAGGTGAGGGGCCGGGGCGTGCCTGGGGCGGTGCCGGCCCCCGGCGTTGTGGATGACGAAATTGTGGATGCCCCATCCCTGGGAGCGTCCGAGGCCAGGCTGGATGGGGCTGTGAGCAGCCTGGTGTAGTGGGAGGTGTCTCTGCCCGCGGCGGGGGCTCGCAGGGAGATGATGCCTAAGGAAGGACATTTCCCGCCCGCAGTCGCTGCGTGCTGGGCTGACGGGCGGTGGGGCTGCGGTTCAGAGCGGGCGCGGGGCCGCTCGGCCACTCCCGGTCGCTGTAGCCGAGCCCTGGGCTGGGGCAGAACCGTCATGTGCTTTGTGAAGCCGCTTTTATTGCCGTCCTTCTGATTTTTTTTCTCATTTCCCTTTCAAGCTTGCAAACACAGAGGAGTACATAGACGGTGCGTTGTCTGGACACCTGGGTGAAGTTTTGATAAGGTAATTGGGGTATTTATTTATGGTGGAGAAAGGCTCTAAATTGCCTCACCACTTGCATTAAAGCTTATGGTGGTGGATGTTGTTTCTTGTCTAATTAAGATGCCAAGTGTGCTCTTACAGGAAGTCTATGAATGTGTCTTTTATTTTGAAGTCCCTTCTTAGAGGAGGAATAGTTATTTTTTTTAATATATTTAGGGAAGTATTTACTATCCCCTTTGTGGTGACTAACTAAATACTTTTGTTTTCCACAATATTGTGTATCTGGGAATCCTTTGGCATTGTAAACTAGTGCAATGCAACTGGAAACATTTTGCATGCTTGGAAGCATGCGACTTGACCGTAAGAGTTCACCCTAAAGTAAAAATTTTGTACAGCATTGTCAAACAGTTATTATATTTATAAAGTTGCACAATTTAATGTACTGTGTGGAAAAGGTGTACAAGGGCAACAGCAGCATTTTGTTCTGTAGAATTTGGCTGTTGCCAGGCTACATTCAAGCAGAAAAATGTTTAAAGCTTGTTTTATGTGGGGAAAATGATAATGTTTATAGCTAAGGGAACTCTTGGTTCTACTTACAGGTGCAATAATGTTTTGTACATCAGAGGTGTGGAAGAAGAGGAAGAAGACGGAGAAATGAGAGAATAGGTGTTTTGTATTTCTGAAAATAAACTTTTTTTTTCATACTTTTGTAGTAAGATGTTTATTTCTGTTGTGTTTTAGTATGGGGAAAATTAATCCTTTAAAAGGTCTTTAATATTTTATTGGTGTCTGAAAAACTAATGCTGGAGGAACAACAGGTAATTGGTTCAGTTGAAAGTTGAAAATATTGAAATGAAAAGCGAGGTTTTAAAAAAATACCTTAAAAGTTATCTTCCCATCTGAAATACAGGAAGACTTGGTAGTATCTATATTTTACAGTATGTATGTCATGACTATTTAAATACATTTCATCTTTAAACCTGTTTATAAAACATTTGGAATTAGCTGGGAAGATTTCACTGCAAGTGAAGTGTGGCGATCTGTTATACCCCAGTTTCTCTCAGAAATATTCTCCTGCGTTGAGTCAGGAAGCTTGAAGTGTGGCTGTGTGGTCATTAAGGACGAACAAACTTATATCAACTTAGCAGCCAACAGCCACACAGACAAAAGCCTCCGGGCAGCTGTAGAGATCCACAGACTGCAGTGGCATTAATAGAGTTGAGACAAGAGACTGTAGAGTGGGAGCGTGCTTTGTGAGTCTCTGCTGAGGAATGGAAAGGATACTGTGGTCCTCCTCAGCATGTTGGGAAGATGTACTGCCTAAAAGCTGCACAGGTTGTGACTGCAGTTAGGTGCATGTGGAGTGCAGATCTCCAGCCCTGTTGCCTGGGATCACATATCCTTTCAGAGATAACTGGAGTGGGCAGTGCTGGGTGCTCGGGGCTGTGTTAGGATACAACACTGGTTATGTGAACTGTGGGAAGGACACCAGCCTGTCAGGATAGATCCTGCAGAGAAATACCTTCCTGTTTCTCATGTTGGAAGTCAGCCCTGGAGCTATCCATGTGTTCCTTTAATATTTACATATGTAAGTTTCCATAAAGAGTGAAAAATCATTTCGGATGTACTTGCACAGGTGTTTCATTGCTTAAACCAGACCCTTCTTGGCAGTGTGGAGACTTCACAGCTCTGCTGAAGTTCCCAGCAGTCCCATTGGGAAAGAGAAAAGAGCTATTTAAGCTAAAATCAGTACTATCACAAGGATAAATGAGTACTTTAAAATTGGCAATGAGCCTAGGAACCGTCAGAACAGCTGAACAGTGTTCTGAGTGGTGGCAGGAATGAGAGGCAAAAAAGTCTCACCTGTTTTGTGATGCAGCACGTCTTGTTAAGGACTTCCTGATGGAGAACAGTGCCCTTCCCATGCTGCCACTGACAGTCAGTGCTGTCATTATAGGAAGAGGAACAGCTGTGATTGTCACCTTAGTATCTAAGTCAATTCCTTGTCTGCAATGGGCTGGCACTGATCTGAAAGCTGCTCTTCTTCATGAGGAAGTGGGACTGTAGGTGAGTTTGTCGTGTATTATCTGAGTGCTGAATCAGCAGATAGGGCCATCACTATAACAACTCACCAAGTTTCAGCTTTTCAAACTGGGAAGACCAAGCTTATGCTGAACCCCTTCTGTGTGCAGAGATGGATGTAACTGTTCAATGGGCGTATCTGCAGAAGGGTGTCTGTCTGTAGTTGTGCTGTACAGCCACAGCGCTTAATTCCTTTCCTGAGGGTAAAGAAAATGTATCTGCCTTGCAGAGAGAGCTACCTCCTGTAATTCATAGCACTTCCTCTGATTCCCTTCCTACAGGGTGAGAATTCGTCGATGTAGAACACTGGAGGTTGTTGGTGAAATGCTGATTTTTGTGCTAGGAAAGATCTTCACACAGGGAAAGTCCTGTAGCAGTTTAAAATTAGTAGAAACCTTAAAAAACAAATAAACAAAAACCAAGCCAAAGCACAAGAGAAACAAGGGAGCATTTTGTGCATAATGGCCGTAATGGGGCAGATAACTTCCTAAATTAAAAATGGGCTGTTGATATTCCAGGACAGACAGCCTGTACCCATCATCAGGAAAGAAGCCACATCTGGTTTTGCAGGGGGCTGCTGAGAAATGAATCAAAGTAGACACAGCTGGTGAATAGCTAGATCAAACCACTATCTAAAAAAAAAAAAAAAAAAAAACAAACTGGAAACATCCAGTAAGATGAGTAATAGGAAAGACGAGTGGACTTACATTTTGGAAAAGCAAGAACTCAGAACTAAGAAAACAAAGATGTTTTTCTCATGTAATCTTTCTCCCTCTTTCAAACAAGCTACTATAGAGTCTTGAGTTTTCATCCTCAACAAAAGTGGGATCCTTTCACATAGCTTCATATTCTTTTGAGATGTTTTGTTACATCTGTTTTTTGACAATTACATTCCTTACACTTCAAATTCACATGGTTTTACTTTTGCTTAGCACCAGACATAAAAAATTTTAACTAAATAATACCTTGAGTATAACTTGATAACTAATCTTAGTTAGGCTGCAAAAATGGAAGCATGTGTTTCTCTTTGCTACCATCAAGTGTTCCATTCATTTCAGTGGAAGAACCCATGCAGATAAAGTCAGACAACAACTTAAACATGTGCTTAACTTAGATCCTTGTCTTAAATGATTGGGAAAAAGAATTGCAGTGCAAGTGAAGGTACTCTGAATATATCAGAGTAATTGGAGCTGGTTCTTAGTTCATATGCAGTAAGCCCCATGAATACAGATTTTTTTCATCTCTGGAGCAAGTCCAAAAGGCAAAACAAATGGAAACATTCACTTAGGTGTGTATTAAAGACAAAAATAAAAGGGCTTGTGATTTTACATGCTAAATACAAGGTACATAAAGTAACTAGAAAGAAAAATTGTTTTCATGTGATTAAGTTGTTCCAATTGTTTGTAGGATAAAAGAAATTAGAGATAAAGTAGCAGGACACTCAGGAAAAGACTATCCCCTGCAAAACCACATATTAAATATGGTGAAAAGGTGGTCAATAAGAGCCTAGAAGTAGTGAGGCATGACAGATACCACATGTAGTTTCAAGCTTATTTTTGTGTTTCTTATTTGGGTATTAGGTTGTTTGCTGTTTATTTTTTACTTGGAAACTTTCCCATTCCTAGGAGTACGCAACCTACCTGAGAAGACCCTAAATCCTTATCATTGCTAGGAGAAAAAATGCTGCAAACTCCAGTTCTGTATTGTGCAGCTCACCGACTGCAAAGAAGAACAAGCTTTGGCCATCAGCCCAGATGCTGGAATTGTACCAGGTGCCCACATCCCACACAAGTACACACAAGCTCTCCTTTTCCTTTGCTACAGTTTGTGTGAAAAGCAAACCAACGCACATAGGTTGGCAAGGTTGCACTGTGCTCAGGGAGAACCAACCTGTGTCCCCTGAGGCAAATTGTGGTGTCCCCCCAAAAAAGTCTCCCCTTCCCTGGGCCATTATGGAATTTGCCAAAGGCAGATCTGGGAACAGAGGATTCAGAAAGCTCATCTGAGCGAATGCAACGTTTCCATGGTTTGAGAGATGCAAGGTTCTTCTACACAGAAAAAAAAAAAAAAAAAAGCAGAATTCACTTTTGCAAAATTATGCAAGAAGTATTTGTAAAGGTGATGTTAAGGTCAATTTGACATGAAGGAAGTCAAAGGTATGTAACAGATTTGCAATTTAGTTTGGATCTATTCCACATTTGCAAGTCACTTTCATCCAAATGATGCATTTTCTGTGTTTGATCCTGAGGGTTTACTGACCTCTGCTGCTTTTGTAAACAGGGAAATAGCATTCAGTAAATTTCACTAGGAATTAACTTGTGTTGAGGCATGCATAGTGTCTTCTTTCAGGACATTTCATCATGCTATGTGTATTATTGGAAAGGTCTGGTTAGTGGATGAAAAAAACTAATCTACAAATTTAAGGAAAATGTGGCCAATATTTGATCTGAGACTCATCTCTAACTTTGGGCTTTTCATTTTTAATTACAAGTTGTTTACAAGAACAGACATTCTAATGTAGCTCTGACAGTGTCCTGGGGTCCTTGAGGAAAAGGGTCCTTGAGGAATAAGCATATCATATTCTTATGTAAAGCACCAGCAAGGAGATATGAAATCCCTTAAATCAATAACCTGATGCTCAACTTTTTAAATCTCTACTTTTCCTGGGATTTTTTCTCTCTTTGAAAATGCCGCATTTAAAGATTATTTTCAAAAAGAGCTTTCACTGGAACTTGAAGGTGATTTAAAAGCTCTAAATTTAAGAAATTTGAGCAGGGTTCCTTTAGCACCCTAGAGTTCTCTGTTTACATCCAGTGAATTGTGCCAACATTTTAAAAATACAGCCAAGTATTTAGAATCTGTACTGTTTGAATCAAACTCTAGAATTTCCTAAGGATGCAACCTAGAAACCATTCCTGCACTTACCTTTCTGGGCAGTACTCTTAAAAATAGATCAGGCACAGCATGTCAGAAACCTGACTGTAGGGGATTGACCTTTTTTCATACACTGATCTATTACAGAGAAAATTCTTCACCAGAAAAGAGCGAGGGCATATAGAAGTATAAAAGCACATCTGTAAATTTTCTGCAAACAGAATTTTAGTCTTAGAACAAAATACACTCCTAGCTTACTAAGCATAAAATCTTCACCAATTCTCAGGTTTTAAATCAGGATATGACCTTGAATCTCAGAGAAGCCTAGATCACAAAAATGATTTTTTCTTTTAAAGTGTAACAACAGAGCTCACAAGTATGTTGATCTTTCCTTTTTTTTGCCCTCCACTGTAACATGCTGTGTTTCATTCCTGACACAGCACTCAAGCCCATCACCACTGCTTAAGCATCCCCCACAATAGGATGTCCTTCTGTGCTTGTTATGATGCTGTTGCCAGGTTCCTCTTTGATTTCTGCTTTCAAATATATTGTGATACTGCTGGGGAGTGTCAAAGTCAGCAGCAGGAACTCCTGGGAATGGTAAAGCATCCTCTACCAGCTCTCCTGTCAATCTTCTGCATGCCTAAGTGAGAGTTCAGGGGGAAGGCAAAGGTTATGTCGTGGTTCAGCATTATGCCAATGGAGATGCGTCACAAGGTAACACACAATTTTATTGTAGTTTTACTCACTTTTCAGGTTTGATATTAAATACAAATTACTGGCTTTAGATGCAAATCTAAATGCCTCATTTCAAACAAGACTCCACCAGAAAGGCTCATTCAAAGAGCCAACATATCCAACTGTTTCTGCTGAACAGGAATATGTATATGCACATAGATATGCTATCAGCATTTTAAATAAATTCTTCTTCTAAAAGAAAAGAAGGTGTCTAAAGAAGATTGCCACCCCGGGAGTAGTGTTTGAGGGACCACTAGTTTAGAAGGACACTCTGTTTTCCAGCTGGGGAGTACTGGAGTCCTATATACGCTGTGAATATGTGAAGAGAGAAGAAAACCAAAAAATCCGTGTTGGGAGCAAGTATTTGCTCCCTGATTCTCCCATCCCTCGTTCTGTAGGGGGCAGCAGAATCGCACAAACGTTTCGTTATTGGAATTGGATAAATTAATATCTGCCTGGACAAATGAATGTCTGCCTGAACATCTGACGCGGTGGGAGGTGTTATGATCCCTCGGGGGTTGTTGCTGGGATGCGGGCAAGGTGGTTGGCGCGGGCAAAATTATGGATGCTGGAGAGGTGAGGGACGCCGGGGTGGGGACACGCGGGCATACAATCGCTGCCAAATCAGAGACTCCTATTTTCTTGGCAAAGGGAAATCTCCAGTAATGCTGTGAGGACTGAGAGCTCCGGGAAGCCCAAGCTGGAAAACCCGGTGCTTCGGAGCTGGTCATGTTGTCACGTTATCCTGGACCGAATCCAGCTCAGCATCCCGCGCCTGGAGCGGGCTGCGTCAAAGTCAGGGCAGACCAAGTCGGGCAAGGCCGGGGCCGGGTCCGGAGACGGGGTCGGGCCGGTGCCGGGCGAGGCGGGGCAGCATGGGAGGGCGGAGGCCACGCCGCCCCGGGGGACTTTGAGCCGAGCGGCCCCGGCACTCGGTGGCCGCGGCCATGGCGGGACGGCAGCGGCACCGGCTGCTGCTGGAGAACGCCGAGCAGCTGGTGCTGGTCTGCGGCCGGCGAGAGCCGTACCTGCGGCGGGACGGCGCCGCCAGCCTGGGCGTGCTGCGGGCCGCCAGCCTGGTGGTGGGGCTGTGAGTGCGGGGCCGGCGGGGCGCCGCGGGCTCTGCTTGGGCCCGGCTGGGATCGGGGAGCAGGGTGGAAGGCATCCCCCAGACGCAGTCCAGGCTTCCCGGTACCATCCTCAGACTCCACTGGGAGAACAGTCCCAAAGGGGCTGTGGCTTCCCGGGGCATGATCCAGGTCCCGGCCATGGCAAGTTTTATTTGAGTGAGGGGACGAGTGCCCTGCGGACAGATGCTGTGTGCTCGCTGATCCGCAGGAGGAAAACAGTGTTACCTAGCAGGAATTGGAGCGGAACAGTACCGAGGTGTCATCCAGAGGGATCTAAGCAGAGGACAAGTGTTATGGCAAACAACTTGAAACGCATGGCATTACCCCTGCGTTTGCTGTGCATCTGTAAAATGAGCGAACCACCTCCACACGTGCATCTTCAGTCCTCCTGAAGATCCTGCCCCTATTGTTCCAGGAGCTCTGTCGTCGAGCACTTCACTTCTAAACAGGCTCACACGTTCTTTGGTCGTTGCCTTTGTTTTGCAGGGATGGTTGTATCAAAGCTGTGGGCCAGGCAGATGTTATTCGCAATCAGTTTTCAGAAGCAACGTTTGAAAGGATAATTGACTGCTCCGGGAAGTGTGTGTTACCAGGTACGTGTATTTTTATGATACAAAGGAACAGCACTGCCAGCAGGTCAAGGGACATGATCCTGGTACTCTACTCAGCCCTGGTGAGACACATCTGGAGTGCTGTGTCCACTTCTGGGCTCCACAGTACAAGAGATACATGGAGCGGCTGGAGTGGGTCCAGTGGAGGGCTACAAAGATTATGAAGGGTTTGAAGCATCTCTCTTTATGAGGAGAGACTGAGAGATTTTGGTCTGTTCAACCTCAAGAAGAGACAACTAAAGGGGACCTCATCAAAATCTGTAAGTATCTGAAGTGGGGGATGCCCTGAGGATGTTTCCAGGCTCTGCTCAGTGGTGCCAAGCAATAGGACAAGAGTCAATGGGCAGAAACTGATGCGCAGGAAGCTCTACCTGAACACTAGGAATAACTTCTTTACTGTGCAGGTGACTGAACAGTGGAACAAGCTGCCCAGAGAAGTAGTGGAGTCTCCTTCACTGGAGATATGCAAGGGTTCTTTTGGGCTTCATGGTGGAGCTCTGTCTCTTGTTTTGTCTGTAGATCTGTTCCTCTGTATCATAGATCACAACATAAATGTAGCTGACCCACAGAGTGACTCTTAAGATTCACTGTTCTTTTCTGTGCTCTCTCAGCCCATGATCCATTCTGCCACAGAACTCAGTCTGTCCATTCTGCCCACAGCTGTTCAGAGGCAAAAGGGATTTAAGTCACAAATTGTGCAACTTTGCCTGATAAAAAAATCCCCAAAAGATGGGTATTGCATGTTAAAGTCTACAAGTGGTGTTGGTACATGAGCTGTCAGACTTTTGTTTCTCTTGCAGTGGCCTTGCCATTCAGCAGTGCCAGTTTCAGAGCTTGTAGAAAAGGCTCCCACCGTAATAAGTGTTGATAGAGGAAGTCTAGTGTGCTAAGCCCAGCCTAAGCAGTTTGCCTTTTTTTAGAGTACAGGCTTAAAGTCTAATGAACTCTTTCCAAGTTTGCTATTTATCCTTTCTTCATGTGTTTGAAAACTTTATCAAAATAACATGACACACTCAGCAACTGATGCATTTACCTGGAGACATTTTGCCTAAGGTGTCAGACCTAAAAAAATTGAAAGAAAATTAATAGCCTCTGAAGAAAATCTTAGATATTTGGCTGGTTGGATTTTTTTTTTCTCTAACCAATAGAGACTTTTTAGGGGAGCTTCTGCTGTCTATTTAATTTGCTTGTATATTCATAATATTTTCTCTTCCACAGTGAAGTAACTGAAGTGTACATTTACTTTGTTTTCTTTAGGCCTGGTAGATGCACATACACATCCAGTGTGGGCTGGTGATAGGGTTCATGAGTTTGCAATGAAGGTAACAGCATAAAATGACACAGATGGATTTTTCTTAATCCTTTTTTTTTTTAATGTATAACTGTTTCTACTTCCTAGTGACTTTCATCTTTCTTTTATAGAAAAATACATAATTTCTGTCAGATAATGTATCTGAGGAAGGAGGGATGATTTTTGAATACTGATAGGCTGAGAGAGGAGTGTACCTGCATTCTTTGCAGCTACCCTTGATATATTTTTGCATTAATTGCAGCAATACAAGAGTGCCACCTTCTATTACCATCTAAGTATTGATTTTTTTCCTTTTTCTTTTCCAAATAAATGTATTTTGAGTTAGAGATCAGTTCTTCCCCTTGGACTCAGGGGAAAGCAAATCTTCAGAGTAATTTTCTTTATGCTGCTTCTTACAGTATTTCTTCACTTAAGTGGAAGGGAGAGAGAAGAAAAGGGGAAAGTAGGAATAATTAATGGGGATTTTTTTCCTCCTCTCTTTGTCTCTCTCACTGTAAAGAGACCTCAAGGCACTTTCCAGTATCTCTTGGATGGAAAACACACTTGTTCATAGCTAATTGTGTGGGGGGTGGTTCTTGTTTTCTTTTCTTTAACCCAAGCTGGCAGGTGCATCCTATATGGAGATCCACCAGGCTGGGGGAGGAATCCATTTTACCGTGGAGCTCACTCGGAAGGCCACGGAGGACGAGTTGTTCACCACCCTCCAGCACCGCCTTGGCCGCATGCTCAGAGCAGGATCCACGCTGGTGGAGTGCAAGAGTGGATACGGCTTGAACTTGGAAACGGAGCTAAAAATGCTCCGGGTGATCGAACGTGCTCAGAAATCCATGGATATCGGCATTTCCTCAACGTACTGCGGAGCTCATGCCATGCCCAAGTAACAGGACTTGACTTCTTTCTCTTGTTAAATACTGCTGCTTTGCATTGAAAATTGGTTTCTTCTGCTGCACTCCTAAAATACAGCATACTTGAAAAACAACAGCTAATATTTATAGGAAGCTCTCCTAAATGCCAGCATAGGCTTAGCACAGAACCCCTACCTCCAGGGCTGATGCTCACACTGAACATAACACAGAAAGTTCTTCTGCTTGCATTTGCTGCTATCCTTCAAGCTTGGGTTGTCATTTTGACCAGGAGGAAATCTGCAGTTCTTCCTTAGTCTCTCCAGTCATCATTTTGAATCAAACTCATGATTTGGGGAATGTCTGATTTTTAAAAATCGTTATAATTTTTTATTTGCATTATATTTTTTATTGGATCATTTTCAACTTCATAAAGAAATTTTTAAATGTTTTCCTGAGCAGAAATTGCATTAAAGCAACAGCAGTTTTGTTTTGCATTTTGGGTCATTATATCCCTCAAAAAGTGAAACCTTTTCTTAGTGTTTCCCTGTGTTTTGTCTTGGCTCTGGCCCTAATCTTTCAGTCCTAATTCCTCCAAAGGCTGCTGAGTAGAAAGAGAAAAGGGAGAGGCACTGTCAGAGGCTGAGCAACCCAGATGACTCTCAGTGAGAAGGGAATGGAAGAAGGGCTCTGCTTTATAACCTTGTTTATAAATTCAGGCTTCTTGAATTTATTCCATTGCATGGTTCCCGACTCAGCCTCGCGTGGCACTCCATAGTGCCAGTATCTGCGTGCCTTATGGTGCCTGAAATGAGCATTCAGATTCTCAGGCATTTAGCTGCTGTACATCCCTTATCATTAGATATTAAAATTGGAAATTGCATATTTTGGGATTATTTGCTCTTTGTAAGGCATTTAGTGATCTCTCCTGGGTTATCTTTATGTAATAGAGGATTCATAAATGATTCTGACTGGCAAATCAAATCTTGGGAAGTGCCTCTGATTAGAAACAGTTATCTCTCCATCACTCTGAATTGTGTAAAAGGAGGAGAGGTAAATTAAAAATAATGACCTATACTGCATATCCCCTTTGAGCTTTGATACTTGCATAAAAATATTGTATGAATACTATTTAACATATTTAAATGCTCATTTACATATTTTAATTGTTATATTTTAGAATACAGTATAAAGAGGTCAGAATATATGAATAGGAAAGCAGAAAAAAATATTTTAAAGTATCCCTTATCTTTGTTAGCATCCAAGATGCCAACCTTATTAAAAACATTCAGTAATACAATCTAATATTCTTTGAATGGAAAGTAACTCATGTTGGAGAATACATGAATTACAATGGGGCTTAATTTTTTAATTTGGAGTCTTTTTGGGAGATTCATATTTACATAATTTCCATAGTAATTCAGTAATTGCATGTATGACTTGAGTGTGTGCCAGACATCAAGGATGTTACTCACATGGCTCTGTAACATTTTCTTTTCGTTAGAGGGAAAACTGCTACTGAAGCCACGGACGACATTATCAATAACCACCTTCCTAAACTGAAAGAGCTCAAACTAAGTGGTGAAATACATGTTAACAATATAGATGTGTTCTGTGAGAAGGGAGTCTTTGATCTGGAGTCTACAAGGAGAATACTTCAAGCTGGAAAAGATATAGGGTTACAGATTAACTTCCATGGTGATGAACTGCATCCAATGAAATCTGCTGAGGTACGTCTTTCATAACATTCATTTTTGCTCCTGTGAGAGCCCGATCTGTGAAAGAATTGCAGTTTTCAGAACTGAGATTGTCTTTTAAGACTTTATGAAATAGACCATCTGATAGAAACAGGTACCAGGAAGAGCAGTCCATGTGCAGCTTTGGAGGTAAGGACATGGGAGAAAGCCTTGACCTCTGGGACTAATGTGCACTAGCTAATCAAACATTGACTTTGCTTATCTTCCACATGGGATACAGATCAGGAAGGTGGATATCCATACAACCAGGAATGACCCAAAAACATGGTTTGGGTGGATATCCATGCACCCAAGAATGACCCAAAATCATAGGTTTAAAAGCCTATTTGACTTCCCCGTTGAAAGCAGCATTCAATTTTGTGAACTGTTTTCTGATGGATCCTTTATGAACAGGAGTTGATAATATTTTCATCCATGGCTCTCATATAGTTTGTGTGTTAGACTGGTAAAAACACTGCTGAAGGTATGCTTCTACTCCTTGGGTGGGCAAAGTGATCAACTTTTCCCTCAGTAAATTAACAAATGTTTTGTCTCTGTATTCTGATTGTTCTTTCAAGCGTTTTTTACTATTTCTCTTCTGGTATATTTTGCATTAATAGTGAATTGTCTCTTCCAATTATTGAGAAACAACGTTTTAAACTGAATTAATTGAGACTAGTGAGTAATTTGCTTGAAAAATTTCCTTAGCTTGGAGCTGAACTAGGAGCCCGGGCCATCAGCCACCTGGAAGAAGTTAGTGATGAAGGTATTGTGGCGATGGCAAGAGCTAAGTGTGCTGCTGTCCTTCTGCCAACAACAGCCTACATGCTAAGGTAAGGCCACTAGATTGAAGGGAAACTTCTGTAACTGCAAATCCATGTGTGTGGTTTGAGGGTCTTTTAATCTAAAAGCATAAGTGTGTATCTATGCCTTAAGGATCAGTCTGGGTCAGTGAAGGCAATCACATGTACTGAGAGCTGAATGAGCCTCCCTCCTTATGTCTTATTTCTGCTGGAAATCCTCAAAAATCGGGTGAGATTGCTGAGAAATCTCACAGAAGATTCGGAGTGGCTTTATGGCAACTATGGCTAAAACTTCCTAGAGAGTGTATTTCCAAGTACCCACCCTGCAAACACCTACACAGATTAATCCAAGGGCTGAACAATTCTGAAATGGCTATTCCAGATATTGAAGTTACTGAAAACATCTTTTGCATTATAATTGCTAAGTGGAAAGATCTCTAATATATGCAGACTAAACTCACAGACTCAAAGATTGGGAAGGGACTATTGCATTGCATGTGCCACTGCTTATATTTTGGAGCCTGTCTTTGAAGTTGTAAGAACTAGAAAATTAGTTTTTTTCAGAAATGAAGATTTTCATCTTGTAAATTCTTAAGTGGCTGAGGTCTGGATAAATACTAGAATTTCAGTGGTCTGGAGCCTGATGGTTGATACTGGCTGGTGCCACATACAGTTACTGCAAAAGCTGTGGCTCACACTTCCCATTTATGTTGTCCATAGGGTGACAGGTAGGGATGCAAGAGGAGAATTTGAGCTTTCATCTCCATTAGGATCAGCGTAACTGAATGCATGAATGTAACCAAACTGAGAGATTACTTTTACCCTTGTAAATAATTTTATGTTAACTAAGCAAATTGTACTGATAAATTTATTTTTCCCACTAGACTGAAGCAACCTCAAGCTAGAAAAATGTTGGAAGAAGGTGTTATAGTTGCTCTTGGCAGTGACTTTAATCCTAATGCATACTGTTTTTCAATGGTAAGATAATCCTAATACTGAAACCATAGAATTATGAAATTTCTTACTAGTACAACTTGTGTGTAGGTCTTGCACACTTCAAACTGGTTTCATGTGCACAAGGAGAGCTGTCTGTGTTTGTTTCTGTGTATTGGTAGTTTTTGCCAGAAATTCTTGAAACCAGAATGGGTTCCATTTTTCATGTGGACTGGGAGGCCTATTCAAAATGCTCTCAAAGCTACTGATTTTAGAGTTCTCATTTTGGATTTGGCAAAAATTATGTTGTACAAAACAACTCCTTCTGTTGTGCAAGGAAGAAGGAGAGTGCTTATGGATTTGAAGTATAAATAGCCTTGTGTTCCTGGTAACTCCCATTGTCCCCTTCCTCGCCTCCTAGCCTATGGTGATGCATCTGGCCTGTGTAAACATGAAGATGTCAATGAATGAAGCATTGGCAGCTGCCACCATTAATGCAGCTTATGCTTTGGGCAAATCAGACACACATGGTTCCTTGGAGGTTGGAAAGCAGGGGGATCTTCTTATCATAAATTCATCAAGGTTTGTTCTTCCATTGGCATTTGAAATGTGCTTTAACCTTAGTTATCTTCACTGAATAAAGGGACACTGGTAGCATTTCAGACCCACTTTAATTTTCCTGAATTACTCCATTGGAAAATAAAGCCTTAGACTTTTGGGGCTGTTATTACAAGTAATCCATGAATAACTACAAATTACCTAGAGATAATATGTGTTTATTTTGTGGAATAAATTCTCTACTGATAGACACTGTATTCATGCAGCAAGAGACAACATGTAGACATGGAATAGTGTTTTGCCATTTTCAAGCAAGTCTTATAAAATTGCCTGGTATGCTGGGCATGTGACCTGCTCTTATGTAAGTTTACATATTTTTAAACATCTTGTCCTTTTAGGTGGGAGCACTTGATTTACCAGTTTGGTGGACATGAAGCATTGATCAACTACGTTATAGTTAAAGGAAAAGTCATCTATGAAAATGCAAGGTGTGAGACAATGAGCAGTTACTGAGAGAAGGCAGTAGTTTAGTGAGCTACTAAAATCAAATTAGCATGGAATATTTCAAAGCAACAGACAAATCAGATTTGTATTTATTGGTAAATTGTTTGCCTGCTCACCTTACTCGTAGTCCAATAAACCTTACCAAGCATTAGCCATTTGGTGCATCTCTATGTCCATTGTCCTTCTCTCCAGCACAATAAAATAATTTCTAATTGTATTAATCTTAAATAAGACAGTTTCCAAAAATGTTTTTCTATTAAATTAATCTATAATATTATAATATTTGAAAACAACCAAAACAAACTGGCAATGAATAAACAGAGTCTGGATCCAGGTAAGATTTACTGGGGAGTGTGATAAGTAACCTGTGACAGAGGGCCAGGGGCTCAGGCATGGACATTTGGGATGGTCCTTGGCTATGTTGGGAGAAGATCACATGCAGTGTCATACAGATGTTGCAGAAAAGACCTAATTTTATTTATTCTAGGCTGAATCTGAAATAACATTAGACTTATTTGTTTGTGGAAGTTTGAATGTGATTCTGGTAAGTATGATAACTTTTACTCAAAGATGTGTTGAAACTTAGGAGCCTAACTTTTTTAAGGCAGTCACTCTTTCATTTCTCTTTCAACTACTGCTTTTTTCCCCAGCTTGTAACATCATTTAGGAATGCAGTATGTAGAAATGTTCTGGTTTGAAAGCAAAACCAGTGAGAGACTCCAAGTCAGAAATACAATTTATTAGGAAAAGAGAAACGAAACAAAATACATGCAATAATACAAAAGAAAAATCACTGACAGAGTCAGAAGACAACCTGACACCCTTTTGGCCAGCATGTTGGTAGCAGTCCAAACTGGAATGGCTGCAGTCCTCCTGGAGTTGTGGTTCTGTTGGAGCAGTGATCCTGTAGAAAGGTGTAGTCTTCCTCTGAGGGTCCAGTGGAAAACCCCAGATATTCCTCTTGGGAACCAGTGGAAAGGCTGCCTCTGATGTCCCCAAAACCCAGATTATATCCAGTTAGGAATGCTTGGCTCCTCCCACTGGGCAGAGCATCTCACAATGGGATGTTATAATTCTTATCAGTCACACAGTGACATTCAATAGCCTACTATCAGCAGATGTCTCCCCTGAGAGAGGATGGGTGAAAGAGATAAGGAAAACTGCTCACTTAACAGAAGACAGCTGCTACACAGATGGTAATGGAATATATCTTCTCAATCTGGGACAAGAAAAAAGGATGATACAACTCTGGAGAGTTTAAGCTTTTGCAGTATCTAAGCAGAGGGTTGGGAGTAGGAGGGTCTCTGAATACCCAGGGTCTAAGTATTTTCTTCAAATTTTAAAATGGATGATGTCTGCAGAAACAAAAGGGATTTACTTTCTGAAGGTGAAGTCATAAAATTGCACCTGACAAGCATGAAGAACTTCACATTGAAAGTAATTATTGATATAAGCAAGTGACATAACTCTGTGATACAGAGTGTTTTAGTGAACCAGACCCTTGAGGAAGGACAATGGTCTCATTCTGATGAACAGGTCTTTGAAAGCCATCACGAACATGTGTGAGCATTATTATGACCTTCTGATCTCCCTGAGCCTTGGGCACATCTGTTAACACCCAAAATCTGCAAGCCATCTCCTGCAGTATCTTTCTTCATGCTATATTTGATCCAGGCTAGCCAACCAAATCAGTTTTTAAAACAATGTAATAGCATTCCTGCCACCTGATGCGTTTTCCTGCAAGCAGATGCTGTACCAGATGTGGGTGTGGAACTTTGTTTTTATAAAGTTTGAAAGAACATCCCAAGTACGTGATTGCACAGTCCATTCTGCCCAAGACAGCCTTCATAAATCATGTTTATACAGGCATTAGAGAAGGCTGTTGGGGAAGGAGCACAGGCATTTCTTAAATGCAGGGTGCAGGCAGAGTTGTGCCTCTCAGCTCTGCACAGGCACAGTGCAAAATCTGAGTCCATGCTGCAGTGTGTGCTGGGGATCCCTCGGTCCCAGGCAGCCAAAAGCAGAGGTAAGTGGGAAGCAAGGCCCAGAATCTCTGAATTTTCTGAATTCAGAATTCTCTGAATGCTCAAGGCATTTGGCAACCTGCTAGGTTGCCAGCAGGCATGAGCACTCTCCTCAGGGCACAGTTTACCATGGCAGGTGTCAGACACTCAAAGGCAGCCCCACACTGATGCTTTGGCTGTTCCTTGCAGCATAGCCAATAGCCTGGGGAAGCTTTCAGCTTGTGCTGAATGCCCGTCAGCCAGATCAGTACTGCCCTGTCATCACTGCAGCAGGAGGTAAAATCCATGCCCTGACTTTTCCCTTGCAAAATAAAGCCTGTGCTGGAGGTCAGTGTTGTCAGACACAGAGCACACTCAGTCATGATCCCATCTATGGGCACAAGACCCCTGGCAGACAGGAAGAGACCTGGAGAGCCATGGCAGCGTAGTCTTGGTGCTATCGCCTCAGCATTGGTTCACATTCACTGGTCCTACACCTCATCTTCCCCCTTTTCTGGCCCCTGTGTTACCTGTCCTACTTCCAAATTAAGCTTTCGCTTTACATTTTCATCATCACACACATGACAGGAAAATAGATTTCTACAACTGTATGTGAAGCCTCAGTTTATTGATTGCAGGTGTGAGTCCCTAGCTCTTGGAAAGCTGCATTAAATGTAGTCTATCACCAGAATATATTTGTTCTGGAGCAATGATCTCCATAGCACATTCCTATGCACACAGCTTTCCTGATTTGTGAAGCACCTGCTCTAAAAATGCTACTGTTATACAAGAGCCTGTACCTCACATATGATCTGCAAGAGAGAAAAGAACTAAGTGTAAAGATAATCTTGCTTGTGGCAAAATGAAGGGGATCACAGCAGTTACCCAAAGGGGGAGAAAAAAGGTAAGAATATCAAACTTAGATTGTTTAGTATCATTGGCACTGATGGAGAGAAAACAAAAAAATGTTGACAAAACAAATACTGTTTTCATCAGGAGTCTGAATGATTTGTATTCAGAAGTTAATGAAATTCAGTCAAAACCACACTACCATGACAAAGTTGTCTTTTACACATGAGGAAAGCAGTGAGACTTTACTATCTATTTGTGCTTCAAGCTAGACAGTCAGGTCCTCTAGGTTGCCTGGAGAAACCATATTGAGTGTGAGTAGAACAACCATGCTCAGGTAAAGCTCTGGAAAGGAACTGCTCTCTTCCAGAGGATCACAACTCTTAAAGTTCATTCTGATGCCTGTGGTCATGACTATCATCTGCACCCATTCTCAGCCATCCCAGGGAGAAAGCTGTAGGTGAAATGGGTCTTGATTCAGGGATGTGTTCCCTCCTGTACTTTTCAATGTAAGGTTTAGCCACTTCCCACACCTGCGGAACAAGAATGTGAAACAACAGAGTCAGAGGCAAAGAAAAGGTCAGCTAAGACATCAATGCATCAGTTCACAAAACTCTGAAGAAAAGTTATGGTGTGGGATATGTTGTATGGGAGGATCAGAACCAGACAAGCAGATATAGCAAGGTTTAGGGAAAAGCATGTGAAGGTAGTTGACAATGGATGGGAAAGAATACAGCTCCAATGGGACAAGGTGAAAGGATTCAAGGCAAAAATACTTTATCTTGTCTTGTTACCAGGCTAATGCTCTGCGTGCAATAGCTGGGAGAGAGTCACTGCCACTTGCTACAAAACTACCTGACCATGAAGAGGGTTGGGCAGCAAAAACAGCAGCTAGCATGGACAAAGAAAAAGGGTTCTAGACAATCCTATGCACAAGCCAAAAGCCAGCACTCGCCTTCTGCTCCACGAGCAGCCTGTGAGCTGCTTCAATGTCTGGGGCCATGAAGCGATCCTTTATCCAGGGCCTGTAACGAGACATTGGGCAAACATTAACCCCCACTGGCAGCAGCTGCTCTCCAGGCAGGCAACCTCTGGGGAAAGTGTTTATCTGATCTTACCTCACCACGGAGCGCACAAGGTCGTAGACCTTCTCCAATGGGGTTGTCGTTCTCAGAGGGCGGAGGAATTCAATGCCCTGGCAGGCGGCGAGCAGCTCAATAGCCAGAACTAGGAAGCCAGAGCAGCCAAAGGGATGTTTGGCAGGTACAGCTCAAGGTGAGGTTTCCTGTCTAAAGCTATCCCTGGCCTTTGTTCTCACTAATATGATATGGTTCAGGCAATGTGCCAAACGAGTGGATCCACACCCTCCAGAGAGCCAGCTCAGTGGCAGGATCATTTCATGGGTGATGCTGAGGGCAGTATCCAGCATTTCAGCAAGCAGATTTTGGGTGTTGTTGTACAGACCTTTCAAGTGTACCAGGAACTCCTGATCACCAGAGTCTTAAATCCCTAGGAATCTCTTCTAGCGTAACTTGAACACTCAAATTAATGTCCATCATAAATCAGAAAGCTTCTTTTGAACTGAGAAAAGAGGAGCCTGAGCTAAAAATGAAAGTTCTCCCTCTAAGCTTGCCAGAGCGCACATGAAAACAGCAGGAAAATGACAGCGCTTTGGAAGAGAGTCTTCTGTCTGGAGAAGTTTGCATTGTATCTGCCCACCTTACAGCTGATCATTATTGGTATTAGCCCCTCATTTTCATGATTCAAAGTCTGTCCGGAAATCAGAATTTTAATTTTACCTTGTTCCACATGTTCAATAACTCTCAAAGCTTTTCTTGCAGCCCATCCTCCCATGGACACGTGATCCTCTGTAGCAGCACTGGTTGAGAGAGAATCCACAGAAGAGGGGTGGCACAAGGCTTTGTTCTCAGACACTGCAAAAACCCAACACAATGAATGAAGGACAGAATAGGCATGAGACAGCAGAAGCAATGGACAGCATGTAGATAAGGGCCTGTCCGTCACCTTGGGTCCAACTACTGCTCCTCTTTCGAGGATGCATCAGCATTTTACCTGGACTGAGTAATTTGCAATAACCAACTGAATACTACCATTGCCTCTGAAAACACTAACCAACAGCAGTCTTTAAATGCAAATATTAACCAAATATGGAACAACAGCTCACTCTTCACTCCCTTATCTCCAGTTTGAGTTGCTGTGGCTCAAAGGCCTGGAGGAAACTGAAGAAGAAGAGCAGACAGCATAACTGAAACACAGGCCTGGTTCTGCCTGTTGCTCTGGGGCAACTCTCTGTAAAGACCAAAAACCCTCTGGTTTTGGTCACGAAGATCACCCCTCCCCTGCTTTCAAGAATACAGCTAGAGATCAGCATCTGGTCTGCTCATTGCAGCTGAGGCACTTTCAGAACTTCCTCTAGAAAGATGGGGGAATGCAATACAAACCCTCTCCCTCCCTCACCTCACTACAAAGCTGCCCATGTCCCTGAGGGTGACATACTCCTGCTTTGAAAGCCAGGTGTATGGTCTGGAGTAAATTCTCATTCTGCACCCAAAAGCAACAGGCAAATGGTTGCAGGAGAGGCCTTAGGAACCATTCAATGACAATTTGAGGTTGAGAACTGCTCTTTAAAAGAGAAAAAATGAAGTCTGCATTCACAGCACTCTGGCTGCACTCGGCCTTTTCTTTCTGAAGCTCAGTGGGGTGCTGTGTAATGCTCTCGCCAAATTAGCGAATTCAGAAAAGCAACAGGAGCGACAGAGAGGTGGTGACACCAATTGCAAATAGGCTGGAGTGACAGTCTAGGACCAGAGCCCAGCTGGCACATTCAGGCAGGTGATGGCAGGTCCCAGAGAGGCTGCATGTGATCACTGCAAACAGCTCGGTCTGGCAGGCACAGAGCTGCTGGAGCGGGGGCAGACGGACACATCCAGTGGTGTTGCAAAATATCTGCAATTTTTTTCAGATTTATCTATTAACCCTGGGAGTGAAAAACATTAGCTGGTACACAAACAACCCAGAAACTGGTAGAGTGATTTGAAAAGTATTGGTGATTAACAAAGAAGTTAAGAAACATAAAAGGAACTCAAACTTCAGATAAAATCCTGGCTGTATGGATCAGGATGAGATGATTTTGACCCATGGACTTCTAGTGTCAGCGGAGGCAGGGCTGTAATTTTCATTTCCCACAGCAGAAATCACAAACACCCCAGAATCTGTCACCCCAGAATGCAGAAGTGTGCAATGAAATCTGAAGCCATGCAACCAGCTGAAGCCTGGAGCCATCCTAAACTCTCCCCAGCCAAAGGTAAAGCTTCCAGCCCTTAAGCAAGGGCAGGAGCATTCAGCTCTCTTCCAGACCCATTTCCCAAACCAGCCTCTAAACAGGGTTCCTTTAGCCCACTGATTTAGTTAATTCATTTGTTTTTCTGCAGAATGTTTATCTACACATTTAACTGATATCCTCTGTTCCTGTGTTCATTTGTAACTTTTAAAATTTACTCTCTCCTCATAGCATGTTTATATTGGCTCATGCTTCCCTGAACCTGTGAACTGTAGTATACCAGCAGCCAGCAGGCTTCTTGTTGCCTCAGCCATGAGTACTAGAGGAAAAACTGAAGTGATGTTTAATTTCAGTGTGCTCCTCTGCAAACTCTGCTCTTTTGAGGACTGTGGGGTCTGATACTGATGTGCAGACCAGGCTGTCAAGTGGAGACAGCCCAGTACTGAAGACATCAAGCCACCTTTGAGACAAGCCTTCATACCAAAGTCCACTAAGAGTTTGCATGCTTAGAGCACTGAACATGCCCCAAGGGTTGGTGCAGAATAAGGAAGGCTGAACTGAAATAATTGCAGCTACACCCAACGTTCATACTTGACAAGACAGCACAGAACACATGGAGAAGAGAGAGAAAACAGGAGCCACATACCTTTGTGTCTCCTATCAGACTGCATCTGTCTTGAAAAAAAATCAGTCTTTCTAGCTTGCTCTCTCTATGGTATTGCTCAAACACTCACCCAGGGCAGCTGCTGTGCAGTGCGCAATCATGAAGCCTGAGTTCAGACCTCCTTCAGTGACTAAAAATGCAGGCAGTTCACTGAGTGAGGGGTTGCAGAGCCTCTCAATTCTTCTTTCACTAATTGCAGCGAGTTCATGCACACCAATTGCTAAATAGTCCAGAGCCTACAGAAGAAGATCTCATTAAACCAGAAGAAAAAAACAAACCAGAAAAAGTTTTTTTTTCATTTCTTCAAATGCTGAATTACCTTTGCAGGATATTCACCATGAAAATTTCCTCCAGAAATGGTCTCTTCTCTTTCAGCAAACACCATCTTTAAGGAGAAGTTAAGGCCCACATGAGTGAAATACAGTTTACATGAGTGATATCTGCCAGTAATCAGAATATCTTAACTGAAAGAATGTTTGTGCCAATAGGCTTTTATTTGCAAGTACATTATATTGCATCCACACTTCCACTTTTCAGGAAGTGAAGACACAATCTCAATTTTGACATGTATTTTTTTCAAATAAGCTACATAAAACAAGGTCTTTGATCGAGGGTGCAAAAAAACCCAGCTGTTCAGATCCTAGCATAGATTTTCAGTTCCTTGATAGATTCTTTCCATGGAAGTTATGATTTTGGCACTTAATTAGTCCAAATTAGAATTGGACTAATTCCAATTCAAAGAATTGGATTAGATTCTAAAATGGTAAAAAGATGTTTAGAAGATTAAAAGCAATAATGCTTATCAGCAGTTGATATGATGCTGTGTACAGCATCATTACAGTGCTGACAGAAATGCAGCCCTGCATCACAGAGCTGACAGAAATCCTTCAATGCTGTCATAGGAAAAGGAAGAGAGGTTGCTGTTGCAAACAATAGCAATTATTGACCAAAGCCAGTTATGACATTTTTTGCCTCCAGTGTGAGTAACTATACTGAAGAAAAGAATAAAAAAGGCCAAGCAGAATTTAATATAGTAATAAAGTAATTGAAAAGATACAGGGTTGTCCGTGGCACTGTTTATTTCCGTCTTCATTATGTCCTTCACAAAAGCAATTGTATCATTTACAATTCCATGGACCTAGAACAAAGGACATTGGTATCTGAGCTTAGTATCTGCACTTAGTTCACCTTCAGGATGCTGACTGCACTGCAGGGACCCTCTTTCCCACTATCCCACTTGACTTTCACACATGGAAGACTGTCTTAGATTTGCTTTTAACATCAGGAGCATCACTGCCAATCCTAGACACTTCAAAGGTGGTATTTACTATTATTATGGCAGTTTTGCCAAAAGAGTAATCTGAATATTACATTCTTTATATATTTGGGTTGGTTTACCTAAATGGAAGGTATTTATTCAGTGGCAGAAATGTTATGAGGGAAGACGTATCCTTACAAAGACTCACAGAAAACAAAACCTCTTATTAGTTAATTAACTTTCATTAATTCCACTGGTTTAGTAGCTTTGCTCCTGTTAAAACGCATAGGATTGAGCTCTTCCAGTATGTCTGAGATACTACATTCTGTTGGCTTTTGGAAGCACCCAGTTCATGTTATTAGCACCAAGGCAGAAGAAAATCCCTACAAAATCTGCAAGCATGGAAAGCAGCAGTTTCCCTCTGCTTCCGACCTCTGGCCTCTTCCAGATCTGGACACAGCTTTGTTAGATGCTGCCTGATATGTACATGCATGTGATCAACAAATTGCATGTCTCCATTAACACTACTGTGAAGCAAAGAAGAAGCAAAATAAAGCCACTTCCTCTAACAGTGTCAGACAGCACATAACTGACTGTATTTCTGAGGTGGAAATTTCCCCATCATTTATCTATTGTTATGGAAGGATCTAAAAGTCAGTCTTTACCTGAGGGCAGCAGCGCATTGTGTACGCGTCCTGAACCCGGTCACAGAATCTATGGCTCTCTAGAAGACACAAGGAGGGCAAAACCCAAATATTGCTTACACAAAAGCACTGTGTCCTGTTGAAGGACCCAGCCTGTCCTGGTAACCTGAGAGGGTGAAGGTTAAGATTGTTCACCTGCTATTTCTGATGGATGATGGTCAGAATCTAGAAGGGACCTGAATCGAAAGGCCACTTCAGCCTGCCCTTGATGCGGGCGCACCGCATGGATATCTAGTAAGACAAGTTAGACTGTCAGGCTGTGCCTCTCTTGTCAGGAGCTGTTAAGCAAACAGACAGGGAGGGCCCAGTACCCACCAGTGTCAAAGGCCCTCGTTGTACCCTTCAGGACTTCCAGTGTAAGGGCAGCAATGATGTCAGCTTGCCTCGCTATAGCTCCGGCTCTTTCAACCGCCTCACATCCCAGCGAGGTGATCATTTGTGTTCCATTGATGAGGGCCAGACCCTTCAAAGGGAGAGCAGATGTTAAGCAAATTCATTGCAGCTATTCCACATGCTGTGACAATTCACCATGTCTGTGACAATTCTCCTTCTCACATGAAGGAGTTAAAAGATCTTTGCCTAGCTTTTTGGACCATCCTGAAATCATAAAATGCACAGCTTGCCTGAGCATCTTTGCTACATAAAGTGTTAATGCTCATAACCCCATTAAGTCACTGCCGACACCCTTGGAGCACCAGTAGTTCCAAGCAAGTCAGATACCCACTTCAAGTCAGTCATCTGACCTCCTGTTATGGCCAAAGGGCAGATAGGTACCTTGAAGATGCCTCTTAGACAGCTGTTTCAGGATGGTACAAAGTGCTTTCTGAAGAGGTCTGTCCCCACTGACCACAGAGCCAATCAGAACACCAAGCTTGGGTCTGTCATTTCAAGTCAAGTAGGGCGACACTAGGAGTGGTGAATCCCACTCCTGACAACACTTCATCATTATCTTTCTAAAGTTTGATTTAAAATTATTATTAATTCATGTAATGCTTTTATTGTACATATAAAGCACATAGTGATTGACTGTGCTCTTTTTCATCAGCTAGTGTCATTATACTTTATTACCTCTTTTGGTTTCAAGGTAATTGGTTTTAGTCCATGGGCTTCCAGGACCTGTGAAGGAGTTAAATGCCAAGAAAGTTAATGAAAAATACTTCTCAGTCCCTAAAGTAATAAAATTAAGTCACTATAACTTAAATGTTTCCATGAACAGAAATATTAACAAATTTCTTAAGTGATGGAAGAAAAAGAGCTTTATAGCACAAACATAACACATGTTTTTTTTCTGCTAGGCTAAATAAAGGGCTTCCAAAATAGCACCTCACTTCAAGGTGCCAATACAAGAAGGTAGCAGGAGTACTGAAGCAAGATATATGTCACTGTCACAGCCCATTAACATCTACCATGTTCTAAATAATGGGAAAGAGCAATAGGAAAGAAGGCTGGAAGCCTCTTGGGAAGGTAGTTCTGCCTACACCCTGCGTCATAGCATTTTGGCTTGGCATAAATTATTCCTTTTTAAATGATCCCTTATCCTTTCTATAGAAAATCTCTAATGACAGGAGGAGTCCCATCCAGTTTATTCTGTACATGTCTATTCTATAGGGCAATTGCTCTTGCAGGAAGTGGAGAAACAGCATAACCCATTTCTCATTTAATCCTCTCACCCTGTCCAATGGGAGAGGTAATGCATCTCAGAAGTGTACAGCTATACCTTCTGGTCTTGAAGGTCCAGGACACCCTGGTCTGCTTACTCCTTACTCCTCTCCCTGTGTAGTCCTCAATCTTTCTTCAGACTATAGTGATGTACATGTATCAAAATGAGTCTGGTGTTCAAATATTCATGGATAGGAGTTATAGGTGTAGCAGAACAAACTACCATGAAAGACTTTGGAGGGGCTGGACTTGGAGATACTTAACACAAGATCAATCTGCTGATGTGTTGGTGGCAGAATAACAATGGATTAAAAACTAATTTCATTGTAACATTTCCATCTTGTGAAGGAGAATGATATAAAGGCTCATTGTAACCCTAGTAATTCATCAAAAATGAAATATCCAAAGTGTGTATTTACTTAAAGCCACTATAAAATCAGTAGAAATTTTATCACGAAGATCTTGCCTCCAGTAAATCTCCAGGTACACTCAGCATTTGAGAGGTAATCTTGGATTTTTTAGAAAAGTATTGATGCTCATGGAGCTGAAGATACAGTAATAGTTCTTTCATAGTTGGTATCATATCCTCTCCATTTCTCCAGTTCATAAATTATGTCACTGTGGTATCTTGTATAGCAATACTATGGCGTGATATTTCTTTAGGGCTCAATAACATGCTGCTTATTTATGTCTGCTCCAGTGACATGTGGGTCAGCTCTTGCATTCTCCATGGATCCACCTTCCTCAAATTAGAGGATGAGCAGCTAAAGGCAAGCTAGTCCAAATTCAAACTGGTAGAGAAAATCCAAAGACTTGTACATTTACTAATCTGAGCAAAAGCTCTGTTTCTCTCAAAGCTATATGCAATTTGAAAAATGAGTCAGCAAGCTAAAAAAAATAAACAATCAGCTGCATGAATCTTACATATTTAGCATCAGCCCAGCCACTCTTCGGGGACCACATCTTTCCCTCTCCAATTAATCCCAGAGCAAGATGAGAGAGAGGGGCCAAGTCTCCGCTGGCTCCAACTGTCCCTTTCTCTGGGATATAAGGAAGGCAGGATGCTAGAAAGAAAACAAAAATCACTCCTTTTAGAGCCTTCCCTTGATAAACTCCTTGGAAAACAGAGAAGCCAACTCATAAGTGTGGTCACAGTAACAGCCTACAATCATGGACAATTGCACAAACAGGATTACTCTTGTTGCAGCTCTAGTCCTGATCTCTCACAACTACCAAGTTGAAAGACCAACATCTGCATCTTGACCAATTGAGCTAAACCCTTTAACAAAACAGTTAAAAGGGAAAAAAACAGAAAGGAAGATTTTCTTTAAACAGCTTTTTACCATTAAACACTTCAATAACTTGCTGGAGGGTTTCTAGGGATATTCCACTGTATCCTTTGGCTAGGACATTGATTCTCAATGCCAACAGCATGCGAGTTCTCTCTGGGGTCAAAGGTTTCCCCACACCTGAAACAGTAACAGAATCCTCTCGGTTACTCACCCACTACCAACAAGCGCAGAAAAGGGAAACACCAAGCAATCTTTCATTACCTGCAGAATGTGAACGAACCAAGTTCACTTGAAGCTCCCTACAGAGAAAAAGAAAATATGTTAAACCTCAAAAAAAGTCTCACCAGGTTTTATTTTGCACAAAACAGAAGGAATTTCTGAAGTAGTTCTCATTTAACCCCAGCTACAGGGTCAAATTGCTCCCTCTTCTTCCTTCCCTGAAAAGAAAAGATGGAGAAGGCTGCACACACAACATACCTCAGATTACTGTTTGGGATTACAGTCCTGGCAAACTTTCCAAAACCCGTGGTGATTCCATAAACAACTGCAAGAAACGTACACTACTGGTTAAGGAGGGAACCTGATGCAGTCTTCTAAACAATTAGTAGTTAAAAGCAAAAATATTTACCTGTCTGTTCCTTTACAATCCTTTCAATCACTTCTCGTGATTTTTTGACTTTAGTTTCAGCTTCGGGTGTGAGCTAAAACATAAATAGTTTATATATTAGTTTATTTGTCATTATTTAGCTGTAGAAAATAAACATGTAATTTTTAGCTGCATTTGTTCAGAGTTCTTACCTTTATCTTGTAGAGTCCCTTTCCTAAATTGACCAAGTCCTCCGTTGTTAAGCTGTTGCCATCTAAAGAAATATACTACACCAAAGAACCATCTTTTGTGATACATACAAAGTTGCTCAATAATTACTATAAATAAAAAATATGGTCACAACTCAGCAATGACAGGAAGCTTATTCATAAGACAGGAACCCGGGTAACAAAAACATAATAAGCACATTGTAGTTTAGTTTCCTAGACCCAGCCAATCTAATAGCCCCTGCTTTTGTGAATGCTGCACTGGCTGAACTCTCAGCATTTTCTGGTGAGTAGCAGGATTTGTTACTGAGCTGTAAAATCATTGGTGATTCTTACCTGTTCTGGTTCTCGGTATTTGCTGTATCTGAAAGTTTTGTAAAGGAAAAAGGGCAGACAGGATTTCACAGGCAGTGACCACTCAATTACAGCTGGCAATGTGTTTTAAGAATGAAGGAACTCTAAAAAACGCAGGCAATCTAGAAAATTATAAATCTGTAATTGTAAAAACTTCACAAAGCACTCAAAAAGGATACAAATGAACTCCTTCTGGCTGAGATGGTATGAAATCTGGAGACATTATATCTCCTTCTATAACTAGAAGAAATATGCAGAATAAACACATACAGGATTAAATTGCATTATTCACATAAGTTAATTTGTTATTTATTACAATTTACGACAACAAGAATTCTAATTTCCAGTTATCAGCCCTTAACATACTTTCATGCTTCTGGGAAAATAACAAGGAACTATGTATTTATTTAAGGTATTCCAAAGGCTAAGGCAGAACAGCTTACACTATATATGACAGCAGATACCGAAGATGTATATAGAATCCTGTACCTTCTAGCTTTTATGTAGATCTGTTCCTAAAAATTAAATATTCTTAAATTATTGGGCATTTTTCCATAAAAACTGTAGACAATCTCTTAGGTGCAATTTTAGACGAATCTAGATAAAGCCACAGTTTTCTGGCTCAGACGACAACACAGTCACTCTACAATGTAATTCTTAAGGCTCTGCTTACCAACTTCAACAAATTCATTGTCTTCCAGAGCATCCCCCACAGTATCATCAAGATCCAGCAAGCCAAGTCCCTTGCACCTTCGAATGTAAAACTTTACTTCTTCTGCTGAGGCAAATCCCCCATTGTCAGGTTTGTTTTTCATGTACCGTCTCACAGCTTCCTTTCCCAGCCACTCAATGGTGTTCATGGAGCTTAGGCATGGCACTGCCAGCCATTCTCCTCGGACATGCACCGTGTACCTCGGCATGCTTTCTCTCCAAAAATTGTTCCTTGACCAAGAAGGGCTGCAGTGTGCAGCAGCCTCACATTTACCATGTGATGATGGCCTGAAGAGCTGTGCCTATCTAGAGCCCAGTGTTGCAATCAGATAGAGGCAAAAACCCACCCTCAAAATCCTCACCTTTGTAAATAAATGAGATCAATGTGTTTGGCTACTTCGTCCAATCAAACCAAACCCAGGGAACACACCCTTTTCACAGAAATGGCACACCCCCCTACCTATTGCCACAGGAATTTTACTCCAAAGATCACATCAGGAATATAGAAATGAAAAACCAGGAGCTGAAGCTTATGTACTAGGAATAGATAAATTGGACTAAGATGCAGTGCAACTGTTCTAAAAATGTAAGGGTTTAACAAGAATTAACAGCAATCGCCCAGCAGTAAATCACAGTAACAAAAACCGAGGGACAGGGCTGTAAGAGAGGCACCTTGGGAATATGGGTTGCTCATGGCTGCTAGGACTGAAAGAAGATTGTATTATACTTTCACAGCTCTATCCAGAGCAGGACAAAGGTAGTAGAGGCAGCAAGCCTGCTTTAAACAGTCCCATGCTCAAGTTGAAAACATATTTCTTTATTGTAGGAAAGAAAAAGATTAATTAATTTCTACAGCCTTTTCCCTTATGCTCTGGAAGATGTTACAGGAACAGGTATCAACAAATACTAGGCCACAGCTGCACACTATCAAGCCTGGTGCTGCTGTATCATGCTTCCTTTACAGGCAGAAGATGCAAAGAGGATAAGATATGGAGATAGCTGTTGAGATGGTGACAAAAAAAAAAGTTTAGCAATAATCATGTACACACAGAATTTGAAAATACCTCTGGTTTTAAAGGCAAAATGGTAACAACACTCATAGTCCATACTTGCCACACTAGTGTTCCTAAACAAAGGGACTACCTAGGGTTTAATTATTGTAGGAATGTCATCTTGGGATGCATTAGTCAGAGACACTGTCCCAAGCAGAGCTACCTAGGGCCATGCTAGAGAAAGCCATGCCTGACACAATTTTCTAACTCTGACAGCGAGAAAGCAGGATTATTTGGCAGCAGGAACTCTTAACTGCCAAAGCATTGTATATGATAAATGGGCTTTTACAACAAAATGCAAGTTACCCCAAAACTAGTGACATAAGGCATTTATAAACAAAGGACAATTTTCATTGTCATCTGGTAACTCAAGCCAGAGCCTGTTAACATCATATATCCCCTCCGCTGACCAGAGCTCATGCTCACATATGGAGCTGTGGGAAGAAAGGAGGAAGCAGGGGGACTTTTGGGGTGATGGCATTTGTCTCCCCGAGTAACGCTGCTCTCCTGGAGATGGCTGAACACCTGCCTGCCTATGGGAAGCACTGAATTAATTCCTTGTTTGGCTTTGCCTGTGTGTGCAGCTTTTGCTTCATCTGTTAAACTGTCTTTCTTTATCTCAACCCATGAGTTTCTTCAATTTTACTCTTCCAATTCTCTCCCCCACTCCATCCCATGGGGAAGAGAGTGAGCAGCTGCATGGGGATTAGTTACTGCCTGGGTTTAAACCACAAGTTGAAAGCTTATATGGATCAAAACTCAGAAGGAAATCAGCTGACAGGCTCCCCTCTTATCCTAAGTGCTAGGATTAAACCAAATCTTTTGCCACAATTATATTGCCACTCTCCTCCCCTAAACCAGCACCTTTTGGTTTTGTTTGTCATTCCTTGATATTTGTTATCCCTATGCCAACATATTTAATTTATGCAAACTGTTCTTATCAAACTTGCTGCAAGATTCAGCCTAGAGATGGCAGCATTTGCCACAGCATCATCTAAACCATTGGCTAGAACTGCTGTAACAAATACAGGAAAAACAGCTCTCCCATTGCTTTTGAACTTATCTCCAGTTGTTATATGAGCACGAGGAGTAGTGCCCAGAACTAGTTAAAAAATCCAAATATTAAAAGAATCAAACTGGGTAAGGAAAGACTTGGGCTTTAGCCCCCATACAATAATAAGTTTTGAAAATAAATAGTGGGTTGAAAGAACATTTGGTCTTCGTAGTCCTCTTGGACTCATAATAAAAATTTCTCCCACAACAAAGATGAATAAATAAAACAAAACTATTAAATCAAAACTTTTTGTACATATCAATATACAGACAAGACAGACAAGTAATGAATGAAAAGATTTATTTTTTAGATACTTGAAGTTTCAATCACTGTGCTATAGAAATGAATGCTGTGCACAAAGAGCCATACCATCCACCAATTAATTTTCCAAGTTCTTCAATTCTATCACTGACAAATGACCACATCTCAGAACGGTTTTTGTGTATTCTAAAAATTGCTTGTAATGAAAACATTCTCTCAATTCCGGAGATGTAGTCATTTTGCTGCTTTAGTCAGAAATGCAAAATAGAAAGTGTAGGAGAATGGATTGCAAGCAACCTTGCCCCTGATGAATTACAGCTGTGCTATTATCAAAGAGGAGGAACTGCCTTGCCCTTAGTGGGACATGGCTGCGTCCAATGAGGACGGGTGCTATAAAATAGTAGATTAGCTGGTCGAGGTGGGGAGACAGAAAATGAGAGAGACAGAAAGGAAAGAAGTTTGTTTGCTGGCCCTGCTGTGAGGGGCTGTTGTTGGAGCCTCCTGGCATCAGAGTCTACAAGGGAAGCCTGCAGTCAGAGTCTGGGAGTAGTTGGAGTCTGCTGGCAGTGCTATCTACTGCAACAGTACTGAACTTGATTTGGAAAATTAATTTTAAGTGACACAAGTACCAAAGCAGCAGAGCATTTTATGGCATAATCAAGCACGCATATCAACAGTTTGGGCAATTAGTCTCTTCTTTCAGCAACAGAAAAATCTCAAAGAAATAAGAACATTTGTCACTGGTCCTGCTTCAAGTCTTTGCCCACAAGCATTGAAGTGACTGGGTGCATAGAGGCCCTATGCTCCAGAAACGTCTTGACAGCCAGATCTTGACTCTTGTCAAAATTGTAAAGGTCCCTGTAAAAGAAGGAGCGGGGGAAGGCACCATTACAAAAATCCAGGAAAATAATACAACAGATTTTCCTAATATTTCACTTTTCCCTCAAAAGCCTTGCCTTAATGTGCATCCTGGGACTAAGCTTTCTTCTATGCAAAAAAATGTCAGCAATTGGAAAGAGCCTCTGAAGAGAAGCTTGTTCACAGTACAAAGAGAATTCTCTATTATGCCACTTGAACATGTACAATAAATGCATTTCAAGTATTATACATTCCATTATACCAGAAATGACAACAGCATGAGCTTCTGCAATTTGGAGATTACTTTTACCTGAACAATGGTCGAGTAAACTTCATCCTGCCCTGATCTGTTGCCATTTTTAAAGCCAGAGGAATAGCTTCTTCCCACTTGGACCTGATACAGAGGCGCAGCCATCTGGAGGTGGAAGAAAAAATTTGCACTTATAATTTCATTTGTGGTAGTGTGGTGGTTGGTTATCTAACGATTCTGTTCCCATAAATACTTTGAGCACTGCTGTGTATCATGGGAATGAGATTCTAGCTGAACATAAAATATTTAGTGTTTGACTAGCACATTACATACATCAACTTTTTTGTACAACAGGAGAAGATTGCAGTCAAGTTCCTCCAAAATGGAGGATTATTTTCTGCAGCTATGTATTTTTTTATATTACAGAAGTGTCCAGTTGCATCATTCAGAACTGAATTATACAGCACTTGTCTCATTTGCCCAATGGATTAAACAACCAACCAACCAACTGAAATGTCACCATGGGTGCATGTGCTTGTTTTGCTTTAAAAAGAAATTGATCTTGTTACAAGAAGTAGAAACCACACAATATGTTTAAAATACTTTGTTATCAGGTCATCAGGTTCTTTTGCTAGCATGCCAGATTAAAATAAAGAACAGCTTATCTGCTGTCCACTGAGTTATTCTACTAGACTGTATTTGCTCAATTCATGAATAATAACAGGATACCACTCTAGTAAGCATGATGCCTGCACATGCATTTACAAAACCACAACAATAAAAACCCCAAACCCAAACTCTCCCCCAGTTCTGTAAAACAGGATGTCTCAGGTGAAGCAGGACAACTTGTTTTATGAAAACATTTAATATTTCAAAAGTGCCTATAATGGAACAAACCTGAATCTTATTTCAGAGTTGTTTATAGCATTGAAGTTATATACTTCCTGCATGCGTTGGACATGTGACAATGGAAGAGGTGCCTGAAAAAGAAATTGCACAGTCAGAATAAGCCAGAGGAAGACTTCAAGCCAGACATTTCAATAATAAACAGAGTGATTCAAGAAGACTGATGCTACAAAGAAACTGAAGTCCTACCATGGCAAATATTTTATTTGCTCCTTTTATCTTTTCAGTGTATGGAAAGGGGCAAGGAATAAATATTACCTAATTCCCACATTCTGTACTATTGAAATATTCAAGACAAAGTATTGTTATTCAATTTTATTTATAGCTAATTTGCTATAAATTCTGGTACAGACCAATTCAAACACCTCATGGTTTTGTTTTTAGCTTCCAATCCAAAACACTTTGTATGTTGTTCATTAGCTGAAGAGCCAGACACATTAAGGGAGGCAAGGCTGTAGTTTTCAATAACTATGCATGGTGAGAGCAGATTAATTTAGCAAAACATAAAAGAGTAACTTAATTTCAATGCACAGTAGAGCTTCTATGTCTGCTTTTGTGATATCAGAATCAAGTCATCCCAGATGTGCATTTACCTCCAAAAGCAACAGTGCCAGGAACTCAATTAACTGATGCGATGACATTTCCTTCAGGTCTGCTGAGCTGAATGAGCCCAAATCACTTTCTTTTGCCTAAAAGAGAACAGTTGCTTAATTTTTAATAGGTATTTCAAAATACAATCAGGTGTAATTTTCTGGTTTGATATCCACACTGTTGAGTCATTTTACTTAAATAAGATACTGATTTGTATCTGTACAGGATGTTACAATAAGGGGAAGGGAGGGACTTAAACTGCTGATGTTTGTACTCTTCACTTATTTTCTCTCCACTGATCTTTTTATCCCCACTGTCTTTCTATTAGCTAAGTGAAAAATCAAATACTTTTTTATAAAAATTAACATTCACAAGAAGAAAGATAAACGATAGGATGCAAGTACAGTGAAAAGCTACAGAGGTAACAAAAGGAGGGTATGCTGAATTCTCTATTAGTTGTATGACTTTTATGCTTCACACTAGGAGAAAATTATGTGGTATTAACTAATATACTTTTCGTACCAGTTTTTGATGGGAAATACATACTAACTCCAGTATACCATAGATGAACTACTGCTAATACAATAATCAGTAATGTAGAGGTATCCTGGCATTTGTTTTTAAATCAAGCCATAATATCAGGGTTTCAAAAATAGTATTTTCTGTTTGGTTACTACATATGTATAACAAGAAGTTGGCTCTGTACCTTGTTAAAATATGGACTGCACTTCACAGACAGAAGTTATAGCTAATCCCCTGACTCTACAATGAAGGTCTAGTCTAGGAAATGCAAAATCCAGGGCAGCCATACTGTGACTATAAATACACACAATCTCAACAAATGAGAGATTTCAGAAGAGAATAGCTCTTTTTGTGTAACAAAAAATATTAGCTTTTCAAGATAGGGACACTTCAGCATTCTTTAACCACTCACTTGGATCCATCTTTGGCTCAAGGCAATGCAAGCATTTGATAGTGTCATATCATACCTGTCAAATATTAAAAACAAAGGTTCACATAATGAAATAACCATAGAATAAAAGACTGAAAGCATTAACAGAGACTATTTTTACTGTTATATACACCTACATAGTACTAGGGCATTTTCCAATAAAACATTTATAAGACTTTCACCCTGTTTACAAACTGCTTTATCACCGTTAGGAAAATCATATGCAATCTGGAGAAGGAAAAGTTGAACTACAGAAGACTGCAGCTTACGTAGGCTTCACTGGTGGCATTCCTGGAGCATGAAACCATGAGTTCCAGTCAACTTTATCGAGAATATCTACCTACAAAGCAACACAAAACCTTATTAAATTTTAAATCTGACTTTAGGATTTTTTTGAGAAAATGGAATCTATTTTCAATCTTTTTATTTGTTTTGATAACATTCCTCGAATTACCCCAAAGAATCCTACACAGATTACTTCAAAACAAAGCATTCCCATCTATGAAAAGAAAAAAAAATAAAAGGCATCATAATGCAAACCCATCTTCATAAAATCCCAGATTAGATCATATTAAGTTCTTGAAATAAAGAAAAGAAATATAAAGAACTGGTCTTTAAATAAGTTCTGACCTAAGTCAGATTTTCACATAATTAAGGGGTTTCAAGCAATCAGTTTTAAATATTACCCAACCTTATCCTTGAAGTAGGAGTACAAGAACTTCTTCCAGTCCTCTGTTACGATGCTCTTATAAGCAAACTTCTGAACATAAGCCTTCAAGAAGCCAATGAAGACATCTAACAAAAAAGAAAATGTTTTAGTGTTTGAAATTAAGGTGGAAAACAAAAACATATAAAATCTGACTAATGCTTACCTGGTCCTCCAAGGAGCTGTTCAAGGTAAAAAAGCAAAGCAAAGCCTTTCTCATATGGCATGGATGAATAAGCAACATCAGGATCTACTTCATCCAGATTAATGACGAGGTTAGTTACAGGATTTTTATCTCCAAGAGTATTTATCTGTGCCAAAGACAAAAGAACACATATCAATCTAGGAAAACTGGCACTCCTGAAGATCTGTACTAATTCTATTTATAAAGGTATAAACCATCCAAAACTGAGACAGCTTCATTTCAAAGCATTCTCCTTCTTTTTCCTGAAGTTCTGAATCTGCACAAACCTTAAATTACTATAATTTAGAATCAACCACCCTGTGCTCCAGATGTCTTGAAGCAGTTAATTACTATCATGCCTTTCTAACCATGAGCACCTATTAGCCTGGCTATATTTATCCCCTTATTAACAAACTATTTCAACTATGTCATTAAGCCTTTGAATTTAAAACCTCTGTTGACAGAAGGAGCCGTGCCAGCAAAACTTTAGCTCTTGATATGGGCAGAACAGACTTTAGGCTGCTCAGGGAACTAGTAAGATATCACAGACTCGAAATCTGAAAAGTAAAGTTTGATTATGCTACCAAAACACAAAACTAAACAACCCTCTTAGACAGTAAGAAATCAGTTGCTTGCATGAGGCACTGGAAATTCTGATGGTCATGGAAGCAGATAATTTTGATAAACTTTCAGCTGCTTACCAGTATGCTAACAGGTAATACTGCAATTTAGTGATACCCAGAACAACCAGAAGAGTCTGTAAAGATGTTCATCCTTACAGAAAAGCTTAGAACAATTCAAAAAGCTTTATCTAATCTGAGTACATGAAGCTATAACCTTGGGTAGCAATCAAACACCTTGGAATCAAAGTTGTTTATCCTCTAATAAGAAAGCATTAGGAAAGCTGACAAGACAAATTTTATTTGTGGGAAACCTGTATGATGACTTTAAAACTGTTTACCGTATTCTGCAGTTCTCGCCAACCTCCTAGAGCCTGAAAGTGCCTGAACTGCTCACCAAACAACCGACCACCGATCCTGCGTTCCAGGTACACAGTATGACCCTCATTCAGCCTGGAAAGACATTGATGAAGTTAGCACTGGTAGGATGGTAAAATGAATTTAGTTAGTCTCTTTACATATTAAATTTAAAATATGATTTGCATTGCACTGGACATCATACCCACCAAAAATGCTCCCATGTTTTGCTGGTTACCAAGTTTCCTGTCCAGCTATGAGATATTTCATGTGCAATAACCTAAAACACAAAAACAGATCCACCATTTAGGCTCCTCTGGAAAAAAAGCATCAGATTCCGACAGAAAGAATAAAATGTTGATGGGATCTCATTTGCTATGTTATGTTCACAAAGTCAGTTAGCATTCACAGTTCTGCAGATCTATCCATACAAATTTTAAGCAGAGTACCAATGCTACCCTAGCTAACAGAAACAATTTTCAATGTCCAGCCTGCAAGCTGTAGAGCCATACTGATCAATAGCTTGGTGTAGATAACTTGTTTATGAAATCACATTTCAGAATACAGAATACCAAGTGATGGACTAGTACTGCTTTCTCACCTAAGCAACTTCTGCAGTGGGAAAGCTAACGATGCATGATACATTAAAAAAGTACCCATGTCAAATATTTCAGTATTCTTCGTTTAAGACAATCTTTTTTTTTTTTTTAAGTTTAGCAGTACATCAGTCTAGTAAAAAGACATTGGCAATAAAATTGCATTCAGAGTATTCAACTTTGCAGAAAAAAAAGGACTTATTCAAATTGTACTCATTATTTCCACTTTGAAGAAATCTATATATTATATGAGTTCTAGTGCACAGACACATAGAGGAAGAAGTTATCTCCTAACGATTTTGATGAGGCCAATTCAGTTGTGATTTTTAAACATATCTATACATAGATGTTGTGGTTTAACAGGACAAGAAAAGAGTTGTGGAGCAGCTAACCTCAGTCAGCTCCCTGTGTATACAGGCATCCATGTTATTTCCATCTGTCCTTTATACAAAATAGACTTTACAGAGTTTACTTAAAATTAACACTCGCTTTTGTAAGAGTTCTTGAGTTACTGCCTTAACTTTTAATTTCCCCAATGAAAAGAGACCAAGTTTTCAGGTATTTATTATAAAGGAATTCAGATGCATCTTCAAGTTGTGTTCTACTTGAAGAGATGAATCTATTTTTGACTTACGTTTGATAGAGATCGATCACCTGCCTAAAAAGAAAAGGGAAAGCCAAGTTAGTTGTTAGGTTCAAGTCAGCCTCAAAATAGATCACTTCATGCAGTTTCTTGTATGATCCCTAACTCCAAAGGAGGCAGGAACATGTACAGGTCTTTCTAGGAAGAAGACTAATCCAATTTGTGCATTACTATCCATCACCTGATTGACATGCAAGCCCTAAGGAAAAGCTGACATTTATCACTGCTATACTTACCAGTAGTGTTGGAGTCACAAAAGTAAGACAAGGATTCTCCATACCACCATAAGGAAAAGAAGGTGGTAAGACTAACAAATCATACTGTCCCCACACATAAGGTCCTGCCAAATCTTCTGCTGTTTTCAGCATATCTTCAGCCTGAAACAAGAATTCACATTAGTTTCTAAGATGATTTCTGACTATAAACACTGATCAAATAATAAGCTATTGATCCCATATTTCATTCCTTTTCACCTTGGCAAGTCTCACATGTAAAACAAGTATGGGACTGTATCAATATGTATTTTCAGTACTAAGTTTGTACCGCAATAGAATAGCAGCATTTTGTGGGGTGGGAGGTAGACAAAGGAGAACTAAAGATGACCAAAACAGAGAACTGTAGTCTGTTTCTTTTCCAATAATATGTGCATTAGTTATCATACAACACTGGTTTTTGTTGTTGTTAATTACTCACCTCAGAAAACTCATAGGCTGATTTATCCACTAGTTCCTTTTCAGCCCACACCAGTGTCCTTGGGCCAATCTTTCTGTTGAAAGTAAAAATAAATGCCAATAAGATGGTACGAACCAGAAGTAATTCTATGGGAAACTAATATAGACAGTGTATGTGTAACTGTAACCCACAGCTCTTGAGTAACCCACATTGCAGAGGAAACTCATTAGAGAATCTTTGTCTGCATTTCCTCTCCATTGCTGAAGCAAAGCCTTAGAAAACAGAACAAACATGCATGCATTATTCAGCAAAAAGAATAGGAAAACCACTTACAGATTTTTAAACGCTATCAAGCCCTAATATAAAAGCATTATTGTGGCCTAGACTAACACAACCTTGTGCCAATGAGAAATGAAGCTGAAGCAATACTTTTCTGCCTTTGACAGAAAAGGCTTATCTGTTAACAGACAAGGCTTATCTGTTAACCAGGAAAGAAGATCTATTCCCTGTACTAAATTTTAACCACTAAGGGCTTTTTCAGGTCCAAATACTTTATGCTGTTTTTCTAATTTACAGCACAAGTAAAAAAATTATTCAAGAGCAAATCAAGATATGTGCAGTTTGATACAAATAAACAGGTTAACTGAATCTCTAAGACCCTTTACATTTAGAAATAAGAAAAGAAACAAGCTTTAAAAAAGCTCAAAAGATTTATTGTGGTTATTAATATTTATACATTGTACAGATTCACTCACCTACTTTCTAAAGCTCCAACCACTAAAGCAAACAAGTAGCAAGGTATGGGAACCTAGTGGTGAACATAGGAAAAATAAAGAAATCTTACTTGTAATGTCAGTTATCAGACTACTGACTCAGAGAAGAACAAAAGTATATAAATAAAGAAGTTTTCCTCCAGAGCTTCCTGCCTTAAAGGCAGGTGCTGTTTTTTCAAAAACATTGTTCTTCCTCCCCGAATGATACTCCTTTATCTACAGGATGTACTTGCTTCACAGATGTTTCAGGCAAAACCCACAAAACCCTAAGTATTTTTCAAACTCTAAGTTTGAAAAAAATCTGCATACAAAATTCCTGCTGGTTTGGTATCTCTTCAAAAGAAAGCCAGTTTTCCATATTCATTTCAGTTCCACTAAATTTTATGGAAAGAGAAGTTAAGAGATACTGCTCAGATAAAGGGCAGTTTTATCACACAGAAAGATGCAGAAAAAGCCTTAATGAAGTAAACAAGAATATTTATGGATATAAATATATTAAAGAAAAAAGATTCAGGAAAAATCAAAATGTATATATTTGATTTCCATGTTTGGAATTAAAAAAAACCTCTAAATATTTGTTATTTCAATGAAAAAAACTCCTAACTGAAGTATCTTTATAGAGAATTGCTTTCTCCGAATGCTCTGGAAAGAAAATGGGATAATACAGTGATTCCTGTAAAAGTTCCACTTCGTCTGAATTTAAACAATGTTAAATAAGTAAGACTTAAAATCATAATTAGTTGGAGACACAATTTCAGAAAATTTTATTCCACTATTATCCACAAACCATTTAAATATTGTTTATTAAAATACCCATGTCATCATCTGTGTTTTAATTTTACCTATTAACCCACAGAACATATTATTGAAAAGAACAAAGTCCGTTAACTTATGTTATAGATGAGTTAAGAAAAAGCTATCAATACACCTCCACATTTTGATGTCCAATTTGCTAATGTGACATTTTGAAATTCAAATGTCAATGACTGTTGTAAACTCATTTTTACAGAGGTTGCTCTCCACTGCCCTTCTTTCCAGCCTGGCTATGCAGGAGCAGAAAAAGGAGTTTTAGGTAAGCCTCAACACATATACATATCCAAGAGCTTGATGCATTTGCCTTTTAATTTGTTTAACCTCTTCTAACAAATCAGTGTCAGCATGAGGCAACATCCGTGTGCTTTTCCATGTCTTTTTTCATTTATATATTTTGTGCTTAATGTGTTTTCTTTAAAGAAAAGCATGTCTTTGTAAAAAAAGTAATGGTTTTCTGTATCAGAAAGTGTAGTATAATTTCAATTACACTAAATGTTATTTCTGGTACAGGTCCATCATATTTATCAACAGTGTATTCCTAGATAACATTCATCTCTGGATTACACAGACAACATAGAAGTCTTCTGTACTAGACTGAGAGTGGCAAATGTTTTGGCTCCACAGAGAGGGCAGAGCACTGCTTACTGATGTGCTCACAGATAAGGGAACTGTTTTTGCCCCTCTCTCAGGTTTCATGCAGCAGCCAAATCAAACCCAAAAGCTGCTGCTGCTCAGAGTACTCTAAACCCCTCTTCTCCTCCAGTCACATCATAGCATTCCTCCTTGCAGTTATTCAGTGTCAACAGCCCAGATTTATGTTAATTTTATCTGCTTGTTCAGCAAAATGAACTGGGCTCACCAAAAGAGCTCATAAACACCAGAACTGTAATCCAAAAAGCTGTGAAAACAAAAAATGCTAGAAGAGTAAATCAGGACTGCTGCTTTATGAGCAGTGGAATCATTAGACTAGCTGCACCACTAAATAAAATTTCCAGAGAACAGTAATCGTTAACTGGCTGGAGATTCTTTCCATAGAAACCAAAGTTTTCATATTCCAAAAAAAAATCTTAAAATATGTTGTCAGAATTTGCCTAAATTCAAGCTAAAAATTGCTTCTGACGCTGAGTTTCACTGCTTAGATGAAAGCTCTTGGTGAGCTTAAAATTTGCAGGGTCTGTTTTCCAAAACTTCCTCCCATATTTGCATCTGCACTATTTTCCAAAAATCAGTGCCAACAAAAAGCGTTGTGACAGGACTAGTTTTGAGTATTGAAACATTTTCAAAACTTGAATTTGGCTTTTCTGGGAATGCCAAATATGACCAGTAAACACCAGCAGCACCAGCACTTACTGGTTGTCTTCTCAGAGCTGGAGTTCCATAGTGCCTCACATTTCTCGAGTGGCAAAGACCTATGTGAGTCACACAATTTATCCATGACATCAAAACCACACCTGAGGCGCTTGTGAGCTGCACAGGTGAGAATAAGACCTCGTGCAGCCATTTCCCAGCCCGGAGCACTTACGTTCTGGCTGAAGCGGTAAATCTTGTGAGTGCTGTCCTCTGGGTCGGGCGCCTCTCCATCACGATTCGCACTCATCAGAGCCAGTAGCTCCTTTGGGACTGATATCTGAAAGGGCACCCAACCATAAGCAATGCAGCTGGCACTCAGCATTATACTCCATATTACAAGCAGCTGATAACAAACAGTAGCCCAGATTTGTTCTGTTGTTAGGTCATCTCTGTCAAGTAGAACATAAGGCATATGGAAAATGTTGTCTTGAAGACAGGCAATATTGAATTCATCAGAAGAGTACCTCCAACAGAAGTTAAAAGGCTCACTTTCTTCAGACAACTGAATTGTAATGTCACAGTGCACATCTATCTTGCTTTTTGCTTCCTTAAAACTATTTACACCAGGATTGCAAATATCCCCTAACTATATACCAGAATATATTACTTAAGGCCTTTTCAAGTGTTTTTTACTTTACAGCACTTTTTGCTGTCTTACTGGCAGCTTTTCCTTCATCTTTCCATCATCTTTCTTTCTTACTACTGCATTTTTACTTCCTTTCGCAAATAGGTACATAACAATGAAAAAAGAGCTGACATATACAAAAAGGAATTGGTAAAGTTAGAGAACTGCCACAGGGAAGATCAGCTCTTTCACATTAAGCTGAAAGTCAATATTCTGGTTTTATATTGGGCCACATGCTGGCAGCTACCAAAAAACCCTGACCAATATAAATTCACCCACTGTAGCAGCTGTCTTCAGTTAAGACACATGACTTAGGTTCATCTACCTCTGCATAGTAGGTTAGTTTCACAGCAGGTGTGTCTTGGCATGGAAAAATGGCTCTGCAGTGGATAGCCTAGAAAGGGAGAAAGGAAAGGAAGATAAAACAAAACTGTCTTTCTAATGCAGAGGACTAGAAATAAATCAATTAATACACTATAGTGCAAGTCTGTACAGCTCCTCCAGAGAATTCATTATCTATAATCCAGTACTTGTATCACTTAGAGCTTACAGGCCTTTGTAAAAGGAATAATAGTAGGTAAGGCAGATCAATAGACAAAAGTATTGGTTGTAAAGGACCATAGGTTCTTTAACAAGGATACTGGAGTGAGTAAAGTAGTTACAGAATTACCAAACTGTAAACATATAATAAAATCTCAGCAACATCCTAACATTAAGTGTTTTCATTTAGGACCTTTGACACACACAGCTAAAAGTTACAGGCTACTGCCCTTCCCCTTTCTAGCCTTTCTCTCCAGTTCTTTAGAAACCAAGGGAAATTACAGTGGTATGTCAACAAGTTTGGAAAAAATGAACTCAACCTGGCACTGGCTGAAGAGAAATGGGTATTTCTTTCCAGAAGTTTGCTCTGGAGTAAACCACTGGAGAGCTGAAGACTGTGGAGAGCTTTCAAAAGAGATTTCAACAATTGCTTCTTGTCCCCTGTATAATAAAGAACACAGTCAGACTGTTTTGACACAAATACTGATCATATTGAAATTCCTCTGCAAAGATGTCTGAAAAACAGGTCTGCAGCACTGTCTCAAAAGCATTAAAAATGAGAACAAGCATCATATTAAAAGCAATAATTCCCTTTCAATTATGGTATTAAAAATGGTTAGCTTATTTCATTTTTACATCCCAAGGCACTTTTATTATTGTTTTTACTAACCAAAAATTTTCCTCTTCTCTCTTCAAGGAGAGCACAGACTATTTGGGCCAGCTACATGTATATAGTTTTGTCACAGCTAAGTTACCTTGTACATGCAAGTATAAAAAACCCTCTGCAATACACAAACAAAAAAAAACCCTACATAAGTGCAAAACCCTACATAAGAAGAGACATGACTGAAAAATGTAGAATAAGTATTCTGTACATTAAAAATTTAGATTTTGTGTCTGATGTTAATGTTCTGTAGGTATTATCCTCAAGAAGAAAAAAACACCCTGAAAATTATTAGTAATTGTAGAATTAATTCCTATTAACAGTAGGGGTTAACAAGAAAAATAAATAATGTTCAGATTTTATTCAGTGTTTCAGAACTGGTGTCAAGCAAAAACTAACAGTTATGTGTAAGACAAGAATCAGTTTGCTAATGAGGGAACACACATCAACCTGACACATTCATACTCTTATTTATTAAAAACATATCTTAACCATCACTGACACCCAAAGTACATGGAATACTTGCTTCTGTTCTCAGAAAGTTCCAGATTATACATGCAACTCTTGGAATAAACAATCCAGCCATAAATCAGAACAAACTTTAGCTAATCAGAGGAGTTGGACACTAGATAAGCTGACCAGGTGTACACATCTGGTTTATAACCAGTATTCCAAAGTACATATTAGACAAGAAAAGAGAAAATAACTGGTATTACCATAAGGCACATTGCTTTCTGAACAATCAGACTTCCAGTTGTAACTCCCACCCTTTCCTATCGCTGTTTCATTGATAGTTACATGGGGGACTACATCTCACACTAGATTATTTATTCTTACAGTCAGAAGTCATACCTCCCTCTTTTTTTTCTTACCAGGAAATTTAGAACTTAAAAAAAAAAAAAAAAAAAAAAAAAAAAGCAGCTGAAAGTCAAATAAAAGAAATGGGCCTATATTTCTGATGTTCTGATGTGGCCTGTTTGCTCAAGTACTTAATTTGTTCAATTTCATAAGAGACCAGAAGTGTTTCTCCAGAAGGAACAACTATTTTATGACATTCCTTTCTCTTCCTCATTATTTGTGTTTCTTAACTGCACTAATTCAGAGAACAACATTAAAAAGAAAAAAAGGTTAAAAACCAGACTTAACTGAAAGAGTTTTTAGATGTAGCAGTAAGTTCTAAAAACCAAACAATAAGAAGTAAGAAGCAACTTAATATTAAATTGTATGCAAACAAGGGAACTTCCTTTTACAATCACAGCTTTCAGCTTTGGCACCATGGAGGACTGGGATACCACTGAGTTACAACATACAAAGCAAACTGACAAAAACCATACTGTAATTTGGCAACAGCTTTTTAATTCATGCACCTTAAGAGGTAGACCATGGTTAGTTCACTCTCCATCATGCTGCCAACATGCATTAGCGTAGACAACAAAATAAAACTTTGATTATTGGAAAACATGCTCGTATCTAATCATAGTGGTAACCTGAAGTTCTACAGAAATGCAGAACCAGCCCTTGTATAAAAGAAGACCCAACGGGGATTGTAGCTCCATGTTCTTTACACTGTAACAATTCTGAACCAGGTAGTTAAAGCAGAAACAATATTACTGATGAAGCACTGGAAAAATTTCGATACATTTCACATCATTTTGCTACTCAGTTTAGGAAGTAATTTTGTACCTGATACAAGGTCTGGGGACAGATATAAACACTCTTTAAGTTCTGACTAATGAAAGGCAAATATGACATTAATCTACAAGATGATACAAAAATAATGCAATGCCCTGATTCTAATTTATAAGTCCCTTTGCAAGCTTTACTCAACAACCCTACAGGCAGACAAGCAGCTTATAGAGTGTATTTTGAAAACCACCTAAAGGAGCAGGGAAAAGTGTGTACCTTCTTAGTTCATTTGGAAATGTGATTTCTAGAGGGGTCCCCTTGAAACTGTGCTTTTCTCCAAAAGCAAATTGTGCATCCTGTCCATTTACAGTCACTTTAAATACCTGTACATTTTTTGTATCCAGGACCTGTGATAAAGAACATATTGCATACCAGTTAAATAGTGTAAAATAATAAATGTAGCACAATGAAATCTTAAACACAAGTTCCTCTGAAGGAAAAAGTATTTTCTAAATAAAACCAAAAAAGCTGACTAACTGTGTTGACCACTGGGAACCAGCATTTTAAGAGAGCAGCACTGAACTAGGAAAGCTGGAGGGGAAAGAGGAAGAAAACCAACTTCTAACCATAGAAGTAATTTTATTAAGAAAAACTACAAAGGTAACAACTCCACAGTACTGCTATGAAGTGAGAACGGTATAAAAGCCCTGCTAAGGCTTCTGTTGGAACATGCCACTGCGAATCCAGACCTTCGTGCAATGGAAAGTGAATTAAATAGTGCAGTACTCATTTTTAGCACGAACGAGGCGTTACTCTTTTTACTAATAGGATTGGGCTTTTTCCCTAAAAAAATAAGCGCCAACCACAAAAGAATTCTATGGAGTCAGCATGAGAAAAACCCAGAACACCCAAACTTCGAATATAATGAGAAGTTTAAGAGGTTCACATGCTTATTTGCAGAGATAACAGAGAAAGCAGCTGGCATAACGAAACACACAGGCGAAAAAGCCCTAAATTTAGATTTCCAGTGATTTATTCCCATCTTTTCGGCAGCATGCTCTTCGCCGCTTTAAAGGGAATACACAGTCTTGCCCTTCCCTTGGGCACCGCGCCGGCTCTGGTGGGGCTAAGCGGGAACCAGGGGCTGCGAGGCGCTGTCAGGCTCCAGCCGAGCAGCAGGCATGGGCGGGGGGTCCGGGAAGGGCCAAGCGGCGGCAGGGAAGGAAGGAAGGAAGGACCCGGGACGACGGCCGAGGGAAGGACGGGGGAGAGGGAAGGCGGCCCCGGCGCGGGCTCCGGGCTCACCCCTCACGCCCCGCGGGGTCCCCTCGCGCCCCAACCCCCCCCCGCCGCCGTTACCAGGCAGCGCAGCGCCTCGCGCTCCGCGCGCGCGGTGAGCGCGGCCGTGCCCCGCAGCACCCGCGCCTCGAAGTCCGCGCGGCAGCGCAGGTGGAGGTGCCGCGTGAGGCAGCACGCGGGAGACGCGAACGAGCTCGGGTCCGCCATCGCTTCCGCGCCGTCTGCCCGCCCTGCCCGGCCGTGCCACCCCGTGCAGCACAGAGCCCGCCGCGGAGAGGGGAGGGGAGGCCCCTGGGAGGTGTAGTGCCGCCCTCCGCGCAGAGAGGGCGGGGGAACGGCGTGAGAACTACAAAACCCATGGTGCGTTGCGAGAGAAGGGGTGTGTGAGCCGAGAGACTTGGTTGACTCAGTTGACCGTCACCAGGATGCGAGAGACTAAACAGAATGTGAGCCCTACTGGAAAAATAATGAATGTACAGTTCCTCGTTAGTATAGTGGTAAGTATCCCCGCCTGTCACGCGGGAGACCGGGGTTCGATTCCCCGACGGGGAGGTACAAGTGTTTTTCCTTTTTCCCTAGCTGCTTCTACCGTAAAAGCAAAATCAATTTTTTGGGAAATCAAAGCTGTTTCCATACAGCCGTAATAAAACTGTTCCGACTCTAAAACAGAAAGAACAGAGCAAAAACTATCCGGGTCTGGCTGCCTACCTGCTCCAGGGCTGAGGTAGCAGCAGGATCTCAGAAGATCAGCTGCAAAACTGAGAGCAGACACAGGGAAATCATTTTCATATTTTAATGGCTCAAACAGCTGAACAAAAGGGTTAAACCTTTCAAAAACATTCACCCTTTTTCTTAAACTGGGATGGAAAAAACCTAATCCAGCCTCACCTGAGTCAGAAACAATGGGAACGGGGACAGGTCAAACAGGCACAGGAGGAGAGGGAAGGTGGAAGGCCAGAGGCCATGTCCTGGCTTGCAGTAACACAGGCTAGCATTTTTGTCCTCAAAAAGAGAGCTTTGGCGCCCTGAGGCTTCACTGGATACTGCCCGGAGCACACTTAGCTAAGTGCACCAGCTAAGAGTAGTTTGCAGAACAGCTGTGAGACTCCAGCATCCCTGCTTACCTTTACTTAGTATCACTGAAAATGCTTTGTTAAGCACCCCCTCTTTTTTAATCCTTTTGCCAGAAATTTATTTGCCTATTTATTTATTTCACAGTTCAGCACAAAGGTACTAGGAGAGATCTCCTGTCTGTGGGAGGTCAGCAGATGCTGAGCAGTAAATATGATTGCCCAAATTTCTGTTTTTCCAAGTCAGGAAATAGCTCCATGGCCAATTGCACATAAAAGGAGTAAGGAATTAAGACCCAAGGCAAAAGGCCAAGACACCCAGCTGTGAGGATGCATGTGTCTGGTGTTCAGAGCACAAGGCTGGTGAGCCCTGCTCTGGCCCTGGCTTTGTGCTCTCTGGCAGTTTCAGTAAAACTAATTTGATGCCTGAACTGCACACTGAAAGCAGACAGTTCTGTGCCATGAGCAAATTTGCATCAGCCCCCCAACCAGCAGCAAGCACTCGTGAGAATATGCACAAGAGAAATTTTCTCTGTGTAATAAGAGCTAAGAGGCAACTTGACAGAAAAGTATGGCAACAAAGGGCAATTACTCTTAACACAGCATTGCTGGAAACCATGGACATGTAATGCCAAATCCAAAATCTAATCCCTGTCACCTCCAGAAATTGGTTTCCGAAGTAGCACACCTTCAGCCCAAGTGTGGACAGCCATGGGAGCAGCACACCAAGAGCTGTGGGGAGTTGAGACTACAGGAGGAACGCTAGGCTTGATGTACTGTGCAAGACCAAGAGATGGTTTCTGTGTGCTCATCAGCTGATGGCAAAGCCCATAAGCCTCTCAAGAGCACCCCACCACCCCAGCTGTCCCATCTGGATGTGAATCTGAGATGGCAATGTGAGAAGTACATGAAGAAGAGGGGATGTGAGCACCACCCACAGTGATACCCTGGAGCTTTATATAAGCTTCTAGACTGCTGCCACATGCCCAGACAAACTAGGGCAGGACTAGGAAGGAGTTTCAGTAGGTCTGTATTATAGAAGGGAGAAAAAATAACCATAACATTTTCCATTTCGTGATTTCTGAATTTCCTGCCAACCTCACTTCTCTTTCTCAAAATCCACATATATATGTCATCAGAAAATCAAGGGAACTTCTTTTGCTTAGTAGGCAGTTTATTTCAAAACAGAGATCAGACCATAGTTGTTCATGTGTGTTGGCATCCAGTCAGGCAATTTCAACTGTCATAAAACAATAAGGGATAAGAAAAGCAATTAATTCAAAACAGAACTCTGCTGACAGTGTTTTTAGTCATAAAAAAAGAGTCTTGTAAGCAATTTCATACCTGCTTAGTCATGGTTCTTGTTTTCAGATTTAGCTTTCACGGTGCTCAAGCCACTACCCAAGAGGCAAAGTTTTGCTCTAAACATACAGCTTCTGAAGTCTCAGAAAGGCATTCTCATTGGTGCATGGGCAAAGGTGAAAGGAAGAGGAACAAGGAACTCAGGGCACTGAACAGGGTTTTATAAGGTCAGCCTCTCTCCACCTGCAGGGTACTTTGTTCTCACCTAAGTCATCCAGGTCAGCTCAACCTCTTTCCCTTCTCCTGTGCTACCAAACCCTTCCCACCCCACGGTTCTGTTGTTCCCCAGTTGGTAGTGTGGAGCCAGGACAGTTGGAATGCCAGCAAGCCCAGACACAGCTCCCCACATGTTTCAGACCTTCCTGAGAATGCTAGTGCAGTTCAGGATGGCTTCCTCATGGGCAGTGTCCACAGGGGGCACAAGGTGAGGGATCCCTTAGCTGGAAGACTTCTGCAGTTAGCAGAAGCGCAATTTGAATGAGCACTAATGAAATCTGGAGATGCAAACAATTGTTAATAGTAGAATTCTTTCTCAAATGCCTCTTTAATTATCCACACACAGCTTTAAACCTTCTTCTCTTTTGATGCTTCTATTCTTCCCACTTAGCTTGCCATCATGTGTGTGATTTATTACCCTCAATTTATCAAAAGCTCATGGAGAGCCAGTATCATGGCTGGTCTGTGGCCAAACCAGCAAGACAAGAGCAACTTGGAGAGCAGATTACCAGTTCCATTCTTGCTGAATTCATAGGCTGGTAGCAAAGCAACACTGCGGGGAGGTGTGGGCTGGAATGTCAGCATAAGCATGTTAATGGCATCTTGCTAAAGCATCTGTTTTAAGTGTGTTCAAGCCCTGGGGACTGTGTAATTTCAAGCATTTTGTCCTCTGAGGGTGGTATTCATAGGTGCATTTAACTAAGTCCATTTTATGTACCCTTAACTCTGCCAAATGTTTCAATTAACTGTTTTCAAGGTGATTTTTGAAAAGCAAAATATTGCTTGCAAATGTTAAAAGACCACTTTATGTCATTAGCAATGATAAAACACAAACTTACGAGAATTGAGTATCTTGGAAGTTTTATATTGGTGATTACTCTAAGAACAAGGAAAAGAAGCTAGGACCCCTTCTCAATAACTTATGTTAATTGTATATCCCTTGGAAGTAAACGAATCAGTAAGTAGTGAGATGAGGAAGAACATATTAGAAAATGTCTCTATAAATGGTCATCAAGGGGCAATAGCAGGAATAGACAATGACAAATTGTTTGCAAGCTTTCTTGCAGGTCAGGACATCCAATGTAAACATGTTGAACTGGCCATTTAGGAGGATACAAGCCCTTTACTCCACCTTGGTTCTGCTACAGAGACTCCCAGTGCTAAACCTTTGGCTGCTAGGAGAAAAGGGGTATCTTGGCCTGTCAGAAGGTGCTGAAACACTTTGCAGCAGTAGCTGCTGTTTGCTTCTGATCCCTGCACGGGGTTAACCCGGGGATCATATAAATAAGATAAGCAATGTAAAATAATTTAATCTTCATTGGAGAAGTTTCGGCTTGTAATCATTAATATCCACAAACTTTTGGCCCCAAGAACCCCAATTTGTTCTGCAGTCTTCTCTCTCCACTGAGGAGTCTAGCTGCCAGTGGCCCGGGCCAGCTCTGTGATGATGCCAGCCTTGGATCAGCTCCTAGGAAAAGAGCTGTATGAGGGCGACAGCTGGGCCATGGCTATCCCCAGTCTCTGCTGCCATCCCTGCCCCCCTCACCATATGGAGGTGCTGTGGTCTGTGCCCTTGCTGGTGGCAGCCTGGCCCCAGTGCCCCCAAGGAGCAGCCCACTCCTGCAGCTGCCTGGCACACAAACAATCGCAGAGCAGCATGTGGACCTGTGAGCACAGAATGCCACCAACAAGCTGGCAGTTGAGTCCTCTCATTGAGAATTTCCAACATCTTCACACAGGTCTGGGCATTCAGGTGCTGTGTGTTCCTGTAACTCCACTCAGGCCACTGGAACAACAATAATATAAACTAGATGGGATGCTGACCTACCTGTCGATTAAAATATACCCAGGCCACCATCAGGCATTCGACCCCACTGCATTGTGGTTTTATAGCTCCTCCAGACTACCCTGGCATTTTTTCCACATTCACTTATAAGAAAGGTAAATTAGATGTCCACTTTTTCTCCAGTAGCTCTTAACATCTTGAGCACTTAACACTTGAGCATAATGATGTACAAGGTGCTGTTCCATTTTGTACAGGAATGATCATTAATGAATCCAGTCTCCTGGGACATATAAATGGAAAAATTTTTAAAGCAATATCTTACTAGTACTTTATTCTCCTTTTATTTATTTTTTTACACTGCTTGAGAATGTCCATTCTATTTATTTTATTTTTCCTGATCAAGACAGTTCCTCAGTGCTGTCTTCTTTGTAGTAGTGAACAAACACTTCATACAGTTCTATCTCTACCTGTCAGATTGTCTGTTAAATATAATTTCCATGTTGCTAAACATGCACACAGATTATACCATCAGAAAAATTAGCCTCTACTTTTAGGCTGTGTTTTTTAGGATATGTTTAAGCTACTAGAGAGACCTGATGATCAGATTCACTCATATTATTTCAAAAGGAAAGCATCCAAAAATCACAATACTCATCTGATAACATTAACCTACAACTTTAGAATATACTATCAAGTAACTAACGTTAAAATTTCTACTTGAACTGACTATATTTATATTTCTACACAACTATGGCACAATTCCTTTTTACCACTTTAGGCTGTGTAGTGTGTTTTCTTCTCCAGAGGATGTCATTTAACTGTGCATGGAGATCTGGCAGCCTCAGGATGTCATCATGACTGGTTCAAGTAAGGATAATTCCTGCCCCAAACCCAATAATCTAGATGATGCACAGTTAACTCTTCCACTAATTTGATGGTAAATGACTATTACACTATTTTGCCTATTCAGGATTTTGCTTTGTCTCATATTTTTCCTTTGTTAAATATTTTGAAATACCATGGATGGCAACACTTCCTCTTTCTGGTCGTGTTACTTTCATGTAGCAGCAGTGGGTTACATATATCCTTCTCTATCTGAAAACCCTAGTGTATACAAAACTTTTTATACAGACAGAATTGTGGTATATGAAGAAATCATCTGTGTTTTTCTATAGCTGTTACTATCTTCACAATCTTCTCAGTCATCAATTTTAAAAACTTCTGTTTCTGGGTGATTGGGTCCTTTCTGTTCCATGACGTACCAAACAAACAAGCTCATACTAACTTTTAAGCATCCAAGATCTAACACTGCAACAAAAGAGATGGTATATAGGTTTCACACAAAGCATGCTCCCTTGAGTAGTTTGCAGATGCTCCTCTTCATGCAGAATAAACTCAATGATCACAAAAAGGATGATTTTTTTCTGTTGTTTAATATCTAAAGCTTTCCAAGAGGAGATTTCATGCCTTTTTACTGATGATTCAGCTTTGAGAGACCTTTACTCTGGAGATGGATAGAAACTGGCCTCTGGATAAATTTGGGATATTGTTTTAGAGTTAGGAGCATTGAAAGATACAAATTGTTGATAATTCTATTAGTTATTTTCTTTCACCAGCAGATGCACAGAAAGGCATTCATCACCTCCTGTTTCTGCACCAGGCCATGCCATCTGGTGACTGTAACATGCAGCAATTGGGCTGCTCTTGAGTTCATTGTCAGGCCTACTTCTGTAGATCAGTATCTTGGACTTCTCTTAATTACGCTTGATATTTTTTTGCTTTTAGATTGACTTCTTGGAACCTTTCTTTGATTCTTCTGGGAAATGGAGAAAGTAATTATTTGGATATTTGTCCCTCAAATCCATATTCAGAGCAGGAATGCAAACCAGAGCAAAAACACAAGCAGAAAGAAAAGAATTGTGCAGAAAAAATACTTCATTACTCAAAGACTTAATCAAAAAGCATAAGTCTTATACATCTCCATTAGAGACATCTTTATTCAAGAGTGGGAGCAGAGTAGAAATAAACAAAACCAGCAAAAGCTTCTATTACAATTTTGTAAGAAAAGTTCAGTCATATGCTTTCCTCTTTTCAGTTAGGGCAATAGTATCTTTTGAGATTGCAGAGGCATTGCTTATTTCTTCTGCCTAGTTTATTACAGTCTTACCATCTGCAGCATTCTGCTGTTGCTGCAGCACCAACCAATGGAAATTTTTGCAAATCATTTGATATTATATTTCTGCCCCTTCTTATGCATAGACTTGGGAGTGTGAGCTGAAGACTACTTATTAGAGCAATGTTTACATGACCATGCAGCCTTATGTGATGTTATCAGTCTCTCCAAATTAAAAAAAGCTCTGTGTCAGATACATAAGAATTTAATATTTTTAAGCCTGAATTTCCCTCTGTGACTTTTCTGTTAGGTTTTGCCTGGCAGCAGCATTGGCCTCAATTTGTAGAGTTAAAGCTAAAAAAATAGAGTTATTCTATGGCAGTAATTAACAAACTCTACTTTTTCACAATAAGCAATGAAAGATGTTTAATCAAACAATATTATAGAGGAGAAGAAAGAAAAAAAAGAGAAAGGAAGCAAAAGAATTATCAGAAGAATCAAAGACAAATGTTTTCTCCAAAATCACTGAATGATAATGGGAATCTTTATGACTCCTCAGTGAAGTGCTCTAAGGTTGTGAACAGCAGCTGCTTGCTCACAGTTTGTTGTCTTCCATTTCTCAAACCCAGGCAAGCCTTTCCTTGTCCTCATTTCAGTTGCTGGTCAATAAGTACCACTGTTGACTCTGCATGAGCTGCTCCCTGCAATGCTCTTCATTACTTGTCTCTGGTTTTTTTTTTTGCTCTGGATATCTCAGCTCCTTTGCAGAAATACCCACAAAGCCCCTAGTGTTCTGACCATAAAGTGAAGTGTCCCTAAAGAGATGTACTTCCCCCTTTCTCTGTATGTGGATGCCCCATGTCTGAGAACAACTGGAGACCCTTACCACAGGCACAGCCAGCTGCTCACAACAGAGGAAGTAATTTCCATACTTCTTGCATAGTTATTTTTTACCAAGGTTATTTCACAAGGCAAAAGTGTCTTCCTACTTCTCCCACAATTTATTGCATAACATGGAACATAATACATGAACTGATTAAATGTGCTATGCAGGTGGAAGTCTCTCCCCTAAAAATCTGTGAAACATCCCATAGATCCAGGTTTCCACACATGGGGTGCTCTCAGTGGAGGCATTGATCTACTGTTTTTGGCCCACTGTGCATAACCTCAGCCACGTGACATTTCTACAGCGTGATGCCTGCAGCCCTCTCTGTGCACAGAGACCTGCAGACCTGGGAAGCAGGTCCTTCCTGGGAAAGGCCTCACACCAAGAGGAAAGGTCGTGTGCAGGTTTGATTCAGGGCCATGAACTGCAGACCTTTCCACTTCTCCCTATTTCTGCTGAAATAGGTGGGGGATATTGCCAGCACAAGGGAAAACCTTGGAGTTACATCCTTACTCCCTGAGTCTGATTAAGTTCAGATAACCAGGGGTGGATTTTTCACTTTACTTATCACATGACCTCAAGGAAAGTCTTTGCTGAGTTGTCCAAGGCCATCTTTAGCAGAGAAGGTTTAAGGGAGCCCAAGAGGCCACAAGGGAGCCCAAAAGTCTGCCTGGACAAGTATTGCACTGAGATATAGGCAGTCCCTCAGGCATGTCAAGAAATACTTCCTGTAACTGTTGGGGCTCCTCAGAGGTGTGGGATCCTCTTGTCCTGAACACACACCACAGTGCTTGGGCAAACACTGTGCAGACTGGACTGAAGAAATAGCATAGGTAGCTCTCTTTGGCAGAAGCTGAAGTAATTTTGGCTCAAATAATCTCATTAAGGGGAAGTAATAAGTCTGAAAGACTTGGGCAGAAGACATGTTCAAATACATTTATTTTGCAAGAGCCTGACCTCTGCAGGTTTCTGGCTGAAGTCCCAGGGAGCACATTTAGCTGTCTGTGATTTGTTTTCAGGCACTCGGTGTTGGCCAAGGGGGCTGCATCCCCTTTGTAGTTTTGGGAATTGGCATTTACCAGGATCAGTGGTAAGACCTTCCATCAGCCATGCCCTCTGTGAGCCAGAAGAGCCAACACTCAGGGGTGAAGGATTTGTGATTTTGTGAGGAATACAACACCCCAGCTTCCCAGACTGACACCTTTCACTCTCTTGCCCCCCATTAGCCAGGGCTGGGCTGTAAGGAGCACTGTGGCTGTAAGGCTGATGGGATAACCCAGCCACTTTCCAAGGAGCCCATGGACCCACAACCTTTTCTAAGCCAAGTTCACAGTTTAAGGGAGGGCTGAACACTTTGAGAGAGTAAAGTCCACAGTGTTAAATTTACAGTTGTCCATGGAAAAAAAAAAATCACCAAATCTACCTCATTTCACAAAAGAGCTCACTAAGGATATTTCCTTCCTCTCTTCTTCCCTGAAGTGCTCACATGCTAAATGAAACACTGTAGAATGTACAAGGAAAAAAGGTCAGACAGTAATAACAACAGAGGAGACATCTGCCTCCATTTTCCTTTCCTGAGAATTTTAAAGTTCCCATAACTTCAGTGTGCCAGAGCCCAGCAGCACAAACCAACACAGCACCACCAACTTGGGTGAAGCCTGGGTTTATTTGCAAAAAAATACTGGTGCCAACAGAGGTGTTTCTGCATGGTGCTGGTTTGAAAGAAGAGAAATAGCACAATCATCATGCTGAATTCCATCAGCATATGTAGGGCCTGGAGGAAGAGGTGAGGTAGGACAGGTAATTTATGCCGTGGCCCCAGCACAAGGCTTCCAGCAGTGAGATTTATCCTCTGTTCTCAAAGACAGTGCTAACTGCAAAGCTGAGGGACAGACAGAGGCAAGAGATGCCAAATTTTACCCTCAGATGTTGATGTCAGCAGGGGTTGCATATGAGAACAGAAGTCAGCCTCAAGTCTTTCTGTTCACAGCATTCAAGGTGTCTGTTGTGCCAGTCATGACTCACCTGCTGCTCAGCTACAATAAGACCAATTATTATTTTTTCCTTGTTTATAAAAGCTCAAATAGACCTGAACTTCATTGAAATAGGCAGGCATATGACAGTGTGAGAGCAGAGTCCAGGCCTCTTTTACAAAAGCAAATCCAAAAATCTCTCTAAAAATAGAGAAATGTGGTATGAGAAGCCAGATCCAGAAATGCTACCAGAAAAGAGAAGACAGAATGAAATCCAACAGTTTTGACCAACCCTTTCTTGACTGAGCTTTTTCTGAAGCTCTTCATCTGCTGCACTTTTTCCACATATTTGCTAGGCAAATTTTGCTCTCCAATACACTGGAGTCAGACCAAAGCTACTTTACTTGTTTCAGGGTGGTTACTCCAGACTTAAACTTAGTACAGAATTTAGCCCCAACTAACACATCACCAGCGGTCACCCAGCACAGAACATTTGTTTAATCTGCAACCGCTGTTGTCTCAACATTCCTTCAGTAATAATTCTCCTTTCCTGAAGACTCATTATTGCAGTGCAAGCATTTCTGACCCTTGGTGCTGCCAGAAATGAGTGTAAATGTGTGAGATAGGGAAGATAAATGAGACAACACAGCCTCTTAAAGAGTCACCATCTCCTCCAACCAGTCACCAGGAAGGCCTAATAGGCAAATGCAGGACAAAAATATGTTTCAGGGAAACCTGGTCGTGGTTGGCACTGTCATTGCATGGATTCAATGATTGCATTGACAGTCTTGACTTCACCACCCTCTCAAGGAGAGAAGCATGTTCCTCCAAAGGGCAATGACCTACCCAGTTAGGCTGTTACCGCTCTTTGATTTAAAAAATGGGGCTTCAAACTCAGATGTCCGAGAGGGAGGAGGCATGAAAAGCCCCGGTGCAGAGATCCCCATGTCTGGGGGCTCTCTATGCGGAGCGGAAGGTCTGTGCGGGGATGCTGGGGGACGCGTGAAACATCCTCCGGCGCGCAGATCCGGGGCCGCGGGAGGGCAGCAGCGATTTGCGATCCGAAAAGGAGGGAGGTAGCTTCCTTCTTCATGCAGGGAGCTTGGTAAAGACGAACCGCGCGGAACTGCTGCGGGATTTTGTCTGGGTGAATGTGTGAAAAGTTACAGTGGCGTGCCACTAAGGAAGCATAAGTGCAGTCTTGGCAGATTTTTGCTGCATCTCTCTTCTAGTTTATAAACCCTTCGGGTCAAATTCCTGATGGTGGAGCCATCTTGGCCAGGGGGTTGGGACAAGGAACAGATCCCTTTGAACATCGTTTTCCCAAAAGCAAGCTAACTATAGACAGTAAATGACAATAACCACCTTTGGCCACTGTTTTCTCTGTCTCTTTGGAATAATACATTTCTCTTTTGTACAGTTTTATTAATGTGAGTATTTTCTCTGCCATGATTGTGAAAATCCATTGGGAAGATAGGGGAGAGGTGGAAGTCCCTGTGATGTGCATCCTTCTCTGTCCTTCCCCCAGGCAAGCTGAGAGCTGCCAGGGCCCTGCTGGAGCCACTTCTAAGAGCCACAGATGTCTGTGAGCTCTCCCAGCTCGAGGAGTAAAACCTGAACCTATCCCAGAAAGGATTTAATGACCTGGGTGCTCCACTGATGTTGAGAGAGGAATTCACATCCTGACACAGGTGTCACCACGCCAAATACCCCTGCTCTGTGAGGTCACTCTGCGTTCACCACCCACCAAAGCCTCACTGCCCCCCGGGCTTGACTCAGGGAGAAAGCTGATGCCCCCACAGCCACCCCCACCTTCCTGCACCATCCCATTCTCCCTTTGGCACTGGGATTAGGTGTGCAGCTACTGCTTCACCCAGGGAAGACAAAAGGTCTGAGTCCAGCAGTGCCACTGCTGACACTTCAAAGGGTGACTCCATTTAGGCTGCTCCCAGATAGAATTCAAACCAAAGGCTGGAATACTTCATAAATAACCTCAGCTCTCTGCACAGTGGGGGGAAAGAAATTACCATATCTCTTCAAGTAAGAAAATCTGGTGTCTCCAGTGAGTGACAGGTGATGGCTATTTTTATAACAGACATGTATAATGGCCTCACAGCCATGTTTAAAAGCAAATTCAGAGGTGAGGGGGGGAAACAGCCAATATGTGGCAAAGCCTGGTGTCCATTCTCGGGGCTTGTTCGTCATAAATTTTATTTTTGTATAAAATAAGTTGTCCCCTCCCTGTCCTCTCCCCCTCCCCCACTTTTTTTTACATTAGTAACGTTAAGCCAGAAAATAAGTTGACTTTCTAATGTCACATTAGGAAGCCTTGTGGCTGGAGCACCTCTCATATTCTTCCAGAAATATATTTCACAACATTCAATCCACCAACCGAGCATTCTGCAAATGCCAAAAATCATTTAAGTGAGTTTCCAAACGTTGTGCTCGGCTTTCTGACACAGGAGTTGCTTGTTTTGCTAACTGAGATTCACAGTGATGTGTCATTTATAAGCAGCCCATAAAAGGCTGGATAAGCATCAGCAATCAGCAGCATTGTCAGGGATTCTGGGAAAGCACTGCTCATGGGTGGTCTATCAGTTGTCATAAGCAACCCTTTGACTTCTGGGACTCTGCAAGAACTGACTCACTGGTTATTAACCCTGTAATAAGTTATTTTTGTAAACAACTTCAGGATAAAGCCTGATCTTTGTGTAACTCAATAGATGACTCCAGAAGAGGAGATTACCTCCCTCCTGAAGTCAGGGGGAGCCTTTTTAATGGTTTTAGTGAGATTGCCATCAGGCTCAAAGCAAACACACCTGCAGTACTTCTTGGGTGTATTTTCCTTGCAGAGCCACTCTATTGCATCTTTTGGAGGGAACAGATAGACCTGGTTTTCTAGCCATCAGTAGCAACCAGCCTTGATCAGAGTGTGAACAAGGAGAGCTGGAGCACATGGTATTCCCAAGCTCAATGCCAGATTTGCTCAACAGACTCTATCACAGCATAGGCAAGTGTCTTTGTGTTTAAAAAGGCAGCATGTGGCAGGATGCCTTTATGTCTGCAGCAGGTCTGTGTGACACAAGAGACAGCTTTGGGGTAAGATTATGTGTTTAAATACCTGTCCTTCTGAGGTCTCTGCCCATGGCACTGAGCTAGCCTGAGCTGCTGTGCCAAGCTGGAGCACACACTCAGGGCTGGACATAACCCTGACCCGACCAAGGGCATGTAATTCAACAGCTAAAATCCAGCTTCTCTCACTCTCCACGTCCCTGGGAAACCAGATCTGCTGTTGGGAAGAGTATTTCCTTTTGCAGTGTGGATGTAGAGCCAGTTGCCACGTCTGCAGGCCCTCAGGTGAAGCTGCTATAAAGCAGGGTTGGCACTGTGGGGAACTAATCCTGCCTATTGATAAGCATGATAAACTTCTGGTGGGGATAGGTCTCCCAAGGAGAGCCATGGAAGCCTGCAGATATCCAGGTTTCTTATCTAGATGTAGGCAGATGAGAGCAATTCATAAATTTGGGGTTTGGTGGGGGTTGTTTGGCTTTGGTTTGGTTTAAGGCAAGCTCATGATTTACTAAAATAAGAATATCAATCTAATATCAATATCCAACTGAGACAGACAAAACACTCTCTAACAGTTTAAAGTTAGAAAGTGTATGTTTATTACAACAGCCGGGCAGCACATGGGATAATTCCCTAATGTGCACTGCAAAAATCATAGGTATTACAAAGCCCTTTTATTTACAGAAGTCTTGAATACATAAAATATAAATGCATATTCATATCCCTGTCACTTCCTCTGCTCCTCTTCGTATGTAAATTGGCAAAAAGGCTATTAAGCATGCGTAGTTTGGTTCCCTGAAATGAGTCAGGGGTCCATTTTGGGGAGGGGTCGCCAAAATGACGAAGTAAAATAAGTCTTCCTCATTCTGACCTTTCTACCTTTCAATGCATACGTGACAAATGAATCCTTGTAGTTTTCCTGTGTTCAATGGATTCCTCAAGTATGGGAAGTCTGCAACTGTTTTTGTGTCCCTGAAATCTGTTTATCATATTCTGTTTTTCATGATAAGCACAGCCACCCAAACATAAAGTTGACAAGCAATGAGTTAATAGATCCTGGATATCTTATCTAAGATCCAGCTACTGTTAACTATGAGCAGAGCCTATATATCTACTTCTGCTAACTCAGCAACATCTAATTTAATTATCATCTGAACTTTCCTAAAATTCTTAATTCTTCAAAATTAATGTCTCGCTCACATCCCCAGTTCTGCTCTATACAAGGCCTCCAAACTACGCAGACCACATCTGAGTCATCCTGGGTTCTCTGGCCCTATCAGGAAAGTAGAATAGATTTTGTTCTGCTGGGCAGGAGGTAGCCACTCCAACAATCAAATCAGTCATGTTCAGCCAAGAGTCTTGTCTTAGTTTAAAAAGACAGGTGTCTGCTAAGGAAGGCAGGACCTCCCCTGAAATGAGAAATGTAAACCCCCTCCCTCCAAATTGTTATAATTTAGGAATGTAAGGGGCTCTCAGACAAAGATATGAGATGCGGGAATAACAGTTCTTTATTAGGGAAGAAAATAAAAATAAAATAAACAATGCAGTAATACAAAACAATACTGACAGAGTCGGGATACGACCTGACACCCTGTGGGTCAGGGCAATGGTAGCAGTCCAATTGAAATGGTGGCTGCAGTCCTCCTGGCGTGTCAGGTGTGGTTCTGTTGGAGCAGTGATCCTGTAGAAATGGGTGTAGTCTTCCTCTGAAGATCCAGTGGTGGTGTAGATGGGCCTGGTCTTCTTCTGGGAATCCAGTGGAAAAGGCTGCTGCTCCTCTGGGAATCCAGTGGAAAAGGCTGTCCTGGTGTCCCAAAATCTCTGATTATATCCAGGTAGTAATGTTTGGCTCCTCCCCCTAGGTGGAGCATCTCACAATGGGATGATGTAACTTTTATCAGTCATGCAGTGATACTCAGTGGCTCATTAACAGCAGATGTCTCCCCGGAGGGAGAATTGGTTTGTGGAAGAGATAAAGAAAACTGCCCAATTAACAGAAGATAACTTCCACACCTCTAATAGATGGCAAATAGAATACACACACTGGCTTGCAATCTAGGACAAGTGTGTACAGGCTGAAATAATAAATTGTGACTCTGTTTTCCTTAGCACTGGATTATCCATGTTTCCTGTTCTTGTCATGGCTCCTTCTGATGTTTAGGATTCCCTGACTGGCAATCCTTTCTGTCCTCAGCCTCTTGACCTGACTTTGACATCACCACATGATGGTGATCACCATCACCACATGTCATGATCACCACAAATTCTCTCTGAATAACAGGCAAGGGATCAATGTCTCCAGGGAATGAGTTCCTCTTTAAAGTTGCTACAGGTCTTACTGCCGCTTCGCAATGAATGGTTCAACATCAGTCCTGCTCTGTTTCAAACATAAGTATTTAATTCAAGAATGCAGGAGCTGTGGCAGCCTCAGCCACAGAGATCTGACTCATCCCAGCTGCTCTATCTGGATGTAGGTCATATGGAATTACATCCATCAGGATGCACAGTACAGTATATTCACTCCAAGGGCCAGTGACTCCTGCTTTGCATGCAATGCTTGGGGAGGAGGCAAAGTAAGCGGGTTCATAACAAGCTTTATTTGAACACAAACCTAGATATCTCCCTACTTTCCCAAACACCACTGAGAGTGAGTCATATTTCCTGCAGGCAAGTTGCTATTTTCCACACAAAGCTCATGCAAGGTGTTCCCAGAGTTTGTTATCCCATAATTTTACTTGCTTTTCACGTGTCTGTGCTCAGATCCCAGAGGGGCAAGGTCAGACTTTTGAGGGGTCTGAGCACAGCTAAGAAAAGATATGGTTTTCGCTCAGCTGTGGGGCATTTCTCACTACTCTGTGAACCACTGTTGGGATTTAAACAGGTGAAAACAACAAACAACAAAACAAAAAGCCCTGCTCTTGGTGGGCTCCCCTTTAGTGGCACAATTCACACTGAGGGATCCTTGTTCATGCCTGAGACAAAACCAGGCTGAAATGCAGCGTTCTTAGAGAGCCTGGAGTCATTCATGCACTGGTCCAAGTTTTTGAGGCCCTGAGCCAAATTCAGCCCCAGGACACCTAGTGGAGATGTGTTTAACCAGTAACAGGTTGGTCTTTGCCATGGGGCTTCAGTGGGCAGCAGCCTCACTTAGACCCAGTGCAGATTCTCCTGATCACTCTTTGCCCCAGAGATGTTAAACAATGGATCCAGAACTGCACCTCTGAGGCACCAAAAGAGGCAGGAATTTTAGACAGACTTTTTCTGGTGCAACCCCAGAGCTGCCTCCAGCCTCCCAGGGCTGATGACTGTGGTGCATTGAGCCCTAGACTCTGATCCCCTTGAACAAAAGGGAAAACTCAGCATGACAGAATATCCTGAGTTATCCTGAGAGGAAGGGACCCATAAGGACTATCAAGGCCAGATCCGAGTCTAGTCCTCTGCAAAAATGACAATGATTTCCCCCTGCCTGCTCCTGCAAACACAGACTCCACATGAAGTTGCACCCCAGGGAGTAAGTCAGCCATAATGATCCTAATACATGGAAGGTACAATACTCCATACATTTTAATTTGCACCTATTATCTCTCATCCCTTCATAGGATTTATTGCTCTGCTCCCTCTCCCCACAGCAAACTTTCTGGTGGTGAGCCCTTTTGTCACTTGTCAAGTGTCAGTTGGGGTACTTGCCATCTTTGTCTGGGTTTGTCTCTGGATTCACTGGCAGGAATAAAAGCTTCCTTAATACCAAGAATGTGACAGGTGTAAAAAAAAATGTTTAAAAAAATCTGAGATATACTTCCAGAACTGGTAAAAAAAAACCCCACACAATAAAATCAGATCAATGCTGAATGAAAGTAACTTTGCCCTGCAAAAACAGTTCCAAAATAATCAACAGCAACAGTGGCTCTGGCAACAACTGACATTCAAATTTGGAATAACAGGAGTGGTTTGAGAATTTTATAAAAGCTTGACCAATCCAACAGCCACTGGAGAAGATAATGTAAGCAAAGCTCATGAAAAAATAGAATCACTAAATACTCCAAGCCCTCATCCTTATGTCTTGGGGCAAGTAGGAGAAAGTGAACCCCAAAACAACTGTCAGGGTTGTTTTCTTTCAAAACATGGTGCATTTACAACTGCCAAAAATTCCACCCCTGAACTGGAGGAACTGAGGTGTGAGTCAGTCAAGCAGCTTCCATCTCCCTGGGAAACACTTCCTCAACACAGATGTCAGACAACTTTCCTCTACCCTCCTGCACTGTCAGGAAAACCAAGCTGGAAAGTAGGCAAAAATTAAGATTATCTTCCTCTAACACTGACAGTCACAGAGAGGAAAAGAGAAAAAACAACAACAACAACAAGAACAACAACAACAATAACAAAAAAACACCACAAAAACAAAACAAAACAAGAAAACACCCCAAACATAAAACCCAGCTTGCTGGGAAAAAGCCCACCAAACTTTGAAAAGCACTCTGTGAAGTCCCTGGTAATGAAGCTAGTGTACAGCCAAGCTGCCATCACTATTGCCATTCTCTAACAGGGCAGAGGCATATTGTAAGTGTATTTAAAAAGTCACACTCCCAGCTCCTTCATAAATTATTGGCTTTTTTATCAAAATACCTTTCACTGGACCTCAGTACAATCCTTTCTCCAGGAGTTTTCCCAAACTCCAATGCACTGAGCTCAGATGATTTTCTGAAAGCAATATGTTTTATTAGTTTAGACATTTCAGTTCTATTTGGCATTTTTCCTAACATTTGTTCAATCTCTCCTCAATTTCACATCAAATTCTGCACCCATGCCATCCTTCAGCAAGGAACCCCAGGAGGCTGCACCCACACTTTGAGGAGCTCCCCTCTACTCCCTTTCTTCATGTTCTGAGCCAGGTCCCTTCATCTGATGCTCTCTTACAAACTCTTGCACTGGAAGATGAACAGACAATTCTTGTTGACACTCTCCATGTCATTCAGTCAAAAAAACTGCCCACACCTTATGTATTTCTAGCCTAGTCTATTATTCTATGTTTCTGACCTGATTCCCAGGGTGCCCTCTCCACTGTTAGTAGTGTATCTTAAAAGTATAAAATATAGGAAAATGAGCTATACCACTGCAATTAGTGGGGGAAAAACCACATTGATTATTTCTTCCTTGACAGTATTTTTAATAAAAAAATGTACTTTTTCTCCACTAAAGACACCTAGTAAAAACAACTATAAAAATATACTTGGAGTTCTCCACTGAAAAATTAGGGAAAACAAAGGAGAATACCTAGCCTTTATTGGTTCAGTTTACCAATGCATTTCAAGTCAGAAATCCTGAAATAATAGAAATCCATACTGCAAACAAATTTCTTGCTGAGTTCACAGGTAGAAAGTTTGTCAGGACCGTTGTAATTCTGCAGGAAAAACGATTGTGAGAGAGGACTGATGAAGATTCGGGGGGTGGGGGGGGAGGAGGGTGGTTGTTATTATTCCAACTTGCTTAATAAAGTGTATGTGACAGAGAACATAAGGAAATTGGGCTGGTGGCATTCCTCAAAAATAAAAAAGGTGCCGAATTTTAAATCGGGAGCAAAGCAGGGAAACGGACAAGGTCGTCTGAGTTTCAGTATCCACATGGGAATTAAAAAAAAAAAAAAAAAAAAAAAAAAGGCACAAATTCCCAGAGGAAACTAGTTAAATATTCTCTCCACCTCCCTCCTCTTATTCATTCGCTTCTTTCCTTTCAATCGGCGGGGTCCCATGGCAACCATGGTGGGAGAAAAGCATCCTCTCCAGCCGCCGCGCTTGCCATGGCAACCGGCACGTCAGCGCCGGCGGCCGGGCCCCGGGGGCGGCCCAGCCCCGGGGCCCTCCCGGTGTCCCCCGGTGCGGCGGCCCCGCCGCTCCTGGCGCTGTCCGTGGTGCTGATGGCCCCGACGGGGCGGGAGGCGCGCCCGGGACCGGCGGTGGGGCGGCCGCATGATCCGCATCCCACATGACACAGAAAGGAGCTGGGCAGCGGCCACCCCTGCGAAACGTCATTTTTTCCTCCGGTGCAGAAGAGGGATGGAATACCCCGTCCTTCCCCACCGGCGGTTTTGTGAACAGCCGGGCAGAAGCAGTTGCAGCCCTGGAGGTACCCCGTGGTTCCCAGTATGACCGGGACCTTCCCCAGACGTGGCTTCACTTGGGATAACCAGCAGAGCAAGGAGCAGACCAGAGCCTTTGAGATTATGCTTTGGAGCAGGTATGTGGATGCATGGGGCTGTGCTGAGTACTGCTGTAGCTAAAGGGGTAATTCTCCCTGCAGAGGCAAATAACATGATCTTTCCCAGTAATGTATCTTATGAGTATTTACTTATGTGCATTTAAATCACTTGGGGACTAGCCAGGAGGACTCATTTCTCAGGAGAAAATGTTCTGTGGGGCTTGAATTTCAAGCTTATTCTGCTGAAAGCAGGGGGGGGTGTGTAGAATTACTGCAGAATAACTACCTATATTTTCTGGACAAATCTACAGTCTCTCTATCTATATTCATTATCTTTCAATTATGTTACTTATTTGTTTGAAACAATCTCCTGACATCAGTTCAGTGAAAAAAGAAAATTACTTTACAGCAATGGAGCACATCGATCTGTTTATCTGTTTTTTTCTGTCTCTAAATAGATTCAAGCAGCTTCTTCCTTCCTCATGTTATTGCTATGGAACAGCTGCTTTTGTATTTTTCAGTCATTAATTTGGAAACATCCTTTCTGAAAGCGCTGTCTTCTTTTTTCCGTGTGGGTGCCTTGGTGCAGCTACTCAGGGAAACCCTACAGGCAGAGGAATATTTGTTTATACATAGCCATCACAGGCAAGAGGGCTGTTCTGGTTTAGCTAATTCAGGCACAGACTTTCTAAGAATGCATAGCAATATTTCTCTTTTATCCAGCTGGCTTCCAGCATGTCAAACAGTATGTTGGCTCCACAGAGTAACAGGGAAGTAAAGCTGCTTTCTGCTTTCAAAAGGCCATTTGTGTGTATGAGGCAGGATTCATAGCCAGTTCTTTCTGGCAAAGGTTCTCAGACGTGGTTCTTGAAGGTTTGTTGTTAAAGTCACTGTTAACCACTTAAACAAGTGGCTTGGTTTGCAGAAAAATTGGTTGCCAACCCAGAGGCATCCTGAAAAGCTTATTTGGGTGTCTAAACATGGAATTTTTTGAAATTTGATTATGAGTAAGCTTGATTTCTGTTTTATTTTAAGCATTCTGGTCTCAGATGAGTCAGTAAGGGGAGGAATCTCTACATCTTAGACACATATGGGGAGCTGTGCTCCTTGTCTCAAAGTAAGAGCTTGCAGACTCTCCCTCCCCCGCAGCTCTCCTGTGAGGCTTCTGTTTGCAGACCTGTGCAGTGCAATTCCCTCCAACTGCATTTTCCTTTGCAGCCCCACCGGGCACCCTCTCTCAGGTGTTTAAGAGAGCAATTTCAGTCAGACAATGCAGAACAAACCCCAGCCTCCTTAGGTGGAGTCAGTTCACCCTCCCTACCAGTTCTCCCAGCACCAAAACATAACGCAACCCTTGTGTGTTTGGGATTTCTACATTCCAGCAGCTTCCATCTTTTCCTAGACTTCCCCTTTGGCAGGCAGCAAACACAGTTCTTGCAACTGGCACCCCGTCCATGAAGGCATCTCCAGATCAGGGGCTATCAGCAGGCTGACACCTTGCCTCAGTGGCTTCTCCTGGGCTGCTTTTATCCTCCCTGAGCCTTGCCCAGCAGAGGGACTCCCTTCTCACAATCATCTCCACATCAGGCATTTCCAACCCAGCTTCAGGCAGTGCATGGCCTTCAGCCTTCCCAGCTTCTCTAGCCCAGCTGGTGTAGGAAGACTGAAATGCTCTCACTAATGGCTGTATCCTCAGGCAGAGGCCCACTCGAGTGTTGTTCTACTGCTCATGCAGGTCTGCTCCTCTTATTCCTATCAGATTAGTCCTCCTGGAAGCACCTCAGGCATCTGTGATTATAAGCCACCACTGCCACCCCACTCTCTGTCACCATGTCTGACACAGGGACCTGTGCCCTATGAGCACCACTTCCATGTTACCAAGAAGGGTCAAGAGCCCTGTGACAGGAACTCTCACATCCCAGCACAAATGTTTGCACCAGTGAAAAAATCATGTTGCCACATGAACATCTTGTGTGACGAGAAAGCCATTTTCACAAGACTTCCTGTCAAGAATTCCTTTCTACATATCCTTTCCACACAAACCAAACAAAAAAAAAAAAAAAAAAATTCCTCAGGTTCTCCTAGGGGGAAAACTTGTGCTCCCTGCTGGTGAGAGGGTGAGCTGAGCTGCCCAAGTCTTTGCTGCAGCTGCTGCATTTTCCCTGTGGGGGAGAGGGTGCGAATTTCCAAGAGATGGGCAGAGAAACCAGCCAGGCGTGAGATTTACCACTGCTTATCTGTCAACACCCACCATGGCAAAGCAGCCCTGGTAAGTGCCATGTTCCTCACACCAAGCAGAAGAATGTGCTGTGCTGTGGGCAGGGCCTGGCGTCACCAAAAATTAATGCAAGCACATGGGAGAGAGCATCTATATTTTTACCTCTGAATCACAGAAGGGTACAGGCTAGCCATGCCTAAGGACACACTCAACCCCCATTAGGGAGGACAAAAAGCCTCCAAAGTTGTATTTCAAGCTTCTCTACACTATTCTTGGATGATTCCAGTAGGTGGAAACTATTGTGACAGCAGAGTTGGAAATTAGGTCAGTTCTTCTTCTGCTTGCTTGACTTTTTCCTGTCCCCACAGTCACATTGGGCACAGATTGGGGTTCTGCCACCATTTATATATATATATATATATATATATATATATATATATATTTAGACATTTAGGGCTAATCTGGAGTTTTGCATACTAATCTCAGCAGCGGGAGGATAAAATAAAGCCCTGAAACACTTAAACCTGAGGGACTGTCCTTTGGGAGCAAGAGTTACATCTCCAAGAAGAGACTTGCAACCATTGTGTACCTGTTTTTAAACTGTGTGGTACCCTCTGAGGAGGTGAGAGTGTCTATCTGGGTAACACTGAGCGCAGATATGGCTCATATTTTACCACTGCCTGTACCTAGACCAGAGCATGATGTTGGGTGTATCTGCAGTTACAGTAAGGGCTCCTTCTCAGTGCCAACAAATAATAAACATCTCAAGGTTTAGGTGTATGAATGATTACTGTGTTTTAGCAATTTACCCCAGGTTAATAGACCTACAGTAACTTCCTCTAGGTCAGTCTTAATCCCCAGTAAATACATGAGAAAAATTCACTGCCTCCAGATGCAGGGAAAAGCCATTGCTCTCAGAGCATTTAAAACCACAATGAACTTCAAGAGATTGCAACGTCTATTAAGGAGACTCAGCCAAAATGCAATGACTTAGACTTGTGTAGGGGTTTGAATCCTACTTGTTCATTAAAATCATACCTTGTGGAATTGTCCTTAACAATTGCTCCAGGTCACAGTAGTGCTCCAGGTGCAAGCTGACAGACCCAGAAGGAAGAATGGACCCTGTTCTTGTTCCAGTTAGCTACCGCATGTCTCACTCCTTACTAAGCTCAGTTGGAAGGATGAAGTTGAAAAAGGATTCTTCCCCAAGCAGCCAGTACAAGAAATAAAAATTTATTCCAATCCCAGCAGCTGTTGCAGTATTATATCTTTGTCCTCAGTTTCAATATCTTGTTAAAACAGTTAGAAAAGAACGTGAAGAGCTAAAGAAGGTGGATGGCTAACAGTCTGCCTGTGTGCCCTGAATTTCCTCCAACATGCAGCAGATATTCATTAGATGTGTTGAAAATTAGAACATTTCCTTCTTTTATTTGATTCCATCCATACTTCCTGCTCCCATGACCTCACCCCTCAATACAGGCTAGGCCCTCAGATCCTGATGTAAGATGCAAAAACACAGATCAGCTCACTCAATCAGTTCAGCTCAGAAGCTTTCACCATCAGCTGAGCCATGTCCACACCAGCACTGAGAGCTCCATCCATGAGCCAATCCTTGCTTACAGCCATGTCATCCTTGGTTGTCCATGATGTGGGACAAGGATCTCCACCAGCTGGGTGAAGCCAGAGCGTAGGCAGCAGTACGTGAGGTGTGGGTACAGATCTCAAAGGCTTCGCTGCACTCAAAACATGCTATTCTTCAGATAAAATAGGGGCAGATATTTCCTATCCCCACACACTGGAATACAGAAAGTGAGGAGGAACATACTTCACCTCAAGAGATTTTCAGGCCTTGCTCAGAAGAGCCACCCAGAGAATAGAAACACCTTCATAAGAGGAGCAGGGCAAAGAGCTGAGGATTTTTATGAGCACCAGAGCAGAGAAAAGGACTGGCAGGGAAACTGTGTACTTACAGAAGCATATGCTTCCGCATTCCTCCATTGGAAGCAGGAGGACTAAATGGCCTCAATATGCACAACAGTCATCTCTGTACATCAAGGGACAGAGAGAGGCTAAAACACTGCACTCTTCTACAAAGGGATTTCTACACTGGCGCATTGCACGCACAGGGCAGTTCATCTGAATTTAGGCAGGGTGGATGTCATCTTCTAGCATCTTGCAGCCAGACAAAAGCCCCCCTCCCCACTCCCCACTGAATCACAATTTGCTCACACTCCTAATGTTGATTACACTCAGTTAGATGAAGCATTACTCTTCCTGTCTGGCAGCTCTTCCCGAGATACTCTCCAGAGAGGGAAGTTTATGGACTAAATGATCAGCTTAGTGCTTTTGAAATAATTTGCTGGGCCAATGCTTGTCTGGTGTTTTGCAGCTATGATACAGAGAGGTAAAAAATATTGAATAAAAAAGCCCCTCTGCTAGTGCTTAGGTCAAGTAATGTACAATGATCTGCTTATTTGCTAGATTTCTAATATTGAAAAACACTACTTGGGAAACAAAATGCTTTTTCTTTTGATGAAACATTTTTTAAATCCCATTTACTGCATTCCTTTTTGAATCTTATTAGTTTTGCTCTAATGGGCACTGCATTTTTAGACAGGACAGTGAACATGCAAACACACAGTGACTATGCCATATGGGCTTTGTGCAATAGCCAAGTGTACGTGGCAGTGATTTCATGAAATTTTTGTGGCTCATCTCTAAGTAACAGGTCTGTTATAGAGAGCTATCAGCTCAAAATGGAGCTAATTGGTTTCCAAACAGCAAATTAAGGTCAGTAAAATGGAACTGTGGCACAAGGAAATACTTCTTCAATTATTATGAGTCATCTTGCATGCTCTTTCTTTTCCAAAGCTAATGCATGAATTTCCTAGATTGAAAATCAAGATGTATTCTATTTGCCATCTGTATGGCAGTTGTCTTGTGTTAAGTGGGCAGTTTTTCCTTATCTCTTCCACAATCAGTCCTCCCTCGAGGAGACATCTGCTGATAATGGACTATTGAATGTCACTGCATGACTGATAAGAACTACTACATCCCATTGTGAGATGCTCTGCCCAGAGGGAGGAGCCAAGCATTCCTACCTGCAAATAGTCTTGAGATTCTGGCCCACCAGCACTTCTTTTTCTGCACTGGATTTTCCCAGAAGAACAGAGCCTCTTCCGCTGCCTCTTCAAAGGAAGACTGCACCCTTTTCTGCAAGATCACTGCTCCAACAGAACCACACCTGACACTCCAGGAGGACTGCAGCCACAATTCTAATTGAACTGCTACCAACACCCTGAATAACAGGGTGTCAGGATGTATTCTGACTTTGTCAGTGTTGTTTTGGTTTACTGCATTGTTTATTTTATATTTTTATTTTCTTCCCTAATAAAGAACTGTTATTCCTGCTCCCATATTTTTGCCTGAGAGCCCCCCTTAATTTCAAATTTATAACAATTCAGAAGGAAGGGGAATACATTTTTTTTGTGCTTCTAAATTTTTGCTTATGGACCTTTAGGGCAGAGGGAGTTGAGAGAACTCATCACTGGTGTTTATGGACCTGATATTTGCAAGTTGAAGGGTTCATTAACACTTAAACCATATTTCAGCAAACAATGTAGCAAATATAGACATGGGAATTGGGGATAAATACTGTAGCAAGCCATGGTATCTCCAGTTATTTGCATTTCAGATCCATAAAGAGTTGTGCCTATGCTGAGCTTTTTATGATCCTGTTTTCTTTTGGAGCATTACTCATAATGCAAAAGTTAAAGTCTCCTCTATAAAAAACAGGCTCATAAAAACCAGAATGGTTCACTGAAGAAAAATATATGCTGGGCCATAGACACTCAGGTTCTTAGTACTAAATCAGGGCATGATCCTGATCTCAGTGCCACATAAGGAAAATAGGCTTGAATAGAGATAATTTAAAATAAAAGAAATTAATTTCTGGTCCATTTGAAGAAAAAATTACCTATGACTAGGAACGCAGGAATGTCAGAGTACAGTGGTTAATCAGATCACATTTTACTTTTTTTGAAAAATAAAAGAAGTAATTGCTGTACAACCAGTGAAATCCTAGGCTCAAGTTAGTTAAACTCCCTATAATTGCAACTATATTTTCACCTGTGCCTCGTGGGCAGTGGGCTCAATGACCTGGGGGTTTTCCGAAGAAGAATCAAAAAATTCAGCATTAGTTGTCCCTCTGGTGGATGCCTCTCCTGTTCCACTGACAGTGAAGAAAGCAGCAGCACACAAGAACCATCTGTGCATGGGCAGCTCTTCCCACCCCCATGTTGTTTCCTCTGCCAGGAAAGCACTGACACAGGGCAGCTGGATTCATCTCCTGGAATCCTCCTTCCTTTGGACACCCACTGGTTGCTCTCCACCGGGGTCACACACTGCTCTCTGCCCAGGCCTGCTCAATTCCTGTCTCCTCCAAGGCGTGTTTGCAGGTAACCCAAGCTCTCCCGTGAACAGTGGTTGGGCTGACTCTTAGACAAGATGCATTAGAAAAAAAAGCCAAAAAGTATTATCTAGGCATTACAGCCCCATAACTGTTTTGGGGCTTACCCACCTGCAAAACTAAATGTGTCAGGTCTGAGCAGACTCGGAGAGAAGATTTGGCTCACAAGGAGAAATATCACAAGAACAGTGTTAGCAACTCTGCCTATTTTAACAGCTTAGAAAGGCCATTTCATTCTTGTACCAGACTTCCACTGCTCTTCAGTACTGGCCAAGACATTTTATCTGATTATTCTTCTATGAGGCTTAATTTGCACAGCTGGCTATTTTTAAATGGCACATACTTCTGCATGGCAAGAAGGGAAATTAAGGAAGAAAATTTTCCCATAATGTTCCTTTCTATCTAGTTAATAGCCTCCACATGTATTATTTTATTACAGATAATTCTAACAGGTAATTTAGCAGGTTGCACTAACATTGCATCCTGCCACTCTGCCAGACACAGCAGCCCAAATGCCCTGCCAACAGCTGGTGACAGCAGGATTTCTCCAGGGGGGAAGAGCCATCCAAAGGAGGGTGAGGAAAGACAAGCAGGAGCCCTCTGAGAAATCAAGAATCATCTGCCAGGCAAAGCCACTAAGAAAACAAAGAGGGAAGGCAACCAAGGATAAAGGGGAAGGCAAGGCCAGGCTGGGCAGCACCCACAGCCCTCCAGCAGAGGAGGGGACAAGGGGCAATGTATGACCTGCTGACAATGCCCCCTCACATAACACAAACAGCCACAGTAAGTACAGGCTCTAAAAAAGTTAGATGGAAAAAATCTTCTATAACCACCCCAAGAAATTATTACTTCTTTCCTTCTTCCACATCTGACACTTTTTTTGCACTGCATTATTGATGGAGACATACAAAGCAGCACAAGGGGCAAGATCCCAAATTCATCCTATGGCTCTGTGCTTTCAGGCTTCTCTCTGAGTAGGAAGACAAGGAGAAAATAATAAGCAGTAGATGCAGAGCCAGAGTAGTCACAGCAAAAAGCATCAGTGAAGCATTGGGAAAAGCCCATCAGAAGGCAAACCTGGGAATCTGGATCACATGGAAAGCTGAGGAGGATGGTGGTGGCTTTTTGAGCTTGTTCATTTGGCTTCCTCTCGGATGTCCCTCTAGTGCTGAGGTGACTCCGGGATGGTGGAGAAGGCCTTCACTGGCCTGCACTGACGAAGGAAGACACAGCAGCCGCAGTATTCAGTCTCTGGATGATTTATTTCAAATTATCAGGAAGCTTGTCTCTTTGGCTGCTGGCCGAGAGAAGACGCAGACTTCTTAACAGTTGTTTACTATTTCTTATCTATCAATTCTCTCTGTGCCCTTGCCAAGGTCTGTCCAGCAAGGCAGAAAGGGAGCATCTGACCTTGAGAGGCAAGCACAGAGATTAAATACTACCTGCTACGTACTACATGTTTACTATTTCCTGCCAATATTTAGCACCTATGTTGGACAGTGTGTTTTCAGTAAAACCCAATTAAAAGATGCCAACATCACCAAGAAGATGGAGGATAAGAAGAAGGAGGAAAAGGACAAGCCACACCCCAAATCCTTCATGTTGGATTTTTCATACCCCCCCCCGTACCAATCCTGACCCCCCCGTACATCGGTCAAAACCCCCATGAACATAATGTAAAAATACTCTCCTCTAACTTATAACTACTTTTACTTTATCTACTGTAAATTCTAGATTTTTGTCTCTTCTTGCTCTTCTTGCAGAGCTGGTAACTCATTCCATGGCTCAAAATCAAAATCACAGCTGTCTCCAGCTGTCTGCCAGGGTCTCTGACCCACAGGAACACCTGAAAATGTCGGAAAAGCATCCTGGGTTCCGACAGCTTCCCGAATTAACTTTTTGATCTTCCGGTCATAAACTGAATCCTGAATTATCTTGTACAGTATCAAGCTCTGGAGTTCAGCATTCTCACAGTAGACCCATAGAAAAGGCTTTGTATGTCTAGTGAGTAAAAGGCTTTGCATGTCAAGATGATGACTGAAAGAACATCAGACAGAAGCAGGGTGTTTGAATATGTATAGCCACTAAAATGAGCTATTTTTCCATTTTATCCCTGCGACAGGCTAAGGCCAACCCAACCATCTTGCTAAACTCAACACTGGAAACTATCAAGCAGTATAGGCATAGAATGGGAGGCCACACCCATCACAATCTGTGGTGTGTCTGCCAGGAGGGTGCAGGAGAACAATTTCACACAGGTAACACCCTGAGACAAACTGTAATTCACAGGTAGTGACATTTGACAGGTGATAGGTTTGGTGTCACCAGTCAGGGACATTTTTCCTCCATGGACAGGAACCCAAAGTGCACACCCCAAAGGCCTCTCACTGAAGGACTCCCAGAAATTCAGCTCACTTCGTCCACAAGGGTCTAAGGATCACTCAAGATCAAAACAGTCATTCTTCCAAAGGTGTGGGGCTGATGGTGAGTATGCTCAATCCCGGGAAGTCTCCTTGGGCAGCACCCCTGCCCCAAGGGAAGAGCTTCCCACCACAGACATCCTGCTCTAAGGAAAACCACATGAAAAAGGGGGCTATAACCTGGTCTGGTCAGGGCCTGTGGACATACATGGTAATGGTCCAGAAATTTCTCTGGACTGAGCTCTCTTATTACCTGGGGACCCTCTGTGTTGGCCAAGGGGTCCTGCCCTTCTCGTCCCCCCCACAAAGGCAGGGTTGGGGTCATGGTGCACACAGTGCAGATATGGAGTGGGACTGTGAGGAAAAAAAGTGAAAGGATGTGAAAGGGCATGAAAGGCTGGCAGCCACCTCAAACCAGCCAGGGAATGGGGTGGGATCCCCCTGACACAACTTGTTGTACCACCAGCTACAGTGGAACCCAGAAGCTGTATTTCAGTGTTAGCCCAGAAATACAGAAGTTACAGTATGTATTTCTACTACAGAGAATATTCTTTTGTAGGTTAAGATGGGCTTTTCATACACAGCTATTCAAGAGAACCTTTTCTCTCCTTTCTGTCTGCAGCCTGAGCAAAAGGTGTAGCCGAGTTTTCTCACAGCATGGATAACAGCAGTGGTCCTGTTCTTCTTACCTTGCTCCTGCTGCAGAGCATGAGCAGCCCCAAAGCCTCCTCCCCTCCTGCTGGCTACGACATGTCAGAACCTCCAGCCCCGGGAGCCGGCCCCAGCAGGAACCACTCTCTGGTAGAATATGGGCTGAGGCCAGGGGAAATCGCAGCTGCCAGCGTGGTTTGGGGAGCACTGTGGCTGATCTCTGTCTTGGGAAACTTCCTCATTTGCTTAGTAATCCACAGGAGCAGGAGGACACAGTCCACCACCAACTACTTTGTGGTGTCCATGGCCTGTGCTGACCTCATGAGCAGTGTAGGGAGTGCGCCCTTCCTGCTGCTGCAGCTGAGCTCCGGGTGGTGGTTGCTGGGCAGCGGGGTGTGCCGGCTGGTCAGGTACATCCAGTACCTCACACCCGGGGTCCAGATCTACGTGCTCCTTGCCATCAGCATGGATCGATTCTACACCATTGTCTACCCCCTGAGCTTCAAAGTGTCCAGGGGTAAAGCCAAAAAAATGATTTTGGCCTCCTGGCTCTGTGGTGCTCTGTTTGCATCACCAGCCTGTTTTCTCTATGGCTCCAGCAGCGACCACCACTGCAACTTTTTTCTCCCCAGTTCTTGGCAAGGATCTGCCTACAGTATCATCCATCTCCTCTTGGTATTTATGATCCCATCCCTCTTCATTATTGTTTTTTACCAGAAAGTCATTAAGTACATTTGGAGAATAGGCACAGATGGAATGACTGTCAGGAGAACAACAAATATTGTTCCAAGAACAAAAGTGAAAACCATCAAGATGTTCTTAATGTTAAACTCGATGTTTCTCCTGTCCTGGCTGCCTTTTTTCATGGTACAATTGTGGCACCCACAGGAAAAAGACTACAGAAAAAGCTCTTTGCTTTTCCTGGCCATCACCTGGATCTCTTTCAGTTCCTCGGCCTCTAAGCCAACCCTCTATTCCATCTATAATGCAAACTTCAGAAGAGGGATGAAAGAAACTTTTTGCATGTCTGCCATGAAATGCTACAGAAGCAATGCATACACCATCACCACCAGTTCCAGGATAGCAAAAAAAAATCATGTTGGTATTGCAGATATTCCAGCTACAGCCAAAAGTGTCACCAAAGACTCCACCTATGATGCTTTTAACAGAGAAGCCAAGGAAAGAAAGCTTGCCTGGCCTATTCTGTCCAATCCCCCAAATACATTTGTTTAGTGGGCTGCATTGTTTTGAAAAGTTACTCTGTACCCCGAGAAGAAGGAATTTTCTCTCCATTGGAACCAATGTATAGCTGCATATTTTTAACCTAGCTATTTTTTTTTTTTTGGTGGGGGGGAGGGGGCAGAAAAGAGATGTTTTATTTTATTAAATGGCTTGGGTTTGATGCATTTGTTCTATTTCATTTCCGTTACTACATTCTGCTTTGGGAAACTCCTCTCCTATAGTCATAAGCAATGTTTATCTGCAAAAGAAGAGTCCTTCTCTATCTGTAGGGAGAAAAGGGAAAGAAAGAAAAACTGCTTGTTTTAATCCTTTTATAGGATGGTCCATGGTGCAAAAGCCTAAATCCACTCAAAGTCATCTAGGCTTCCTTCCACTAAGTCCCTGCAAATACAGTTGCACTGGGGTTGTCCATCCTGTTGAGATCCCACAGGTAAGATGTCCATATGGGGGCCCTGTTTGCTTCAGACTGAGCCCATTGGCCTCATCAGTGACAAAATTCCCACTGGCCCAGGAATGCCAGCATTGGGCCAGCACTGGATGCTTCTGCATCTTTGTCCTTGTGCCTCTCTGGAGGTCTCGTGGTCTAAGCCACCCAGGAAAAGTCTCCTTCTTGGTCTCACCTTCCCCAGTCTCTCAAGCTGCTTCTAGCCCCAGCCTGGTGCACCCACCCAGAGGTGGGCACAGCCAGGAAGAAGAGCTGCTGAGCAAAAGGGGCCATGTGCCAGGCACCCAGGGCCTCCTCACCTCTGAAACTGGCTGCCTGTCCTGGTCTGCGCCCCCTCTGCTGAGGCATGGCTGTGGCACCTGCAGCAAAGAGTGGCCTTTTCCAAACAGGAGCAGGAATGCCAGCTCTGTACTTCCATGCTGGCTTGACATCTGCACTTCCAATGTTTGGGCACATTTGAAGAGGTCCCTAAAAGGTGTGCCAGAGGACATGACCTGCAGGGGACCTGTGGCTGTAGGTGGAGCCAACTCCTGCTGCTCTTTCTCTGCCAACAGAGCGAGAAAACAACTCAATGGGAATGGCTGGGTCTTCAGTCCTGCTGGGATGGGGAGTGACAGTGGAGACCAGAGGGAGAGGCAGGAGCTTCTTTGCAGGCCCCACCAGCGTTAACAAGCTCCCGGGAAACAGGCACTGTGCACGAGGGACATGGGTCTGTGGGTATGTACACCTTGGGTCCTGCCTCTTGAAGGATGTGCTCTGGAGGCAAACTGGGCTTCCTCCCTAGGGGAGGTAGGTCCACTTGTATCACTAGGAGGAAGTAACAACATGGTTAGGTCCCAGAAGCTCTAGTTCAGTGCTAGCTCAGAAACACAGAGGTGCCTTGAGCATCCAGACAGGAAAAACATAGTCTAAGAAGCAGATGGATTATTGATTGTGTTATAGTTCAGGGATGTAGTAGTCAGAAATGAGAGAACATGTGCTGGACTCTCAGCACATGTGGTGACTGCTTTGCGTTGCTTGGGAACCATGATGCTCCCCAAGCTCAGCTATGATCCATCTGACAGAGAGCTGGCTGGCAGCTCACAGATCCCTCCTGTCCTTTCAACCCCACTCCAACCCCTTTTCTTGCCTCATACTCACACAAAAAGACTACAGAAAAAGCTCTTTGCTTTTCCTGGCCATCACCTGGATCTCTTTCAGTTCCTCAGCCTCTAAGCCAACCCTCTATTCCATCTATAATGCAAACTTCAGAAGAGGGATGAAAGAAACTTTTTGCATACTCTCAGAAAACACAGGTAAATTATTTATCCTCTAAATTAGGGCACCACTAGCATCCTGTTGGTGAATTCCCCTCACTCTGCTGGATAAATGTGGCCCATGGAAGGTCCAGCCCAAGCTGCCACACCCCTTGCCTGCAAAGATTTCCTTTCTTTATTTCTTACAAAATTGACAGGAGAGTTCTGTAGGATTCAGAGTGGATGTCTGTCCCTCCCAGTACCAATTGTTTACTGTAGCCTTGGTTACTTGAGGACAGGGCAGAGAAAGCAGAGAAGATAAAGAACTCCTGACACATCCTCCCAGTCTCCAGCTGTCTCTGGTAGGAACAAACACCCTTCACAGGGTAGCTGCCAAACAGTGGTGCTGTTCCATAAATCCAGAGCAGATCCAGAATGACCTAGTCTCAAAGTCTGAAGGACAGGACAAACACCCCCAGTCTGTTTGCTCAGAGCCTATCCGAGCAGATTTCAGGAGCATTTTGCCTGAGAACCAAGGATTTTACCTCTTTTCAGTTGGGGATCTCAAGTACTTTTTTTTTCTGTTCTTTATCTTCTTCTCAACTAGCTCTGACAAAGCCAGTACATGGTGAATAGTTGGTCCTCATCCACTCTCTCTGGGCCAGTCTTGGGTTAGTAAACCTCTGTCACAAATTCTCAGGTATTTCTTTACCCAACTTTTTCATTTCTTGCACAGAACTGGCTCCAGACCAGCCTCTCCTCAGAGCAAGGCCAAACATCCTCGAGTCCAGGCTATCAGAAGCACTTTACACTCAAGGCATCCTAAAAGCATTGTGAACACTTTGATCCCAGGTGTTAAAGCAGGCAATGGAAGACAGTGTGCAGGAGTCAGCTATCCCTCCTCATACTTCTGCTTCAAAATCTCCAGCTCCCTGCTGTCTGCTGGCAGGAGGCATCCCTAGTCACAACCCCCTCACAGAAGGATTATATTTTTTTCTACTTTCAGAGCAAATGTGCCACACTTGGGTTCCTGTTCATGCCTGGAGCCTGAAAGTGCTGCAGCAGTGAAAGTGAATAGAACAAGAGCAGCAAGTACCAGGGTGTAATAAACAGGGCTGACTGTCTCCCTCTGCCATCACAGGGAGTGGGACCCCACATGTGTTGAAGCCCCAAGCTGACATCCCCTGAGGAGAATCTCTGCTGGCAGTGTGGGAGTGGGGAATCCCTATTGCTGAGAAATAATTCTACATGTCTGGTAAAAAACCTCCTTCCTCGTCCTCTACAACACAAAGTAGAGATGGAAGAACCCTCACTGACCACAGGAACACTTACAGTATGTATTTCACAAATTCAGAAATCCCCATTAAATAAGGATCCAAAATTTATCATTAAAGCCACTAGCAAAAAACTCCCATGAATTAGGAGATGAGAGGACCTTGAAAGTGAATCAAGACCAGTATTTTCTGTCTGGTTCATATTCTGACCTGGCTGTTTCTTGCTGAAACACCATCATATGCTTAGTTCGTCTTTGACATTTAATCGCCTCTGACACAGTAAAATCAGATCTAGGCTAAACAGGCAATTTCGCAACATTATTTTTAACTTTGGATTGGAGATTGAAACACAACAGTTGTTGTTTTGGTAAGTAGTTTCATGAAAGAAATAATAAAGGAACTGAATAGAATGACCCCTGAGGTCACAGAAGACCAAGGTTCATGGTTACCCACCTCCTGCTAGGTCAGAGCCCAGAGGCACACAGGACACTTGTTTCTTCAAGTCTACTGTGTTTTCCCCACCTTTCAAAAGGTTTTTCATACAAAAGGTGGCCAGGAAAAGTCCAGGATTGCCATGACACAACAGCTAGGGACACAATGTCCCCCAGCTGAAAGAGGAGGTAGTTCTGCATTGACATCATAGGCTCTAAACAGCCCTGCAACCATGAGTGAAGTTTGGAGGCTGTGTCCCTTAAACCACCTTTCCACATCAGTAAAATCCCAATCCCACTTGTATCAGAGTGAGCTTGGCTCTGCTTGCTGTGGCTTCTTTTACTCCAAACTACACTGGTAAAAACACAAGAGTAAGGAGAAAGCTTTCTCACTCCTTCCATGATTTTAGGACAGATGATGGACAGGTGGACAGGCGGGTTTAGGACAGATGGGTTTGGTAGCACCAGTGCCGGGTACCTCCTGGTTTGCCAAGGCCCCAGAGGTGCCAGAGACAGGAGGCAGATCATGAATTATCTAAGCAAGAAATGGAAAATTCTGTAGGATTTGCCTGATCAATATAGACACAAAACAAACAGAATAAACTCACAGTCCACAAACACATCTCAAGCCCATCTACAAAGGGGAGGTTCTGGGAGAAAGCACTTCTCGGTCTCTTGCCCAACCATTCCTTAGTTTTAAATGTTTCCTGTGTAAGAACATGATACAGCGACAACTATTAGGCTTTTTTCTTTTCCATTAAGCAGACACACGTTAAGTAGAAATTACATCACTGCTGTTTATATTTGGTATTAAGTGGCTTGCCCTTGGGAATTCCTATTACAAATTGTCAAATTATGTCCCTTCCTTTTTATTTCAGCAGAAAGTTGGATTTTCGATTAAGCATACTTTAAAATTTTCCAGTTGAGGGGTTGGGGCTAGTGAGAAGCAGAGACTCACTTCACTTGTACCTATTTTTCCACCAGCCTCATGGAGGTGACACCAAAGTGGCTATCACCAGTAATTGGACTTAAGGGTTTCCATATGCCCACTTAAGAATCCCCAGAGTTTTTCTGTCTCCTCAACTCAACCCATTTAAATTCAGATTTAGCTGACATTGATTTAGGAGTTGGTTTTCCAAGGTGCTGAACACACGCCATCAATTGCAGCTGAAATTCCGAGTGTTCAGCCCTTCTCAATATCAGATCCTTCCTGTTTAAAAGAACAAAAAGCAGATTTGAAGTTTACTAAAGCCAGACCCATATGCTCAAAGGAAGGGTTATTAACTCCTTGAGTGATTCTGTAAGTTAATATGTCTTTATTAGTTGGCTCTTTTCAACTTAGCAAGTGTTGTGGAATAGGCCATTATAAACTACAGAAGCTTTATTTGAACTGGCTTCTAGAAGAACATAACACACCTACTGGAAGATTGTTGTATAAATGTCACCTCCTGATGAGCAGTCTGGACTAAACCACAGATTTTTTTCTACACTAATGCTAACGCACACAAAGTCTTTAATTTGTTTCATGAAGCTGGTCCCTGGATAATATTCAGACATGACAAAGATGGCAGTAATTCCTTTGTGTGCAGCATCTCAACCATTTTACACCAGCTCTCAATTTGGTCCTACATTTGCAGGGGAATAGAAAAAGAAAAAAGTATTACACCACTAAATAATTAAATTTATTCTTGTCTCATGCCTGGGCAGACACAAGCTTTTTCTCTGCATGCACCAGTAAAAGGAAGAGATGTTTTTGGGGAAGAGGGGCTGATCAAGGACTTGAATTTTTTTGAGGCCATGTAGAATTAGGCAGCAAAAGCCACATACAGATGGATGTAATTACCCACCTCTTTCCAAAGGCATTACAGCTCTTCTCTTCAGCCCTGGAGATTTACCATCTCCACTTCTACACATACTCCACAGAGTCCCTCCCCACATTGATTCAAACATCGGAAAGAAAATTATTAAGAAATACCCAGAGTTAACAAGATTTCAGATTAGTCACCTGCTGTAAATGCAGCAGGACTAGCCCTGATTGCTTTAACTCCATGCTGGGAGCTCATCTGCCCTCTCTGGCTTTTTGCGAACTCTGAAACAGCTCTTGCCACATTACTGACTTGGTCTTTCACACTCACTCAGGGCATCTTTGTCAGAATCATCATTCTTGGGCTTGTAGGTTTGGTTTTTTTTTCTGTAAGAGGGATGCTGAGGATGTGGCCTTCAGCACAACTGCATCTTCAAAGATCACTTCCTACACGTGTAACAAGTTTACTGCCAAAAGAAATTCCTAACCAGGTAACAAATCACTGGAGACTGGTCTTTAAGGGAAATATTTAATGAAAAGTAATTCAAGTTCCATTTTTCTTTGAAGGGCAGAAGAGGAGTTTGCAGGGGCCCAGGCTTCCAAATGCCACCTTATCCAGGAGAAACAATTGCTGCCAAGCACTGGCCCCCACACTTGGCTCTTTCTTGAAGCCTGATCACACTACAGGAGAAATATTAACAGCTAAGCTTTCCCTGTCCCTTGCTACAATAAAATTGTGTCCTCAAAGGCTCTCAGTGGTCCTTGGAAGGCTCCTGACATCAGAAACAAAACTGGAGTGCACCGGTGTTGATCCTCCTGTCTTACCACCTCCATGCAGATCTTCCAACCAAACATGGCAGAAAAATGGCACACAGGGAAGAAATTAGCACTTAGAAGCATCCTTGTCAATCCCTGCACTTCTCTCTATCCGTTATAATTAACTTGAAATTGATACTTTATAAAATTCTCACTGATATCTGAAAACAGTTATATGCTAATAAAAGACAGGGGAAAAGAAGTTTTAGAGTAATAAAGAAAATAATTTCAATTCATGCTTAACAGGTAATATTTAAAGTTATAGCTGGTGGCAGTATTTCTGACAGACCAATGCTAAGCTGTATTAATAACAGGCACATTTGGTTTTTTTTAATGCCCTATTTCATGCAAAGGAGATGACTGAGAAAAGAAATACCAGGTGAATGCAAGCAATCACAAGAGGCCATTCATCATTCTGCCCACATTTTTTTATGAATACATTCACAGAACTGCAACTGTGCTCATTCCACAAGCAGCTCAGGGCAGAAGGATTAAATCAGACAACCTTTATAATTGTTCTCCTGCTGTCAGTCAGCCTTTTTTATCTGCCAGCATGTGTAGACATATAATTTCCATTAACATTTCCACTTATTTAGTGGCACTGGACTGAAATAATGACATTAAGTGGATACTGAAAAAAAAAAAAAAAAAGATCACATAAATCCAAAAAGTTGAAACAGTTAATTGGTTAATTGGCTGTTTCTCAAACACCCACAGCAAGCAACATCGGCTCCACTGGTGTACCAGTAACTAAAAAGCTAATTATTATTTTATTTCAGAAAGTGAGGAACCCTAAGAATGAAGTAATGAGAAATGCAGCTTGCTGAAGTAAGAATAGTAACACTGTTGTCATCAAGAGATCCCTGCGGCACCATCATCTTGGGAAGGTTTGCACACAGACTTGTCACAAGAGTAATTAGCTAATTAGAAAGCCATAAAATACTTCTTTCCCCATTCACTATCTGAGATCCCAGATATGATTCCAGGTTTAAATGGAAAACTAACACTATTACTGTACTTACTTTGATGAAACCTTTTCTGGGCTATGTTCATGAGATAAAAGACTTTGGGCCAAAATGTTTTAAATTAATCCCTCCCTTAACTCCACAGGCTGTTTCAGATATGTCAACCTAAATGAACTTGCCCTTTCATTTGAAACCACTGCTGAAAATGCTGAGCAACCTAGAATTGTATAGAAATACAAGTAACAGAATCATCTAAATCCCAATGTTTCAAGTGCAAGAAGAAATATACTTCGCAGAACTGTTTCAATACATGCCCAGCATCTACTGAACAACATCACTGCTGTCTGCTAATGCCATCACCTTCCTCCTGACCATACAGCTCATCCGAATGCTTAAGCAAGCAAAAATCACTCTGGGGTGAGGCAGTACCAGCACTGCTTGTGCTAGGCTGAGAAACAAGAGGGTCCTGTGCTACAAAGGGTGATGCTATTATTCAGTACAGTGCAGAAGGGGTATTTACACTGATGTCACAGAGCGTGAAATGCAGAAGAGGTGAGTTGGTGGGTGCGGTGCACATGTGCAGAGGCACAAACTGCAGAGTAACTCAGGGTTACTCATACACAGTCCTTTGGAAAAGGAACCATTGACACCTTTTGAAAATAGCTGCCAGGCTACTTGGGAAAGAAAGGAGACTCACAGAATAGTCTTTTTCTGTACCAAAGAAGGAATGCATTTCAAAAAGGCGATTTCAAAGGGGAGAGGAAAGAAAAAGCCCAGAAATGCAAAGCAGAAAACACTGACCTAGCAACACAGCCAGGTCTATGTTTGATGGGGAGCAGGAAAGGACTGTTCTCACATCAGCGGACACTCGAAGCATGCCACGGAAGGATGGCAAAGTTGGAGGACATTGCTGGAATGCACTGTCTCAGGAACACCCAGCATTGCTGTTGGCAGCAATGTTAAACTTGATCAAAATGTATTCTGAAAGTTGCCATGAGAAAGAAGGTATGGGAATAAGTCACCCTTCATGGGTGTTATAAACGCCAATCACTCGTTTTAAAAATTTATAAAAGTTTACTAAAAATAAAATGGAAAAAAAAATAATACAAGTATAGTAATAAAGATTAAACAATTAGAGTTAGGACAATTAAAGAGACAATAACAGCAAAAAGTTACAGCCCGGGCTGGGTACCTCTCTCTGGACAAAAGTGAGCCAGGAGAAGGACCCCGATAAAAAGAATTCCCTCCTTAAGAGGGGTAACCTGTTGCATACACAAATCACTTCATGAATATGCATATATTTATTTAAAACAAGAAGTTCGTCCGGTACTTGTTGAGGAATTCCTGTTAATCCCAGGCGCCTTGAAGTCTAAGTCGAGTTTGGAGAAGTTCGGTTTTTTGTTGATAAGGAAAGCCATAAATTCCTCTCCTCTGGAAGATTTAGGGGTTTTTGTAATTGTTATCTCTGTGTGAAGAATTCCTTGATTATCTTCTTCTTCTCTTGAGCAAAACGAATACCACACACACATATTTTCTATTTTAACTACTGAAACTTAATTTCAATTACAAAACTACATTTACTATATTATTAAAATGTTACTACAGCATAACTTTCCAACCTAGCATAATACATATCGTAAATATCTGCGTAGAGCCATACATTCTGCATTTTTCACAATGGGCTATTTCTATTCACACTGAACAGCCTGTCTCATGAAAACACACATTTAATAATCCACTTTTAGTCTTTTATTCACACATTTATTTAATCAGCTGCAGCACAGCTAGGAATGTCACCAATATCCACACAAACATATAGAGATCATACACAAGAATTGCTTCAAGCAGCAGTTAGTGCTAGTAGCGTTGATTATGCCAGTTGTGAGATACAGGCTGACACATAAAAAAGCAGAGTTAATCTTGTACTAGTTCTGGAAGCAAAACTCCTGCCTCCCAAGTGCTTTTTCTGGAGGAAAAAAAAAACTGAAAAGCAGTTTATTTTTTTTTTCATGAAGTATTACTGAAAACCCTTAGTTGACCAATGAGAGAATTTTCTAGTTGCAATTTAAAAATTGTTCAGAGCTCCATCCAACCTGATCTTGAACACCTCCAGGAATGGGGCATCCACAGCTTCTCTGGGCAATCTGTTATAGGCCTCACAGTAAAGAATTTTTTTCTTGGTATCTAATCTAAACCCTCTCTGTCAGTTTGAAGCCATTGTCCCTTGTCCTGACACTCCAGGCCCTTGTCAATAGTCCCTCCCCATCTTTCTTGCAGGTTCCCCTCAGGTCCTGGAAGGCCATGATAGATCTACATACAAAAATCTGTACATTCCATAAATCAGCATCAGTTGAATTTTAGTCCACTGATGTGCTATTCAGTGTGGGACACCTCAGGTTTCACTGTGGATTAGAAGCTTATGTTTTCTCATACAAATTCCCACTGGAGTCATGTAAGAAATTAATTTAGTGACATAACTCTTGGAGAAATTAATGCTCAGTGACACAAAGAGCAGGAACTGACAAACTGGTATTTTGCCCTGCTTACCTCCAACAGGGATTTCTACATCAGCCCATCCCCTGTAATCCCTGCTGTAACTCTTGAGCACAATGAGGATGACTATGGTTCTTATTTCAGCTTTTCCTCTGATTTCTCTGTATTTTGAGTCTCAAACATTTACTTCTTATATTAATAGTAATTTTATAAGTAGTTATAGAGATTACAATTTCTTAGAAAGCAGCAAATTGAGTTATGATCCCCAACCTTCTCCAGCTCTTCAGGAAAAACTAGATTCATTACTGATGCAGGTTAATCTTCACCCTAGAATGTAAAAGGGAAAAAAAAGGAAAAACAGTCACAGGCACTCTCAAAGTTGGCTAGATTTCAGCTTTCAAGAAAGAGAAAAGCTTTTTGAAATTAATCTACTACATTAAAATAAACCCCTGATATAAATTAAGGTAGTATTTGAAAAGTACTTAACAGGATACTGATTCTTTAAAACACTTATTATCAGATTGTGAAAGCAGATTGTGATTATTTTTTTTTTTTACACATAATTACAAAATGTTCTCAGTCAAGTGATGAGTCAATTAAATGTATCCCCTTCACTGCAGGATTCTGTGCATGCAGCACATGTACAGCAAACAAAAAGGCAAGACCTACTGCACATTTTTCTTTTGAAGCTGCCACTATCTGGTCCATCCTTGCATTACACTTCTCAAAAGGATTAGTGCGACTGTACAGTGCTTAGTCCGTCATCATCCACTGAATTCAGTTTTACTACACTTAACCCTAACAGGAGTTCTGGTGTTGGTGTAAACACCAAATAGTACAGACAGCATATTTTAAGACTGTGGACAGTTTCCAAGAGATACTCACCTTTAGCTCACCAAATGAGTCTGGCTGAAGATTAGATTTCCATGGTAAGTGCGAAAATGAGGCATTTCCATGCTCATTTCCTTTCTTCAGTACTTGTGAGAGAGAACCAGCTGTGCTCACTCACTGGAGGAGAAACATGTGAAAGACTGTACCCAGCCTACACAAAAAGAGGGTAAGACTATACCACCCTACATTATTTAGGGAACTAGATGAGACTCCTGACCAGAGGACTTGCCTGTATCACTCCTAGGAGCCACACCAACAAGGATGAAGAGTGCGAGCATCAGAACAGCAAACAAGCATGAACCACAAACACTGGCTGGTTTTCAAGGGGAACTGATAAACTTCAAATTTCAAAATAAAGGACTCCCAGAAATCCAGCTAAGGCAAAAAATGTATAACACAGCATGACCTGCTACATGATGGAAGCCACAGAACTCTAATGAATGATTGCTGCTAGGAATCCTACACTTTGTAATGGCCTACAGCATTTAGTGCAGATGGAAAAGCTGCAGTTAGAGCTGTAAGTATGTGTGACAGATTCTTGCTTTCAGACAATCAAGGATGATGGAGACCTTCTGTCCATCTGCACAAAGCACAAGAAACCTGTCAGAAAATGGGCACCACTATTTGTGCCTCAGAGCTGGGCCCAGGCTTGCCAAACACAGTCTTGTAATGTCAAGTGCTGACTAAGCCAAGAAGCAGGAGCCACTGTGACAAGGAACAGAAGAAACTGCTGCTCACCACAATGAGAAATTCCCACTCTCCATTTACTCCAGAACAGAAGCGCGTTTCTGCTGAAAGGCTTCCTGTTTGGTATCACAGCATGTGAAACAAAGAGGGAAGAAAGCAAACAGGGTGTTTCTGGTGAGATCAGAGCTGTGTTTGTCACATTACTGAGTGCTGGGCAGAGCTGTTCTGGTCACACATCATAACTGCTCTGCATGTTTTCTACATCCCTGACTCTGAAAGACACTTAAGCATCTGCAAAATGCTTGAAATATGTGTCTAATACAAGACATGGTTTACATCTGAAAGTGGACTGTGTAAGACTAATTCTAATTCAAAATAATCCAGTACACTTCCAGTACGATCATGTTATAAAGTCCAACCACAAGGCTGGTAGACTATAGTTCTGAACATTTAGCCTAGGGTTTTTCTTCCTCCAGAAAATCCAGGAAAATGAGCAGGTAAGGATTCAACATCAACAAAAATCCCCAAACTTATGGGGTGACTTCATCGCTATCTTTCAGGACAAATGAAGTCCTGAAAGACCTTAAGATACAGAGGGTGGATGATGGGGATGGGGGTGGGCAGGATAGGACAAAGACAACACAATATGAACTCTCATATCCTCCCCATCTCTACTTCAGTGTCACTTAACCTCTCTTAATAGTCTTGTGTGTCTGTGTAACATTTTTAGCAATTGCTGAGTACCTGGTTGCACGGTCTAAAGAATAAACCTAAAACTATGTGTTAAGGTTCAATATATAGGTGCTTAGAATGGCATTCTGAAAACAACTGTGCTATACGCTGAAATACAGAACTTGATTATCTTCAGTGCTTTCACCCCATCCTGAACTGACACAATGATAAAAAGACCCAATTAGTTCAATAAAAAAATGGCAACACACAGTCTAGCAAAGTCATTCATTGTAATATTTATTCTTTGAAACAATGCTGAAAATATAAGATTAAAAAATGTTCCATGCATTTCATAAAATACAGAGAAAGACATTGTCATAAACAAAACAGAATAAGCAAGCCAAACACCCTCTGAAAATCCCGGGAGCTCCACTCTCCACATTGGATCATATGAATACAAAAAGCATATCCAGGAGAAACAGCAGTCTGAGGAAAGTGGCAGGTTATCTGTCAATAACTGGGATAAGTACATATCTTGATCATCAGCCCACAAGAGTTTTGCCATCACCTTTCTTACTACAAAACCAAACTGATTCAACTTGCTTTCCTTGCTACCAGTTCCTGGCATTGTCTTTCGCTAGGAAACCAGGATAGCATAGCAGAATTCACATTAAGTTGCTGTCCAGAGAGGTACTAGGGCCCAAAATGTAGGTAGGTATGGAAAGGTATCAGGGCACAGTAGGTGAGAGGGAATGGCAGCTGTTCTCCTGCTGGAAGCAGGCTGCAGGGACATGCCGTGTCTTCCTAGGAGCACAGCGGGTAGAAAATGCACACGCTGGAAGAAGTATGGGCAGAAGCGGTGACCTAGGGTGATTTTATGATGCTTGTAGCCCCAGTTGTCTGTTCTGTTTATGCTGGATATTAAGTTCTGCACCTTTAAGACCAGTTCTGAGAGCAAAGGGCGGGAGAAGAAGCACACAGTTTATTTGCAGAAACTGCACTTGCTCCCGTGCATTGTCTCTCATGGACTGTGTTGTCTGCAGCATGGACAGCAGGACACAGCTCTCCTTTGCCTTTAGTCAGCTTTTTTAGCTAGCTGAGGCAGAGAAGTTCCCCAGACTGTGGTGTTTCTTTTTCTTGGAACTCATCAGCCCTGCTCTGGACTGAAAACCCAGAAAAACACTGGGAGCTCATGCCTGTAGCCCACTGAGGCCCGGGATGCAGCATTTTCCAGCGCAGGAGGAGAAGAGACTGAGTGAGCTGAGCCACACCCCACAGAAAGAACTTTCTGAATTTGCCATCTCTTCAGAACAGTGAGAGGTTTTATTGTTTGATATTATTCTTTTTTTATGCATGTGAATACTTTGCTTGTTAAATAAACAGACTTTTTCCACTTTTCTCCAAGGAAATCTTTTCCCCAAGGAAATCAGTTGGGGGGAGGGGGGCTGCTTGAATCTGTTTTCTAGAGGGACCCGTTTGGAAGTTCCCTCCCAAATTTGCCCTAAACCAGGACAAGTAGAAAATGTACCTCTTTAAGAATCCCAGTCACACAAAAGAGACGCTGCATTAAAGATGGATGACAAGAGCAACACCTGCATTTAGGTTACAAATGACATTGCTATAAACCGTACTGAATCCTTTTGATCCAGGTCCTTCTCCTCAACCTACAATACTGGGTTTGGCTTTAGCAAAGCTGTTACGAGATCCTTCTCTTGCTTTTCTTTTACAGAACCTCCCACACTCCCACAACAGTTATCAACCACATTACCACCAAACACAACGCCAGCTTAATTCTGGGCTCTGATATAAAAGCAGCCCCACTCTTGTGCTGGGAATGCCCCAAAGCTGCCATAGCTGTATTTGGGGAGGGCAGCGTAGCGAAAGGAAGAACAAGGCTCCACTTACACCAACACCTGCTGCTCCAGAAGCCCCACCCACAAAGCCTTAGGAACATCATAATCAAAGAATTTCATGTGGGGAGGAGCAAAGAGAAGAGAACAGACTGGGATCCTTTCCCCTGCACCTGGGGATGCATCCACTCTTCAGAACAGCATTCTTCCTCCTGCCAGCTCCAAGCCACCTCTGCTGCAGTGTGGAAGGTTCTGCACTGGCCTCCTGAGAATGATGCACCAGAGGGGAAGATTGTTATGGCTGAAAAAGTGGTTTTCATGTTGATCTTTAAAAACATAAAGCTAGAAACTCCTATTTAAAAAAAAAAACAGTGAAGTGTAATTTAGCCTGTAGTACAAACTATTGCAAAATTAGAAGTAAGATATAGAATTGCCCATGCTACACCTTAACTCTTTCCCTTTGCATATATATATCTCAGGAATATGACTTTATATCACACAGTCTTCTCACTTTCCAATTCCCAGAAGAAACCTATTCCTTTCCCTGCACAAGCACAAAGGAGTCAGAAAGAAAACTCCATAGGAAATCCCATGTCCAGCATTTCTCTCTTGGAGTGCTTGCAGCTAGAGTAATGTTTTCTTGATAAAGTTTTTCAAGTTCAATTATATTTAATGTGCTCTATTTAGCTTGCATTAAAAAAACAGAAAATGCTGTAAGAAATTAAGGTCTACACAGGTCTCCACAGGCTTTGGTGAAACACAGAGAGTCTTTTAAAATAACTGCCCAGTTTCCTTTATAGTGGAATTTCTGTGTTGTCCATGTAACCATTACACAGAGTCTTTGTACCACCCACTAAGCTCTTTGCTTCATTCAACTATTTCTGCCCAAAAGCACATCCTTATGTTTCTTCCTACAACACAGCCATCCTCCTACACCACAAAAGATGTAACAAAACAGGAATTAATCACAGGCTGGATACTTACAGGGATTGCTGCTGTTTGCATCTATCTTTCCAGCCTTGGCAAGTTTGGTTGAGTTCTGTTGTGCTTTGCCTTGCTCCTCTCCAGTTAGCAGGGCTTTTATTTCCGAGGGGATTTTCCCTTGGTCCATGGCCATGCACCACTGCTTGTACTGAAATATGCAAACACATAAGGCCTTAGCAAACCACCAGGATCACATTAGCAGACAAAACAGGGCTGTAATCTCTACCTACCCGTATATTCATTTAAGGTCTGAATGTACTGAGCTGAAGCCTCTTACAAAACTGCAGAGCCCTAATGAGCTGAGCCATGGCCACATACCTGGCCTCAGCAAAGCTTCTTTCAGTCAATAAACTGCTACTCAGAGGCAGCACTAGACAGAATACTGTAATTATTAAACAACATGGAACACTCTGTGCAATTTCTTACTGCTGGCATGCAAGAATACCATTCCAGTTCATGGCCTATTAAAAACAAATATTTCATATACTCTGGGGCTGATGGACTACTAAGAGGTCCTTTCCAATTGCGCAAGGCACAGTGGAAGCACATGTGCCTTATTCCTACTTCCCTCATCTTAAATCCTTCATTGCCAAACCCTGAGGCACATCAAAAAAAAACTGTGGACAGTTGGCTGGCTTTTCCCCTGATCCTAAACCTTCTGACTTGTAGTGATTAGCCCTGCCCATTCAATCAAACCTAAAGCCAGGTCAATGCAGTGTCCTCAGCACTGGTGACATTTCAATGACACCACTGTGTCTGTATTTCGCATGAAACATTCTCTTTGGTTAATGCTGCTTATTTGGCCAAAACCCCCATCTCACGTATCTAGAACCACCTACATAGAGAGCATGCTGCAAGAATCCACCTCCCCAACAGAGAAGCAATGACACAATGTGGATATATGTTTGCCCTTTGATATTTCAACACCTCTTCCCACAATCTACCTCTGTCAAAGGTTTTTCAAAACCAGATATTTCAAAGACAACAGACTCAAATGCAATGGCACTTCCTTTGCTTGCTTCCAGTTCAGAACCAGCAGATAACTTGTGACATGAGTTTGTATTCTACACACCAAAGCAGGCAAACAGCTGGATGCATCTGATGTTTTCATACCTCCTGGCCAGCCAAATGCCACTGTCAGTCACTGTGGTCCCGAGAATAAGTGTTCATGAGAACAGGTCCTAGATAATACTGAGGGTTAGGTTAAATTATAGTTCCTTACCATTTCAAGCTCTTCTCTGAGAGCACAGATGGCTCGCTCTCTGCTTGAAACCAGCTCTTCTAAGTACTGGTACCTCAGCTTCTTCCTGGCTCTGCACTCTCTTGCACTCTGACGACTTCTTTCAAGTTTTGCCTTCAAGTCTATTTTGGCAGGTTTACGACCTCGTTTGCCTGGTTTCTTTACCTTGCCTCCAACTACCTGGAAAGGAAGGGCACAGTAAAGATCCTGTTCTGCAAAGGTAATGCTGGAGCCACGTGACAGTAACAACCAGGAATCTCAAGTATAAAATATTGCACATACATGCTGGAGCAACAGAGGAAATAAGAATGCTGAGCTCTGAAGTTTTCAGGACTCTTTTCAGTGGCTCTATTTCTCTCTCATACTGGGGACCCTAGAACTGAACACAGTACTTCAGGTATCTATGAGGGTATCTGGTTATTGAGGAGGCATAATCAGCTTGTAGTGAAATTGCTTTCATATCACCAACAGCCCCTGTTCTAGCAAGTCTGGAAATATTATATTTATAGAGATTAACACTTCAATTTAGAAAAAAATATATATGTGTTTCTATTAATATAATGCAAAACTTAGTTTTGCTGCAGTCAACAGTTTCAGCCTACTCTAAATTCAGAATTATTCACTAGTGACCTGAGCTTCCTTGGGCAAGATTTCTTTCAAAGGAATCTTGAGGAATTTTACTAAACAGGGAACTCAGTCACACCAAGTCCTACCTCTGTTGCCTCTGCTCCAGCATTATATCACCACTCTGGCCATATTCACCTTCAAAACATTACTCCATAGCCTGGTGAGTCTCCTCACACAACCTGTCAGTGCTGAACTCTCCCTGTTCCTAATGCAGATCCCCCTTGCAGAAACTCTCTAGTTTCTTGCCCTATGGAACACAGGTTTTGCAATCACTTTCCCCTCTTCTTTGTAGCTCCTTTTTTACAGGTCTGAGAGCTTCTCCTGCTACAAATAATTTTTTTTTAATTAAAATAAAAATTTAAAAAACCCAGTTTACTCTGTGTTTCCCCACTCAAATATTTTATTCTTAACATGGGAGCACGGCACAAGAAAATCCTAAATATGGTCTGAAGATTAATTTGTTATATGTAACAGGTATAATTCGCGCCATTTTCTTGCTTCACATATATATAATGTTAAATAGTTGTTAGGATGTACCTCTTGGCATTAGAAGCCCCCCCCTTCTCAGGCAAAACTAAGTGTGTGTTGAAACCTGATTTACAAGCAAGGGGATGTGGCTCGCCAGGAGATGGGCCTTATCTGAGGCGATATGGAGACACCCAGGCGCTGATCATCGCGTGAACGACCCGAGATGGACATCAGGAACATCCCCCCGGGCCGATACATGTGAATACTCTGTTCCCGTAAATTTCATCAAGAGTTTCCACGACACCAGACTTTGAATTTCTCTGTCTTGTCGCCGAGAAGGAAATCTCATCAACTTATGGGACTTTGAATGAAACAAAGGACTGAATGCCGAAATCCTGGCCTCAGGCAAAATTTTCCCTATAAAAATCGCTTGCACCAGGATGGTGGTGTGGAGACACAGAGTGAAATCTCTGCTGAGGCTGATCTCTGTGTCTTGCACCCAGCGCCGATCCCGGGCTCGGCACTGTCCTTTTCCGTGTGGCTGGCTAAGTTAGATCTCTATTGCTAAAATAAATTCTTTTTATTTTTTTAATTTGGCTGGATCATTTTTCATTTATAACAAATTCACTTGTCATTGGGCAGTATCACCCAGTAAACATTACATCAGCCACACACCCCAGCTCCCCTCTGTAGTGAGGATTTCTCTTTATTTGCATTCTGACCACACTGTTTGACTGGAGGGGGTGTGGAGAAATACACCTAACACACACACCTGCATATAAGAATTTCACTGCTGCCTTAGTATTTCATCATCCTGCACACAGACAGACTTTTCTAATAGGCAGTGTTTAAAATATCAGAGTTCATCATTTCAAAAAATGCACTTTTACTGTGAAAAGCTACAAAATAAGTAATTTTTAACATTCAAAGAAGTCACTTGTTCTGCAAACTTATCAAGCTGCAATAAAAACAATAACATGGTGAATTGATGTGTCAGAATGAAGAGGGGAAAAAAAGGTTTATACAATTAAGCCTATTATTTCTTTGGAAAGTGAGTCAACAATCACATGCCAAAATAATCCTACCCTCTCTGCATTGTCTCTCTGATTTATTCAGGAGTAGCTGCCTACCATGAGCAAATGAAAGAACAGAAAGTACTTAATGGACATCTATGATAACGAAACAAACACAATACATTCAGAAGAGCAAAGGAAAAAAATGAAGCTCCTTTACACTTGAACTGCTGAATACAATTTAAATAATTCTTTACTTCATCAAGGTGCTCCCCTTAAGATTTTCTAGTTCAGAAAATCTAATGTAGTTCAAAGTAAGATAAAACTAACCAGATGTGGCCAAGGCAGGGGGCAGAAGCTCTAAGTAAGGGAAAGTGACTGTCCCCTTTCAGGCATGACAAGGTCTGTCCTCTCATGGAAACACTCTCCTGGCTGTGGATGGTGTGATCCACATGCCCAGCTCAGCAGAAGGTAGAACCACACAGAATCTTCCCAGGTGGGGCTGTAGGCACTCACAATTTTGCTATTATTGTTTGCACATGGAAGATTGATGCACATTGTATTATACACACTACAGACAAAGTACTTCAGTTCTCAAAGACTTTTAGGACCTGAGGCTTTTCTATGCTAATGCAAGGTAGTTCAAAGTAAATCTTTTAATTCAAGGGCTAGATAAGGTCTTGTAGAGACATAAACTGCAGCTCTCTTAAAAAGCCCTGGCCACTCTGGGTTCTGACCCTCTAGAACTAGAGTGAGCTGCCACTCAAGGCTGGGGCCCCAGCACATGCCACACTGCTGTATGAACAAAAAAGTATCTTGAGTCCTAATCCTGCACAGGAGCATTGACAGCCATGCCCTCTCCCCAAAGCCTCAGGCGGGTGAATGGCTCCCACCACACCATTTCTCATAATCAGCAAGTTAAAGACTGCTTAGCACATGGCAAATGCATCCTGGATCCACCATTATCCATAAATTGCTTTCCCTCTGGTCACTCCAGAGAGCTTTCTACAGATAGGTGTGCCAAATGCTCTCCCTACAAGATATTTTACCACTGTGACATCCCTGAACACAAGTTCCCTTAGGGCAGGAAAAAGGCTTGTACCTTCAACCATTCAACCGCAGTTACCTGCACACGCTCTAACCACCAGGACTATAGAGATAATGAAAAGTTTCCTTCCCTTTTGACTCTAAGCACTAACACCCTAATAATCTGCCTTCACACCATCCCCAAAGACTCATACTGTCTTCATGGCTCCTAGAGTTCACCACACAATTACACATCACCCTGCAAAGGCAGCAATGGTAAGCAATTTAATCAAATCCTGCATCCTCACCAGTTTTTCCTCACCAATATTAGAAGCTCCTGCTGTAACCTTAAGCAACCCAGCTGGGGAAAAAAAGGGCCTGAGAAATCTTTTGCCCCCATACGGCATTACCACATCTCCCTGGCTTCTAGTCCTGTTTGCCTGCTCAGTTGCTATGTTGATGTGACAGAAAGAAGACAAAGCAAAAGTGATAGTTGATGTTGAACATGGCAACAGACCAAGCAAACTTTTTTTGTCCCTTTGTATTCCTCTGCAGTTTATAAAGGGATGTGATCCATTTGCATTCAGCAGATGAGATTTGGGTTTTTTTTCAGGGAGTCATATGCAATCAAGACTCAGAACAACATTAATCATAAAAATTTTCAGAGAAATATTAATAAAGGCATGCATTAGAGATCTGACCAAGCTCCTATTTCAGTTCACTCAGACTTCAGAAAATAGAAGATCCTAACTGTTTTCTCAGGCATATGGTGTGATTCTTGGGGTGTCCTGCACAGGGCCAGAGTTGAACACAATGATCCCAATTGGTTCCATCCAACTCAGCCTATTCTGTGATTCCACAATTTCCTTTTAATACCCTACTTAGATCATAACCACATTCCTGCCTCCCATCAGTGTTCAGGCAAAAAGTTATTTGACCTGGAATTGGATATAGCTGCAATTACTTGACCTGATAGAGAAAATTCCTCAGACTTCTGGATTTTTTTATTAGAAGCATGCAGCAGGTCTCTCCAAAATCCTTGCCAGAATGCACAGTAGAGAGGTCTTCCACAGGAAGGAGATGCACACATAATACAGCTACGCTGTATCAGCTCCTCACAACTCTGAGGAGCTGAGCCCCTCAGACAGAAGATTGGGGTAGAGTTGGCCTCATCATGACATCTGCAGGTTTGAATCAATTTAGCAGATTAATGCAACAGCACCCCAGGCACTGCTCAGCACCACTGACCAGCAATGCTGATCACATTGACCAGGTCAGCATCTCCCAGAAGCTCTGAGTTCATCTATCAATAAACAAGCAGCTCCATCAACCAGTACTTAAGATCCATCTTACGGAGACTCTGCATTGCATTGGCAGCTGAAGGTATAGGTCTGCAGAACTTAATGCAAAATGGAACTGGTGATCATCTACAGAGTTTATATAAAACTATAAAAATTATTAGTAAGCAAAAAAAAACCCTAAGTGCTGTGTTACAGTAGAGGGGGGAAGAATCTATTCCCGCTTGCAAACATTTTTACAAAATCAGAAAGAAAATGCAGCCAGTCATAAGTCTCCTAATAAAGATAAAGTTTTCTGATCTTCCAATTCAAAGCATACCACTCACAGTAGCAGTACAAAACCCAGCTAGAGAGCATGCTTGTTATTCCTCCATTTCATGACATTTTAGATGCCCAATACAATTATTTTACTTTCACTGGCAGACAAAATGCATCAGATAATGACCAAAAAAACTTAAGATACTATTTAGTGAGCAAACACAATCTAAATCTTAAGCAGATGTGTCAACAGAAATTAATCCTAAAATTCTCACCATACGAAGTGCTTCATGTCTTAAGAATGCCATGTTCAGCACAGAAGCATAAAGAATACTGTCTTTGCTGCAACGTCTGTTTTAAAAAAGCATGAGCTAGGGATAAATATCAAGTTTTCATAAAGTGTTATGCGGGCAACCAGATGGGTAAGTTCAGGGCAGCAGTCACTCAGATGTCACCTTGCCACCCCACAGGTGACAGCCCTGCTCTTCCCCAAGGAAGGACTTACAGCCTCACGCAGGAATTATGTCCAACACCGTGCCCTACATATTCTCTCAGTTCACACTAACAGAAACCAGGCACTTTTCCAAACCTGTCTCTGTTAGAATTCGGGCTCAGGGATGGTCAGCTAACTACCATGTGTATCCTCCCAGCCCACTGTAACAATGAAATAAAACTGTTTTAGCTGGTTTAGAGGCTTTAATCTACTCCATTTTAGTCACTCCTTGCAAATATGAGCAGACGTGTCATCTGAGCAATGTTGAGCAGGAGTTTCTTAAAAAATTTAATTACTTGAAATTGCTCCTATCAAACTATAACCAAAGCTGTTAAGGTTTTATATTTCCAAGCAAGCAGTAATGAGAATGCTTTATGTCTGGACATTGTAATAAATTGATAGTAGGATGTTAGTTGTTAGTTCTCTCGAATGTTGAATGTATGTTATAAGGATGAAAGAAGTTTTGCTAAGCTCTGGTGATACATATATATATATATATATATATATAAGTTTTGTAATGTTGAAAGTTGATCTCCAACCATTGGGAAGGCTAAAGCACGAAGAACTGCACACTCCAAGAGGCAGGACGAAGGAGGAGCTGGGTCAGAGGAGTGAAATATGTACAATGTGTGAGGAGGGCTGGCTTACCAACAGCACATGTAGGGTTGTTATGGGCGTGGCTGTACTGTGGTGTCCCCACAGTAGCTCTGTCCCTGTTGTGGCATTCAGAGCATTACCCAGAGCTGACTCCAGGACTGCCTGGGAGATCTCTCTCTCCCTGATCCCCATCAGCCCCACCAGTGAGGGTCAGAGGCTACAAGACAGCTCATGGCCAAAGAATCCCCCAAGCTCTGTATTTCAAACACAAGATTTCACACCTGGCTTGCTCCCACACTCCCTCCAAGGGACATCTGCTTCCCCATAATTATGACCACGTAGAACTGAGTGTTTGATGTCTCACAGCCAGGCTGTGTGGAAAGCAACCCAGCTCCTTGGGTGTAGCCCTTTGTTGAGAGCCTTCCCCTGCTGGAACACCATGTGTTCCCTTGAAAAGGAAAGCTGCATGAACACCAGAGCAAGAAATCAACAGTTGCTGGATCCACAAATATATTAATATCTTTTCTGTGCAAGTCAAGAATATTTGTAATAAAAGACAGCAACCCCGACCTTTTTTGGGGGTGGTCTGTTTTTTGCTTGCTTGTTTTTAACTTCACTGGAATAACAAAAGTGACATTACAAACTTTTGTTTCTCGTTTCTAGCTGTAAACTGAAAAGTTAATTACTGAAATAAGTCTTGTCAGTGTCCCCTATAAAAACTCTGTAATTAATACAAAAGATTACAGTTAGCTGTATAAAACTGTATTTTAATGTTGACTAACAAGAGTTACCAACTTCTTACCCTAGTCCTTATTCCCTCCTTCCCAACGCATATAACAAATACATAATATGTTACATGTAGTCTTGTAAACTAACCAAGAAATTTCACCTATAAAGGCTGAAACCACCCTAACAGAGCTTCTCCATTTTCCTTTGTCCAAATACTTCAGAGATGCACAACTCATGTTTTAACACGAACTAACTGCAAGTAACAGCTACATCACTAAATTCTTTCCTTTCCAGACCCAATAGATCAAATCACAGCAAGAAGTGAGGCTAGTACCTGAACAATCCCTAGGTTAAAAGCAGTGATATAGAAGAAAGGAAGGCCATATTTTGGGGTTCTTTGGGGTTGTTTGTTTGTGGGTTTGTTTGGGTTTTTTGTTTGTTTGGGGGAGTTTGGGGTTTTTTTTATTTGTTTGTTTTTTTGGGTTTTTTTTTTTTGTGTGTGAATAATTTAAAAACATCCTTCTGAAATTAAACATGAAATTTTTTCCAGATCTGATGTTAAGATATTCTACCTCTCCCTTTATTTCTTGCTATTTCCTTCCAATTTTGAGGAATATGTTGACAAGAACCATTCTTCTAATGCCCTCTTAAACCAGATAAGGCTAAATTAAAGTGCTCTATGAATTAGGGAAAAATTTCAGCCTGCAAGCTCAGTTCTAAATTCTCTGTCACATAAATGAAAGCAAACACTGAACTTGGCTGCAGGCAGCTATAGAATGGTCACTACACTACCAAGACAATTTAGTTGATTGAGTTTTTGCAGGGAAAGTCCTTTCACAGGCCAACCCCCTCAGCAAGGAAGAAAGCATGACTCAGTGGAATTTTTAGATTTCAAGGACATGCTGACTCCAGTGTAACCACAGTGACCATAAAATGTGGCATAAATAGTGCTTGCCTCATCCTGACACAGAACCTGCAATGGGAAGAGCCCTCCTAAGGGAAATGGCATCCCTTGAATGGAGTCACCAAACCCTCAAAGTAACCTGCAGCCTCACAAACTACAAAAACTGTGAAGATAGCAAGAAGAGTGAATATACCACTCTGTTGTTTTTTCCTAGTCAACTCAACATCAATTTAAAAAAGAAAAAAAAAAGACCAAAGATTTGACTTACTGACTGGGTAAATAGATTTATTTTATTTCGTAAATGTGTCAAAAATGTTTCAGGGAAAAAAAAGGCATGCTATCACGACTCCACATGACACAATGGTAGACCAAAAATTATTTTTAAATTAAAATCTGGAAGTTGGGTAGTACAAAGAGCCTAAGTCAGACAGAGAAGAACACAAAAAGAAATAACAATCAGATAATGCTCATGAACTATATACGCCTCCAGAACTAAACCTTCTGGATCTTCTAAACTACTGCCCTAATTACACAAACCTTCATGCAGTTCCCAGAGCTGTGAGACATCAGTTATGCAGATTTCCCCCAACCTCCTTCACAGCTGTCAGACAAGGCCAAAATAAAATAAAATAAAATTAAATTAAAATTTAAAAAATAAATACATGTTAAAATAGCAGATCACCATAAACCTTTCACAGCCTTACAATCCACTCTGTGAATTGTGGACTGCCAAATTACTGATTGCTTCTAAATTTCTTTATTCCATAAGAAACCGTGTCAAGCATTTTTCCCCCTTTTGAATTAAAGGGGATCTTCACAGGCTACGTAATTTTGTTCTAGTAAAATTCCAGTGGTGTCTCCAGCACGACCCCCAGAATAACCCATAACCACTCCAGGGAGCTGAAGAACCTAACCTCAGCTGAGAGTCTGAGCTGCACAGCGATGCAGTGAGCAGACACGGCTGCTGCTTTAGGGGCACCCCATTACAAGCAGCAGGAAGATCCGTTCCTTGGGCACCTTCTCATGTTCGGCTCTGCTCAGCTGGAAGCCCCGCACCTTCAGGAACGCCTCTGTGCTGCTCTCATGAGATTCTTCCAATGCTGGAAGAATCCAAGTTCCAGCACCCAGTACAAGGCTGCAACCCACGCTGCTGCCCTCGTACCTCACCATTTGTGCACAGCTGCTATTTATCTAATCAGTTCAGGGTGCTGTTGGGAGCATGAGCCACTGCACTACACCACTGGTGGTATCCAGCCTTTGGCCCATGCCTGGAGGTTTAAGGAAACGCCAGAAGCAGCACCGAAGCGCTGCAAACAAGAACTAAGGGGGGAACCCTTCTTTCCTGGCAGTTGCAGCAAGCAGAGCCCTTCAAGAGCAGATTTCAGAAGGCTCCCTGCACCAAGAGCCTCACCGGCTGCCCTCGGCTCCAGCTCCCAGGCGGGCCCTCTAGCCCTTACCTTGCTGTCATCCATGTGTACCGCCAGCCCCGATCCACCTCGCCGCAGCCCCTGCACGAGGGACAGGCGGAGCCGCCCGCAGCTCGGCAGACACGGGCGCTCACAGAGCCTCAGGGCTGCCCGTGGCCGCCGCCGTCGCACGCCGCCATGTTTGTTTTCAGACGAGGGGAGCGGTAGCGCCAGCAGAGCGGTGCACGCTGGGAACTATAGTCTTGTTCGGCTCCGTTGCTATTGGCCGCCGACCTGACGGGGACGGAAAAAACTACAACTCCCAGCAGGCACAGCAGAGGAGTGGAGCGGCGATTGGTCCTCGCCTCGCCGACCAGGCGAACTACATTTCCCAGGAGGCTCCGGGCGCTCCCCCGCGTCGCCTCAACAGCTGTATTTGTTGTTTTGTTGGTGTTTTTTTTTTCGTTTGTTTGTTTTTTCTCTAATGCTCGCACCACTCCACCTGTTCTGCTGCAACCGCAATGGTTCTGGAAAGATGACCAGGGGCTGGTGGGGCCAGGGCTGCCGGCTGCGACCCTAGCACGGGCTGTCTCGAGCTGAATGAAAAAAAAAAAAACAAACCCAAACCAATAAAACAACAAATTAAGTTTTCTGCTGTTTTATGCCTTGCTTTGCCCTAAGAGTTCCTGAAGACAGTGCCGAATTTTCCAGGCCACCTGGACACTACTGAGCTCCCCCAAGCCTGGAGCAGCATTCTTTTAAATCCTTTGAGAATACCCAGTTCCTTCCTGTTTTCATGTGGACACATGACACTGGTCTAATGTTGAGTGCTTGATGTAAAGCCAGGCCATCGTCCTGTGTCTGTGCCTTGAAATGAGGCCTGTGCTTGCTGGAAAGACACAGGTACCCCAGTACAAAATTCTCTTAAGTATGGCCCACGTTTCAAGCTGGCGGTTGTGAAAAATGCATATTTTATGATTGGCTTTTCGCAAATATTAAATTGAATACTATATGTATTATGTTATATTGATTAGAAGTGCTGTATTAACATTTTAATAGTATGGTAAAGGTAGTTTTGTAGTTAAAATAGAACCTATGTATGTGGGGGTTTTTTTTACTAACTCAAGCAAGAGATGAGATAATGAAGAAACTCTTCACACAGAGATGACAATGATGGGGGCCCATAAAGAATTACTGCCTCCTTATCGGAAAAGACAAACATTCTTCCACCTTCTCTCCGTCTTTATGGAACCACCAGGATTAAGGGGAAGAAGTTGACAAAAACCAGAAAAGTTCTTAATTTGCAAGGAATTTATGCATCATGTATGAGATGTATGAATATGCAACAGGCTACTGCTTTTAAAGATTATTCCTTTGTTCACAAGGCATGCTTATCGGGCTTAAGTGCCCGAGAGCATCCGGACATCCGTAATTCTTTGCTTTTTATTGTCTTGTAATTGTCCTAACTCTAAATTTTCATTACTCTAATTGCATTACTATTTTTATAACCATTTTATTATTATTAAACTTTTAAAATTTTAAAAACCAAGTGATTGGCGTTTATAACACGGTGAAACCTGAAGTTTAATGTGTTTCATGTTGCTGCATGTTTCTTTTTATTCATGCAACTCTATTCGCAGGAGTTTCCCATGACTTAATCTCTTTTACATGCAATTGTTAGGGCTGAAGGCTTTGTCATGGGATTTTCCCCCTGAATCAGAGACCTTCCTCTTGGAGGTATATGCTTGCTAGATGGCAGGGACAAAGCACTTTCAGAAGCTTTTTTTTTTTTTCCCTCTATAAGCTTATACACTTCTCATTTGTCGAAGACAAGGCAGTTTGCACACTGCTTCCTATTTGCTTGTCAAAAAACAGTGAATCAGTTCTGGCAACTCTCCCTTGAAATAATAGCAGTAAAAAAGCAAGGATGATCAAAGTGTCAAACAAGAGGCATCAGCTAATAAAGTGGAAGGAATAGCTTGTTATGAGCTTGTCTCCTTTGATCCCAGCCCCATCGTTACCTTCAAATTCTTTCAGAAGGTGGTGAGGCCCCTCCTGCTTTTGGCACTATCCTCGGGCCATAAAGCTGGCTTTAAAAGCCAGCTGGGGGTTTCCCCGGTGAAGGGAAATATTGAGTGGCAAAGAGCCAACATAGCTCACTTAGGCAACTCTCTGTTGCAACATGAGTGGAGGAAGGAGATTAGACAAAGCCCTGGTGCTGATTCAGAAAGGCCAGAATCCTTTTAACCAGCAAATTAAAGTTATAGCTGCATCTTTTCTTCCCACTAGATTGCCCCACTCTAGCCATCCTGCTTTATATCACATAAGAAGAGCTCCCAGCTTCTGACCAGAATAAAGCATAAGTTCCCTGCCGCAGCACTTAAGAGCTTCTGTATGTTAGCAGGGAACAACTCAAACTATGCATTGCAGTCTGCATTTCCACTCTGGTTCTGTTGTCCTCCTGGGTGAATTCGGACATGCGAGTTGAGTGGAAGTCTGTCAGAACAATTAAGAATGGAACTGGGTATTATTTATATATATATATGCACATACAGAGAGAGGATAAGATTATGACATTTTAAACTAATTTTAACTGTTTAAACATTTAAACCATTGTGATGTACACCAAGGAAATCCTACCTTGCATTACATTCAGTGTCACAAATTGTTTTGTGCAATAACTATTGGCAGGTCCCTGATTAAATTAGTAATATTTGTTAAAAGAAGGGTTGCGCTTCTAAGATCCAGAGAGACTTTGCGGAAGATAAGAGTTCAGCAATCAGGCAATAGATTAAAAATCATTGGTTATGTCAGTGTGACTAAAAAAAGATATAGCTCACAGGGTGATTTTGCACCATGTGCTCATATTTCAACACATCCCAACAGGGTGTTTATTCTCCCTAGATCTGTAAATGTGTTAATTCAGGCAATTCAAAATCTGTTCCTCTGAAATCCTGCCTGAAATAAAAATAAATCTTGCAATATTTTGGTATCAAGCATTTTGCTGAAATTGCTCCACTGTACATTCGTGGAGTCTTTAGAGATTCAGAGCCTTTGAGATGAGTTCATTTGTGGATGTGCGAGCAATGATAAAGCTAAGATATTCTCTTGTTTGTTTTCCAAAGGTACTGAGATGTTAATTGCTTTAATAGAGATGCTAACTATTTGCCACGGGGCAAAGATGGTGCAAGAACAGCCTGTCTTCCAGTCCCTTGGAGTTTGGAGTTTTTTTGTGGAACTGATAGAGAAATTGTGATGCTTTCCCCCCTGTCAGCCCCCCTGAACTGCTAAGCTAGCCCAGCCCTGGGGGACCTGCAGGGATAAGAAGCTTCAGAAACCAGGCGAGATATTCGCAGAGGCTCAGTTTCCAGGTGTTTATTCTCTGGGGAGAAGGAGGAAAAAGAGGAGCGAAAATGGCTGTGGGGTGTTTTTATCTAGGGTCTGGGAGATCTGGGTTATCTGGCTCTGGGCCAATGGGGTACAAAGAGGAAGTAAGGATCATTCTAACAGTCACAGCTGTAGGGGTCTTCCAGCAGGGTGATACCATTCCACAGGGAAATGCAGCAAAATTGCACTTTCCTGCATCCTTTATTATGATACCCAAGAAATGTTTCTGGAAATAGAAGAAATTCTGTCTTTCAATTTGTAGACTCTGTTCACACTGAGAGAAAACCTTTAACTTGTCATTTAAACCCACCAGTTAAAGCATTTGTCACCGAGAAGTGATCAAAAAAAAGTTTATTTACCTAATATTCTATATCTTATTGTTGTTTATATAACTAGGATAAAAGTATACCAGTTTGTTGTTGGTTTGTTGGTTTTTTTCATATATTAGAGAAGCTATATATGCTAAAGTCCTGGAAGACCTGGTAAACACATGAACAGCACATGCTCACAAGTACAGTGATTGATTACCTCATTGGTAGGATTAAAAGAAATTCTGTTTAAAACAAATGTTCTTTGAAAGTTGGTTTTTAAAACCTAATCAGTGTTTCAGCAAAGCACAGCACATTGGAAGCCTGATCTGCAACTACTTCCTATACACTGTATAATTAAATGTTGATAAGGGGGTTACTCTCGTATTTGCTAAATTCTACTTTGTGGCAAGATGAGCGCCTTCTGTAGTTGCAAATGTGTAAAGTCATATCTACAAGGGGAGTTCTTCCTGTTTAGCTATTGCAAATGTACTGCTCAAGTAAAATGGACTTGAAATAAGAAAATTCGGAATAATCAGCTCTTGTCCTGTGCATACACACAGGCAGAAAAGTTACTGCTTTATCTAGCCAGAGTAACTTTCCCACATAAGCAAAATCTTGAGACAGTGCTCATGATACTTTTATATTGCTGAAGAGTATCTGTAAATTAAAACATTGCATGAAAATGTTTATGCTGCAGTTGGAAAGGAGCTACTTCATATTTTCTAGCTTGTGGAAGGGAGAAAAAGTTAGATGATCCTACGCTTCACACCTGTGACTGGTAGTTCCAAATACGATCAGAGGGGAAAACCAGAAATGGTTCAAAAAGTCATTTGATTAACATGGATTTCTCACAAAATTTAAACTAAATATAAGAAACTGAGAGCCAAGGATCAAGACAAATCACTGATTAAGAAGATGACAAAGAGTGGGTGGAAGTTCAGTGAGGTGTGCAAGTGAGTAAAATTTAACCTTGTTCTGAAACAACAAACAAACAGAACAGCACAATATGCCACGTTCAGGAATGTGAGAGCTGTGTTGTATCTGGCACTTGAACAACAGAGAATTATTGCTGCTGATATGGTAATTGCAGAGGTACAGAAAAAAGTGGGTGGATCATGTGAAATTCATTAAATACTTGAGGTGAACTTACAGCAGGATTAGTCTTAGTTGTGTACATTGATCTCTATGTACAACTGGTTTACTAAAAAGGCATATTGTTCATTCTCAAGAGGTTTAAAAATCCACTTCAGCTCAGTGTCTTTTTTTTTTGGTTCTTAAAATATTTTGCAACATGTTACTCCCCTTTGGCCTATGCAAACAAATATGTCTGCAATATGCATACCTACTAGAGCCAGTCAAAACTGCTGTCAGTAGCTGGCTTTTCTGGTAAGAGCATTTATGGTTGCTTTCCACAAGACAGAAAATAATTTTAAACACTTTTGTCCAGCACCAAATTCTGTGGCATGGGCTGTGCTCACATTCTAAACATTTACCAATCTAAGTCTGATACGGTTGTCTTGTCCAAGGGCATAAACAAGGTTTCTGCACAGCCTGAGCAAAAACTGAAGGACTTGTATGGCAAGCTGGATCTCTGCACCGTAACTGGGTCAGAGAACTTCCATGATGACCTTGACTACTGTCAGAAATGCCATTGTCCCTTATGTGAAGGGTTGGAGCATCACATACAGCACTTTGCCCTGGTCTGCACTGCTCACTCCATCTTAAGTCAGCATCATACCTGCTAACTCCTGGCTTGCAACTGTGTTTAAGTGTATTGGAATTCCTGTGTTGCTGTAGCTGCCCATGAACCTTGTATTTGTGTTTAATGAGGTTTGTATTTAATGAGACTGCTCATGTGAACAGGAGTTACAGGATCAAATCTGCACCGCAAAAAGTGTTGCATTAATTTGTAGTAAGTGTAAATAAAGGATACACTCCTGGATAACACACACTAATTCACAGGGAATTTCACTGCAACAGGGAAAATAAGCAGCAGGTACCTGGGAGGTGACAGGCTGCTTGCCTCACCCATCCATATCCATGCAGGGGAAATAAAAGTGGGTTGTTTCAGAAATACACTGAAAAAAGCACTGTTACCCCTTAACCTGTTGTCAGCTTCCTTCTTCATGACTCCCAAAATGTTCCTGACATGTCCCAGCGTTCCCATTCCACTAATATCCCCTGAAAAAAAATCCACCAACTTTTCCTTTCCTTTGGAGAGACCTGGGGTTGTTCAGCCTGGAGAAGAGAAGGCTCCAGGTAGATGAAAAGAGAACAACAATAACAGGTAACACTTTTTTTAACGTGACTGGGGCTAGCACAGTTTGACTCACATGGGTAGGTTGGTTTTAGAGAATGTTACTTTTAAGCATGTATTTCGAAAAATAGGCTGATAAAATTTTGCATTTTACTTCACTGAGCTTGCAAAAATTTGCCTATCATGTGGGCCAGGTACAACCCACTAAAAAAGTGCAGATAATCTTGAATTTCTTTTCCTACTTTTACACAACCTGATGCTTTGTCAGATTCCTTGAAAAGTACTGCTGACACCTAAACAATGAATGTAAATACATTCTCTCTTGGCAACTCAAAGCAAATTGGAAAGGCTTCTCAGGTATTTGGAGTAATTTAGGTAGCAACTAAAATGAGAGACTTAAAAGTTCTGTTTAACTCCTCAGTCAGGCATATGCCTCAAACTCTGCTCACTTTGATCTTGGCATCACTGGAAGAAATAGCATTTAAATTTGCAAGTCCGACTGCTGATAGTTCTCAAACTATCATATCAAAAATCTAACAACCAAGAAGATTGACTACAAATACACATAAATATCTAGTTTTCTCATTCACATGCACATATTGTACACAAAAAAAAATTGTAAACTCCAAACTATCTCTGACTTTAAAACATAATTGATTTGTGGCAACTGCTTGAAGATTTGGAGGATTAACTGTAATTATAAGGTCGAAATTAGAAAATATTGACTAGTATGCAAAAAGCATTTCAGTACAAGATTGGGGCAGGGGTGGAGTGGGTGTGTATTTATTTCCCCTACGTCTAGAAGGACCATAACAAAAATCCACACACTGAATTCTTATTCTTTCTTTTGAATTTTATCAGACTGCTAAACAAATGTCAGACAAGATTCATCCAAGGGAAGAAGGAAACAGACTCTGTGAAACAGTAGCACTGAAATCAAGGTATCTGGTTTTTAAGCAAGTGGTCTGTTTTGAACTTCTACTTCATGATTTCCTGTTTGAATTTGCAACTGAGGACTATATTGTCCCTCCAGAACTGAAATCTAAGACTAGTGTTTTAGAAACTGTGAAAAATGCATATTTTATGATTGGCTTTTTGCAAATATTAAATTGAATACTATATGTATTATGTTATATTGATTAGAAGTGCTGTATTAACATTTTAATAGTATGGTAAAGGTAGTTTTGTAGTTAAAATAGAACCTATGTATGTGGGGTTTTTTTTTACTAACTCAAGCAAGAGATGAGATAATGAAGAAACTCTTCACACAGAGATGACAATGATGGGGGCCCATAAAGAATTACTGCCTCCTTATCGGAAAAGACAAACATTCTTCCACCTTCTCTCCGTCTTTATGGAACCACCAGGATTAAGGGGAAGAAGTTGACAAAAACCAGAAAAGTTCTTAATTTGCAAGGAATTTATGCATCATGTATGAGATGTATGAATATGCAACAGGCTACTGCTTTTAAAGATTATTCCTTTGTTCACAAGGCATGCTTATCGGGCTTAAGTGCCCGAGAGCATCCGGACGTCCGTAATTCTTTGCTTTTTATTGTCTTGTAATTGTCCTAACTCTAAATTTTCATTACTCTAATTGTATTACTATTTTTATAACCATTTTATTATTATTAAACTTTTAAAATTTTAAAAAAACAAGTGATTGGCGTTTATAACAAATGGTAGCAGAGGATGATTCCTAACACCTCTCTGCCGGTGCCTTAGGAGAGTCAGAGTGAGAAGACGCGTCCTGCCCTGATTAGGCAGCCTCGCTCTGCTCCCCTGGTGCTGCCGACAGATGCAGGTTACGATCCGATGGACAAAAGGAGACTATAAAACAAAGAAAAGGGAAAGGATTCCCTAAAACCGCGGTAATTAGCCCCTAAGACCAAAGTGTACACGAAGAACAAAGACCCAAGGACAAGGGATAGGTAAGTATTTGTTGGGATGGGGTGGATAAGGGGGGATGAATGTGTGTGAATGGGGTGGATAAGGGGGGATGAATGTGTGTGAATGAGAGGCGGGCTGGTTACCCCAGACCTGCTAAGTGAGTGCAGTAGTCTCCCATGCTGCGTTTCCATCTTTTTCGCGAGAAAAGCGGCCAGTACAGAGACGAAGCGAATGATAAAAGAGTGAGAGAATCCCCCCGGGGAAAATTGGGATTGCTCGGGGAAAGAGTGGGACCCCTTGGAGAGAAGGAGCCGAGGGTGTTCCCGGTATAATCCATTGGGTAAAATAAAAGGTAAAAAGAGGGTTTTCTTGGCATAATTAATTGGAGGAAAAAAATTCAAAAGGTAAAATGTGTGGGAGGGGCCCCTAAAAATTCTGCTTTGGACAACACAGCTAGATTGAGGGATATCCAAGAATACCAACACTGGCCAGTAACACCTATTACCCTGTGGGTGGGAGCTTAGGCAAAACCCACAAAACTAGCCTTGTTCCCCTGGGCGTGAGGGGGAAGTTGTGACTGCAGCCAGCCTCAAAGGTGAATTGGAGGCAAACAAAAGGTACCTTTACTTGTTGTGTACGCGATGGTGGGACCCGCACCAACAAGTCCCCTGAGGGTGGGAGCTTAGGCAAAACCCTGCAAAAACTTGAGTGAAAAAGTCTGCTGGGTTGAGATATTAACCTTCGAGAGCACCCAGGATTGAGTAACTCAGGGCCCTTCCCAGAGGCCCAGCATCGTAGGACCTTTTAGCACCGCGGCTGCGTAAAGTAGTCGTCTAACCCATTCCCCCTGGGGGAGGGGGTGTGGGGAGTCCAGATCTGGCAAGGTACGGAGGTCCGAAACCCTGACTCTGAGGCTATCTCTAGGGAAGAGGGATAGCCAAACCTCGGGGAGGTGGAAGGGGTCAGGGTGGGGGCTTACACGATTCACAATTCTCTGGCAACAGAAATCCCTTTGTGTAAGTCTAAGAGGTTTGCTAACGTTTCCTTCCTCTGTGCAATAAAATAAAGGGAAATGTAGAAGTATGAATGGACAGGCCTGAGGGTGCAGATGTGTGTGCGAAAGTAAGTGGAAAATAAAGGTGAGTAAATAGAAATTAGTGGAAGATATGCAATGCAGATTGTTTGTTTTGAGTTAAATAAAAATGAGTAAGTGTGCACGAATGAAAGTATATGTAACAATATTGTGAAGTCCAGAAGTATGAATGAACAGGCTTGAGGGTGTGAATGTGAGTGAGAGTGAGCGAGAGATAAAGGTGAGTAAATGGAAATGAGTGGAAGATATGTAATGTAGATTGTTTATTTTGAGCTTTATTTTTTTAGAGGGAGGTGTATTATGTCGAATGGTTTGTGAGAGAAAGAATTTTTTGCATGGGTAGTTGAAAGAAGGTAGTATTTAGGTTGTTAGAAAATGTGGGGGAAAAAAAAATAGCATGGAATGAATAGATAAGATTTTTGGGAAAAAAAAAATGGGACAGAAAACCAGTAAAAAGGGAAAAAAAAGGGGAAAAGGGAGTGGAACAAGAGGGAACCACACCACTCGCAGTCGAGCCGCTTGTCCCGGGCCCTGGCTCGCCGCTTGTTTCAGCTCCGCCTGTCCCAGTCCCGGCATTTGTCCCAGGTTCCAGCGAGCCGCTCGCTTCGGCTCCGCCGGCCCCGGTGCCGGCGCCTGTCCCGGTGCCTGTTTCGCCGCCCGCAGCCTCTGTACCAGTCCCTGTCTCGCTGCTCGCGGCTGCCCAACCGGCCCCTGCCCCCATCCCGCCCGGCTGGTCCGTGGCCGCTCTGCCGGCCGTGCCTGGCGGGCTCTCGTCCGTCCCGTCTGTCCCATCCTTGACAGCTCCTCCTGCGGCTGTTTCCTCTGCCCCATCCCCAGCGACTCTGACTGTTCCAGCTGCGCTGGGCACCGCCGCTGCTGCTTTGCCTCTGCTGGGAACAGCTGACCCAGCCGCCATTATTAACCACGCTCCCGGCTGGTACACTCTGGAAATGCCCCCTCGTTTGGCGGTTCCGGCAGCGAGCCCTGCCCATGCTCCCCTGAGCTCCGTTCCCCTGGTAACCGCAGCTGCAGCCAAAAAAAAAAAAAAAAAAAAAAAAAAAAAAAAAAAAAAAAAAACACAAAAAAAAAACTCGCACCTGGAGGACGCCCCTTATAGGAACACGAGAAGTTCAGTTAGAAAACAACATTCTCCAGACTCTTCCTCACAACACGGGAGAAAGGCTATAGAAAAAGACTGGGATCTGTTTCCACTAAGAGAGGTCCCGATGGGAGGGGGTGGAACTGAGTTTGTAAATGCTCCTTTAACTTCTTCTGAGGTCAGGAATTTTAAAGAGGAAATCAAAGGGATTTTGAAGGATCCCATAACCACTGCTGAACAATTAGACCAATTTTTAAATTCAAGCATTTATACCTGAGAAGAAATGTGGTCAATAATAAAGATACTATTTTCTCCAGAAAAAAGGGAAATTATCAAAATTGCAAGCAAAGACAAGTAGTTTAAATTATTTCTTCCAATTTGCATTGTGATTTTGCATCTTGAAATTTGTAACTTGCTATACTCTAAAGTTGAAAAACTAGTTTACAGCTGTGACATAACCAGACCTACTTTTAATTTATTTTGAATCGATGTGAAGCTGTTCAATCACATGGTTCTCAGTGTGTAAAGTTAAACTAAAGGTAACACCAGCTGCTTGGCAGGTCAATGAGAAACATTTTTTTCTTCCAGCCAGTCCTTTTACATGTACCCAAATGTGTTTTGCTTTTTTAGTTTTTTTGTTTTGTTTGTGTTTTTGGAAGTGCTGACTACTTGCAGTGCACCTAGAACAGCAACTAGAGTTGTGCATGCATAGCACTTTTGAAAAATAAGGCTTATTTTTTTTAACCTCGAATTGGAGTTGGCTACATATATAAATGGGAACACACAAAGCTGGATGAAGAAAAAGTTTCAGTATCTTCTAATGTAAGCTGTTAATTTGTTACTTTCAGCATCACTGTGGTTCTGTGACACACACACACATAAAAAAAAAAAAATTGGTGGGGGGGAATCTCTGCTTGCTGTAGTTTTATTTCTGGAATGAGTTAGACAGCTATGAAGAAGTTGTGGGTTCCTTGTGTGGTTTACCCAGGCCTGCAGGGAGGGCTTGGTTGTGATTCCCTCTGTGCTGCAGGTAGCCCTGCAGCGTGGCAGCAGTAGCTTGCCTCTAGTGAGTTTGCAGGCAGGGTGCTTCACCACTGCAGTGTTCAGGTGCTGTTTCCTATTGTGACATTACAGCTTAAATTCAAGAGTGCCTCTTTCCATCCAATTATTGTTTGTACCACAGGAGCCTCTTTGAACAGCGTTTCCTAATGGTCAAAAAGAAAGTATTGCAGAGACAAATTCCTTACTTTTTGTCTCTCCCCACTGTATTCATGTTTTGTCCATTCTGTCTTCAAAATATGGATTTGTAAAACTCATGCTCTGTGTCGTCAGATGCCCTTCCCAAATCAAACCTTGGTTTTGTTGCAAATTGCATTGCACTAACTAGCATTGTCTTACTTTTTTGGTGCAGGCAGGGTCACTTTGGAAGTAAGTTGTTGTTTACCTTGTTCCTACAACCTTTTTGAGCTTGTGAATGAAAAAAAAAATTGTGATAGAAAAACAAGTCTTTAGTTTTGGCACTGTGTCAGCTGTGAGTGGCTAGTAGCCTTGGTGGAGAGTGCCATGAATTGCATGCTTGCCAAACGCACATAACAAAAGTAATTTAATTTGTAAAGAAGTTGAAAAAGGGGGAAGAGTGATTGGCAGACTTACCTCTCTGAGACATTGGAATGTGGACTGATGTTAGAAGGTGGACTGATGCTGGAATGTGGATGTTAAAATGTGAAGAGAGAGAAAGAAAGGGAGAGAAAAAGAGAGAGGGAGGTGAAGGACAGAGTTAAACGCAAGACTGTTAAAAATAAATAAATAAATAAATAAATAAAAGGGACCACCGCTAGAGATAAGATCAAGGCAGAAATAGCTGACTTTCACAAAGTGATTTATTTGTTTAAGCAAGAACTCTTTTCTCCTTCTGGTTTTTTGTTGTTAAGAAGAGGAGGCTTTTTGTTCTGAAGAATGAGTTAAATGTTGCCCAAAAAGTAAAAAAACAAGAGATGTGATTCATGTTCGTGTTAAAATTGACCTGGTCTTTCTATTTAACTACTAATAGCTCACAAGAAGAATTGGCCTCTGCAGCTATTAAAACAGCTAGATACAAGAAGAAGAAGCAGCTGTAGAAAAAGCTTTTAGTTAAACCCAGAAAGTTTTGAAGAAAACTAATGGTAAAAGTTAATGCAGTATTGTTTTTCTTTTAACACTGTGTTATTAAGAAGTCCTTTCCAGGTACCACTAAAGCAGCAATCTGAACTACAGAAAGAGGGTGAATTCACGACAGCAAAATCAAAGAACTTGTGAAGAACCTTGAAGAATGGACTATCACATCTAAACCGGGTGATATCAAATTGACTTTCGACTGGGACTGGGTGGTAATAGTCTAGGAAAACCCAAATGAACCAAAGAAAGTACAAAAAAATAACACCTAACTGAGAAATAAGGCAAAGCTTACATCACTGGTTTTAAGCACTGCCTAAATAAGTCCTCTGACGCCTCCGACACCTCCTTAGGAGAGGAACATTACCACTTCAAACAGGAAGAACAAGATTATTTTAATCAGAGTTCTCACATTCTGGCCTTAGCCTGTGACTTATACAAGGAAGAAGGGAAATTACCATCAGTATTATACTGTATACTTTATTTGATTCATCCCAGTGCTGGACACGCTAACTGGGTTATAAGTAAATGTTCAAATTATGAGAATAATTGGTATTGGAGCTCACAAAATCTATGTTCTCATTGCAATAAGTATTGAGTACTGAATCTATCCCCTATAGAGATAGAACTCAAAGCCACTGAGGTAATAACTTTGTTTTGTGGATGGGAATTATCAGTGCCTGTTGACTGAGAGATACTTGAGGAATGGTAAGAAACCTCAGTTAAAGAGTGTTGAAAAGGATTTGCCTAAAAATATTTAGTAAAAAGAGTAACAAAGGAAACAGAGGGCAAGCCTGGATTGACCACTGTACTCGCCACCGAGAAGATCACACATACCTGCTATGGGAAGCAACTCCATAGGCAGGGGAGGTGGGGGTATAAGCCATACCAGACCTCTGTTATTCCTGTTTCTGTCTCTCATTTGTTGTCTTTTACCTTTTGAGATACTGGCAAGATCGTGTCACAAATGCTACAAAAAATATTACATGGAAAGAAACCAAAGTTCCTTTTTTGTTACACACCCCCATGTCAACAGCCACTGTTATAACCCATCCAAACTGAGTACCTGCAGGAAAAATGGGGAAAAATATTGAATTACAAGGAACTTAGGAAAAAGTGGTAATAGATGGGGCATTGAATGTCCAAAATGAGACAGATTAATTTGTTTTACATTTGATTTCAGGAATACAGTCCAAGATTAGGCAAAAAGGCCATTAGTAAAAAAAAAAAAAGTGAAATCAGCACAGCAATCTACCTCTGTATTAAACCCAAATTATATACTGAATCATATTATAAGACTCCAAGCAGTCATAAAAAAGATAACAAACAAAGCCGCTCAGGCATTAGAATTAAAGGAATAACCCAGATACCGGTCCAAAAGTGGGAAAACAATGTTAAAAACTAACTGATGGGATAATGTATTGAAGAATGGATAGTGGAAGAAATTAGGATTACAACTGTTCTGATGTTTCTTCCTTGTTTAATCCCATCTTTAATTTGATTACTAACATAGTTTAAAGAATGCAATTAGATAAGAAATATTGCTCAAGCCAAATGATTTATAAAGAATAAGAGGAGGGATTGTGAAAAATGCATATTTTATGATTGGCTTTTTGCAAATATTAAATTGAATACTATATGTATTATGTTATATTGATTAGAAGTGCTGTATTAACATTTTAATAGTATGGTAAAGGTAGTTTTGTAGTTAAAATAGAACCTATGTATGTGGGGGTTTTTTTTACTAACTCAAGCAAGAGATGAGATAATGAAGAAACTCTTCACACAGAGATGACAATGATGGGGGCCCATAAAGAATTACTGCCTCCTTATCGGAAAAGACAAACATTCTTCCACCTTCTCTCCGTCTTTATGGAACCACCAGGATTAAGGGGAAGAAGTTGACAAAAACCAGAAAAGTTCTTAATTTGCAAGGAATTTATGCATCATGTATGAGATGTATGAATATGCAACAGGCTACTGCTTTTAAAGATTATTCCTTTGTTCACAAGGCATGCTTATCGGGCTTAAGTGCCCGGACGTCCGTAATTCTTTGCTTTTTATTGTCTTGTAATTGTCCTAACTCTAAATTTTCATTACTCTAATTGTATTACTATTTTTATAACCATTTTATTATTATTAAACTTTTAAAATTTTAAAAAACCAAGTGATTGGCATTTATAACAGAAACTATACAAAATATGTATTTAGAAACTATACAAAATATGATGTATTTGTAACACCAGACCACATGATGATATGGTGTCGTGTTACAAACCACTTCTGGTCAGGCTGTGCAGGGTGGTTCTGCGGTGCTGCGGTGCAGCAGAAGCCCCTTTCCTGCACTGTCTCCAGCAGTTCTGCTGTCAGACGCAGGAGTAGTGGACATTAAAGCTTTACCAATTCCAGAATGGCTCCCCTTCCCCATGAGAGACTACTCCTGGCTTTTACCTACTGGGGCATATCTCTACAAAAGTCCTAAATGATGCTATGAGGTAATTCAGGGGTAGTAAACCCAGAGCAAGTGGAGCTTTCATCCTCTCCAGAATACCTTGAGATCCACAGCTATGTGTTTACAGATAGAATATTCAGGAGTTTTCTCCAAGTATTTTCCACAATTGTAAGGCCCAGGTTAAGCTGCAGGAGAAAGCCTGACATACATATGTAGTGCCGATGCCCATGTTAATTCCTGCTTGGTTTCAAAGGCATTTCCAGGAGCTGATTTAAAACATTTAGATCAGTGTGTTGCTCAAATCACTGTGTCCTAGGTTGACTGTATGATGCTTTTATCCCCAGTCGTCTGTTCTGTTTATGCTGAATGTCATAAACCCCAATCACTTGGTTTTTAAAATTTTAAAAGTTTAATAATAATAAAATGGTTATAAAAATAGTAATACAATTAGAGTAATGAAAATTTAGAGTTAGGACAATTACAAGACAATAAAAAGCAAAGAATTACGGATGTCCGGATGCTCTCGGGCACTTAAGCCCGATAAGCATGCCTTGTGAACAAAGGAATAATCTTTAAAAGCAGTAGCCTGTTGCATATTCATACATCTCATACATGATGCATAAATTCCTTGCAAATTAAGAACTTTTCTGGTTTTTGTCAACTTCTTCCCCTTAATCCTGGTGGTTCCATAAAGACGGAGAGAAGGTGAAAGGATGTTTGTCTTTTCTGATAAGGAGGCAGTAATTCTTTATCGGCCCCCATCATTGTCATCTCTGTGTGAAGAGTTTCTTCATTATCTCATCTCTTGCTTGAGCTAGTAAAAAAAACCCCCACATACATAGGCTCTATTTTAACTATAAAACTATAAACTATAAACTATAAAATGTTAATACAGCACTTCTAATCAATATAACATAATACATATAGTATTCAATTTAATATTTGTGAAAAGCCAATCATAAAATATGCATTTTTCACACTGAATAATAAGTTTTGCACCTTTAAGACTTGTTCCAGGAGTGAAGGGGTGGAGAAGAAGCGCGGAGTTTGTTTCCAGAAACTGCACTCACTCCTCCACATTCCTGCTGCTGGACTGTGTTGTCTGCGGACAGACAGACAGCAAGACAGAGCTCTCCTTTGCTTTTTAGTTAGTTTTAGCTAGCTGAGGCAAAGAAGTTCCCTGGACTGTGGCTTTTCCTTTTCTTTGGACCTGCTCAAACCTGCTCTGGACTGAACACAAGAAGAGCACCGGCAGTTCGCTCCTGTGTCCCAGCGGGCCGGGCCTGGGCCGTGGCATTTCCAGCGCTGGAGGGACTGATAAGAGACTGAGTGAGACGAGCTGCAGCCTGGAGGGGTGAATTTTTCTGAGTTTGTCCCTCTTTTGGAGCGGCAAGAAGTTTCATTGTTTAATATTGTTTGCGTTTTCTTGTTTAATAAACAGTTTTTTCCACTTTTCTCCAAGGAAGTATTTTTTCCTGAACCGGTTGTGGGGAGGGGCCAATTGAATCTGCCTTCTAGAGGAACCCCTTTGGGGGTTCTCTCCCAGATTTGCCCTGAACCAGGACACACTGAAACTTAGAGGTAAGGAGCTAATTATAGATGCTGTGAGCAGAACCTCTGGTAGTAATTTCATAGAACTGAGTTATGTCATGCCACAGAATAGCTTTGCAATCAGTTTGACAGGTGTTTTGCAAAAAGAAATTCAGGTGGGGGATTTGCATGGGTGTTTGTTACAGATATTTATTGGTTTTTACCATCTCCAGTTCTTCACACAAATGAGCTATTTATTAACTAACTGTTACAATGCCAGGTATAAATATTAACCAAGGGAGAGATGAATTTTTACAGAGATTGACAGCTGCTTGCTAAATGTTCAATTTGATTGCATTTATAGAGGCCTTAGCTCTCTTGTGACTTGTCTTATGGAAAGAAGCATCAGCTTCAGAGCACTGTAAACTTCCTTCAGTGCCATCACTCCCTTCCCACTACCTCTGCCTTTGTTAACATCCTTTAAATGTCTAGCTGTGTCGGGGAAAGACCTTATCACTGAATCCGTATTGAGACTGCTATGGAAAATTTTCCCTTGACGGTGTCAGAAATGTTATTCAGAGTCACTCAGATAGCTAGAGCATTCATAAATGGAATACCACTCACCCTTTTCCCCCTTTAATGTGTTCAGCAGACAGGTGGCAACCCAACTGCTGAGAAATTCCTAAGTATTTATATCCTTTAACTCTGAAATTATATGAACAAGTAATAGGAAATGTCATACACTGAGTATATCAGCAATGTCCCCAATAATCAATCATCCAAAATAAACTGGATTATTATGTCTCATGGTATTATATTGTGTACTGAAAGAGCAAGTTTGATTCTTATTGGCTCTACTCCATGAGGATGCCACCAAGATGCAATTGCCTGTCTTCTGGTGCCAGCATTTGTCTCCCATTTAGACATAATTTTTAACTGAGTATAGAAGCTGTGAGGTGGCACAGATCCACACCTGAAAAATGAGATCTTAAGTTGCTCTAAACCAGTGATTAGACCCAGCATGTTTTAGAGAAAACTTGGATTTTCAAAATGAAGTCGAAACAAAACAAATTATTTTTTAATTCCTGGTTTCAAGAAAGAATGGTTTGTTCACAACTTAGGTTGGTGACTGATGTCCTACACATCAATTCAAAGAATGAAACTGGAATTTGTGAGTTACACTGGAGGTCCCATCTGCCTCAATTCCTGATGATCTTTCATCAGTTTTGGCAGCAGACTACTGCTTTTAATGGATGGGTCACAGGGCATCCTGTGAGACAGGGAATCACAGGGAATCCCAGAAAAGTGCCGCTGTGTCCATTCCTGGAACAACTCACTGCAAATACAGAAAAAAAACTCTCAGCAAAGAACATGTAGTGCCAGACAGGTTGCACTCACTACCAGTGTGGTACAGATTTTCACTGGGCAGACACAATCTTTGCAGACAAGTACCCTGAGGCAAATTTATCTGCAACACATGTATTTGGTGGGCACTTTGGGGTAATACATACATGATCTGTTCAGCACCTCTCAGGTCCAAATCCCTCGTGCCAGTCAATTTACAGGATGGTTTGCCCTCCTCCTCCACAATGTGGATTCTATAGCTGTGTTCCCATCAAAATACATTGACGTGCCATTAGGAAGCACATACTGAAAAGTCTGATTGAAAGCCAAGAGTCTCAAACTACTTGAGCATACCAGTGTAAACTACTGATGAAAACCAGGTGCCTTATGGATTGCAGAAAAGACAGATGTCCCTGAATCTGTAGTGCTGGCAGTCTGCATAAATAAATGAAAAAAATATTAAAGTTAAAAATAATTTTAAAATTATAAAGCTCCTTGGCATAACAAATAATTCATAAAAAATTCAGATGACTTTGTTTCTTAGTCTTTGTATATTTTGGCTTATACTTGTCACAATCTGGCTGCATAATAGAGAAGAAACGAATACAATACAGCCCTTCTGCACCACTCTAGAAGTGTTGAGAAACATTTAACTGGAAGTAAATATACCCTGTGCAGCTACACTGTCAACTTATGAACAGCTATGGAAAGTGAGGTATGTAATTCAGAATAAGACTCTGGGATTTTTTGAAAATATATTTGCTTTTCCATTTGTTACTAGGGATTTTGGTAGTGTTGTTGTTGTTGAAGGATTTTATCCCTTCATTCCTTAAATTACATATATATGGCCTTGACTCATTTTAGTCCCAGGCTTTTTTCACACCTTTACCAATGTAAAAAGACCTCCTTATGGATGTAAATGTGATTTGCTACCATAAAAATATCCAATTGCTAAGCACAACAACAACTTTAATCTGTCCTATAAAATCCACAAGCCTTACTGCATCACAGGCATGCCCCAGAGAGGCAAAGCAGAGACAGGATCTGAGTATGTTTTTAACACCCACTGAGATCAGTCAGATAAAATACATTGTGTATTACTGAATGATTATTGCAGTCTCTTTAACATAAAGTTAAGCTTGCTTGTAAACTTAATTTGTGTACTTGTTACTTTCATAATTTTTACAGTATAAATTCATCTTCAATAACCTGACCTTAGAATATTTGGTTTAGCAATAATAGGATTAACCTTACAGTATCTATATTTGAAAAGAACTGATTTCCTCTTGCAATCCCTGTGCTCATAACAATCTAAACACAGAAATTCATATGCTGAAATTTCATAATAGTGATAGGACTATCCTGATGTTTGACAGATAAAGCTTCAGCCAGGGACACTGATGTACTGAGATTTCTCAGTGTAAAATAATAAAAGATACAGGAATCATGACTGCTCCATGTAACAAATCAGGTTGGAAGGGGCCTCTGGAGGCCAGCTGGTTTAACTCCCTGTTCCCAACAGAGCCAACCTAACATTCAGTCCAGCTCCAAAGTTAGATCAGGTGGCTTGGGACCCTGACCGTTCCAGCACTATCTCCAAGGAGAGGGAAGCCTCTAGGCACCTATTGCAATGTTTGACCACTCCCATTCTAAAGAGCTTTTCTCTATTGTCAGACAACAAATGTCAACTGAATGAATGACAAAAAGAGTAACTTGCTCTACTTCTGCTGGCTTGGCAAGAAGGACTGGCTCATGTTGCATTACAACAGTGCCAGATCCACAGCAAGGGAAGTGTCAGGACCACACAGTAAGAAGCTGAGGGCAGGAAATTGTGAGGTAGAGCATCACCTGATAGATGGGCTCAGCCAAGGCACCTGCCTGCACCTTCCCAAGCTCTGTACACCCAGGCCGCTGACAGATGTTGGTTCACTCTTTCCCTGGGCAGCCTTGTTCCTATTTTGTCATCTCCTCTCCAATGGCTGAAGCCTTTGTTCACATGCTGTTAACCAAAGGGTGACCATGCTCTTTTTTCAGCTTTCAGCATTAGTACAACTGCAGCCTGCTGTCCTGCTGGCATTAGATGGTAAGAAGGTATTTTAAATGAATCATCAGTTTATAATAGCCATTTTTCTTAAACTGTGGCTGACATCATTTAATTGTAGGTCCTACTACAAAATAACAGATGAATAAACATATAATTTCTGCAACTTAGTAATTAGACAGGCTCTTATAACAGGGGCTTCTTTTTCCTTTTATATTCTGGAACTCAAATTACATCCACCATTTTCCCACAAATATCTCCATTGACTGGCTCACAAAAGACTATGTCCTCCTATGTTCCTGTCTAGGAAGTTCTTCTGAGCTTTCACAGCTGCTGAGAAAAAATGTCTTGGAAAGTCACATCCTCTACTTGGAATTCCCCTCTTAAAAAACCTTCTGCCCCTGTTTGATTTTGTAATATCCCACTCAGATTTTAAATGGTCATAAAGAGGCACATTCTTCAGCATAACTTTATCTGGAACTCATTATAATTTGATCAATGGCTTGAAACAATCTTTAGTGACTGGAGAGTCAACAAGCCAAATTTATATCTGAGGTAAGCACAAGCAGCTTCAAATAAGGAATGAGAAATCTGAGGCAGACCTTCACAAAGAAAATAAAACATTATATTTGCAGCCCTGTGCTTCACCTTCATTGATCTTCTCCCCTTCTTTTTGCAGACTGAATATAAACACGTTTTTAATACAATGGCGATTCTTCCCTGGCTACAAGGAGAACAAATGGCAAACTGCTTGGAAGCAGATATGCTCTTGTAAGATTTTCAACTCCTCTGCAGAGCTAAAAGACTTCTACCCAGACCTAACACACAGAAGCCAGCTTGCTCCTGACCATGGAAGGATAGTTAAGGAGGCAATATAAAAATAAACCAGCAGACCGTCACCTCACCTCCATCTTCCATCAAAAAAAAAAAAAAGACATGCTCTGAAATTTTCACATGCTTCTTTTCTCTGTAACCTGATATTTTCACCTGTCTTTCTCAACAAACTCTGCTCTCTGTTGTTGACAATTGAGCTAATCTCAGACTGACAATTTTCTGACCAGTGCATTCAACAAAATAAGACTCTGTTCAGAGTTAACGGTCTTTTATCTTAAGAATGTTACTACTGTTAGGTCAAAATATTGCTGTTCTGGGTGTTATCCACTTAAAAGTTTATATGAATGAGAGCTTATAAATGCAGGTCACTGTGGTGCTCATGCCCTTCTTTGCCACAGCAACAACAAATAGGAATTAACTTTGTTTTCTTTCCCCTTTTAGAACTCAAGTTTATTTTTCATGTCCAGTATGGGTTTGTCTGTCTTTCCCTTTGTCATATTAGGCTTTTTTTTATCGATTAAGTACATTTTAATGACCCCATGGAATCGAAATCTCTCTTAAAATCCATTTCAAAAACAATGGAGTTTCACTGGCATATTACTGTAACACCCAAACTGCACTTTAGAATAAATAAACAGCAGTCTATCAAATTCACAATATTTACGATACCTGTAAGTGTCAGGCGATGTTAAAAGTTGGCAGAAACAACAAAATGGATTATGAGAAATGCTGAAGACTCTAAAACTGTCTGAAAATTTCCTTTCCTGTGTACATATGTTGAAAAGAAAGTATTTTAAAATAAATAAATATAAATAAACTGGTCTTCATTACCACAGGTTATACATTCTCTTTCTACATTGAGACTTTTAAACTATTTTTTTGATTGTGAGCTCATTCTAGCATGATGTCAAGACAGTAATTTTGTACTTCATGGTTTATATTGAGCCAGATGACATTTCACATATCACAACTTTAAAGCATTTTATGAATGCTGTACTTTTTTATCATATCCTTGGTATTCCTCAGCAAATAGTTATTACTAGAAAAACAGGAAGTCTAAAATTTATTTAAGGCTGGTAATTACTATATTCCACATACTTTGAAGTACTCATGCAGTTAAAAAGAGGCTATGAATTGTCAAAGACCTCATACATTTTATCCTGCCCTCATAATAAACACAAATACATTTTACTTCTTATTCATCATTGGCCACAAACAAAACATGAACACACAAAGCGATTCTCCAGATAGTATAAATTAGCATAGCAACTGAAGTGTGAGATGAGCAATGATGATTTACACCATCTGTGCTTACAGCCCATTAGCAGTTCATTTCAATAGAAGTGTACCACCAGACAAGTGACTAACAGTGAGTAAGAGCAAAAAGTGAGGTGGGTGTTTATTGTGACAACTATCTTAATTTGTAATTGTGATTTTTTTTAATGTATCCGCTTTTTTGGGTTTTTTATTTAAATATTCTCTCTTTGGATATATTAGAAAGTGAGAAAAGTTACTAGTTAAGTTTTTCAGTTCCTGTAGATTTGTCTGAACTTGCTATTTCTTGAGAACAGTATTTCATTATTTTGTTTCCTGATGACAACATGTTATTATGCTCCTTTTCTGTAAATAATGTTTATTATGATCTCCAGTTTCAAATGCCTCCTTGAAACTTAATCTTGCTGTTTCATAGAGAAATGGCTTGGCCATCAAAACAGTAACTTCTTTTTCTAAGATGACTAGAATTTTTGCAAAACCCGCTAAGCTTGATAAAGGCCATCCCTAGAACCAGTAATTGTTGTTACTTCTTCCTTTGTCTTTTCACATTGTCTTACGTTATATATCTCACCTATAGCTTTTGTGTGTGTGTGTGTCCCTTAACTGCAAGCTAACCAACAAGCTTTTGTGCAAGTGCTTAATTTTAATAACTGCCTGTGCAGGTAAGTAAAGCAAAAGTTACTATTTCTTTTTTGAGATGCAAGAGAGGAGAGGGAAAAGGATTAATTAGTGGTTAGATTTGGAATTTAAGAAAATTTGGTTTATTTCTCTGATCTGTAACCATCTTGCTATACTACCTTGGATGAAATACTTCATCTCAATAACTCAATCTTACATCCACAAAACATGGTTTCATGATGCTCTTCTGTCCCACAAAAGGCTTAGAAAAATAAAGGGTGTCTCTACAAAGATTGTAGAGATACGAATAATGTACATTTCTACTGAGTAATGGATACAGTGTTTATGAAATAAGGAGTTACAGGGAAGCAGACAGCTGATGCTCTCCTTCCTTTTTTCTATGTACTTTTTTCTGCTCCAGTTCCTGTAATTCTTCTTTTCCTTTCATTGCTTCAAATCCCCCACTATTTTCTTACAGAGAATAAACATTGCTTCATCTTGTCTTGTATTCCAGCTCAAACCCCATATCTGCATCGAACCTAGACCCCTCCACTTGCATACCACCCCCAGCTTGTTGGATGGGCTGTGAATCTTGCAGTCCTGGAGAAGCTACAGGGAAGTAGAGCTATGAAAACTACCTGCAGGGTCAGACTAGTGAGGTTATTCTCATTCAACCATTTTCCAGAGGGATGGAGCTTCCAAGGTCTGATGCACACATGGAAGGGAAGAATCAATGTTTGCCCCTGAGCATTGCTACTCGCCACCCCACATCTCTGATGCCTGCATTTCCCATACTGCTCAAATCCCTCGTCTCTGGACGGAGATCTGAGATCTCCCACTGATCTACAGCCACAAACCTCTTTCTTCTGCTCTTTCCCCACCCTCAGTCCTACATCTTCTATAGCTACTGGTTTCCAAATCCTCATGTTCCCATTGCTGTGCTCCCACAAACCTGTGCTGCTCTGACTGCTGTACCCTGCTCTCCATGCCAACAAAGGAAGTGGTATCTAAAAATGCTACCAATGTTTCAACATGAGTATCTCAGCAACGCTTTTCTTTTAAATACCCTGAAGAACAGTCCGTAGCAGTTGTCTGGTACAGAAATCTGCTCTGAAAGCAGATTAGGCCCAACCTCCCCTGAAGCTGTCCATAAAAGTAATCACCTCACTTCCCAGCTGGTGACTTGGGTTTCCCCTAATCCATTTCAGCCAAAACAAAACAGTGCAGCTGACTTCTACTATTTAAACTTCTTAAGCTGCTATGGTTGACTTTGGGAGGGATTGAGTGAGCAGCTAATTTGGGAGGGATTGAGTGAGCATCTTGCAAGTAGGGAAGGAAGGTGGTAGTCTTTGGCAGAAGACAGCCATGATGGTGACTGGGAGCTGTCTGGGAATGGTAACTTCTTCAACAACTCCATTTCAGCCTATGGAGGAAGTGAGCACCCACAAGGGGATTTTAAAGCATGGTAAATTCTGTGCTTATAGTTCAATTCTCACTTATTTCACAAGACGTTTCCCTTGCAAACCACTCCTTTCAGGAAGAAACCATGATGGCCTTACTCAAGCTGTCATTTCTTTCCCCTGTTTAATCACTGCTAACTGATTAACCAAATGAAGTGCCACAAAATCCATTAGCTGGAAAAGGGACAAAAAGCTGCACTAGCTTTTAGTAATAAAGATAGAGAAACCTTTGTAAACAAGGTGCATGACCTCCTCTTGAAAGTACCCAGCTATTGCTCCTCCTTGGCTCCCAAGAACAGGAGCAGTGAGGGGTGACACAGCCACTCCTGCCAGAAGTGAGGCTTGAACAGGTAGGACAGGGGGGAGTGTCAAAGTTCAAGGGCTGTGGCATAGCCGGTTGGATAGCCACCACAATGTCTTTTGCTCTTGTTTTACCCCATATAGACACTTGTGATCTTCTTATCTCATAAGCCTCATAAGGAGGCACAAGAAAGGAGCGCTAATGTTAACTCTTTCAGTACCATTTTCTCAAATTTGAACTTAGGCCAAAAAGTCCATCACCATAAGTGTAGCAAAATACATTTCATAGAATTGCCAGACTTTAAAAACTTGGGAATGGGAAGTCAGCAGCCAGGGACACCAGCAAAGCCAGGCACTCTCTCTCTCAGATGGTTCAGGTGTTTGCCAAATCAAGGCCTGACCCTCTCCTGGTTTGCACCTGCAGTTCAGATCATTTCCAGGAGCTCTCAGAGGGGGAAAAAAAAGAGTTAAGTGATGTTAAGACTCTGACAGGCAAAGGAGTTTCTGCTCCTACACAAGTGGACATGGCCAGCTAAGGGATGTCAGCTGCCAACACACTCACACTTTGGCCACTGCAAATAGGAGGCAAAGGATGCAGCTCCTACTCTCAGTGAAGCGAGGTCTGATGCTGCTGTGTTTGAGTCTTCCTGACTCCTGTTTTGTGTCTTCAGGTTAGCAATGAACCTGTCCAGCTTCACTCTGCAGTGTTCTCCCAGATCAGACTTTTAGCTCAAGCTTGGCTGAAAAGAAAATGCTATTCTTAGTAATAATTTCAATGTGCAAAAATTAATTGTAATACCACTGGTTTTGTCACATCTTTTATTGCATTGGGAAAATAAATATCCTGACTTTATACTGAAAAATCTTTAATTTGCTGTTCTAGTACAGACTTTTCTCCATATATCTTTTTTTTAGTTAAAAAGAAAAATATTTTCAAAATATCATAAGTACTTCTTATTGTTACAGTTTTACAGTCAGGAAATTTTCGCAGTCTCACAATTTAAACAAAACCCAAACCTGTTACAAACGGCGTTAGTGAGTTGAGATGAGAAAAGGGAAGAGAGAATTGAAATGTCTTTCCTCCTCACTATACACCTCTAGCCACTGCTCCCCAATTCTCTTTGTGAGGATAACCATGCTGGAACTATTTGTTCCTGCAATTTTCTGGAATGAAAGAGCTGGGGCACTGGCCATTACCTCCAGTTTCTCTGGCACGCTCTCTGATCCCCTTCGTCAAAATGGGTCACTTCTAGCTCCGTTAACCAGCAGTTAACTGTGCAGATTTTTAATGCTGTGGGCACTTAGGGGGTTTGAGAAAGGCATCTTTGGGGCCACTGCTTTATTGAGACAGAAGGGCAAAACTGCTTTTCAGCTGCTGGAAAGGGACATGTGCAAAACAGTGAACATCCCAATGTTAATTGCTTTACCATAATTTCTTCACTGCTTTTGATCTTTTGTCTCTGTTGTGGAGCTTGGGCTTCTCTCTTCCCTGCATGCTCTGCACTCCCTCACACAGGACATGACTGTTCAGTACAAGTGCCAACAAGGCGTTCTCATGAGACAGCTCACAACTCCTTAGCATGAGGGCCTTCATCAAGGTGGTTCTTGGTCAATATTGACAGGACAAAACCCCCTCTCCCCCCATACAATTTATTGAGTTACCTTCTTCCTGAAACACCAAACACCCAAACCATTTTACTGTGAGCGATAGCTACATGCTTTTCCAATGGCACTTTGGAAGAGACAGCCACCAAGAATGTAAGGACCTGTGCAGTTAATCCTCTTTCTCATGCCGTCTTCCAAGGGTTTCTGGCACAGTGATTCAAAGCTGTCAGAGGTGATGGACTGGAGTTTGAATTTTGGTGTGCAAGCTGTCCTGCATGCCCAGCAGTGCCAGCAGTGTAATGTGCCATCATAGTAATGGTGCTTCTAAGGGAGAAAGAGGACTGCAGAATATTCTATCATGCCTGGAAGAGAGATTCATGACACACAGGACCCATGCAGCCCCTGAAGGATGTACCTTGCCAGTTCGGATTGGTACTGGCCATAACAGATACATGTCAGGCAAAAATAACATATTTGTGTGGATCTGCAGAGATTTTCACTGTATGGCTTCAGATTTTTAAATTTATTTAAGGTTATTGAAAAGTCAAAGGCCCCCAGTGTTCCACATGACCCATAGGGTGCTCTGCCCACCTCAGTGACAGGGGTTGGAACTGGATGACTTTAAGTTCCTTTCCCTTCCCTCAAACACTCTGTGGTTGTATGATCCCGTAACACTACCACAGGAGGATGTGACGCCTTCACACCCAGGCGGTTCTGCATAGCACAGCACAGAGGCACACTGTAAAAGCAAAGGCCAGGGCGGTATTTACGGATGCCCCCTCAGCTGGTGCAGGGCAGAGAGGAGGGGAGGAGAGGAGAGGTGGCCGAGCGGACAAGGCTGCGGGCCCCAGGCGTCGCGAGGCGCCACACGCCCGGCGGGCTCCGGGCCGCGCGGGGAAGGGGCCGCGGGCGGGGGGGGGAAACCCTGCAAGAGAGGCCGGAGCGGCGCGAGGGGCGGGGAAGGGCCGTGGCGGCGGTTCGGTTGAATCGCTCCGCGGTCGCGGCTCCGCCCAGGGGCGGCCCGGCGGCTGTCGCGCGAGGCCGCGGGCAGCGGGGCCGCCCCTGGGGACAGTGAGAGACACTCCACCCCGCCCCTGCCATCGCCTCCCGCCTCCGGGGCTGCGCGGCCGCGACCCCGCAGAGATTCTCGCTCACTGCTCCTCCTCTTTCTCCTTCACCCTCTCCCCCCACCTTCACCCCCCGGCTGAGTTCATTCACTGGGATTGGTTTCAAATGACGCCATCGCTTTATATTTACACCAATGACCTCATCCCAGCAGCTTGAAGTTTACTGACCAGCAAAACTCTTTTCGCTCGTTCGTTCCTCTCCTTGTGCCTGCTATTCCCGGCTGTTTGTAGTTGCTTCTGTCATTCTGGGATTCTAAGGCTTAAAAAACAAAACAAAACAAAACAAAAAACCCCAAATAAAAAGACCAAACACACATACAAAAAACCCCAACCCCCCAAACTTTTTCCCTCCTCCTGAGCTTTTCGGTGTGTGTGTCCCCCTCATTACTGTCCCCTTTTAATTTTTTCAAGCCATATTGAGAGTGGGGAAGGAGAGGTTAAAGAGAGCTCCAAAGCTCTAAATATTTCCTTTTTCTTCTCCTCTCCCCTCCCACTTTCACGCGTCTCACTCTTAAAAAAAAAAAAAAAAAAAAAAAAAAAAAAGCCGAGTATATTTTTTCTTTTCTAATTTTTAAACTTGCTGGGGCTTGGTTGTTGTTTTCGGGAGGGTCTTTTTTTTTTTTTTTTTTTTTTTTTTTTTTTTTTTTTTTTTTTTTTTTCCTTATTGAAGAAGGAAAAAGAGGCGCTTTCCCAGCGACTGGAAGAAGACAAAGTTGTTTCGGGCGGCAGCGGCGAAGCTGGTGGGCAATTACTTTTATCCTTGCCGAGGGGACAGGCAGCCAGACAGGGGTGACACAGTAAGTGCCGGAGCAGCGCAGAGAGTCCCCGACCCGGGGCCGCACCGCGGAAGCCGAGCCGGGAGGGAGGCGAGGGGCGCGGAGGGGCCGGGCCGGGCCGGGCCGGGCTGGGCGGGGAGGAGGGGGAGGGAGGTGAGGGAGAGGCGGGCGGCGGGAGCCTTCCCTCCTTCCCTCCTCCCGCATGCCCTTCCCCTCCGCCCCCTTACCTCCGGAGGAGAGCGTCCGCAGTGGACAGGTCGCTGCCCCGGCCCGGGCGGGCTCTGGCCGCCTCCGCAGGTGGTAAGAACGGGGGCTGGAGGGAGGGGGAACGGCACAGGCACCGCACGGCACCGGCGGCCGCCCCGCGCTGCCCTCACTACCTGCTACCGGCACCCTGCTGCCCGCGGTGGCTCCTGCCTCCCGTCCCTTCCTTGCCCTCCTCCCGACATCCACCTGCCTCTCCCCGTGCGGGGAGGAAGCCGGGCGCCGCCGGAGCGCGGGGCGGGAGGAGGCGCCGCCGGCAGAAGCGATAGGAAGGAGCCCGGGGGCTGCCCCGCGGGGGGCTCAGCGCTGCCCGTGAGCCGTGGCGTGCGCGGCTGCCCTGCTAAACTTACCCTGGAGCCCTAGCTGCGCAAAATGCTCAGGGATGCTTTAAAGCCCCGGAGGGCTCCCGAAGAAATGCTGAAGTTCTGCCTTCGCCTTGGAAAACGTTTAAATTGAGGCGGATGACAAAATGGAGGGCTGCCGCAGCGTCCAGGAGGGAGGCAAATTGTTAACCTGGCATCGCGTTCGCCTGAGCTCCCGGCCCGCTGGCACCGGGAAGCGGCCTGACAGATCCCCGCTCCCGGCTTTGTCGTCCCCCCACCACCCGGCCCGGGATGCGGGGCTGAGCGCGCATCACCAGGTGTATGGGATGTGCCTATTGCCGGGCCTGGCCAATGGCAGGATTTTTCAGCGGCCAAAAAACATTTGGTTACATGTCAGATGAGAAGCTGGGATTTTTAATTTAAAAAAAATTTTTTTTTGATTCTTACTTTAAGAAAAGGGAGCCCAGGAGAATTTACTTTCTTTTACCATCATTTCAGCTGGTTGAAATATAAAAACAATTTATTTGGTTTTCCTTCAAATGAAGGGTGTAGTGATAGCGAGCTATATTGTCTGACCTATGACTAATTTTTCTGTTCAAACATTCAATGTATACCCAGCAGAATAAATAGATCTGTGCTAGTTTTGAAACCTAAAAGCAAATTGAACTGTTTCTCTTTGCAGGGATGTTTGTTGGGGTTCTTAAAAGAGAAAATCCCAACCCGAGAATGATTTTGTAATCCTTGCTCTGAGATTTATGCTATTCATGGCAGTGTGTGGTTTGGTATTACAAAGTCACAACTGACCAGACAGGAGTTGGTTTAGACTCTTGTGTTTTGAGGGGAGGCGGAAAAATAGTAAGTCTTGATTTCTTTTTATGGTATTCATCCCACTGCCCATTGGAGATTGAAGCATTCATCATAGTTGTTTATGTTGGTTGTCTGGGAGTTTCTGCTTGAATGTGGACCGAAGTATGCAGCAGGGAGGTGTACATGTATTTTTAGCTTTCATTTTTAATGACCAAAGATACAAAGAATAGGGATATTCACAAGTAAATCTTGCATTTACTGAGTATGCTCATTAATATTTTGAGGATGGAATCTCTAAGAAATATCTGAGTTGTAATAAGTTCCACTTGTTGTGCTTGTTTAATACAATAGTGTTTTAGTAAATCTTAATAGACAATTTAAAAGTCCCTTTTAAAATGAACAAATACATAAAAGCAACAGAGAATGTGTCAGTTCCTGTGCTACAGATGGTAGCTTCAAAATGCTTTGGTTTAATACATATGGGAAGGTCCAGAAAAACAAACCAAGCATTTAAAAATGTTGCATTTTGTATGAAGATACCTGAGTACATTCCTGCTCCTGTAGCTCTGCTTTTGTTAGCTACCCAAGCAGATGTAATGGAATAAAATCACGCCAGAAAAACTTCTGTAGAAGACAGCGAGCTCAGTTATCTTGGTTTCTGTAAAAATGCATGCTCCTCTCCTAGCAAAGACAGCTGGCCGGGCAGGCGTGTTTGTTTTTAGCTTGGCCTGACCATGGGGACTATCGGCAGAAGCTGTGCAGGAATGTGTTAAATGGATTTCGCTGGGAGCTCTGTCTCCCAAGCCAGCCCCGGTGGGATGCCAGCCCTCAGCCCGTGGGAGGAGTTGTGGTTGTATCTGCCATGTGCCTGTGCACCTTCCTTGGCGAATCGACTCTGCCCTGCGAGCTCTGTGCTCCTGCTCACAGGGGCAGTGAAGTCATACGGAGTCACTGGCAACTGGGTGTGAGATGGGTCAGTCGCTCTTCTGCCTATCAGATAAGAGTTTCACGTAAGCCTTCCGAAGCCCTCAGGGGCTAAATTCAGGCTCTCTTTGTAAGGCCGGCCTTCATAAGAAATGTCAAATAGACAAGTTAGATGTTGATTTCTGTTACGTGCATTTATCTTCAAGTGAGCTCTGCTCCAACACGTTGGGCAGTAAGAGGTGTGTGCAGGGTGAGGGTCTGCTCCATCACCAGGGTTTTTAAAGTTCAATGCCATAATCCTCACAACTGATTCAGCAATATTCAGTTCTCAAAATGCAATTTTGCTAAGAAATACAGTAAGTACAGCGGAAGTATTTTTTCCCCAAAAGAAAAAGGAGTCAGCAGGATGATAGCTTTCACTTTGTAGTATGTCAGCTGAATTTTCTAGGACATTTTTTTTCTTTTTTCTGTAGAAGCAGTCAGGAAAGCATCATGGATATTCTTCAAGTGTTGACAGTCCTTAATAGCCAGATGGCATAGAATAGTTACTGTCAAAGGATGAGGTGTGGAAGGATTGACACATCCCTTCCTTTTTCTTTTCCACATTTTTACCAACCTTTGAAAGAAACCCGGGTTTGGTCTGTGACTCCACTGAATCTGCCCCTATGGATTTGTTGTTATGATAGTGACTAAATGCTCTTGAAATCCTGTAGTATTTTATACATGGTTGTGTAATGCTAAATCCTTCATTATTTAAGAATTTTCAAGAAGCTAATTTTCTTGGTAATAGGTGAGAAAGCGTGTCCCTAATGTGTCAAATGGTACATTCACTTTCCCTACAATTCCTTAGGGATGGCTTCCAGAATGAGCATTGTGACATGGAGGATTTCTGTAGAATATTTTAAACACCAATAAGTACATATGAGTATTGCTAGTGTTTCTATGGTTTATTTGTATCCCCCTCATAAACAAAGGGTAGTGTATCATCCTTTTTAGGGCTGCCAGTTGCATACATGGTCTCTACTTTCTGCACAAATCAAAAGCCACAGGTGATGGCTGGCCTGGTGGTATATGACAGGATGTTGTTCTAGAATAAAGCTATTAATTGACTGACGACCGGGGGTCATTTGCAAGAAGGTGAAGGGAACACTGAGTTCAGGCTGCTTCGTAGTTGTTACTTGGGGGACCCTATCCCCAGGAATTTATCACTATTGTAATAGTATTCTCACCCCAATACTAAAGCCAATGGAGATCAAACTGCCTCTGGAGTAAGGGAGGAGGCTGGGATGCCCTGTGCTTCTGCAGTATTCCTGCTGTTGTAGGACAGGCATGGCAACAGGGCAGCTCGTATCACCACTTCTCTGCTCCACCGTGTCTGATCTTCGCATTGGTGTTGTCTTGTCAGCTCCAAATAGCAGATCTCTATTATAGTTACTCTGTAAATTCCTGTAACTCCTGAAGGAAGCAAAAAATAGATATTAATGGTCAAGTTTGGCATCTTAGCTTCTAGATTTGCCTAGTTTTATCCTGAGCAGTTCTTGGTTTCTCCATGGGTAGGGCCTGCTGGCAGGTACCATGGTCTCCAGTGGGAGATGGTGTTGGGCACCAGTTAAAGTTGGGCACTTGCTCAAGGCTCAGAGCAGACCTGCATGTAGGGTGTGTGTATGGAGGGCAAGAGCAAGATGGGCATGAGTTCAAGGCCCTGTGTTTCCTTCTGCTGCACTATGTGGTCTGCTGCTGAGCCAAGAGTGTCCTACTCGGAGCTCGCTCTGGGAAGCCTTCCATGTTGTGTCCCTATGAAATGCACCAGCAGCTGAAAAAAAAACCCACCAAAATTAATAATTGGGCAAGGTAGGAAAGAGGGGAAAGAGTGTTGTTTCAGTGATGGGAGGTTTCCAGTGGGGCTGCAAGGATTCAGTGGGAACATTCCCAAGCTCCCTTCTTGCTGCTTTTCTGTGCTTTCACTGTCCCAAGCTGGAAGGTATCAAAGGAACTCCTGAAACAAGGTTCTTCTTTGAGGGGAATTTAGTTATCTCTCCGCTTTTCTGATACAATATGATACTTATGTTGCCAGTGACTTACACAGCTTCTCTCTAAGTGTGTTTTTGGAACGGATTTTTCCCTGCGCTGTATGAGTTTTCATGCTGTTCCCCATAAACTAGGATCAGTTCCTTGCTTAGACCTCTTCAGGTACATTTGCATTCTTCTTTGCTTTCAAGATGAAGATATTAACTTCTGTCATTTGTTTAGCAAATAAAGATACAAAAGTTTGTGTCTTTGTATAAAAGAGATGTGCAGAAGCTTTCATTAGTTGAGAATAAATCTAATTTTTTTTCTCCATAAGATCTCTTTGCACACTAGCCAGAGTGATGGTCTGCTAAAATTATATGAAAAAAATTCTTCATAAAATCTTAGTGGAACTGTGTTCCATTACATTAGTTTGGCAGAAAATTGACACATTTTCTAATATTGAGACTGAAATAGCATTAGCCATTTTCATTCTGCTTCACTTGATTTTTGCTTTACTAAAATGGTCTATGAATTGAGCCTGTTGACTAAATGATAGATAAGTGGCTGTACAGATACTCTCTTTTTACATATCTCTGCCTGCTTGTCTAACGTTTTTACGTTACTGAAGGCAATGTGGGAGGCAAAAAGATGGGATGGTTCTGAGTGTGTAATGTAGCAACACTGGAATGAGAACTTTACAGAGAGCATAAACTGAGGAGGACAGTGGCGACTAATTGTATGAAATTCCTTTTATGCACACGTTCTTGAGTTTGAATAACTAGTATGTATTCAGCCTGCTGGATTAGAAGGCTTTGGCTCTGCATGTGTAGCATAGATGTTGCTCTCAAAATAGGAAAGGAACTCTCCCTTCTCCCACGCTATTCTGGATAAAATTGATTCAGTGCTGCATTTTGCTCCTACTGAACCCCTAGTAAAGCATATTTAGGCTTTATAGTTCTGTTTAGGCTGAATAGTTAATAGTGTTAGAGATATAAATGCCACACTTTTAATAGCCCACGTCTTGTTTTTGCTTCTTGATTGCTAGCTGTAAGAATCATTCATCCCAGACTTTGTAGACTCAAATCCCATGCCAGAACTTCTTGGGTTTTTACCTGCAAGATGGTCCTTCCAGGGGCATGCCTTTCTCCACAGTGCATATTTCACTAAGTTTGTGCAGTCCCTCAAGCAGGACAGGCACCCATCTTCTAAACACCATCTTACAAATACATGCAAAGAGTCTGAGCTATGCTTCACAGGGCTTCTCTCAGTCATCCTGCCACTGAAACAAGCCATAATGTCAGAGGTGGATTGAAATCACCTGAAGAACAGGCATGGGGTTACTTTCCGCTCATTCTATTAATGCTACCTGGAATAGGTATAGCACCTATCACCTATCCAGTTCCCACAGGTGTTTTGTTACAAGTGCTTAGGTGTTGGGGTTTCATACCTCCCTACTTGAAAATTCATGCTTGGGACACAGTGTTTTCTCTTGCTTTCCAGCTTTGCTCTCCCTGACTTTCATGGGAGTCTGTTTGAACTCTGGAAAACTGGGAGGGAAAGAGAGGTGGAGAGGGAAGGAACTTTGTGTTACTTGTCATTCTTCTAATGCCACCATACTCAGAAGTGTCTTTCCAAATGAAGAGAATTTAGGTAGAAGCCTCTTAATAAGAACAGCTGGGGAGCAAACAGAATAAGCTTCTGCTTGGTTTCCACAAAGATTCATAAATGTTTGCCAATTTTTAAGCTAGAAGAAAAACTATTGCAGCTTGCAGCAGAGGAGTACAGCAGTAATCTTAGTGCTTTGGGTTGACATGTTGTTGGATTCTAATAAGTTTCAAAATATGCAATAGACTGAATCCAGATCAGCAGAAGGCAAATGGTGTCACCACTTTAGGAGGGCTCCCTCCATCTGTCAGAAGACCTTGTGTTTTTGTGCTCCAAACTGAGGATAGGCTGTGAAAGACTCTCTTCCCATAGTCTGCTTGGAGTACTGCATTGATGGTAAGTCTCTTCTCCTAGCTAGAGGATCCTGAACCTTCTTCCCTTTTCCCCAGGCTACTGCCGTGTCATTTCAGTTTTCTAAAAGCTCTTCAGCTTTTACACAGTGGGTGTTTGGAGGCCTTACTGAAGAAGCGTCATCTCCAGCAACTGGTCTGTATGTTCAGGAAGGTAGGGGCAGCTGAAGGCAGATGAGCACCATCCTTATAAGAGCTAGCAAACTTCATGGTCTCCTGGATAGTAGGAGACTTACAATGAAGTCTAATAAAGCTAAGAGAGCTGCTTATACTTGTACTATCTACTGGTACCTTGTTTGTTTCTCAAAATCTCATTTTTTGTTCTGGTTTTTCTTGCATGTAACTTTTCAGCTGAATAGGTCTGATTTTCCTGGTCCTTTTTTTTCTTGTCCAGCTGCTGAAAATCCCTGACTTCTCATGGCTGACACAGTGTGGGCATGCTGTCAGCTTCTCAGTCCTCTGTTCTGCTTGTTAGATAATTCATAATGTTAGAGATAGAATGCCACAGTTTTAATAATCATAGATACAGATCCATGTGTGATTACCATCCAGGTGAAAAAGCCTGTTTCCTCAGCATGGCTCACTTTGCTGTCTGCTGGGATTTCCAGGTCGACCTATTTGAAGATGCCTGAAAAATTTGCCTATCCAGCCCAGACACGATTGTATGAGTAGTCCATTTGTTGCCTGTTTCCTGTCTAAATATTACTGAAAGAAATTCATCTCCTTCAAGAAAAACAGGGATGAAAAAGAACAGGAGTACAAGTTCAAATCTCCAAGATACTGGTCCAGACAGCAAAAGAAAGTGGTGAAATACTGATTAACTATTACTGTCATTGCACATTTTCCCAATATACTGTTTCCATTAAGAGATACACATCTTTCCACCCCCTCAAATTTACAAGATTTGAATCTTTTTCTGCAGCTGAGGCTTGCATGACTTGCCAACTCTTCTGTAGGTATGACCTGTTTTGAAATGAGGAATTGTGTGGTGTGTTTGTCCCTGCTGTCTCATGTGTGGTTAAACTATAGAAAGCTGTGGAAGAAGCACAGGCATGCTGCTCCTCTGACAGCCTTCTGCAAATACAAGCTATTAATGACCATTGCCTTTCATGGGCAAAGCCAGTCTTGGCAATTGCTTTGTGCACTTCATTTCATGGTGTAACAAGCAAGCACATTAGCTATTTTTATTCAAACCCCCAGACATAAGCCAGTATGGCAAAGTGGCTATGAAATGTCTGCATAGCTAAGTGAAAATACAGCTGCTGTTTAACACTAAATTTTTGTCTTTTACATGCATGATATTGAGGGTTCAACCAATGATCATCTAATCTTTCTAAATGAGTCATGGTGAGGATTTTTAAGATTTAGCATTAAAATAGGCAGAATGTTCTTTTCAGTCACTGACTTTGTCTACTGTTTAAGTTAGCAATAGGGAGGTAATGCAGTAGGAGAGGTGGGTGGGTGGGAAGAGGGGACTGCTTCATGGTAAAGGTTCAGATCTTGGCCTTACAGAAGGCTTTGGGACTATATCTTTGAATGTGCTGCTTCATGGCTGGCACAGAAAAAAGATGGCTACAGTGACACTCTTAGCAAATGCTGGCTTGGAGAGAGGAGTTGTTTTGGGAATTTTTAAAGGTTGCCAAGCTGATTGATGGTAGTTTACCCACTTTTTTCATTTTATTTGCCTCGCCATTTTCCCCTGAAGAGGCTGTCTACTTTGACAGAAAAATGGCTTTCATAGCACGATGAATAATTAAAAAAATATGACTGTGTTGATGATTTAAGTATTTCAATATTTCAAAGCCAAGAATTTATGTCATGAATTAACTTGGGAGCAATGTTGGGCATATAAGTTTTTGTGTATGCACATGCTCAGCATATATATATATATACTTCAGTATTGACATGTGATCTCCAGTTCAATTTTGGTTAAAAAAAGAAAAGAAAGAAAACAAACCTTTCATTACAAGGTAGATGTTAGAGAGCCTAAGGAAAAAAGAGACATCACCTAATATGCTTTTTCCCTGACCTAGAACCTGATTCTGGAGTAGATATCCAGTAGCAGCATTTTTATATATCTTATCTCACCTGAATTATTAAGTGCACTTACAAGAATCTTCTTGTTATATCCACCAAAGTTAGGCATTTCTATTGAGTGCTTATTATTTGGCTCAGCTTGTGGCACTGCTTTTCTGTACAGTCATACCTTGTGCTTACTTAGCTATTTTTTTCTTATTTACCTATTTTTGTAATTTATGTCACAAAATGAGAATATACAAATCTTACTTCCTCCTTGAAATGTCTCTCCCTTTCAAATGTCAATTGTTATACATGAAAGCACAGCTGGATTAGTTCCAGAAAATAGAATTAATCTTTCTTTATGGTGAAGTAGGATGGGTGTTAAGTAGATCATTTGCCTTGGGACAAGATGTTGATAAAGAAATTGAACCACCAACATGTAACCACATCCTTCAGCTTCTCCAACAGCAGTAAAATGGGCTTCCTTGAATTCCAAATTTTGCACATTTTGTTCTGATGTATGTTTAAATGTTTAACTTGAAATGTAGTTCTATTTTCTGATGTCTGTGGACAGAGCTGTGATCCTGCTTTTACTCAAAATGCAGTTAAATTGCACTACCGTGGAAAAATACTCAGGTTTATCACTTTCTCAAGCTGAAGTTTCAAACAGTTTTTCAAGTTTCAAAAGCTGTATGTTATAAAGGTCACCTTCTGTCATAGTGGAAATACTGGAAAAGGAGGATGTGTGTAAGGAACGGAACTAGAGAGCGGGAAAGGACAGGGCACAACATAAAGAAGAGGTATTGATCAGATGTTGAGAAAATATACCTATGTGCATTAAATAAAGGAAAAATGAAAGAAGAAGGTAGAGTCAAGAGAAACTAAAAGTATTTCTAAGAAGAAGGAAGAAAAGTTCTGCACTAGTTGCACATGAAAATGACATTTCATTTAAATCACAGAAACTGTAGTTCTAATGTCTGTTCTGTCTGACAACAGAATAGGATCATTCCACTTTGGTTGGTAATGCTAGGCTTGCAGGAGTAGGTAACAGAAGAGTTATTTTCTGTGTTTATGAGAAGTCTATTTGACAGGCTGTCCAAATGAAGTCTTAATGACAAGTTGTAGGAAGTACAGGGAAAGGTGTAATTTCTAATAGGTTCATAGTAGCAAATACTACTTGTGGATCTAGAAAAATATCTTCTGGAGATTGTTAAACAGTTTGTTTGATTTATAATTCATGTAACTGAAGATATACCTTAAAACCTAGAAATGCTGGGTGAGATTATGCAGTGGCTTTTGAGAAAATAACATTGTGTGGGTTTGTGTATTTGGTCTTTATCACTAGAGATTTGTAAATATTTAGGAATGAGTTGATTTCAAACTTTTCATTATAGACCATATCTTCATGTTGAAAACTTTATGGTTCAGAGGCTTAAGCTTCAAATTACATGCTCCTAAGTCCACATAAAGACATGTCTTTCATTGCAACTGAGGGGATGGGAAGAAGTGTGGAAAATGATCTGTCTGAATACTTCTATTGTGAGTTGCTATTTTTCTTCCTGCTGTTAGTAATTTATTGTTGGCTCTTTTAAGATCTGGTATGTATGGAGTTATTCTAGACAGAAAAGAAACTTATATAAGAAGAAAGTTGGCAAATTTTGTGTTTGCTTCTAGAATATGTTGAATACAAGAGGCTGATATCCTCTAAATACATTGTAGGTACAAATGTGCCAGCTCCCCCAGGCCCTTCCTGTTTGTCTTCAAACATTTTGGAGTTGTGCTAAATGGTGCCATTGGTGGGAGTGCTTTGTAAGTACAAGTAGTCAGTGCCCCAAGGAGCCTAAACCTAAATACACAAAGCGGAAGAACAGCGGCTAAAGACTATTGACAAAGTGTCTTTTTCCAGCTGTGCACCTAGAAAAGGTTACCAGTCTGGTTGCTTGACCCAGTCCCTCTGCCTGTAGCTGCAACCCTAAGCCTGCTGCTTAGGGTGGTTTGTATGACTGTTCATACTTCACTCGAGGCCAAGTCAGGGAATAAATTCACAAGTAGCCTATTTTCTTTGTGATAGGTTTGAAGCAGACCAGAAATCCATCATACTGTTTGCTCCATAGACTCAACCAAGTGGTTGTTTGTTCCATGCCAGACCTCATATTACCTGCCTTCTCAAAATCTTAGAAGTAAGATACTTTATAGGCTGTCTTTTCCTTTCTTCTGTGTTCTGCCCAACTGGCTATTACCCTTGTTGTCCAAAAGAAGTGGGTTCAGTCAAGTAAAAGTGGAATTGGAGAACGTTAACATGGATCTGCTGAAAGTAGTGGAGCTTTCTCTCTCACGAGGATGACATAGTGTATTTCTGTGGCAAGGAACACCAAAGCCTTGCAGGTACTGAGATTCTTTCTTGTCTTCCCAGCCACTGTCTTTTCAAACTCACTCTTCTAATGGCTGTCAGGATCCCACAGTGAGCCAGAGCTGGGAACCAGAAATGCCTGAAGAATGTTTGGCTGTTGTTTACTGCTGCATTTGTTTATTCTACTTGGTTGTACAGTCAGTTTGTGACTGATGTAGATCTTTGAATCAGCTTGCTAGATTAACTTGCAAACTGGCATGAGGGAGGGTGCTCACTGCTAGCCCTGACTTCACTTGTTTTAAACTGCCATGGAATGTACCCCCTCAAGCTTGTCTTCTGCAGAGGCAGCAAGAAGTATATTCATGACAGGAATTTACCCACTGGAAGTCAAGGCTGGAGCCATTGATTCAGGCTATTAAGCTGATTGCTCTTTGTTTGCCACTGTGCACTCAAGTTGACTTGTCTTGACTTACCAGGGCTCCAGCAGTTTTGTGCTCCATTGGAAACTCTTGTCTGACACCTGACAAGTTTAGAGCTTGGATTCTGTCAGGATGCTTTTGCTCTAAAACATGGTCAGGACATTGACATATATGTATATGTGTTTTCATATATACACCCACATACAAACCATGTACATGAATGTGCACATGTGTATATATATATCCATATGCTCTCTCCAGAACTTGTATCTCATAAAGCTTTCACTCAATGTGACTTTCTTGTTGGTTTTTTGATGGTTTACTTGATAAGAAAAACAGTTAATTAGCTAGGAGAACAAAATAGCCTTGCAGATGATAAGGCTTCTTAGGCTCTTTCTAGGGATAATGAATTGAGAAATCTGGTTACATGGTCTTCATGTAGTAGGTAGTTTTACTGGTCATAGCTATCTGAAGGAGGAAGGTAAATTTTGTACATTTGGTAGGTTATGGTATATCTGTCTGATCAGAAATCATAGGCATATTGATTACTTATCTTTCAAAGGAAAGTGAAATAAAAACCTCTTCCTACTTGAAAGCATTTATTTTCTATTGTATCATATTTATTTGGTAAAATGAAAAATCTCTTTTCTGGTATGAGAATGGATAACTAGTAATGTCTATTCATTTTTACCCTGTTTTTTTTTTTTTTTTCCTTCTCATATTAACTTACATGGTGCCTCTGTGTTCAGAGTTGTCAGATTTCTCACTTCTTAATAGCTTGTGTCATCTCTGCTCACTGCTCTGGGGGAAGGTTTGATTAAACCTATAACTCCATTTAGCACTCCTATTCCTTTTCAAGTGGTGGTGTCTGATTTATTTTTAATCCAAATGTTGTATTTTTATATAGTTTCAATCTCAGTTTTCTGGGGGTTTTGAGTATTCCTTACATTTACTCTAAGTCATAGCATGGTGATACCAGAACCATGTTCTTGGAGTCCTGCCTGGAGTAAAAGGATTCTGCAGGTTCAGCTGGAGCTCTGCTGAGCACCTGGTGCTGCATGGCTGCATGGCACTGCTGTAATGGGATGGCATCCACACTGGAAGAGATGGGGTTGCAGATCATCTTGTCTTGTGCAGATGGGAATCCAGAGCATCCTACTTGTGAACCTGCCATCCCTACAGCATGTTGGGACTAGTCCTGTTACTGGTGACATTTTGTCAGCTGAAGGCTTTTGTCATTCTGGGAAGAGATTTATTTTTTTTTCCTGCCAGACCATTAAGACTGCATTTTGTTAACTTGTGCCAAATTTGCATGTGGGTTTGGCAAACCAGTCAACTGAAGTAGCCTGTCTGTCATGTCAGCACAGCTCTGCCCTTCAGCCAGGTGCAAATCTAAAGTGGTTAGTTCCCTAAGGCTTAATCCAATGTTGCTGCTATCAACAGACACATAAATTGGGGGTTTCCCCCCTCTACCACTCTACTGAGGTTTTTTCCCATATCCTCAGGTTGGGAATGGGTGCATGTGGTTGTAAATATTACATTTATCTTAACATTTAGTTTTTTTTTTTTTTACTTTTTTTTTTTTTTTTTACTTTTTGCTATAGACTTGAAAGTGAGCTTTCTAGAAAGTCTACATAAAGTCCCTTCAAGCAATGGAGTTGACATGCTCAAAGACACATGAGGAAATTTAATGGTGGCTTTGGTTGTGGGAGAGAAGGGTGGTTTTGTGTCCTCCCTCATTTCTTGCCATATCCTCCTTTATGCCTGTCATAAGGTCTGCCAGAAGCTCTGTGTGGCTACTCTTAACTAACTTGTTCTGCTACTGAAGTTCAGCAATCTTTCTGTATTTTTCTTCTTTTCTGTCATGTACAGCACTTTCTACAAACATTTTGTACCTATGCTCGAATAGCTTGCTTTGTGACCATTAGTGACCATTACGTATTTCTGTTTTCTGCTCTACCCTTAAATACTTAATCCTCTCATAAATGTTGAGAACATGGTGCCTTAGTCTTAGTTAATCAACTTTTTTTCCTTCTTCTGCTGTGTCAGTCCTGACTTAATCCATCTGGAACTTACCTTTTGCCAGCACCCTGTGTGGGAGAGGCCCTTGCAAAGAATCCTCTTTTTGCTTTCTCAGTTATTATTATCTAGTTCCTGATATCAAATTTAATTGCACTCTTCGATTTTTGTGCATAAGCTCTTAGGATTTTTCTTATATCTAATACTTTTGCTCTTTTAAAGTTTTTTTTCTTTTTTTCCTTTTTTTGTCTATCTGCTGTCACTTATACTACTTTCTGTTTCTTTACCGAGGCTTTGATTCACATTTTTTCTGGGATATGCTCATTTGGGCTGTGTAACCTCAAGAAAATGTTACCATTTCAACATAATGACTCTTTTCTTTCATGGCTTCCTGTTCTCTTTCCTTGTGAAGTGGTACGTATACCTTCCACAGCTTCCAGACTCAGCGGGGGGCTAAACATGCAGCTTTTCATTTCCTCTCCCTTCTCATTGAGGATCTTCTGGACCAACCAGTGGTGTCTAAACCACAGTTTCTGGAGCACAGCAGCATGGCAGGGGTTTTGGTGGGAGCTCTTCCAGGAATGTAGTGAACTGGTTGTGTTATGGGCACTGTCATTCAGCAGTGAGCTGATGCAAACAGTGACTTGCTTTTCCAACATATGGCAAGATCCTTCTAGTGAAGAGCAGGGGAAAAGCTTATTTCCTATTGCCAGGTAAAGAACAAATGCAGAACAAAAAAATGTCCCTTGGCATGACCTGCAGTGGTTCAATGGCTAAATTGAAATGTAGATTCTCCATCAAATTAAATTCCTCTTGTGCTTGGCACAGTGTTCCCCTTACTTCCTTCTCTAAACAGAAATGGCTGGACCCTTCCCCCTTTTCCACAGTAACTGTGTGATTCCTTGTTTAGTTTGTGGGAATTGCAAGAGCTCTGATGTTTTCCTGAATTAAAGATGCCAGATATGTAGTGATTTCTTCCTCCTTCCTGTTGTTCCTCTGCTCCTCCCCTGATGGACCGTTTTGGGAGTTGGTTTGTTCTTATTTTCCCCTAGGAGAATACGTTACCTCATCAGTTTTCATGGTAACTTTTGGTTCCTTGTGTACAGAGGGCTTCAGTTGACTTTACTACATTTTCACCAATGGAACTAAGGAAGGTTAGGCTACAGTAGAGCAGTAGAGTGCACTCTGCTTCTGTGTCAGCTGTGTTCATTTCATTTTCCTTCTGGATAGGTCTCCATTTTGAGATACACTCTGTCTGGAATGACATGGCATCTCTGCAGCCACAAAATTGTTATGAAACGCTGAACACAGAGACCTTGCTATCAAAATACTTGTTTTTTCATCTTGTTTTGATCACTGTTGTGAAATGGAATAATTAGGAAGTCCTACTCCAAAAGTAGAGAAAAGGTATTGGAGCTTGCATCTTTTTTGTGCAAAATAATACTGTCTTGTGACCCATTTATTCATAAACAAGTTGTAATGAAAATATCCTAAAATCCTCAGCTTTAGCTTGGTTGTATCAAATACTTGGTAAAACTCCAAAGTGGTAAATAACTTGGTTATCTTCTTTGTGGAGTATTAATCTTGTTTGCTTTGGCATGTGAAACCAAAGACACAGCTTATTTTTACTTAGTGTACACTTTTTTTAGAGTATCCCTTCCATACAGTATTAAAGAGATTTATTACAGAACCCAGGAGGCCAGTCACAGACCGTGGACTGCTGTGTTTGGTGGTCTCAGAGGCAAAGTTTCACCTAGGCAGTTCTGGTCAGCACAAATAGTCTTAGTACTGATGCCAAAGTCCTTGTAGACAGTTCAGCAAATAATGGTTTGAAGGGAGTGTGACAGAGATGATGGTCTCATGTTGTTTATTATGGCTTAAGAAGAAAATAAAGATGCATCAGGTCAAAGAACAGGTCTGAAAAATTACATTTGCTGCAGTGTAGATGTGAGCAGCATAGTTAAGGCAAAAAGAAACACTACTGTGCTATTAGAGAAGAAATCATGTGCCTAGGTGAGCATTTCTCATCCTTCTGTGTGGTTTGAAGTATCTTAGGATGAAGTAGAAAAATGAGAAGAACTCTAACTTCAATGTAGAAGTGTGGGGAGAAATCCATCACATAAAATGGTGTAAGAGAAGGAAACTGAAAAAGGGGAACCTGTTGGCTATAGCAGATAGCTGATTTCCTTCAGGAGGCACTGAAAATTTTTTAAACATGCACTGACTCGATTTGAAGGTGCAACCATTACCTAGTGTTGCATTTTTCTAGACTGGCCATCAGTAAATCATGTTTTCTTTCTGTCACTGCTTTTATTGCAACATGTGGTGGTTAAAATCCAGGAGAAAGTGTAATGAATGTTAAGTTGCCTGTCTTTTCAGTTACCTCTGTTAAAAGCATGAATTTATTTTTGTTGATGATGCCAACAGTTGACAAGCACAAGATGACATTTTCAAACTAAGTCTTTAACAAATAAATTCACATTTTTTTCTGTAACTTCTGGTGTAAATACATGCGTTTCTGCTTTTTCTCTTGAGACTGTATTACAAGCAGTACTGGGTTTCTTAACATATGATTAGGTTTGCTGTAGAGGTTTTAACAGAGCTAAATTTTGAGATACCTAGTCTGAGATGAGATGTCCAGGTGATTGGTTTACACCTGATGGTTCCTGACAATCCCTAAAACATTTCATGTAAACTTGTTTCTTCTCTATCAGGACAAATCCTTTGACCACTGTTGTTGCTGTGTTATCTTGGGAACTTAGTGCCACATGGTGTGTGTTGAATGGAGATTTATTTTCAGGGTGTTGGTTTTCTTAGAAAACTCAAAGCTACAACAAATGGCCAAGTCTTCTGATTGAACTTTCAGATCTGACTGTGTCTTTTTGGGTGCTAATATGTAATGCTAGGTGTTCACTGAACTGTTTGTATATGATGCCACAGCTTTATTTATCTGTTAGTGAGGATGTCAACCTCAAACAATTAAGCTATATTTATAGTTTTATAGCAGATTAAATAACTCCTCTGGATTCAAAAATTAAAATCAAATCACAGTTGATCATGATGACAATATAAATAAGGTAACAAAATTACCAGATCTTTCAGGAGGCTTAATCTCTTGTTCTTTATGGTTTAGTTGAAACCTGTGAATCATAAAAGGTGGTCCAGTGTTGCTCTTCGCCTTCATAATTAATTAAGGTTTTCTTAATTGTGAGACGATCAAAAGATGCCTATCTCGGCAAACCTGATGGCACTATTACTTCCAGGGCTGCTCTCTCTGTGGTGTTTCAAATGCTTCTGCCATGGTGGATGCATCACCATTCCTGCTTGGGGCATCAGTAGTCTAGAGGTGGATTTTGCAATTTTGTCTGTGTCTGAAACTGCTGGTAATCTAATTTCTGGGTTGAGACAGGGAACTTGCTCCTTAGAAAAGCTTTCTCAGGGATAGACCTGAATGCATTTAAATGTCTGAAAAACACAGGGGTGGGGTGGAATACCATGGGAATTGCCTTTAGCCTTGCTGGATGGATATACAGCTTGTGAAAGGCCTCAGAAGGATTTGTCCATGCCTTAAAAATACAAAAAGAAGGCACTCATATTTAAATTCTTAGTCTGGTTCTCTGTGATCATTTATCCCTAAAAAGAAACGTGAGTTCTAAGTCAGTAAATCTTTCACCTGATGTCAGTTGTTCATCAAAAGAATTTTGGATATGACTATACTTATCTAGACTATTCATTGCCCCACCTGGGAGACACTGCTTTAAGTTGTAGGTGTTACATGCGGTAGTAGGTGCCAAGTGTAGTGGAGCAGGCCATTTTACTGCACATCTCTATCTTTGTTGAGTTGGGACAGGTTGAGTGTTTTTTCACGTGCTCTTCTTGGAGCTGGTGAACTTTGTCTGTTTATTCCTTTTGGAAGAAAGACCTCAAATGCTTTTAAGCAGCTCATGCAGAGAAGGATCACACTTTTTCTGTGGTTACAAGCTCAGGTGCTGGTAACAAGAGTATTTTCATTGGGTCGGCAGAGAGAGAATCTGGTGTTCCTGGGTAGATCTGTGCTACTTAAATTGCTGTCTGAAGTAGGGCAGTTTCTCTGGGGAGTCCTTTTCTTGTTTGAGAGGGGGTAAAGGTGCAGCAAGAGGAAGTTTCTTCCCTGCTGCTTTCTTCATACCAGTCTACCTGAAGCAGAGTTGCCCTGGCTCTAAAACTGTCGTTAAGCTTCCTAAGAATACTTTTATTAACTGTAATTGCCTGTACAGTTTGACAAGATTAGCAAAGCATGAAGAGCACCTGCTACTGTTAGTTTTTTCTTTTAATGACAAAATTCTTTGAATTTGGCATAGTCTGTCTGCTGCAAACTCTTGAAGTGAAAACAGTGAGGGCTTGGCAAGCAGTACAGCTCTGGCAGGAGGATGTTTGGGCCAAGGACTCGTAGCCAAGCTCTTACCTTTTCGCATAAGATTTTCTTTAACGGGAATGCAAAGGAGATGGGACTGCGATTAAATAATTACTCCTTGATTGAGGGAACAGCCCTGAGGAAGGTGCTCATGTAATGAGCGTCCCTATTGTGCTGTGTTAGAACAAGGACACTGTACTGAGACTGTGAGCAATCATCACACGGGGGCTGGCTCATACCTGACTCTACAGACATGTGCTGAAAGGCACTATTGACTTCAGTTTTACCTGAAACACACCAAAAATCCATGGCAGTCCAGCATATGGGAAAATACTGTACTTCAGACTGTGCAGCAGGACTTTGGACCCTCATGCCCAGGCACCATCCATTTGTACCAGTGGAGTGGGAATTCTGTGTGGCCAAGTTCCCTTTTCCCATCCAAGCAGTGCATACTTTGTTTAAAGCCAAAGGCATATCCTGGGGAATACTATCCATTTTACAGATTAATATCTGGTGGCTGGGTTGATCTTCTTGGAACACTAGGGTGTTTTCCCCCTCCTTCAGTTATTCCAGCATACTTCTCACTCAATTCCATACACAGTCCCTGCTGTCTGCAGCAACATGTTTGTGCTGGTGGCAAGTTTATTTTCCATTCCTTACACTCTTTGTGTATCTGAGCAGGTGTAATAACACAAGCTTAGAGATCTCTGCTTTGTGCAGTGTTTGGTACTGTAATGGCAGCAACTGCTGAACAAATCATTCTGGATGTGGCACTCTGGGATAGAGACGCTCAGCCTAGTCCATCTGCCCTACACTGTGGATTGCCATGGAGGAAAGGTTTAGCTTGGGTATGGAAAGCTCTCTAGCTGTGCCATGAGGTAAGCTTGCACAAATAAACCCTCATTTTTATCAAGGTTGGCTTGAGAATTACACTGGTGGTTTGGCTCAGAGGTAGCTCATGAGTCTTAGGTTTAAGCATGTCCCCTGCATGCTGTCCCTGCACCAAAGCATGCATGGAATATCAGTATAATTTAGCTGCCAAACTGTCAAAAAAAACCTCTAAAACCTGCAGCCTCTTGCTTTTTCACAAAAATTCATGGATATGGCCTTAAGCATACCTTTGTTGTCAGGTGGTCTCCTTGCCAGACCTAAATGTGGTTCTCAGTAAGGTCTTATGTGGTTATGCTTTCAATAGAGTGACAGAAAGCTAAACCTTGGTAAGACTGTGCTTTAAGCTGATGATGAGAACAAGTCTAGTAAGACTGTTTTAGTCCTGGATAGGTATTGTAGCCTAGATACATTTTCTTCTAGAACTAAGTCATAGGTTTTATTTATTTTGCCTCTTCTAAGGTAGTCTAATCTACATTAAAACACAGATGTTCTAAAGAATTATTTGGATTTGTGTTTGATCTCTCCCATCTCCCAGGTTGTGGATTACTTGCCTTTGGAAGCACATGCCCCAGGCATTCCTGCTCTGACTTGATCCCAGTGTTGTGGCTGCAGAGGAAGAAGCCCGAAGAGGGTGGGAGGAGCCCTTCTCCTTCCCCCCATTCCTGGTGATCTCCGCTTCTGTGTGTGCGCTCAGCTCTCTTCCTGCACGTTTTGACCCATGCTAGAATCCTATCAGAGAAGGCAGTTGCAGTCAGGGATGAAGTCTTTGCTGGAAAAAATTTCTCACTTTAGTCTACACATCTGAAATGCTTTTGGTGTTCATTGGTAGGAATTGGCTCCTTTTATTCTGTGGTTCAAAGCACCAGGGTTAATCTTTTCATGCCACTTGGTGTTCCTGGGGAGAACCTAACTGCACACACCATTCCCAGGGGCAAACCAGTTCCAATTAACATTTCTTCGCAATTCAAATAAAGTTTAAAAAATGAGCAAGGTGACCCCAGGTAACAAATGTATCAACTACATCTATCTCTGTCATTACTTTATAAATGTAAATGTGCTTAATTTCACCTGCTATCTTTGTCAAATATGATCTCACCTGCTGTCTTTGTCACTGCTACCTAAGTCAGCTTGGAACTCCAGGAAAAGAAAATTTGTTTTACTTTAAAAGAAAAAAGTCACTGTCTTCTCATTGCATTGCAGGATGAAACTTCTAGTTCTAGAATTTTGATTAATGTACTACATTTTAAGTTGTGTCTGGAAACAGTCAAAGTTTTACAGTAACCTGGAAAACACTTTAAAGGAAAGTAATCTTCCTGTGGTGTTTTTGTGAAGGCTTTTGTTTGGGTGAATTTTTGTTTGTTTCATTTTTCAGAAAATACAAACATTTTTGTATTTTCAAACATGCTGCAAGAAGGGTTTGTAAGGAGAACATTTTTTTGAGTTTCAACTGACTTATTTGGAGAAGACAGGCAAAGTTTCAGGAACACAAACTTCACTTAAATCTTGAAAAAAAACCCAGTGAATATAAAGCTAGGTCAAGTATCAGTTAATAGCAATAAACAACTTTATAATCCAGGGAAAAGTTTGTTTATGGGAAAAATCTACCAAAAATCTAGTAACTTCATGATGACTCCAGGATTTTCTTGTCTTGGTATTAACTCCAAGAATTTGGGTGGGCAAAGTGTTCTTTCTTTGAGGCTATCTTTTCAGTTTCTTTCTTTTATCACATATTTCCAGTGGTATGACTTCAGCCAGACAGTTTCCATAAAACTATGATTCACTGCATAATTTATTACATGCTTTGAGATGTGCTTTGGACTTCTTTTCCTGTTTGGGCAGAGGGACAGGCTGGATGTGGGGATGTTTTGGAAGCCCTGGCTGCTGTTTCTCTGTCATGGTTTGGTTCTGTTTCACATCAGTGTATGTGAGGAAGGGCTTGTGCATTCTGGAGTTCATGCCCTCCCTCTCCTTATCACTTCATATTAACCTCTCTCATAAAAGATATCACTTCTCCCTGCAAGACTTGCCTTTCCTGTATCCTTGGGCACTTGCAGATGCAGCAGGGACAGCGGGGATCTGTTTGATATGCAGTTCTTGTGGACCACATCTGTTTGTTTTCTTTCATAAAGTACCTGGGATATACTGTAGTGATGGAAATGACTGTGGGATAATGTGCCTTTTCCTGAGAGTGGGATGCTTTTCTAAGGACGTTAAGGGTTCATGCAATAGCATTGTTACATGAATATGTAATACAGGTTTGAACATACTGACATGATACTTTAAAATCTACAAAAAAACCCCAAAATAAAAATGTCTGTATAAGTTATGAACACAACCTCATGAATGAGAGTGGGAGAGCCTGGGCTAGCATTACATCTCTCATAGCATTGCCCCTAGAGAAATGCTTTAGCAGCATAAAAATGGCCACTTTTTCCTCTTTTCCTTCTGCTCCAGCTTAGTGTTTATAGGTAAAGTCTCTGCAGTGGGAAACATACACCGTGCGCATCTTCACTGCAGTCAATGTTTAGTATAGATATTTAGTGACAGGCACAAACTTGAGTCAAATGGTGAGAATTGGGATTGCTAAGAACAAACTTGCAGGTGACCATTTTTAAACAGTGACCTGGTTTGTGTGTTTTTTTTTTTACCTACTATTGTATTTCTAGAGGGCTTTCCTTTACTGTTACCTAAGAATTTTAAGAATTTTAATATCATCTTTAGAGGATATTCACACAAAAACCTGATTTTGCCTGTTTGGGAGAATGTTCCTATTCAACCTGGCCTTGGACACTTCCAGGGATGGGGCAGCCACAGCTCCTCTGGGCAACCTGTGCCAGGGCCTCCTCACCTTCACAGGGAAGAATTCCTATTTCTTCTTAATATCTAATCTAAACCTATTCTCTTTCAGTTTGAAGCCATTCTCCCTTGTCCTATCACTACATGCCCTTGTAAAAAGCCCTTCCCTGACTTTCTTGTAGGCCCCCTTTAATTATTGAAATTATTGGGCTGAATTAGTTAAAAACACCTGCTTCCCACACCTATTAGTGAGTGGTTCTGTTCTGGATGTTGTGAGGAAGGTGAGTCCTAAAATGGTAACCTGAATACAGACACATATTCCTAAACTTCTAGTTAGTAAAGTTAGAGAAAATTGAAAAAATAGAAAAGGAAGGAAAAAAAACCCCAAACTGTGCAGTATTTGATGGGAAGTCATTGTAACTGCCTTGAAACTGGAGTGGCATGCCTGAGTCAGTGAAGTATGAGCTAAGAACCTGGCAGAAGCCTTTTGCACAAAGGAAGGTTGAGAGAGTCTCTCAGGAAGCCTGTGTGCTGCTAAATGTGGCATGTTTGAACATGAGACTGACATCATTGTGAGTTCATAGTAGTGAAAGAACAAAGAATCAGCCACAAATTAGACTGACCTAATTTTTAAGTCACTTATAAAAACTTAATAGCACAGTATCTTGCTTGTGCAAGCTGTTTATTTCTATACCAACCTCTGACTACTTCATTTAAACCACAAGTTAACCTTCTAAACTGTTAAAGGAGTTGTTCAAGAAGGGGGGGGGGGGGGGGCAGGTGGTGTTTGAGGGGTGCTGCAGACTTCCTTCCTTGGCTCTCTTTCTAATCTGACCTCAATTTTCACATAAAGGAAGTGATTAAGGACTACCCATTCTGGAGGTAAAAACCTCAGGACTGCTACCAAATCCCAACTCGTTCTTATTGGCTGCTCACATGCAGACTGGAAGTCTGTCTGCAAATTGCCAGAACATGTGCCAATGGTATAAGCAGGAATTTATGTAGAATGACTAAGCTATTATAAAACTAATCAGTATCATTTATTGATGTATCCATAATAGGCAGGAGGCTTGAAATCAAATGTACTTTAGGGTCCCTTCCAACACAAACCATTCTTTGACTCTGTGATTCTACTTCAGTGGTAATGTTTGTAGTGATGCAAGAGGCACAGCTGGTAACAGAAGTCATCCTCTGCCTTCCTTCTCCCATTGTACAGATGTATGTGGCTTCTCTTTTCAGCCATGCGGTTACCATGTTAGAAATGCAGCTTTAGCACTGCTGCAGGTCTGGTATAACATGATTCAAATTCAAAGAAACATTTGGCATCCTTTGGGAAAGACACACCAGAGCACGTGACTGGGATCACAGATCAGTGAGGTACCATGACTCTTCCTTCTGTTCCTGACTGAGGCCCTGTTGGAACCATCTTGTCAATTGAATTAATATTTGAAAGCAATTTTAATAAGCCAGCCATCATAATTATCTTTGTGGGTACAAATAAGGTATGAAAACATGTTCTGTTCCCAGAGTGTGAGCTGTCAGTAATCTTACACCATGGTGAGAGATTTGAGTCACAATCATCTGGATCTAGGGGTTTGTTAATTTGTTTTCTGTGCCTCATCTGCAATTCAGCCGTCACTCCATATCATAGCCTGAACCGCTCACTACTCTGAACAGCCCAGAATGGGAGGCCTCTTAGCAGGATTACTGCAACTGTTTAATTTCTGGGAACATAGAACAACTTGATTTATTTCCGCCTGTTAATTGCGAGCCATTGCTGTACAGCATATTCCTCAAAATTTCCTTTTCTACTCTCACTTCAAGATAGCTGGGCTGTCCCATGTTTGTAGACTCACTGTTTTCTGGCATCTATTCTGTTTCCTTGCCATGTAAACGTCATTTAAGGAGAAACCAAATTAAAAGTTAACTGCTGTAATGAGTAGGATTGAGCTTACATATGTGTAACGTCAATGTTTTATTTGGCCCAGCCTCCCTTCTGAAGATGCTTCTGCATGCTTTTATCACTATGTAGCATACACTGGTGGCAATATTAATTTTGTATAGAGCATGCAGAGGGCTTTAAAGTGAGTTTGACAACAGACTTAATTAACACTTTTATTAGTTTTTTTTTTAAACTTCTAGATATTTCCCTGTACAGCTGACAGGACACGCACACACTGCAGTGCAGCACTGTGTTTTCAGACATAAGCAGGAGGAAACAAAATACTAATGCTGACAGTTTAAAAAAAAAAAAATCCTTTCAAACTTTCTCATGCCCTGATGTGAAGGGGTTGAATGTGCATGTTGCCTTCCAGGAGAACTGGTGTCATTTCCTCAAATGGGTGAAAGACCAGAACGTTTTAACTCACGTTGTTCCATACCACGCAAGCAGTTTACAAGTCTCTATTCTTAAAGGCGATTGACTCATTTTTGTCATTCAGTTTAATTTAAGAGTCAATAAAAAATCTGCTGCAAGAAATTCATCCCTGCCTTGTCCAGAAGGTATTAATTTCCCTAATAGAATTACCATCATTATCCTCTGTCTTTAATCCATCCTAGTCCTTATTCAGTGGTTTCAGGTCCACCTTCTGTTTTTATCATACACAGTGACCATGAAAAGTTACCCTTTTGTAAATCTAATTTTTGGCTCCTTATTTGCAGGGCCATATTATTTGTATGTCCCCCCCCCCAAAGGCTCTCGTTAGGCAGAATGCCTTATGTTTAAAAGTTAACCACTCTCTGAAGACTCTGAGATCCCATCTTACTCTCTTTCCTGGTAAGCCTTTTAAAAAAGTAGCATGGACTATAGTAACAGCTGTGCTTGATGTTTATTTAGCGCTACTCTTCAGAGCACTCCTCTTTTCAATCTATTTCTCAGCTAAAAGATGAAAATACAAAATACAGAAATCACTTTTGTGCTGGTCTGCAGAGCTTGAGAACAGGTGACTCAGAGCATGCAGCTTGTGTAGGAGATGGAAACCTTGGTGTCGTGAAAGGTGCTGCTGTATGCCACTGTCCTCTGGAGCCCTGGCTAGCTCTGCAATGTCCCGGGGCCAATGGCAAAAGTGGGAAACTGGCCAGGCTGGGGTCCTGCCTGAGCCAGAACCTCTGAGCCAGATGCCCAGCAGCAGAGACCCCTTGGAGGAGTGACGAGGACTGAGTAAAGGAGGCAGGGGAGCCTCTTCTGTAGCGCAAAGTCCAGCAAATTTATTGGAAGAGGTGAGGGGAAGGAACGCAGGAGAGGAATGCCAGAGGGGAGGACAAGCAAAAAGAGCCCCGAGCACAGGTTTTTAAAAACTTGCCAAGCAGGCAATACAACAATACAACCAATGAGTAGCTTCCAGGGCATGGTTTCTGGGACTAAAACAAATCAGGGCAAGGGGAGGAGAGAGGATCTGGCTGAGGATTGGGCCAGAGGGTGAGGGACAGGGAACTTTCTAGAACAAAGGGTCAGGTTTGGGCTGACGGACAGGGCCAAGGGGTTGGATTGCCTTGACCGGCAGGGAAGGATTTGGAAAGTAGGGAGGGATTCTTTGAGGGACAGTTAGGTAGGTGGGCATAACACAGGGAGAAACCAACTGGAATAACTTGGGGGACACTGGAACATACCATAAAGTGACAGAACATGCAACTCAATAAACTTACACACTATGACAGCTGTAAAGCACCTGTGTCATACAAATAGCAAAGATACACTGGAATTGCAACAGCTTGAGGATTTACAAATTAGTTCAACACCTTAAGTTTTTCATTGTGTTACTTTGTTTTCTTTGTACCTTTGAAAGGTACCATATAGTTGCTGGTAGAGGGCGGCAGGTGTGGGCAATTGCTCACAATTACATGATCAGTCTTTGCCATTTGGTGTACAGGGCCAAAGTAGCACTCATTATGTGTTTTGTGGGGATAGGCAGTTGCTATTCAGTTGTCCTTTAGTTATCCTTCAGTTCAGTTGTCCTTTAGTTTTAATTTGGTTCGTGAATTAATGTGTTATATGCTGTGGCTTTGGATTTGATCGATTCAAACTTGGATTACATAAATAAGTGAAATAATTTTCTAACTTACTGTAAATTTTATAAATATTATACCAGAGACTTCATGCAAGATTAGATTTTTGGGAAAAAGAGGAGGGTGGTGATGTCCTTAGAGGGACACTGTCACATTTGACTGTTCCATCTCTCCCTGGCTTCTCTCTTGCTTGATTCTCCTTACTCTCTGCTGTGGGAGGAATCCTCTGCGTGACCCCACTGGTTGGGTTTTTTTCGCTGAAGTTTAGGGAAGGCCCTGAGCAAGAGAGGAGAAAAAAAGGCTTCAATTTTTAATTCTGGAAAAGAGAAAAAAGCATTTAAATAAGGCCTGAAGGACTTCTTATTTGCCAGAAGTGAGTATAAAGACAAGTTTATATCCTTCTGTAACTCAGCCTAATTGAAATGATGTATATTTATTTTTCTAAAGTCAGCGGAAAAATCCTGGCCTCTTAATGATGGAAGATTTTTTAAAAAACTTTCTTCTGAGCACAAATAGCTGAAGTTTCCACTTTAAACATGGGTGGCTCATTCATTTTCACTTAATGGTAATATGGTATCCTCTCTCTCTCTCTCTCTCTCTCTACCCCTCCTTACCACCAAGACTGAAAAGGTGTGGGGGGGGCAGTATATAAAATGTTTCTGAAAATTACAGGAAATGTCTTTTCCTTAAACAGCTTTGCCAGGGAATTTCCAAATGCTTAATGCTTATGGCTGAAGTTGCAGCAGATCAGTCTTCAATCATGAGTGGATCCTGTTCTTAAAATGCGACACCTCCTTCCAGTAAACTATGTTGAAATTAAGTGTATGCTTTGTTTCTCATCTGCTCTTCAGCAGAATTAATCATTCTCTGTGGTGAAATAAGGGCTTTTGGGGGCTGCTTTAAACACTTGATTTACATGTATTTATTAAAGTGGGGAAAACAGAATATAGTGTCCTGAGGTGAGAGCTGGTTTATTTGTAAGAACATCAGAGAGGTGTGGCTGGCAGAAGGAGTCATGGCATGGCATGGATGGCACAGAGAGGCAGGTACTAGTGAGCATGAAGGCTACCTGACAGCTTTCAGGGGGATTTCAGGAGCTGCATGTGAGGTGCTGAGGAACAAAAGGGGAGATACTTTTTATCTCAGGACTTTCTTTCCTTGGGCCACCACAAGGTGGTCTCAGATCATAGGACCCTGTCTCTAGGCAGAGCCTCATCAGTGCTGAGCATTAGTTTAGTGTTAATTTCTGGGATGAGATCAGAAAAAGGGATAGCAACAAGTACAGTGAGTAGAATGGTTTTTCTCTTTGTTCTGTATTGCCTTCTGCCAGGCTTTTTCCACTGGATTATGGAAGGAAGTAAGGGAGGTCTGCAGAGCCTCTTCCTGAGGCTCAGAAAGGAACGAGAATCTGGAGCAGGAAGAGGGGAGAAAAGGACCTAGCCCAATTTCAACAGATCTTATCATCCAGCTCTCTGCCTTGCTGCTCTCGCATACATATGCCTACATACTAATGATGGAAAAGAGAGGATCTCCAGCCTAGGTGCTTCCAGGGAAAAACACAGTCAAGTCAAATTTCTCCCAATTAAGAGCCTAGTGAGCAAAGCCTGTTCTGGGTTGTAACCTCAGTATTGTCGGAAGGCTTCTCACCCCATGTTCTACTGCTGCCATTTGCCTAAAGACAGAGAGATGAATGATCCCTGTAGTTCTTTTCCTTGTGGGATGCTGTGGGTTTTCAGACTGTTCACCATAACATGCCCAGCCCTTTGCTGGGGTAGCTCTTCTCAGTTGTCATATCCTTTACTCTGTGCTTCAGAGCCACTCCTGGATCTCACAACAAGGCTCTGCTTGGCAATAGTTTATTGTCATGGTTTATATCACAGTGATTAAGGGAAGCTGTCATCTCTTGGCAGCCATGATTTGAATCTTGGGTTTAGCTGCCCAGGAAACAGTTTGATACTGACACTGATGTGTTTATCTTTGCTTCCTTGTGTAAAAGTTGCAATTTAATTTGTTCCTGTTGGAACAACAGGTGCTTTGGGTAGAAGTTGTATGGGTATGACTGTGTGTAATGATTGGTGATGCTAGTGTTACCAGTTTCCAGTGCTGGCTTTTTTAGAGTGTGGGGAGGTGGGCTTAATTACACAAATGTCCTGTTTCATTGGTCTCTGTCCATGCAAAATACAGTTGTATTCACACTTACTTGTGGCAGTATTTCACATTAATAGGTACTGATGAAGAGTTTGTGAATTTGTTTAATTCCATGCAAATGCATCACCTTTAATGCTGAGTTGTACATTGGTTTTCTAGCAGTGAGATGGAAGAGTTTGGAAGGCTATCACTGGTTGGTTTTTGTTTGTTGTTTTTTTTTAAAGCATCTCCAACTTTTTTTTAAAAGTTTCAATTTAAAGATAGTAGAGGGATTTGCTGTGGTGGTTTTTTTCTCTTTTCTTTTAGAAAATCAGTGTAGCGTAACTTTCTATTTTGGACCCATTCCGTATAAAGGAATGCCAACGTTCATAAATAACTTCTCACCTAGGTTTTAATGTGTTTGGGGGAGTTGTACAGCAAATGACTGCACTGAAAGTGTAAAATCCATTTCCTGATTTGGGCCAGGGGGGTGTTTGTCTGGGGTTTTTTTGTGTTTTTTAATCTTGTAATAAGGATTTTATTGCTGTTATTATTAATATTATAATTTTCCTGTGCTGACGTAATTCCTTCTGCTGGCCTTTGTATGTGGACCACCTTCTGTCCTGTTCAGGCCATATAAATTGTGACTTAAATGTAGGTGAGTAACAGCTTTTGACATGAAACAATAATGAATTAATAAAAAATTCATACTCCAAAATTTTCCGTTGTTTTGACTTGGAGGTCATAGAGGGAGAACCATTTTTTAAAAATCCATTGACACTTTTCCTGGTTGTCTAGTGTCCCAGGCAATAGTAACCTAAAAATGTAATGTATTATAGTATATGTTTGAAGCAGATTAAATAATCTCTCATTCTGGTTGCTGCAGACCTATATGCTGTGAACCTGCAGTGAAAAAGTATTTTGAAATGGAAAGAGCTTCTCACTCAATTGGGTGGATAAGAGAGTCCCCAGATTAAGTCTGAGTGTCTTTTGAATAGAGTGATTTAACATATCAACAGCATGTTCAAATGCTTCCCAGGAGGCCATGTTCTGCCAGTCAGGTTTCCCTGCAGTCACACTTAATAAATGTTTATTGTTTCACTGGGAATGTCAAAGAGATTGGCTCCTTGGTAAAAGCAAATGATGATAACCTGGCCTATTGCTTAGAAATGGTGATGGTGCATGGATGATATTTGCAAGAACGTTGCAGATGTTTGAGAGCTATGCTGAATAAGTCACCAAATGTGGTGGTTTGGTGTGCTTTTTGGTTTTATTTTGAAATAATACAGTATATTATTTCAAATATGATTATTTGTGTGACAGAAATGGGCCTTCTAAGTGGAAGGCCCATTCCTCTCGCTTAGCCCAGCTGTCTCAGAGTGCCAGTGGTAAAAATGTTGCTGAGCAGTAGGTGTAGAAATAGAGTGAGCTTAAAGATCTTAACTGGATGTCTTTTATGCAGTGTATTCGTGGGAGGTTGATTTCCTTTCTGACTCTCTCTGTGTCTGTTTTCACATTGGTGAGCACAAAGAAGTGGGGAGACTTTTCTTTAGAACTAGTAATCAAAGTTGAGTGATTAGTCAAGCAGGATGAAGGACAAGAGTACTGAACAGAAAATCCACCTTCATCTATGTTTTTTCCAATGCATTACACTTGCTTTTCTCATGGTTGAAGAGTGCGTAATCTAAAATGCATGTGGCTGGTGTTTCTACAAGGAAGAGAAAATTAACACTATGCATTTTGACTGCATATATAGGATAAAAGTACAGGTATGTTAGAAGTATGAGAAGAGGGAGCACCCATAGATAAGCAAGGGAAAAGAGGGTGAAATTTTTTAAACTACTTCTTTTTTATGGTACATGAGTGACATTAAAAAAAATTAAAATCTATGTGTTTCTATTTAAGTGACTTTCTCGGCTGCTGTCCAATCTTGCACCACAGTGAAGAGTGCTCAGGGAGTGGTGGAAACTGTCTGTTCTTCAACCTCCCTGCCAGGAAGCACGAGAAAATTATGTTGTTTATGAGATAGTGGCGCTTATTTGAATCATCCAAAAAGCCCAAGACACCCTCATTCCCCTGAACTGAGGGAATGACATGAGCCCTTGTTAACAAAGCTCTTTGAATTGACTAGCATTTGTTACCTCACTCCTATGTGTTCTGCACAATGGCAGGTAATACATACACTTCTCTAACTTGAGCTACTGTTTTTTTCCTTCAGACTTTGCACTTTATTACATAGTTGTTGATCTCTGGAATTTACTGGCTTGCTTGCTGAATTCAAAAGAACAGCTATTCCTCACTTTCAATTAAAAATTTTATTTCCCTTGTGCTCCATAGACACTCTGTGTTTCTGAACACTGACTAGCATCTTAAGCAAGGGTTGGACCTCTCTCAGCTGTCACTTAGACTCTCATAGCACTGGGAAAAGGAACCATCTGAAACACAATTTATTTCCATCTTTTTGAGGCTGGTGAGGGAATGCTGTGCCTGTCATAGGTGTTGGCAGAGTGGAAAAGGTCCTTGCAGGAGTAGGAATTCACCCTGTGGTCCCTGGATCTGGAGTTCCTCTCTAGTTTGTGTATGCTTGTTTGTCCAGTGTCACGTGCGGCTGTGGTAATAGGGTCTGGTGCTTGTGGTATTGGCACCAGCTATTGAACCACTGGCCACTCCCAGTAACACTGAAGCCAAATACCCCTTTTGTAACAGCTAGCAGTAGCTTGTGTCCTGCAGTTTGGGATGTTCTACATTTGCATTTTAATTTAGCTTTTCAGTTTTTCTTTTACAAGGGTGCCCACCCTAAGAATCATGAAAAGGACTCTAGGGGATGATAATGTTTTTCTCATATGTACATGTGTTTGCCTGTTGAAAGTAGAAAAATACACAGTTTAAAAAACCCCAACTCTGTCAGGTGTTTGAGCTGAGTCCATAAAGGCTGCCCATCAATTCTTTATTCAGGTGCTGTCAAGTGATTTTTTTGCATGACGTGGGAACACTGCTGCAGGCTCCTGACAAAGCAGGCATTGGTGACGTAGCCACACATTTATGACAGCAAGGTTCAACTTCAAGGTTATCTTCTTAGGTGAGGCAGAAGTCTTTCAGAGATCGTAGCAAGGCTTTGAGAAGCTCTTTGCTAGTTCCTTAACTGGAGTAGAATTAGACACTCTTGTTATGAGAGTTTTTAAACTATATTCCTAACACATCTGCCTCTCATCCCCAGATATATTTGAAAGATGTGTAGATGTGGAGCTTAGGGACATGGCTTAGTGGTGGACTTGGCAATATTACTTTAACAGTTGGACTTAATGATCTTGGAGGTCTTTTCCAAACTGAATAATTCTGAGATTCTGTATGAGCCAAAACCTGAGAACTCAAACAATCATCCTGTTGTGATGGAAAGGAATTGCTTGGAGTCATAGTGATAGCAGTAGAAATTAAAGGAGTGCATACAAAATGTGATCTACAGTGACTGAAAAACCATCCACAACCACATAACCAAAAATGTGGCACTTGCTTATTTCACTACGTCTGAACCAGTTGGGATGGGGACAGGAATCCCTGAGACAAGAAATCCTATAGTTCTGTGGCAGCATTAAACATACATGTAAACATTAGTAATCCACTGTTGTTTGTGTGTAAGATAGTAGGAGGATTGTTGGTTTGGTTCTTTAAACAAGGAAAAGCTGTAAAGGTACTGGGCAAGTGTAGAAGAGATCTTTTTCATTTCATAGTGAGTTAAATGTTTAATTTTCTTGTTTAAAAGTGCCAGTGTTGCAGTCCCTCTAGAAGGAGGAAGCAGCCATGCAGTGTCCCTAGTGGGTACATGAATAACTCTTTGGGAGATTCTCATGGCTCAATTATGGATCACTTTTCATAATCCTGATTTCACCCTGTGACTAGATGGCTTCCTAGCTTTAAGATCAGCAGCACAATGGCCTGTTTGGGGCAATGCACTATATGACATCATTTTATGAGACACTATAATACCATTGAGAACTAAGTCAAAAGTAGAAAGAGAACAGTCAAGAAATTTAATTTTATCTGTTTTACAAATGCATTAGAAATTAAACAGATGTTTCAACACCTCATAGAAGCTGAATGATAAGAGCAGTCATGAGGAATGGGATGAGTGCTCAAGTGTTTACCTAAAGCAAGAGGCTGCCAGTTCTTCTTGTTTAGATAGGTCCTAGGGAAGACTCCCAAACACTGATAGTTCCAGAAACTGAGAGAATTAAAATAAAAACCTGTATTTCATAAAATGTTGCTTCTCCCCAGCACCACTGAAATGTTCCTGTCAAAATAGGACTTCAATTGAAATAACTCAAGGTGACTTGATTACTGTCAAGTTTATTGCCTTCAAGTCTTGGACAGTATCCTTCAAGGTACTTGCTATGTTAAGATAATAGGGCTATTTTAAAGGATTCTTGACTGAAGCCCTCTTGCCCTATGTTCTTCACCCTGTCACCGGATATGACTGGTTTGAGTTCTTCACAAGAGTCTTCTGAAACAAACTTCTGTTGTATGAAAGTGAAGGCTGAGAAAGCAAACAGTAAGCGTTTAGAAGATAAGAAGTATACCTAAACTGAAAGTTGCAAATTAAAGATTAAGCATTTCTAACAGCATCCGTTTTAGAGTTCTGTACTTTCTCAGCTACTATATTTTCCTGTTATTACTTGGGCATTAAGTCAGCAATTTATTCATCAAAACAAACCGTCTAGTTCACGAAAAAGCTGTCTAGCTTGCAAAGGAGCTGGAGCCAATTCCCACTAAAGCCAGTGGAAAAGTTTTCATTGAGTTCAGTGGATTTGGTATCTGGCAACCTTTGATGTGAATAAAAGAGAATCAAAATTTGTGACAGGACATGATAAGGAAAATTTTTTTAATTACAGAATACTATTTTCCAGTGGGGGACAAATTTGACATAACTATCAAGATTCCTCTTCCCCACCCAGCCTTGCAAAATGTCATTTTGATAATCAATTGTCTTTTGATATCTTCCTGAGACTAGTGTATAACAACTGCTCTTTGAGGGGGAGTACACGTGCCAACCAGGTTCTTTAAAACATTTAATTAAAACTTGGTATGGTATATTTTCCAATATTCTTACTGTAGTTTAGGGCAATGTGCATTTCACTGCTATGTGCTTCCATTTACCTGGGCAAGCTTAACAGCACTGTCACAACAGTATAAAATCAGGACAAATGGAAGATCACATTTTGTCAACCTAATGTCTGTCTACATGGAAGCGGATGTTTTTTCTTGTATTGCCACATAAAACTCATGAAACAACTTCAGTTTCCTCTTTTGGGTTGTTAATGTCAAGTTTGTACTTTTTGCAGAATTTATTTTGCTTAACATTGTGTAAATGTAGATTTGTACAATATATCTGAAGAGTAAAACATCTTCGGAACTGGGATTTCCCACTGCTAAATGCAACTGACCTGTTGGTATAACAGGACTTTTAATAGAAATCTATTGATAGTTAGAATTCATTACTTCTCTTGCAATTAAGGTAAATAACAAACAAGCATTTCAAACAGAAGCAGCTAGTCAACACTATAAAATCTAAGTTCAAATGTGAGCTAAATCCTTGAAGGACGTAGCCCCGTGGTGGCTCCTTTCTAAGGAGAGTTCCTACAAGGACTTGTGCCATCAGAACGGGTTTTGGGAGACTCTGAGGAGCCTAAGGGCAACTGTGAGGCAGTGGTACAAGGAGGGGGCTAAAGTTGTTGGGGTTTTACTGCTCTGCTGCTGCCACTCTTTCAGCTGATGTTGTTCAGATGCTGTCAGGATCTAATTTTAGATAAATATAGTTTATTTGTCAGAATCTAATTTTAGAGAAATATAGTTTGTTAATAAATAAAGATTATTTAGCATGAGTGCTGGGGGTTACACACCTCACATAAGCATCACACAGCTCTAGAAAGAACAGAAGAGTGTTCACTGCTTTACCTTCCAGTAGTGTGAGACCTCATCCATCTCTGGTGATTAATTCAAATAAAATGCTTGTGTCCTGATGTGGCACCTTGTCTGGGTTTCTATTCAAGCATTTCCTTCAGAGAGGTGGATGTAAGTTTGGTGCTTTCTTTTGTGTAGTTTCAGCTCCCCAACTCACATGCTGTTTTGTGAAATATTTTCCAAGACATTAAACTTTAAAATATTTAATATTTAAAATGTTTAAGTGCTTTAAAAACAAATTTTATTTCTTACTAGGTGGTGCAGTGCTGAAATGCATTTAAATAGTTTTGCTATTGAAAGGAATACAATGATTTAGGGCAGCATCTCTTAATTATGTTCTAACAAAGTCTTGTGAAGAGGCAGAGCTAGTGGCAACAAAAGTCTGCAATTAAGGCAGAGTATGTTGCTTGAAATACAAGATAATTGTCCAGGCAAGATCATTGGAATGGATTCAGAGGCTGTAGTTGCCAATGCTCTCTCTCTCTCTCTCTGGCGCATCCAGCAGAGAGGAGAACTCCTCAGGAATGTGTTTATTCCATGTGTGGGCCCACTGTACAGCTAAGACTCAGAGCTGAATGTTTTGTTCTGTGAAGTTTTGTGGCCTCATCTGGTTTGTGGTTTTTGTTTTTTTCATCTTCCTCTTCTTACAGGCTCTCAATCTGGTGTAAAGCTTCTGGGTGGGAGCAAAGGTAATGCAGCATGATTGATGATGTAATGCAGCAGCAGCCAGAAAGCATCTTTTGTGTGAATTGTGAAATGGCTACTCCGTAGTCATCTCCCGATGAATCAGACGTGAGGGGCCGCTTTGTGGAGCCAACCCGTTGTACATCAGCTAGAAGCAGGAGGAGACGCTCAGTTCAACAGCTCTTTCTGAAAATGGATTTAACTTTTCTTTTGCCAGTCACTACCAGCATGACCTCATACACTTCCAGTACAATGGTGTGGCTAAGCCTTTGAGTACACATCATTGAAGCAAATTAGAGAGGGCGGTGGGGAAAGAGGCCTCGTTGTTGTCATGGCCCATGAGATGATCAGGACCCAGCTCATTGTCGCTGAGAAGTTGGTGGCTTTGCTGGAGAGTGGGACAGAGAAGTTGCTGCTGATTGATAGCCGCCCCTTTGTGGAATACAACACCTCCCACATCCTGGATGCCGTCAATATCAACTGCTCCAAGCTCATGAAGCGCAGGCTGCAACAGGACAAAGTTTTGATCACAGAGCTCATTCAGCATTCAGCAAAACACAAGGTAGGGGTCATTTTCCTCTTATTCCTTGTATTTGTTTAAAAGAGTGGCTGGAAAGCAACTTGTAATAATTTTTCCTTAAGTATTTAATTAAATAAAAAAACCCCAAACCAACAACCAAAACTCAACAAGATTAGAGGACTGAGTTTAGCTGAGATGTTACCTGATCAAAGAGGGTATTGGTTACTATTGAGTTTATCATTGGGATTCTTTGTAGAATCAGTGACAGATTTAAAGGGAGGGATTTAGAAATTACTCAGAAAGAATGATCTCAGGATTCTTGCTTGTCTTGCAAAGCAGAGTCTCTCAAATGTATGTAATTAAGGCAGGAAACATTCTCTCCTAAACTTTGAAGGATTCTTGGGGGTCTGTGATGGTGGGGCTTGCTTACGTCATTTGGTTTGCAAAGAAACTGCCTCTGTCAGTCCTGCCTCCTACTTGCTGTTTAAAGGGCTTTTCATGAGGGCAGTTTGATGAATTTTCGTGTTTGTTTTGTTATTTGTTTATTTAGGAGGAGGGGGTGTGGTTTTCTCCAAATAGTGTTATCGGTGAAAAGAAAATAGCTATGCTGTTTAAAATTAATATGTATCTCTGTATCTGTGTCTCCTCTGTGTGTGTGTGTGTATCTCTGTGTGTGTGTGTGGAGGGGATATTGGGGGTTTTTAATCCATTGATATTTGTTTTACATGTTTTGGGTACAAAAATAATCTACTGTGTTCTTGCTTTGACATGTTAAAAATGAAGCTTTTTATTTTATATATAAAGTTGTGCAGGTAACCAAAATGTGTGTGGCTTAGAGGCAGTTTAAGGTCTCTTTACTGTTTATGTACAAAACCCGCAGAAGCAGAAAGTGAGGCAGGGCCACCTTCTCAAAACCTCAGCTTTTAAACAAATTCACCAGGCTAGCTGAAGGTAGAGCAATTCACAAGTGACATAAAACTACCAAATGATAAAAACTTGTGGAGTGGGCTCCAACTTGCAGTAAATAATCAATTTACAAACTCTCTAGGGAATTAAATCTGAGAGGCTTATGAAGTATAAAATAAAAACTGTTTAGTGAACAAGTGCATAAGAAATCTATATATCTGAACTGCTTTTATAGCAAATATGTGGGAACCCTGATGGAGGTGATAATGTGGTGCTTTTAATCATCTTCCTCCTTCCTGTTTTACTCTGAGTTCCTTGTGTTTCAGATTGAAATTGATTGCAAGCAGGAACTGGTGGTGTATGACCAAAGTTCTAAAGATGTGACCTCTCTCTCATCTGACTGTTTTCTTACTGTGCTCCTGGGTAAACTGGAGAAGAATTTCAGCTCTGTGTATCTGCTTTCAGGTAAGATGTAACAAAAGAAATTACCTTTCAGGTGACATGTACCAAAAGAAACCTCTGAAACACTTGCATAAAGAGAACAAAGAAAATGCTGTTGGTATAGCAGGCCTGTACAGTTTTGCAAGTGCTGGTATAAACTTCAGTTACAGCAGAGACTTTTCTGTAGTTCTTTTTGCATATAGTGACATTCATAATACACGCCGTGCTTAGAAATTGCATCTTATGGGGGATATATTACACCATTACTCTGTGTAAATGGAAATGGAGCAATGCAGATGTTTTTAGATGCATATGTCTTCTACTTTAGGGTCAAAAATAGTAAAAAAAAGGGCTACCCTGATTTTTTAAATATTGTACATGGTAGGAAGAAAATCTCTTCCTTACTGAATTGGTAATTGCTAAAATAAGAGCAAAGGAAACGATCTCCCAGAGTTACAGAGATTAGTTTGTATGACATTTTAAACTTCAGCTTCCTAAGTGTTAGCACTTTATTTAGGTCTTTTCCTTCGCCTTTTTTTTTGTTTTTGTTGGGTTTTTTGTTTGTTTGTTTTGTTTATGTTTTGTTTTGTTTTTTATTTTAAATCCCAGGTCAAAGCACCTATAGAAATTCAATTCCTTATAATACAGCATTTGCTGCTCTCAGCATGTGCTAGTGTCATTATTTCTGTCATGGAATAGTATACAGTGTTCACAAGAAGGAGCAAGGAGGGGTATGAAGTAGATCCAAAGCTGAAAGAAGAGGGAATGACAAATTTAAATAGGAAATCCATTGCAGTGACTGGATCAGTGATCTAATGAAGTGTACACCTAGTGTCTGAGAAATGCTGAAACATAGTGACTTAATAATGGTGAGAGAAAGGAAATAACTCCTGCGAGATGCTTCCTCTTAGCAACAGGGTTTCACTACAGTTTGTAGTGACTTCACATGACAGAGGTTGTGGTATTGAGAGAACTTTTCTCAACTTGTTTTGAAAGTGATTGCAGAAAAAGTGAATAATTTCTGCACTTGGACATGAGTTTGGTGCTCATGTGAGCTTTACTTACAGTAAGCCAAGTGGGTTTTGCTTTGGCTAGGGTTGGTAATTTTGTTTTCTTTGCTGTCTAGGTAAGAATTACACCTGTGGGTGGTGGATTACAGTATTAGATTAAGTAACTCTTCTTACATATGAGCTACCAAGAATTGTGTGGTGTGTAGGCACAGTAAATGCTTAATGCAAAAATATGCTGAAATAAGTGGTTAATGCTCTCTTAAACTGAAAATTGTTATTTGAAAAATAAGCCAGTCTAGAAACAGTTAGTATCTCCTCAGCAATCCTTTTATTGTTCAAATTCCCAATTCTGCTCAGCTGTCCTGATGGGTTTTTTTAATAACCTGAAACAGATTACAGCTCCAGGCAGGAATCAGACTATCCTCAACTTAATTTCCATGATAGAAACACATCTCTTACAACTGAGAATTGGACCTCATGGCAGGGAGGTGTTGGGGAGGGGCCAAGCACAGGAAAGTGTCATGAGCTTCCCTTCCTCACACTGTCCTCACTTGTGTGAGACATGTCTTTGATCTTCTGTCTCATATGCTGGACCCTGTGAAAGAAGTGCTCTCAGACTTGCCTGTGGCTCTCGTAGGAATGCACAGGACCAGGAAGGGAGTGTTCCCAGCTTTCCAGTGCATCATCTGGGCAATCACCAGTTGCATGTATCATAATGATACTGGGAGAAATGGTTTTCTTTTCATTTCCAGCATGTGGTCATTTTCTGTTCAAGATGAAAATGTTACCTAAACCACAAGCAAGATGGTAGTATACACGAGCTGAGGTGAACTTAGCCACACATAGCTGGTAAGGGTTAGTTTGGTAATCTAATGTGTCAAAATCCTCCTTAGAAAAAGCAGGACATTTACTTTAGCATGTCTAATGGCAAAGATCAGTTTTGAGAATTTCCTCTTATGCTTGTGTACATAGCTAGGAAGGGGATATTTATGAATGCAGAAACAATTTATGGCTTTAAAAGCAGTAGAAGAGGAGAAAAAGAAAAAAAGGGAAATATAAGGAAATTATTTACTACTGATCTATTACAGTAAAGTGCTTATTTCATGTGCTTTTTTTTTTTACATCTGTTAAAAATCTAGCTATTCAGTGCACACACAAGAAACCTTTTAGGATGTGGGGTGAAGGAGAATTGGGTAGATTCAGTCTTGCGGAAAGCTCCTTGGAGTTTATTGATATGTGGCTGTAGGAAACTAGATAAAATATGTTGTCTCAGCAAGGTGATGACGAACTCTAATAAATGTTTATGTCCCATAATGAGGGCAGGGGTCCATGTACTGTGTAAAAAGAAGAACCTTTGGACTTGAGTTTTCCATATGCCACTAAATCTGGTTTATTTAAAATAGTGACCTTAAATAAACATTTTGGGGTAGGAAAATATTTTTTGTTGGGATAGAATAAGGAGTATTTAACAAATATCTGTAATTCCTGCCTCTGTTCTTGTTGAAACTCCCCATTACTGAGCACTCAGTAAGGTGTTTTTTTATTTAGGTTGTGCATAAAGGTGTGCTCTGCCCTGAAGGTTGTTTTTGATTGAAGTAACTATTGTAAAGATCTCAAAGGAGCCCTTACCAATTAATTTAAGATCTTGATATAACCTCATAAAAATATTTATCATTTGGTGAGGAATGTTTTCAGGAATTAAATATTCCATTTGGTACATAATTTTTAACAGTGCACAGAATACTAAAATGTGGACACCAAGGGTTTAATTTTATTCCCATCATGGCATCTTCTATTCTGACTTAAGTAAGATGTAAACACAGAGATGTCACCTGATTCCTTCTCATATTTTGAGAATTGGATTTACTTGCAATGGAGTCCTTTTCCTAGTTAGTGTTATGATTTTCCTGCTTGCTCTGCAGAAAAAGTTAGGAGAGACTAGTGATTTTTGCTTGAATGATCATTATTACAGCAGTAAACATCAAGAGTCTTGATTAAATTCTATTCCCCTTTGTGAATGGAAGCATTCATATTCTACTTTCCTTAAATACTTGTTCTCCCCTGCTTTTAATCTGGCTTAGTTCTGCTCATTCAAGCACAGATGCCTTCATGACAGTTACCTTTTAAATGTTTCCTGTGAAGAAGGTGAAGCCCAGCTTTTTATTTTGTGTTGATTTTTTTTTAACTATTTGTGTGTTGTGTGTGTTCAGAACACTTTATCTAAATGGAAGGCGTTCTGAAAGACAGGAAAAAACCTAAACAAAACCCTTCTATATGTACAAACTGTCATTAATAACTATGATATCCTAACACTGAAACACTGTGTGCCTCCCTCTCAAAACAATGGTTGGTAGGGACTTGCCTCGTAATCTCTTCCTACTCTTCTGCCCATGAAAAATATCAGTATTAATGTGATGTAGTGAATTCTTGCTTCACTAGAGCTCTCTGACAAACTCCTGCAGAGCAACAAGGAGTAATAAGGAGAAATAAATAAGTTATTGGTTTTTTATTCAGTGACAAATGTTTGGGTCATACGCAGTGGACAGTGAAGGGCATCATAGGCAGAATGTGTTCAGTGAGATTTGACAAAGGTCCTGGAAACAAAGCAGTGAGTGATTACCGAGGGAGTGTGGCAAAAGTTATGTTTTTGCTGAAATTTCCCAATTCCTTGTTTCCCCCTGACCTGTCCCTCACCTGATAAGGTGTGTATACCAAATGGAAGACTTGCATGGAAGATATGAGTAGAAGGAAGCAAGTCAGGAACTCTTCTTCAGTCTTCTTTATCCTGCCATTCATTTTAAAAATATTTGAAATTGGAAGCCCATTTAAAGAAATCTTTCATGTAAAAATTCTGAAGTATCTCTAGGGTATATTCACCATTGTGTTGTCTTACTTGCCTAAAGAAAAGCCTAGATAAGAAAAGGTCAGTGCTTTCTCCCTGCTTTATCTCCAAAGAAGCATTTCCTGTGGCGGGGGAGCAGGAAATCTGAAGAATATTCTCTTGTAGGTAGAGATGGTCATTTCCATGTGCTAAAGGGACCAAGGCTGTGACACAGGGCTTTATTCCCAGTTTCTGCAGTCCCCTGTCTCAAGTAAGGGGGTGCCATGTGGTTCAGTGTGGCTGAAAGAAGGCACAAGGTTTGATAAAATCCTGGCAAACATCCTGACACCTTTTAACATTTGGATATGGAGCTTTATAACTTTCAGTTGTGGCTTACTGATGTTCTGAGTGTTTTCTACATATAAGTCTTTGCAGATTACCCCAGCACACCATAAAATGGTGGTGTCATCAATTACAATAATCAGGTTATCTGCAAATTGAAATAAGTATAGTGTGAATGAGCTGTTAAATATCCTGCCACCGTTTGGAGGAGGAGAGATTGTTGCACAATGATGCCAGTTTTCCTGATATTCTGACTGGTTGATTCCATTAGAAGGAAGCCTCTGCTGAGAGAGGTAAAATCTTGCTGAGGGAATGTAGTATTCCCCAAGTGGTCCCATAACCCATGGAGTACAGCCAGTGTTGGCAGGGAGGAGATGAGAGTGAGAGAAGAGCTTAGCACTGAATCACCCCCTTGAAAAGTCTCTCTCCATCAATTTTTACGAGAGCTTAGAAAAGCCCTTGGCTACGGCCAGGCCTCTGACTATCCTCCCACCCTCTGTACTTAAAATGTAATTTTCAGTGTTCATTTAGTGCCATAATTGTTTTAAGCACTTGAAGAGTGGGAGTAGGGTTTATTACTTTCATATGTGTATCCACTTGCTGTCTTTTGAGAGAGAGCAAGATTTGACTAAAGTAGAGCTCACATAACATTTCTCAAACCCAAGAATAACTTGTTATGTTTGTTTTTGTTTTGGATACCTCTGGATGCTTGTGAAATTTAATTGACTGAAATTATGGTGAAAGTTTTTTGGGTTTTTTTTTCCCCTTAAAGGCAGAAAGGGCAATTGAGGGTGTCCACTCCACTCTTTTTACTTTCCGTGCCACATGGAATATGGCACTTGAGTGGGATGGGAAGCTTGATCCCATTCTCACATATCTTCCCTTCCTTGTTTGCTTAACCTGCCTATTAACCTTGTCTTACCAAAGACAGAAACCCTCCAGGGCAAAGAACTTCCCTTGCTACTGTGCTTGTAAAACACCTGGACTAATGGGGCTACTTTCCAAACACGACCAGAATAAAACCACCTCTGGCTTTCCCAAACTGTGAAACCTTGAATCCTGTGGAAGGACTCCCCGTGGCTGAGGAGGGGAGACAGGAATAGGATGGGAGCCCTCCCAATGGGGCTCTCCAGCCTGAGTTTATGTAATGGAGAATGGCACGGGTCCCTGCAGAGCAGAGCTGGAATGTGGGAATTATAATGCCTGTGGAGGTCTGCACTCGTTGAAACAGAGTGGAAACATCGCAGATTCATAAAACTTGTGAGTCAGAAAGTTTACAGCTTTCCTTCCTTACGGCAAGGGAAAAAATCTATACTGTAGCTTTTAGATAAACACGTTAATGTTCAACAGGAATGTGACTGGGAAAGAGCATGAAGAGCCTCTGAGGCAAAGCAAACTTAAAACTTCTGGGTTTGTATATTTTGTGTTTGCTATAGTGCTGTTTGATTTTTTTTTAGCCTAGTTTTCACTAATGTTACCTTACTGCCATGGCACTAATCAGTATTTACAGTAACAAATTCTAAATTGCTATTTAGAAGAGGAAAAGAAAGTACCAAAAGCTAAATACGCTGCATACTCTTGGTGAATACAAGCATTTGGTCAGGCTTACTTAGAATTATAGGGCCTAAATATTATGTTTTAGAGGTAGTTGCAAATTTTCCCACTTTTTTATTCTTTCTTTCCTTTAAAAGGTAAAATTAAACTAAAAAGGAAAAAAAAAACAGTATGGTAATATTCCTTTTTTAAAAGGGATAGCAATATAATATTTATTAGTATGTGGTTATATAAAATTGTGACTAATTATTGCCCTTAATGAAGAAGAAAATTCTGGATTTAATAAAGGTGGAATTGTCTGTTAAATCCATAAGCTTCATATTCTCCTTCTTGCAATGCTGTCCAAGTACATGCAATGTAGTCTTTGATTTTCTGACTCATCACTTGGGTCTCAGGCCTTTTCCACTCCCTGCTTTAAAATAATGGTTTTTGATGCTGAATTAACATTGATGTACTGGCAGACAAATAGGTCTTGTGGGAAAAGGAAGTAGCTTCTAGTCTGTTTCCAGGAATTCATTGAAGAAAACTAATTTCTCCCTTTGGCTTTTTCAGAACAGTCAGAATCCAAAACAGGGGGAAAGGAGCAGTATCTGATTTTAATGGCACTTCAGAAAAATGCCAGTTTACTCTGTTACCAGTGTGCCTTATCTGTGGTCTTTTCCAGCAGACTCCATGTGAAAAAAGGACACATCTACTGTCTCTTACATCTCCACCAGGAGCACCAGATGGGATCTTTCTATGCCTCCTCGGTGAGGCACATGGAACTGCAGGGCCAGCTGGAGCTGCAGGGATGTTGTATTAAACACTTCTTAGGCTTTTCCTAGCCTGGATTTTTAGGGGTTGCCATGTTGTCTGTGTCTCTGCTGCCATCCACAAAAGATGTTTCAAAAGCTCATTGGTCAGCTTTAATAAGGCTTGACAAAAGGAGTCATTACATGAAAAAAAAAAAAAAAAATAGGAAGTTCTTGTGAGCTGTATGAAATGAGCACTGGTATAGTGCAGAGCCTCAAATTAGTGTCTCTCCCTGAAAAGCTGAGCTGGGACTGGATTTGCTGGTGTGACCAAGCAGCTCAGGGAGCTCAGCCTGGAAGTATGCAAGGATCTGCTGTGAGATGGGCACTGGTGGCAGGTGGGATTCCTTGGTTCTGCAGCCCCTCAGTTACTTGGATGAAAAACATGTTTATGTAGCCTGAAAGTGGAAAGCTGCTCCTCTGGTCTTTGGAGTTAGTCTCCATTAGTTGGAGAAGGTGCCAGAGACTTTCACCCTGGTTACCACCTCTTCTCCAGCTGAATCTCCTCTCCCCTCTGCCTTGGCTACACTGCCAGGCTCTGGGGCTCAGAAGCAATTGCTGGGGTTCTCCATCGAACTGTAGCTGGCCAGGCTCACTGCAAACATATGAAGGGATGTGAACACCTATTTTCTCACCTTTCTTTATTTCCAAGTTAGGTTTCATGACTGCATTTACAAAGAAACAGTAAAAAATCCTCATGGCACAAATGCACTGTCAACTTGTTTCTACATTTTTAACTGTTAGGATTTGTACATGCATGGAGCTCTCACCTTTGTAGGAATTGTCTCCATACTTGGATGGAGAGTTACACAGAAAAAACAAGTCACACCTAATATTTAGGTCCTCTCTTTTCATCTTTACCTTTCCTTGCAGAGATGTGGAAACTCAGAGTTGCACCTCGGCTGTTGCTCTTCAGTTTCACACCCAAACTTAACCCACTTTATCTCTTTCTCTCTGAAGCACAGTCAGATCTTTGTTCCTTTGTCCGCTTTGTCAGTATGCACATGCCTGATTAGCAAGAGCAGCTCACTCTAGATGATTAAGGATAAAAATTCTGGTGCACATCTCTGCAAATGATGATGAAAAGGAATTTGACTGTTTCAAAAATTGGCTGTTTCAACAGTAATGTTATGAGCAACTATAAAGAGATATTAGGATTACCTCCTGATGATTTTTTCCCTATATGTTAGAAATACATGTAAGTTGAGAGACAGGATGGATGTATGAGGGAGCATCTGTGGTCTGTGATGTGAATGAGTACCATTTTGAAAACTGATTTTGTAGTAACTGATGCTTCTATTTAACCTTTTTGCTCTTCTCTGGGCCACATCAGTACTTAGTATGTTCCCTGTGAATTTGTCTTGTCCAATTATGGTCACATCTCTGAATGGAGATGTGAATTTGTCTTGTCTAATTATGGTCACATCTCTGAAGGGTTTGACACCCCATTGAAGGAAATATAAAGACCAGGAGGAGGAAGAGAAACCAGTGTAACATGGAATGAACATAAGAACCATTTGCCTGTCCTGTTATGGTGTCATTTAACTGGAAAGGTTTTATTAAATATTGGATAAAAACAATGAAATATGATCTGCACATCACAACTTTTTACTAAGTGTTCAATCAAGCCCTTTGGGGCTTAGCTGATCCTTCATTTGCAAACCTGCAGAATGTTTTGCAGAGCTCTGTCTGTGATTGCAGCAGGGCAGCTGGCAGCACTGGAATGCTCCTGCTCTGTTTCCACAGAACACAGAGAAATGAGCAACTGTAACTGCTTGTGCTTCCCAGGAGTCATTCCTCTGGATTAATTTATGATTTGTGTTTAGTGGTAGTTAAACTAAGTAATCATAAGGATCTGGATGGATTCCATTCCCTCACTGAAAGGAAACTCTTCCCAAATCAACAATATATCTCTATCATTTGTTGCCTCCTGATCCCATATTCTTTCCCTGCCTCTTCCTGTTTCTAGCAAAGTTAATTGGGAATACTGTTTATATAAGGACTTACACAGTGAATCTATAAGGAGGAATAACTTTTACCGCAGAATTTTGCTGAAACTTTTTTCATCAATTCTGAGTTTGGCCCTGTTTTGTTTCCCGAGTTGACTGAGAAGGGAGCTGACACTTCTGATAGCAAGATTCCTTTAGAGATCATACCTTTATGATCCCAGTTGTAGTTAGGGAAGCCTTGATCAAAGGGAAGTTTGTAGTCACCACTTTGCAGAACCATAGCAATAGGGGAATCAAATTGTTTACTGCATCTTGCCAGATTTCTGCTAATGGATGCGGAAGCTTGTAAGCAAGAAACACTTTGCTGTAAGGACTGGGAGGTGTTGGGTTGTCTGCCACACACAAGGGCTGCAAAACTGAGAGCTTTTGGCACCTTGACATGGTTTTGTAGAGACATCCTGTTGAATGTCAAGAGAGCTGTTTCAGTTCAGCTTACCGCTAAGAATACAGAAAACCTGTGTGGTTCAGAGCTATTCAGGAGAGAATATTTTGGAGTTATTTGTCAGTCATGTATTTCCAAGGCCCAGTGACATTTATCAAAGAATCCAGTGAAACCCTATTAACCCAGCAGCTCTGTTAGTGATGTGTGGATTTTTGCTTTCCTCCCCCCCATAGTTTCAACATGCTCTTGCAATTGATTTATTATTCATGCGAGGCTGGAGCAGTGGTGGGACAAAGGGTGTTATTAAAAACTAGCTCCATAAGAACAGTGTATTTTCTCTAATTAAAACAAACTGTGCAGTCTTGCCAATGTCCCTGTTCCAACTGAGGTAGGTAATGAGATTTAAAGGAAAAAAATTGCCTTCTTGCAAAGATCATCCTCAAATCATGGTATTTGAAACAAACCCTGTCCCATTTTTATTTTAAGGCTCAATTTTCTTTTCTGCATTCCTACCTGTATTAAATTAATTTTAGATTAAATTAATTTTAGATTAAATTAAGATTAAATTAATTTTCCAAGTGTTTAAGATTTATTTTTTGAAAACTGCTTCATTTACAGCAGAAGTGTATAGGTGGTCTGAGTGTTTGAAACACTTTCCTCATTAGAGGCTCCTCATGTAGACTGGTCATAGAGTTCATCTGGGGAGCCACCATCTATGTTAGAAAACAGAGACATTTGAAATAAATCCCTTTTCTCTATACATTTTTAGGTGCTGTGGGGTTTTTAAAATACATTTCCCTATGTATTTTAAAAATATGTATATTTTGTAAGTTAGTGCAAGCAAATAGTGATGAGTACAGTTCTTTTGAACAGAAATGAGTCTCATAATGCCATGACAGCTCAGTGATCGTGCATGTAGATGCTGTTGTTCCAAACCCCTGATAGTTTGTGGCACTTAAAGAAATTGGTACTTAAGCAGGATGCATATGTGAGTGTGTTTTCTTGGTTTGGGATTTGCTTGCCTGTGGGCTTTTAAAGCAATTTTTCCATACACATTGACCTAGAATGGGTTTTTCATACTGGGAAATGCCATAAATCAAGGCCAGATTCATTGAAAAGCTACTAACCTTTTGAAAACTTGGTCACAGAGGATGACAGGGAAGACAGCGTAATATTTGAAACAAATCACTGGGTTTGTGCTTTCTCAAATCAGTTCAGTACAGATACTAACACCAGTTTAAAATATACTCAGAGTAAAGGAGGGTTCAGTTGGTGCACATGTAAAGGCAGGCAGTATAATATCAGACTTGAAAGATTTGAGGGTTTTGTGAGTGTAATTCATGTTGTAAAGATCCCGAAGCAACATATTACTAGGAAAGCATGAGTAGAAAAGAAGAAACATGATTTTGAAAGGATGAATGCTATAGAGGAAGTATTGAAACATCTAATCTTGAATCATTTCAATTGGCCTTGATAGAGTCCTGGAATAAAAATAAAAGAGTGCTCCTTATCTTAGGATGACAGAGCATGGGTTCCATCTCCCCAAAATCTCAGGTGTTTTGCACATTAGCTTCCTGCTTAATTTCTTGCCACAGGTTTGACACAGAAATGAGACCAATTAGTAGGTAGTTGGGAAGATCTTTTTTGCTGAACTTTTCCCATGTAGTCTTTTGCAAAGATAGCACAGATGTAAAATTCTTGCTTCTGCAACTTCTTTGTAAGGGCTTCTCTATTTCCAGTCATGTCAGTGAGAGGATCCACAAAGCAGCCAACAATGCTCCCAGAAAATAAAGGATAAGCAAATGAAACCAAGGCAAATACTTGATTTACTCTTCTTCACTACCCTCTCAAATAACTGCTTAAATTCAATCTCAGAGGTATATACTGCCTATAAATTCAAGGAATGCTTCCTGTAACAGAAAGGAAAACATTCAGCCATACAGAAGAAAATTTAGTAAGTATGTGACAGAATTGTTTTGCCAACTCTTCCTCTCATTCGATGGAACAAGCAGGATCTATGCTTCTGATGGGCAGTGCCTTAGCTTGTCTCACAAAATAGTCAAGTTATTTATTTTATTTGTTTATTTATTTATTTATTCAGGAGACTGAGCAGGAATTAATTCATACAATGTTTGCTCTAGAATCTGCTTGCTGGCTTTTTTTATTAGATAAAATGGGTTCTTACACACTATTGCCTTGGTATTTCAACATTTACTAGTGATGCAGATTTTAAAATCTAAAGAATAGTCATAATTCAGGCAATAGTAACGCAAGCCCTGGCAAAACAGTACATTAGCTTATTCCTGAGTAATATTAATTCATATCTTCAAACTGTATCATAGTGAACATAGCATTTGGCAGACTGAGCATGTCATTGCTTCAATTCCTTGATGATAAAAAGGTGCTCTGTTCTGAATATGTTATAATTACTCTTCCTTCAGTTAAAACTCTTCTCATCTGGGAGGGAAGAGCTGGGGATTTTCACTGTGCTTTGCAAGTCTTCCCTCTGCTGCGCTTCCCCCACTTGAGATGGAGAAGCCTTGGCTTGGTGTGGTTTTGAAAGATGAAACTTCTTCCAGTGTCCTGGATGAAATACATTAATTGTGGAGCGGCACACAAAATAGTTGCAGGATTTTAATTAGTACTGTAGGATTTTAATTAGTAATGTAGGATTTTAAAAGTAAGCATTGCCAAATGCATATTAATGCTTTTACTAAATGGAGTAAACATGTCTTTTTCTTAATGAGATCTCAGTATAAAGCTGATATGAGAGAAGGAAGTGTCTAGAAAGCATTTTGCTAGGGTGGAGACTAAAAAGCGTGCCAGCTTACGGTGTGATGGGTGCTGTGCCTGTTTTTCTAAAAGAATCATTTCCACATATTAAGAATGGGAAGAAGCATCAAAAACTTCTGAGAAGTGGAGGAAGAGAAATAAATGTTCCAGGCAGAGTGGGAATACGTAGCCAGGCCTTGGCTGCTGATGTATGGATCCACAGAAAGATGTGTATTTCTTCTCATATTCTAGGGAGTGTAAAACCAAGGATTACTGTGTTTCCCATTTTGTCTGGAGAACCACAAAGCTGACCTAAGGAAAGGCACATGTACAGCTTCTCTGCCAAGGCTTTCCTGCTGCCCCTCAGTGCCTCCCATGCTAAATGCTGCTCTCCCAGAACTGGCACAGGCACCACCACATTTGTAGATTAAATACCTTCTCTTCTTCTCACAGGTGGATTTGCTGAGTTCTCCAGCTCTTTTCCTGGTCTTTGTGAAGGAAAATCCACACTCATCCCTACTTGCATTTCTCAACCCTGCTTACCTGTTTCCAACACTGGCCCAACTAGAATCCTGCCTCATCTCTACCTTGGGTGTCAGCGAGATGTCCTCAACAAGGTGAGCTTTCTGGGTGCCATGTGGGTCACTGGAAGGAGTATCTGATCTCCAGCGATCTTCCATGATGGGGCATCACCACAGCTATGAAACAGCAGTAATGGAGGCAGGTAATGCACAAGCCATGGAAAGCTGTGGGAGAAGCAGTGATCCACATACCACATAATTAATCTATGGGTCACGTAATATGAAACATGGGTGTCTTTCTCCTTCATCCTGGGGCAGATGGAATAGTACATTCCTCAGGAACCTATCAACCAAACTATCATATCTGCCATGACAGCAGGTCAAGTGTGTTCTTCTCACAGCTCTGACACGCTTGTTTTGGCAGGTCTTGGAGATTGACAGAATTATATTCATGGTTACAGCAGGACAAAGGAAGATTGTCTGGTTTTAGTATTTCCTTCACGTGATAGTAAAAAACAGCATTTAAACACCATGAATTGTATAATAAGGGATTACTGCAAACAAATCTTTGTGCACCTACTGAAATCAGTGGGGTTGTATAAAATGAGCTTTTATGGTCACACTGCATTAAGAAACTTTTACTTTTTCTAAGTAATTTAAATTACTCAAAATTAGTAATTTCTGCTCCTAAAGAATAGAAAAAAATTTATTTACTTAAAATAGTCAGCAAAGTTATCAAATATAGCACTTGTAGAATGCTGGACTATCAAATGTCTAAGAGAGATTGTCTCAAATTGCCATGGGTCTCTATTCCTATGTGTATCCACAGATGTTTGCCTCCATGAGGAGCCAGCTCACACTGCTTCCAACCTGCACCTTGGGTCCCTTCAAAGGGAATTTTTATTCCTTGTGCTGCATGTGCCCTCTTGCCTCCCATGCTCACAGACAGTCCTATTCATTAGTTAAATCCCCAACAGCCTTCATAAACTGGCCTTAAATACATGGATGGGGTAGAAGGAAGGAGTGCTTCACCCTAGAATTTTGCCCTAATTATGTGCAAGGTTTATGTGTATGGGTTTTTATCCACGTACAAACCTTAAGCCAGGAGCTATCATAAGTAGTCCTGTAACTGGATAAAATTTAAGTACTTTGACCATTTTAATTTTTGCTTTCTACTATTTTCAGTTTCTTCTACTTTTGCTCCATCCCAGTCTGGCCATTATGAGGCTGTTTTTTGATTTTTCACAATTTTTAAAAGGGGATTTTTGACACACAAGCAATCATGTAGAAGGTAATTGTGCTTTAGCAGAAAGCACAGAAATAGAGGATAGTCAGCAGTCATTGCATCTACTTTGTCCTTTTACATCTTCCTTGTCTTTATTGCCAGGTAGCAAGTCAGCCATTCAGTTCAGTGATTCACTTATGATGGATGTTAAAGCAGCTTATTACTCTTCCTACCACAAAAGTAATTTATGGTCCCCAGACAAAAGATAGCAGGAATGGAGTAATTAAAAAAAAAAAACAACCTCTTTCAGTTGATAAAGTATTAGATGTTTTTATGCTGTTTGTGTCAGTGTGTCTGCAGTCTTGGCATCACTTCAGTGTGGGTCAAAGGAAACCCTGCACCTGCAGATACTTTAGAATTAGTGCAAGAGCACCAGGAGCTGGTCAGATTTGTACTTCTTCACATGTTCTTGGGACTGAAAATCAAGGATTACTGCATTTCCTGTGCTGTATGGAGAGCCACACAAATGATGATAGCATACCACCTATTCAGCTGTTCAGGAAGTTCTTACCACCTGGTGTCATCCCCTGACAGTCAGTGTTTTGGAATTTTTTCCATTGGTGAGCTCTTAGATTTCTTACCCATTTTTAGGAAAAATACAAATCTTTTGGTTTCAATTCTACTAATTTTTTGTACCTTTTTCTCTTTCTTGGGCATGTCACTTGCTGGCTGCACTAAACAAGACTTAGTGCCAGTGGCTTATCCACTTCTTACCTACATCTTCAGATTCCATGTTTACGTCTGGAAAATGCAAAACGGTTTCTATCTTTAATACCAGAAAATACTAAGAAGCTGTGCGAACAAATTACAATTTCTACCTCTCAGAAGGCACTTGATGTTTCCCCCAATACCAGCAATTCCCAGTTTCCTGGGTTTCATCAGTTTCTGGATTTAACTAAAAGTTAGTGGTAGCCACACACTGGCACATTAGAAACATAAATAATGGATCTCTGCTGCTCTTCCTGCAACATGCTTGGCTTCTGGGAAGCCTGGATCCTGCACAGGGGCTTTGGGGAGAGCAAGGAGGATGACTGACTACACTGATTGCCCAGAAACATTTGGCAAGAAATCTGGAAAGTAAAAAACATTCAAAAGCAGAGGGCCAAGGGAAAAAAAAAAAAAAAAAAAAAAAGCAGGGACAAGTAGAAAAGTGCTGTCTCTGTTAGGACAGTCCAGGAGCTGGTAAGTGGCTACATTTGCAGGCTCTAGTTTAATGGCCTTGCTGGGACTACTTAGGACAGGAAGTCACCTTTCTGCTAAGATTAAAATAGCTCTCTTCTATTCAAATCCAGATTAAAAAAAAAAAAAAAAAGCTGAAAATTTCTAGTAAGATTCTCCAAACTTAAGATATAGCTGTATACTGACCTTATTTTTGCCTTCAAGTGCTGTGAGTTCTCATGATTCTTTCCATTCACTAGACATACCAATTTCTCTGAAATTAAATAATCTCAAAAATATCTGCAAGAAACTCCTAATCAGCACTACAGATCGACCTGATGAACTAAAGATGTGGATTTTCATCAGGTTTTATCAAGATGAGCTTATATTTTCAAAAATCTTTGTAAGCTTATCTCCGAGGGCCTGAGTAGGGAAATGCTTATGTTGTTGCAGTACAATCTGTATTCATGACCTTTTCAGAATACTAATGCTATTTACCATTAATACCTCTACTGATAATGCTTTATTTAGGAAAGATGTGCAGCCACAAGTGCTTGATTTCTGTCCTTTAGCAAAACAAACTATTAATTTAGGAAAGTCACAGGAGAATTTTAATATTTTTTGCAGATTTCTTTCTAAATGTTTAATTCTGAAAACATTCACATTTCTTGTGGTATTGAAATGCTAAAAAACCCTAAGAGTTCTAAGAGAAAAGTTTGCTCATTTTGGGTCTCAGTGTGCTACATTGTGGTTATTTTCCTGTGATAGACTGGTAGCATTGCAAGACAGTATTTATTTTTACAGAAGATCTTCCTTGCTCTTTGTGAAAACAAGGAAAATTGCATTCTAACCTACATAGGAGTGACAGTGTCCTTTCTGAAAGTTAGTGTGACAGAAAGCAATCTGTAGTGTGGTTATGGGCCTAAAGAAGCTTCCTACTTACACTTCATGGCTTGTGGCAGCATTTAAAATGTATAACTTTCTGCCTTCCACTTGCATAACTATTCTTTTCTTCCAGACCTGGATTTTATTTCCTGGAACAAAATAACATTTTAAGTGCTATTAATTTTCAGATTAAACAAGTCATAAAATGTAAATAAGCTTACAAAAGAGCATTTACCTTCTTTTCACAGAGTTGTTAGTATTAGGATTTCTGACTCTTCCTCCCATCGTAATTCACTTTTTCCTCTTGGGTGCCTTACAACATTGGAGCATGTCACAGTGGGAATGATTGATTATTCAGAACAGAAGGAAGCATAACTCCTTTCTTTAGCCTCAGTCTGAAAGACAAGCACTAATATTTTAGGGTGGTTTTCTCGGCTTGTAGATTTCAGACTTGGTGTCTGCAGCCTTCTTGTTCCACATGAATAATCAATCCTACCTCAAAAACCTGGTATAACTGTGATGGTTGAACTGTGCAGCCCATCAATGGTTATGTTTTAAAAGAAATAATAAGGTTTTCTATTCTTCCCAGTTCTTCACCCCCCCTTAGCTATGTTCTTAACAAACCTGACTGTGGCAGTCCATTTGTTAGTGAAGCCTTCACCACCCCCCTCTTCATACCTGGGAATTCAGGAACTCTGACTGTGCTTTGTGGATATTCCAGTTGCTCCTCGCTCTCCTTCAAGCAGTGACACAGGCAGTGAGCTGTTTGGGGTCAGTATTTCAACCAGTGACCTAAAGCCAGTAATTGTTTCCCAGGATTTGCTGCTGAAGAGCTCTGGGATCCTGGAAGGGAAAAGCTGTGCAGTCCAGGACAGTGAGGTGGGGATACTGGGGATCAGGGGCCTCCCTGGCATATTTAAGATACCAGGAGTCCAGTTAGTGCCCTGTGGCAGGAATCCCATTCCCACTACCTCTCCCCTCTGGATAATACCCAATATTCCACATGCAAACTGCATGTGGGAGGTGTTTGTTGTCAGCTTGCATGCTGAGAATTTAAACCAAAGTAGCAAAAAGTTCATTCTCTTGGAAGTCGTGCTTCAGAGTAGCAGAAGGTATTCTACCATTACTTCTGTTCTTTCTAACTTTTTTAAATGGGATTTGCAGGCCATATGTCATTTGGACACACTAGATGTCTCATTAGAAGTTGTTAAAAGAATTCAAAGCTGAAGAGTTGTCTTTTTCCTAGAAGAATGTCCCTTACACAGCTAGAGCAATTCCAACACAAATTTCAGTTTGGTCTTTAGCTTTGTAATGTGCCAAAGGTGCCATCTGACTTTTCTAGGCTTAATCTTCCTCTCTTTCCTAGGAGCTGATGCAGCAGAACGACATTGGCTATGTCCTGAATGCCAGCAATACTTGTCCAAAGCCTGATTTTATTCCAGAATCCCATTTCCTTAGAGTGCCTGTGAATGACAGCTTTTGTGAGAAAATTTTGCCTTGGTTGGATAAATCAGTCGATTTTATAGGTGAGTAGAAAATTTTAATTCTCTCAAACAGTGTTTGGGTTTCTCTGTGTGTCTGCTGTGCTGTTTTGGCTGGAGAAGCCCTGAGTTCTTTCAGAGTAGTGTGAAAATACCCTCAGGATCTATGGACATGATCAGCATCACTTCATAAGCACAGGAGCAAAAAGTGGGGAGATTCTGCCACTGCATGTTCCTGCATTACAGAACAAAGACACTTCAGAGCTGCTTTCAGGCAGCCTCATAGATGCCTGATGTATATCTGCAGAGAGTGGGTTAGAAATTTGGACATACAACTTCTGCCTTTACCTTTGGGAAATGAACTAGTCATATTTGAAGTAGCCAAATTGTTCCATTGTGAATGCTTGCTTTTTACTTGTATATAAAATTACAAGTGAAATTGTAATTTTCACTTGTAAAAGTGAATCACCTTTCCCAGACATCTAAATAGGGCTGTTTATGTGCACATTAAAATGAGCTATGCTGTGACTGCAAGATATTTCCTGTGTGCAGTCATGCTTTTTCTATACTCAATGCTACTACACAGTGCTAGAGGAAATAAGTGAGTTTTGTTTCAAGCTTTCATGAGATTTGCAATTAGCAGTTCAATTGGAAGCTTTGAATAATTTTCAATAACACTGCTTTCTTTAAAAACTTTTTATCCTAGTATGATGCTGCTGAGTTTGACAGTTGCCCATTTCTTTTGCCATGTAGAAAAAGCAAAAGCATCCAATGGCCATGTGTTGGTGCACTGTTTAGCTGGGATATCTCGCTCTGCCACAATTGCCATTGCATACATCATGAAAAGAATGGATATGTCCTTGGATGAAGCTTACAGGTAGGGACAAATCTTCCCTTCCTAATAACTCTTGTGCCTGTTGCCCTGTTTTTAAGGTGGATAATAAAAGGTTCTATGACCAAGGGTAGAAGCAAACATTTTATCTGGTAGTTCACTGGCCACATTTGTTTTAAGCATAGGTTTCCTCCAGAAACAAATTAATGGTATTGAATAGATATCACACAGCTAATATTAATTGCCCACTGCAGAATGATCTTTGTTCCAAGCAGGCAAATACATGGAATGTAAACTGCCTATTCAATGTATGTGTCTTGTCCTGCTTCTGGCCAGGACGGGGTTAATTTTTGCAGTGGCCAGGAGAGGCATGGTCAGGACCTGAAGGTTATTCTGTGCCACCTCCTGTCACTGCTGGGAGCAGGGGAAGGGTCCCTTCTGAGGCAGGGTCAGGTGCTCTGGGGTTTCTACATGGTGTGAATCATTTGCCTCTTTCTCACACCCTCTGTCACCCTCTGCTGTTACTGTTTGTTTTGTAATCTCATCACTGTTTTCAGTAAATTGTTCTTATCTCAGCCCATGTGCCTCCAGTTCTCTTCTCCGTCCTGCTGCAGAGGAGCAGTGCATGGTTTGGGAGTGTTTTGGTGGGAGCATCATTCCTGAACCACAGCTGTTGTGTGCAAACACACACGTGTAATAGCATCTTGTGAGCCACAGGGGCAGCAGAATGGTCAGGGTTGAGAAGAGAACTGAGGGTATTTAGAGCCACACTTAAGACAAATGCTGGGCTGGATCTGTCTTCTGCAGTTTGGTAGTTCTCACAAAGAACTGCCTGAAAGTGAAATGCCCAGGAATGGAGAAAGCTTCTTTGTTGCTCTTGAAGTCAACCAAAAACCGTATGAGAAAGCATTTTGAAGTATCACTTCATTTGGCATTTGGTAATATTTGTGGAGACCCCCTTCATTTTCCTCCTTTATAGATACCATTTTTTCTCTACTTGGATTGTGAACACTTTCCTACCTGCCAGGTGTCTTGGTTAACTTCTGTATTTACTTTAAACAAACTGCTTTGTTGTGTTGTACAGAAAATGATTATTTTCTTTTTGATGGGCTCCCTGGCACAGCTAGTGCATCACTGTAAGGAGTTATGTGGAACCAGTTTGAGTAATTGCCCTGGAGCAGGGGCAGAGGAGCCCCTTTGAAATCACCTTTGTGTGATTCCAAACCACCATCCCTAAAACAGGGATGAGGACAGAGAGATGAACACTGGATATTGCCATGTGGAGCATGATTTCCAAAGAAACTTTTCTTTTAAGCTGTTGAATGTTGTTACGTGTGCAGTGAAAAAACTACATGAAAGAGGTCTCTGAGCTACAGCTCTCTTATGCTGTGTTTAGACACTTCCCACATTTCCTTACTAGAGCCTGCTGGTAGCTTGGTGTTGTGCCGGAATTTCAGCATGGAACAGGTTTGGTTAAGAAGTTAAAGCTCGGTTTTTCAGGTAGATAACAGGCACGAATTACAGTCGATGTGGATAGATACTACGCAAGGTGTGAGCTCACTGAAAAAACCTGCCTGGTCTCAGGCTGTAGTGGCTGTGGGCAGAGCTGTAGATAACTAAACACTGCTAAAATGCACACACTTCAAGGAACTTCTTCAGAGAGCTTCTAAATTTATCCATGAAATCTCTGCATTAAATTCTAGTTTGTATCTTAATCAAAAGCATGAACAGAGTGAAGGATTAATCCCACTAAGTCTTTTTCTCTTAGGAGTGAGCAACTGCTGTGAAATTAAGATTATATTTCATCATATTTCCTTTGATATGGCTCAGGGAGAATCATCTGCAGAACATTTCACTCATTGGTTTGGGATCTCTTGTTGGCCAAGCTTAAAAGAAAAATACTTTTCTTTGAATTAGTGGAAGTCATTAGATAAAATGTTTGTCTGACACTATTACAAAAATTAAAAGGTGATACTATTATTTGAAGCCAAAGTCAAAGAAATAAACTTTTAAAATATTTTGTATAATGGACTATTTAACAGAAATAAACATAAGAATTAAACATTATACATGTTTTCCAATTGGAAAAAATAATCCATATTTTGAGATGAAAAAGCTTGCAAAGCTTTAAAACTTGTTAGGGGATCTAGCATGCTTTTCCTACTCTTTTCATTTTTAAAAATTCTAGTTTTAAATCTGGGACTGCCCAGTATTTTGGAGAGAGAGGAGAAAGTGGAGACAAGGAGAAAGTGGAAAGAACAGAGTGTTGGGGAGGCTACCAGAACACAGGCAAGAAAGACCTTCCTTTAATAAATAACCCAAGTACAACAACTTTGACTGGAAAAAAAAGAACAAAGACTATGAATTCCTGGGAGCAAATTGCTAAAAACCTTCACATCAAATGCTAAGAGGACAAACTACTGAATTTCTCCTGAGGAGACTCACTAGATTTCTCCATTTGCCAGTGTTATACTTCTTGGTGGAAGTTTCCAGGTCATAGTGTCAGCTTGACTGCTCCTAGGATTGTTTGTTCTCTGGCAAGTTTTTAAAAAATAGTAATAAAAAATGCAAATTTTGACATTTTTCATGTGCTAGCATGTACACAAGTACACCTTTCCATTTTTCTCACACTGCTTTTCATGACTGCACACTCACCTTCTGTACACTCCCCCAGAAAGGTTTTATTTTTAATAATATATAATTTTCCCAGTGACACATTATATGTGTGTTTGTACTAAATTTAGCTCCTCGAGGTTTCTTCCCTTGTTAATTCTCTTGTCATGTGGTTAAGCATAGTTCCAGGAATATTTCTTAAAAAAAAAAAAAAAACAAAAAAAAAAAAAAAAACACCAAACAAAAAAAAAAAAAAAAAAAAAAAAAAAAAAAAAAAAAAAACAACAAAAAAAAAAAAAAAAAAAAAAAACCCAAAACCAGAACTGGAGGAGGAGGGATTTGGGCATCTCTGTTGTGCAGCCTTTTAAAAGCAAAGTACTTATTTATCTGTATTGCAAATCAGACAGGTAGGAAAAAAGTATTTATATTTAACTTTGAAATAAATAATACAAATCATGTGATACAAGTCTTTTGTACATTTAGAATCCTGGTTCAGCAAAACATTTTCCCTATCATTGCATTTGCAGTGCATGAGTGGTTTGGCACACCTGTGGCAGCCAGACCGCTTCCTACAGCACCCAAAAATACCCAAAATAGGTGAACTCTTCCAGGAATTTGGCAATTTTGTTTCCCTGTACTAATGAAACTTGCAAGGCTTGAGAGAGGGTTTTTGTTTTAATGCTGCATTTGTACCTTTCTAGTTTTGGTCACCCCATCAGTGGTCAATTATAGCGTGGGGCAGAAATTGCTGGTATTTGCTGGACAAGGTCAGAATGTACTGGGGGCTGTCTTGCCTGACAATGACAAACAGGGTAGGCAGTGCAGTAATGACATGAGAGAGATGACAGGAACATGTGATGTCACTGGAATGGTGGGGGAGGTGTCCACTCTCTGTAGCACATGGGAAGTGGTCTCTTGGCTAAAGCTCAAGTGCTGTTCATGCAGAACACCAGGAGTTCTTTAGTCTGGTCAGAAACCGAGGTAGCAAAGATCGCAGTGATGAAGCAAATATGGAAAATTATTCACGTGAATCACTTGTGGACATCATGAAGAGTTAAAATGTTTATTTCCCCACACACTTTTTAGCCATCTATAAACTATAGAGACAATTGAGAGCATGCAGCAAGTTATCATTTTGCTTTAAACTGCCTTTTTTTAACTCCATCCTCAAGTTACTTATGCTTGATTGAACCTTAGTCTGAGTTAAGAATAGGCTGTAGACATTCACAACATTCAGTATAGGGTTATCTTACAACTGAGCAGCAGGCTCTTGAATTAATTCTCCCTTTGTTTGTCCCCTCTTACCAGATTTGTGAAAGAAAAGAGGCCAACAATTTCTCCCAACTTCAACTTCCTGGGCCAGCTTTTGGACTTTGAGAAGAAGCTCAAGAACCAGAGCGGTCAGCCTGGCCACATTAGCAAGCTGAAACTCCTGCACTTGGAGAAGAGCAGCGAGCAGGTGCAGGTGCTGGAGGGGGGGCAGAGCAACCGCTCCCCCAGCCAGCTCTGCCTCTCCGCCGCCTCGGAGCTGCTGGAGCCCAAGCCTAAGGGGGGCGGGCACCCGGCCCCGCTGGAGGATGGCTCGCTGGTGCAGGCCATCAACGGGCTGCACGTCTCCCTGGACAAGGTGGAAGACAGCAACCGGCTGAAGCGCTCCTTTTCCTTGGATATCAAGTCCGTGTCCTACTCAGCAAGCAGCAGCTGCGTGACCGCATCAGTGCAGGGCTTCGCCTCCTCCGAGGACACGCTGGAGTACTACAAACACGCGGCTGCCCTGGAGGGTAGCAGCAAGCTGTGCCAGTTCTCCCCCGTGCAGGAGGTGTCGGAGCAGAGCTCGGGGAGCAGCCCCGACAAGGACGAGGTGGCCCGGCCCCAGGAGGCCCCGGGCTCGTGGCCGCTGGACAGCCCGGCCTCACGGCCACACGCGGGCCGCGCCGGTGGCAGTGTGGCCGCGCCTCGGCCCCTGCTGTACCCCCTGCACCGCAGCGGCAGCGTGGAGGACACCTACAGAATGAACTTCGTGTTCGGGCTCTCCACCAGCCAGCAGCACCTGGCCAAGTCCACCGCAGGGCTGGGCCTCAAGGGCTGGCACTCGGACATCCTGGCTCCACAGCCCTCGTCCCTCACCAACAGCTGGTATTTCGCCGCCGAGTCCTCGCATTACTACTCGGCCTCGGCGGTGTTCGGGGGCAGCCCCGCCTTCCCCGCCTACAGCTGCAGCCAGCTGCCCTCGGGCTGCGAGCAGCCCAGCGCCGTGCGCCGCCGCGCCCGCCAGGCCGACCGCGGCGATTCCCGGCGCAGCTGGCACGAGGAGAGCTCCTTCGAGAAGCAGTTCAAGCGCAGGAGCTGCCAGATGGAGTTCGGGGAGAGCATCCTGTCGGACAATAGATCCAGAGAGGAACTGGGCAAAGTGGGCAGTCAGTCAAGTTTTTCAGGCAGCATGGAAATCATTGAAGTGTCCTGAGGGGCAGAGGCTCGTGTGTGACTGTGGCAGAGCTGCTCCCCCAGCATGTGAGATGTCCCTGTAAATCTGAAACTTTGGGTAAAAAGGTGGGGGGAGGGAAGAAACAGAGACTTTGCTTTGAACGGGGTAAAGGCTGGTACTGCAGGGAAGTGACCATGGTCTCTGCCCGAGGAGACCAAGGTTGCTGCTGGGCTTTCCTCCTCCCCTCTCTGGGAAAAGGGTAGAACATTTCACAGACCTTTCCCTGTCAGAGGAAGCAGTTCTGTGCAACGGATTGCCCATCCTTTCAGTGGCTTTTAACAAGGAAGCTCTCTTGGTGTCAAACCCTTTCTCTGGTTCCACTGAACCACGCTCTTACCTGTCAGAACTAGTTTTGTTCTTCCCTCCCCGTGCCTCACATCTTCACCAGTGCACCTTAGCCCTGACACTGAGCCAACCTCTGGAGGGAGACCTTTTTCCTATTAAGAAAAGGGGACTGGGGGCGATTCCAAAGGCCATAGGGACCGGTTACAACAAGGCTGGTCTGAACACACCGTTCAGACAAATGTAAATACTGGTGTAACTTTTGTTCTAATGGATAGGCTTTAGGTGATTCACTAGAGACCTGCTTCAGAGAAAAAAAAAACAGTACCTCAAAAACACATAAAATAAACTAGGGCTTTATGTCTGCCACATGCTGGTAGTGAGTTCATAAACAATGTGAACAAGTAATGACTGGCCACGTTTAATTTTTTCTTTTGTTTTTTAAAGCTGTCCACGCACAAGTTTCAGTTGGCTCAGCAGCAATTCTTAAAAGAAGATGAATGAACCATACTTAGAACTGTTTCCCCCAGTCTTTTGAAAAAGTATTTGTATTTTTGATATTAAGCTGACTTCTGGGAGAGGGGTAGCTGCTTTGGCTTCTAAGCTATAAAGGAGTGGTTGATACCTAGAGCTACATGCAAGAGAAGTGTCTGGTAAGAGTGGCCACAACACACTTTTTTTGCCAATTAACAATTCAGTTGCTGAAAACAATTCAAATGTTTGGGGTTTTTTTAAGGTAAAAATTAGCTGGGGCAGGCTTTTGTCCTTAACTGAGCAGTTCCAAGGTGTAACTGCAGATGCTCAAGGCTGTACCGCATTCTCACCCTCTGCACCCCAGGGCAGACATCTCCATCTAGCATTCTCACCCTCTGCACCCCAGGGTAGATACCTCCATCTCAAGGAGGTGTCACAGCCCTGGTTTCACAGAAGAAGAGGCACAGCCCTGGTTTCACAGGAGAAGAGGCACAGCCCTTCTCATGTTTTTGACAACGACCCAGCTGCTTCCCCTCCCACCTTGGCTGCTGCTCACCTTGGGCTACATGTGCACATTGCCATGAGAGGTTTATGGTCAGCAAGCAATGGTACCAGAGCCACTGTGTAAAGCTGCATCCTTCTTGCCCCCAGGGCCTTCTTTAACACCCCTCAGAACACGTTGAGGGAAAACTATTGTTTTGTCCCATTTCAGTGCAGGCAGCTGAAAATTGTAGTAACAAATAATTAACCCTGGCCAACAGCTTAAAAAAAAATTGTCAGCAGCAAACTGAAGCCCTAATTCAAGTCAGCAGCTTGGGTTATGTTTGGGGTTTTTTTACTGTAAGTTTAGCTAGTTTGTAATTCAAATCTCAGGTTTTACTATATTAAAAAGTGGAGAAGATTTTTGTCATTGTTTTGTTTTCTGGCTAGGATGTGACTTTAATTTCCTACAATGGACCTTGAAAATAGCACTGAAAGCTAAAGCATTGATTAACTTGATCCTAAAAAGTGCAAAAGGCACAGAGAGAGGAAGCATCAAGAGTCACTGAGTGCAGAGGCTCTTTGTGCTGCAAGTGCAAGAGGCTGGACAAAGGACCTGGGCAAGGGAGAGGCTGACATCAGGCCGACATCACCCTGAACGTGCTGCCACTTGACTCTGTTTGCATCTCCAGTGGAAGTGATTACATCACAACTATTTTTAGCTGTGTGTGTATTTGCCTATGTTAACAGTTGAACAGGGCTCCTCTCAGCCACATTTCAGGAAAAGCCCATGGCTTTGATTTAAACCTGTTAATGGGAGTTAACATGTATCAATCTCTAGAGACAGAAACAGATTCTTCCTCTTTTGTGCTCCTTCAGACGTGTGTTCTCCCCTTCTTTGTATGTTTGGGTTTGGCTTGGTTCATCACCTTTTGAAGAACTAAAATCTGGTCTTGTGGCTCCTCATGATTCCCAGTGTGTTCTGGATGAATCCAAGGTGTAGTCTCAGTACTTATAGGGGGCAGGTTCGCATAGGAGGAAGCCTTAACGCCATGCACAGGGTGGTGGCCTGGCTCATACCTGAACTAGAGTCCTGTCCCTGAACAATACTGGAAATGGTTTGCAGAAGTCTGAAAAGCAAAGTTGAAAATGTGAGAGGGAAAAATGTACCAAAAAAAAGTGTATATATTCAATATGAATATAACGTATGGCATTTGGTGTGTGGCATACTTGGCATGTTTGGTGTATGGCAAGCTGGTGAAATGGTTCTGAGAGATGTGAGTTTCTCACCTTGTTGTGTCATGAACATTACCTGTATGTTATGATGAAATTAAATCAGAAATGGTACCCCTTTATACAGAAGGCTGAGGAAGGAGTTGTTGAGTGTTTTACCTGCAGCAGAACCTGCTCCCCCCAGCAGCCAGGAGAGCAGGGGCCTTGTCCTTTATGGAACACCCCCTTCCCTGCAGGTGTGTTCATGAATGACAGGGCCGGAGCAGCTTTAGACCATTTTCACAAGCAGTGGTGATTTTACAGCACCAGTAACCATTTAGGGCTCTTACCTGTCCCTGATTATCCCCCTTCTTCTGCTCCACTGATGAGCACCAGTGGCACTTATCTGCATTAACACCTTCCACTGTCTAATCCAGGTGTGAGGAACCTGTTCCTCAGGCACTGGGGTGGTCTTGGTGAAGCAAGTATTTAAAATTGTTGAAGCTACCCAGAACGAACCCCATGCCTTTTCTTGCCTCCCTCCCATACTACTTATTTGAAGAATAATTTAATTACTCGTTTAAATACTTGTTTTGACTGATGCTCTCAGTCTTGAAGAATTCAGAGCAAGTTCTGCTCACTGAGATTGGAGCACACCCCCCACTGCTGCTTCAGAGAATCCTCACACAAATACACCATAGATTAGAATTAAAGAGGGCTGCCATAGTAATATTCATAGAGGAGAAAGCTGTGAGTTTATGTAACAACATCTTCAAACTCAGGTGCAGTAACAGCCTTTTCTTTTGAGAATTTCAAAGCACAGTCCCAGAAAGGGAAATGCAAAATCTTCAGCCTCTCTAAAAGAAACCAAACCATCAGTCACAGCACGAGGAACAACCTGTGTTTCTGTGCTTACTTTCTACAAACAAGATGTAGCAGCTTCTAGAGAACAAAACATGAACCATACAAACTCAATGGCATCATCAGCTGCTTAGCCTACACAACAGGCTGACATGACAATCTTCTAAGATTTAGCTGCTCACTCCACTCTAAAGTCCACTTCTGATTGCAGTAGCTCTGTTCCCTCAAATTCTGTTTTTTGAAGCATTCACTTCAGCTTTCACCACTCCTCCTGCCTGCTTTGCAGGACTTGCTCTGCTCCTGCTCCCTCCATCCCTGGCCCTGCCACCAGACAGTTCTGGGAAGAGACAGCCTAACTCCACCTCCAGTAAAAGCCCAAGGGGCAACTGAAATCTGCCTCATGCATGTCACCAACACCTAATTTTAATTTCACTGCCTGGCATTACTGGGAAGAGGTCCCAAGGTCACTGGGCTCCTGACCATCACAGTGACATTCCTAAAATGAAGTGAACTGAAAACAGCAAACCTCTTCCCAGCAGGGATCAGGTAGCCCTGCTTTTGAGGGAGCTGGGGAGGATAAGAGTGCAGAAATGTGGTAATCCAGTGAACTACTGTCTTTACTAACTATTCATCAGCTAGGTGCTCAGTATGCTGTGATTCACAGCACAAGTTATAAAATGACTTCTACCAGAAAGTGGGGGCATGAAAAGCCCAGAACAAGGGGGACAGCACTAGGGTCCTAATAAGACTGTTACTTTTTAAATCCAAAATCACTGCAATTCAACCAAACTTACCTATCCAGCCATCTTAATTAGCCAGCCATACACCTAACTAGTCTGTATTTGTTGTTAATTTGTGATAAAAGCAGTTATTCTAGCACTTTTAGACAGTGTAACATACACAATGTCACAATTACATTATACACACAAACCCACAACTGAGAATTCAGGTAGAACAGTGTTCTAATACATCAGCTTTGCCTGGCAACAGCACTTGCCTTTTGAACGCTGCCTGCAAAGAATTTCTTGGCCCTCAGTTCCAATTAATTGCTCTGAGGCAAACTGAAGTGTTTCTGCAGTAAAGCCTTGAGCTAATTCTGCACTTCCAAGAACATAAATAAGAGTCACCATAAATAGAAAAGGAAAGGGAGCTATTTCTTGCCTTCTGCAACACCCACCCCTCTTGGGAAGGGGCTGCTTTCCTGGCATGTAAAATGCTGTCAAACACTTCTGGAGAGTTGTCCTGCTGCAAGGGATTGCTCACTTTGAGGAGCAGATTTCAGCTGCCGTTTCCAGGGACCTTCACCATGCTCCAGTGCTGTACAAAGCCAAAGTGTGACACTACAGGCAATGATGAGGCTGGGCCATCAGGCCATTAAAAAAAAGAAAAAAAAAGAAAAAAAAAAAAAAAAAGCAAAAGCAAAAACAAAACAGCGGCAAAATAAAAAGAAACCCTGTAAATCTGCCTCTCTTTCTTTATTCAGTATCACCTATGCAGGTGAGAGTTTATCACCATTCCACTTTCCCAATGCCAAGTCCCCAGCATCGCTGCTCACATCTTCTGTTCAAACTGGACATCAGTGCCAACCAGAACTGGGACACCATTGGCGGGGAAAAAACCAACCAGCATTTTTTTCATTCTAGGGATATGTTTCCTCTCAATCCCATGGCAGAGGCAGCCCCAGGGCAGCTGAAATCAGCCACCTCCATGTCACAGAGTGGTTGCAAAGTAAAGCTGAGATACGCCTGCACTGCCCAGACACCACGGTGGGAAGTGGGAATGAAGAATGAGCAGTAAGACAACTGGAGAAACAACACACTTGGAAAAGAGCCACACCAAAATTTTTAATGCTGGAGTTGTGGAACATGGAGCATGTAAGAAGCTGAACAGGGTAACCACCCATAAACCATGGAGTGCTCAGCCACAAGGCTGGCAATCAAAATATCCTCTGGCAGCTTGGGAACAGGAGGGATGTTACAGCAGTACCTTGGGAAACTACTGGCACACAGTCTGAGAGAGGGGCTGACTCATGCAACCAATGGGTCTGTGAAAACGTGTATTTCTACTCTTTGTGTAAAAGCTTGAAGGAGGGGAAAACACACTTTAAAATATTTAAGGATATTTAAATATATTTAATTTAAAATACATATATTTAAAAATAAAGCAACAACAAAAATTCTTTTCTCTCCCCTTCAGCAGATCTTCACAGGAATTGCCCTGCAGGTAGGCTGGCACTTTAGCACCCTGTCAATGCATACAGTGACAAAAACAACAGAAACAACAAAGCATACCTGCTCTGCATGGGCAGCACAGTGACCAGTGTGAGACACAAGGAGCACCAGTGGCAGCACAACAGGGGAGTCACAACAGCTGAATCAGGGGAAGGGCCAGAGCAGCTCAGGGCAGAGGGGAACCACAGCTCCATTGACTCATCCTGCTCCCCAGCTTTTCACAAGATCATGTATCAAGAAGCTTAGCCTGTACTCAGACCACACGCCACCAGAAAGCAGAAAAGGGCAGCAGTATCTGGTTTCAGGGGAGCACACCAGATTATTCACTTTTCATAGCACTACATTTGTGGTAGAAGTAACCGCTGGTACATTCACGAAAGATACCTGAGGCCTCCTCCAAGAGTGTTTGGCTTGGAAAAGAAAATTTATATGCAGAAAGGTGATTCCAGTCACATCTCCAAGCTCCTGCTAAACGGCGTGGGAGGGAAGGATCAGTCTTACACTGAGCATCACTTGCATCTGAGCTGAAGCTGAAAGCACCATGTGGAGCAAAGCCAACAAAAAGCAGCCAAGCAACAAAGAGCAGCTCAAGAAGATGTGTCAGGACACATCTCCCCCTCAGCAAGAGGGCCAAGGACTTACAGTTCCTGAAGGCAGTAACAATGTTTTAAATAAAACTGCAAACCATCATTCAAGGGCATTTAGAGGGTGCATGTTCTTACAGTACCCATACGAGAGACTATCACCTGTGGAATGAAGGTGATGACATGTGAGCATCGGAAAAGGGTGGCCTTCACATTTCAGCTCTAATTTCTTTCTAGTTCAGTTATTACACCTTCCACAACCTGCCCTTGCTGTTCAAGAAGCTCTGTCTGTGAGGCCCAGCAGCACAGACACAATTTTAAAGACCAGTGTTCCTAGTAACAAAGGTTAACTCCTATTCTCAGTCCACTGCATCAGTGTTTTCTGGCAAATGAGGAAGGAACTGATTTGCAGCCTTCAGCTGGGAATACTATTCCTTTGCCCTCATTAGCACTGCAGGGAGCAATGCTTTGATTTGATACTTAATGGCCTGAGCCCAAATGTCTACAAGCCTCAGAGAAGTATCTTACAGGAGAGAGCATCTGACTTGACATCCAGTATCAGGATCTTCCCACTGGCACAGGTTTCCAGCACACCAGGGTGTGGGACACTCATCCTGTCTGGCAGACAGCTGAATGTCGCACATTTTAAACATCCAGACAGCATCATCTGGACAAAGAGGACAAAAATGGCTGCAGCCACTATTTAAAGTAGCTCAGTATCCTTGTGTCTGATGGTGGGAGGAGGCAAAGACACATTCCATGATGGAAACGAGGACCCACAAGGGCATGGCCATGACAAGCAGCTTTTCCTGGGTTAAACCTCATGTAAGCTTTTAACAATCCAAGTGTAAAACATGGCAGGAAGCTTGAACAAGGATGGAATTCTGATGTTTTATGCTGGGCAATACACAGCATATGCCTATGTATGTACAACTGTGTAAAACCTCTGGGGTGGGAGCGGCAGGCAAGGAGACCTGCTGCCTTTGCTAAAAACCCTCCTGCTGAGTTCCCTGCCCTCCCTGAAGCAGTCAGTCCCTCTTCCCAGGGCATCATTCCAGGGGGCTTAATTTCTACAGGACTCTGCGTCTAGACAGTGTTCAGCAAGCCCGGGGATCCAACTACCACCATGGTTCAGATGCACATCTAAGTTGGCTGCAGTCTGCATAACAAAAATTCATATTACATGACCTTTGGGAACGCAACAAGAGAACAGCCTGTTGCTTCTTGCCACCAGGCAATAATTATTACAATCAAAAACCTACTGCACTCTTACTTCCAAATGCTCAGAGACAACGTTTTGCTCTTAAGTACTAAGACATATTGAAGCAAGTTGCCTTTGGCAAATGACCCTACCTTGTGCTATACTGGAAGCTGGGTTGTCCCTGACTGTCCTCACTGCTGGAACTGCACTCTGACACACAACAACCCTTATGGTTCATGGGCTCTTCAGCCTTGGCTCACCTGGCAGGAGGCAAGAACTTCCTGTCGCCTTTGGAGCAGGTGGTTGAGAAGGGCCCCATGACTTCAATCCTTCAGCAGCGTGCCACCACCAGCTCCCTGCACAAGAGCAGCTAAACCAACACAAAGAGCCAAAGGACTTCTCGTGTCTCTCCCCTCCACCCTCATTCACTTGAAGAAGCAGCTGTACCCCACTGGTAAAAAAGACAGCACCAAGGTAACTCCGAGTGTCCCAATGAAAAAAGACACCTTATGTCCAACTTTGAGATGCAAAGTGAGTAGCTTGGTACCAGTGCCTGTCAGAGGGACACAAAATGCCACCAGCTGGGGTATGAGGACATTGTCAGGGCAAGGGGGAGAGGAACACTAAGGTTTGCTTTATATTAACAGACATACATATCTAGAACAGTTACTCCTTTACAGCCTCATAAATTAGTGAGCCCATAGAAACAGGAGCCTCAAGGACATGCCAAACCCTGCCATGTAAGCCACGTTAATTATGATAATGGCCAGATTTTAGTAAGCCGTTCCTGGCTCCCAAACTTTCACCTATAAAACAGACATATTTCCAAGGCCAGGGGATCTCAGAAATACCTTCCAGTCATCTAATTGTCTAAACCCCAATGGCACAAAAAACATGCTAGAGGGCCCCATATCCCTTTCAATTTTTTTAGTAAAAAAATAAATCAGATGAAAGGAAATTCCTCCTCTGTAAACCACAACTAGTCACAGCAATGAAACAAATGTGTCTGCACAGGCAGTATAGTGGCAGAGGAGACAGGAAGGCAAGAGGAAGGAGTTGAGAGAATGGTAAATCATCTCCTCCTGGGAGCTCCTGGATTCCTGTCTGTGTGGCTCAGGCAGCTCACACCACTCTCCCTCCAGTGCCCTGGCAGAAAGTCTGGCAGCAGCGCTGCCCGCTCCCAACACCTGCCAATAGAGCCTGTTGGAAGTGCTTCCGTGCTGAACGTGGAGCGTGGAAGGTAACGGGCGGAGGGGGGAGCTGCCAGAGTGCTACAACCTCAGCTCCCGGTCAGGTTTCATGGAAAAGGGCTCCAGCCGTTCCCCCTCTGGCAGGAGGCTGTTCAGCCGCTCCATCAGCGGCACTGTCTGGTCGATGCCCATCTGGATTCGGCGCAGGATGGCAGACATCTCATTGACCTTCTGGATCTGCTCCGCATACTTGGCGTATTTCTTCTGGCGCTCTTGCATGAGGCTGTAAAGAGTTTCCACAGAGAGGTCCAGCTGTGTAAAAACAACAAGCACAGCAAAGCTCATTAGGCCAACTGTTGCCGCAGACCATTCAGCCCACTGTCCTTCCCAAAAGCAACCACCTTGGATGCTCCACTAACAGGAAGTTAACAGACAGGTACAGAGGAACTCCTCGGAAGGTACATAACCAGTCTGTCATGGAATGGGAGGATTCATAGTTATATACCAGGGAAGACATACGATGACCTCAATTCTCCACCCAAATACCTAAATATCTGATCAGAAAATTCTTCATTTGCAGGACTGCAAGCCAACAGGCGCTGCCAGGGTTTTCCCAATAAACCAACAAACACATCCTCCAAGTTATCCAAACCCAGGGGACCATGGCCTCTGCCTACACCTGAACTATATTTTCACTGCAAGAGTTAAGCTCTACCACAGTTGCCAGTGCTTATTTTTCTCAGTTTAGTCAGGTTACTCTGCAACTAAGCCATAGCTGTTATTACCATCGTCATCTGGAAAACTCCCGCCTTGAGAGAACCACAATGGACTGCTAGTGTATCTAATTTCCCTGAAACCCAACAGTAAGAGTTTTATAAGTGACCCCAGGAGAGATATTAAGAAAATTAGCCATGCAGTTAAACACAGTCAGTACCCAAACATGGCTCAAGCATGATGACAATGACAGGAACTGCAGTCCTGTTCCTGCTATTGAATGATGAAGGCAGCCTTTATAATTCACAGCCCATTTTTCTGTTGAGCCAGACCTGCAATCCCCAGGCAGGATTCAGCCAGTAGCTGCCAGTACCTTACACACAAGCCCAGCCAGATGGTTTAAGCTGTAAACCATCCTAAGATACATATCCTTTACATATCCTAAGATATGTACCACATGTTACAAGAGCTCAGTAACAGGGTTGTTCCAAGCCCTCAAGTGCACACTCGAAGCTCAGTTACTTTGGCTCACTGTAGCTATACTTAACAACCCCAGTGACTCCAGTGCACTGGCTCTTCCAACTGGGATGTCTTTGTGGAAAGCAGTCCCCTGGCTTGGAACTCAATACAAGCCCACGGTGGCTGGGAGTGAAGGGCAGGAGAGGACACACACTGAGGAGTTTTAGCCCACTGCCACCTCTTACCACTGTTTTCCCAAATCTCTCCCATCTAATTGCTCCCAGAGGAAGGAGGTCACTGCTCACGATGAAGCAGCCTCAGAGAATCAATGCTGAGAACTGGTCTACCAAGAAGCACAGGTTCAAATAACATCCCTCTCCTGAACTGTGTGACAGAGTCAACCCATCCAGTGGAGGACAGTGACCATACCTGTCACCAGGGACAACACACATTTATCAGTGCAGTGCTAAGAAAACACAAAGTGCTGACCTGACCTGACTTACACAGCACTGAACAGGCAAGTGCAATCCTGACCCTGTATCCAGTGCTGTGGGTCCGTAGGGGAGAACCTGCAACAAGGGAGGACTGGGTGGAAATGGTACAACACTGGAAGCCCCACTGAGGAGGGAGGGCAGCAGAGAGAATTCTGCCATCCCACTGGTGGCAGCAGGGTTTGACACTGGGGATAAACTGCTGTAGCTGTATGTGCTCACAAATGTCCCTTTCAAGCCCTGGGGAAGAGGTCAAGTCAAAAATAGTCAGACAAGAAAATATTTTATTGAGAAACCTAAGTTACAAACAGCATTGAAAACAAACACACAACTTTCTGCTGAACTTTCATGGGAATTAGGTGGCATTTTTCCACCCCATCACCTCCATCAGAGCTGCATATTGTACCAATTGGCCTTTTATTTCACCTGCACTTTCTACTGCTCTCAGGCTGAATTCTTCCTCTTTGCCTCTGTGCTTTCCTGTGAATTCCTTCCTCCATGCCTTCATGCACAGGACAAAATAAAAACCAGCAGAGCAGGAAACTCCAAATAGAGTGGAAACCATTTGAGCCTACACAGGGGTTTCTATTAAAACCCCAGCTTAGTAATTTAGTAGCTTGGTGCTAGGTCTGTAAAGAAGAGTGTGTAAAAGCAGACCACCACCAACCAGCAAGTTCAATCCAGTGCCTAAAAACATCCTGCCTAATGAGAGACAGTGGCCTGGAGGGGCAGCCAGTGGGAAACTTGCCAAAAGCCAGCATGCCTCATTAAATGGACCAGCATGGGGACCCAGGCAGAAACCTCCTCTGGTTCTTAAGTTCTCAAGTTCTCCTCCACTGGCAGATTCTCCACATGGCCTCACAGCACCATACAAGAATCAAAGCTGGCACCTACCAAGCTTTCAAGCAAAAAAGACCCAAGGCCCCCCTTTCTCTCTATTCCAGTAATTTCCATCTGCTGACTTTTAGGTTCCTTGTGTAAGTATGAGTAACATCCACTTACTGACAGGGAACAAGGGGAGAATCTGATACTGACCTGCAGTAGGAAGAAGAAATGCAGAGTGGCCTCCACGCACTTTACTACCTTTGGACACATTCACAAGAGCCATAAAAAAGCTGCCTTACAAGAAAGAGAAAGGGTGGAAATGAGTGTTTCCTTACACCTACCATCCAAGTTTGCCTGCTGAGGGAGGCCACAGCAGCTGCACAGCCTGAGACACAACAGGGAGAACTGAAATGGAGCAATTGTGAGGAAAGGTCAATTTTTACTCAGTCTGAACCTGGTCTTTTTAACTATTAAAAAAAAAAAAAAGGAAACTATGTGCTAATTCCTGGAAATAAATGCCAATGTTTCTCTCAGCTTTCCTTGAAGCAGGCCTAGAGTACACACTTACATCCTTCCTACCTCCTCCCCCTCCAAGCAAGCTCCTCCAGTGCCAGACCTTGTGCTTTTATCTCTACTGGCATGCAGTCCCATTCCTCTGGCACTCAGATGGGGCTTTCAGGTTCAGAGGGTCAGCCCTATTTACCCATCACAGAGACTAACACCAGCTTGCAGGAATCTATAATGACTAGGGAACACACATAAGAATGCACCTCATTCCTATCTATTTAATTTCATACATCATACAGTAGCAATAAAAAGCATCTGGAAAAGAGGAGCTTTTCTGGAAAAAGGAAGTAGAGTCTGGTCCCTTGCCCTTGCAGTCCAAGACAGCCTCGAGGGTCAATGAGTGAAGTTGCCTTTTCTGAGCAGTCCCCATCAACTCCAAAGTCCCTGACATGAAGGCCTGCCACATTCTCATCTGGAAAATATTTAAGTTTCGGCCTTCTTGCCCATCCCAGACTGTGAAACTCTCCGGGAAGCCCAGCAAGACACCCCAGAGCCAGTAGTTCTTCCCTGTCCTAAAACCATCTGAGAGTGTTTATTTGAACCATTGTTTCTGCTCTGGCTGCTTCAAGCTTCCTACAATGCCAGGCCACCAGAGCTGCAGACAACTGAACCCTCTTGCCCTGAACTCATCAGATGTGACAGATGTGAAGCAGCATTGTCACCAGCCCCTGAAAACCAATCTGTCCTTCAAACATCACCACTCAGTAAGCTACAAACATCCCCAACTTAGTGGTATACAAAAGTTTCTGGAGAGTTAAAAGACTGGACTTGAAGCCTGTTAAGAAGCAACAGAACAAAGCAGAAGGCAGAGCCCAGCATGTGATGTCAGAGTCCTAATTTTCATCACAGCAAGATGTTCTGCCCCATCTGGAGTTGAGAAAAAAAGATGTGTTTTCAATGAAGGGGTAAGAGCTCCAAATGCAAATGTTATTTCTTTCCAAAAATCATTCCTCCTGTCAAAGCAGCAAACCTGAGGCTAGACATGCCCAGAGTCGAAGACAGGATCTTTCTTCCCTTCCTACATGAAAAAGGATGGAGGTGTTTCTTCAGTTTTTCTTTCAGAAGCATAGGTCCATGAAAATGGACAAGCCTAAAACTCACACTCCAGCATGACACACTTTTTTTGTACTGTCAGTGACATTCAGAATTGGTGTCTGTTTCTGTTTCAAAGCCCATGCCTCCTCTGTGGATTATCATCAGCAGGACACTAATTTTGCCTCAGCTTCACATTTAAACATGAAATGACATCTACTGGGCTTTTCTTTCGTCAAATGAAAACTGATTAATAATTACTTCCAACAACACTGCAAGATGTTTCCTCACTTAAAAGGGCCCCAGCATAGCCCCTCCTACTACACCATTCACATTGTCAGCCCTGAGTCTCCTCTGCATTACACAGGCCCATTTGTAACACCACACTGATGAAACACAAAAACAACCGAAGATATTGTCAGACATCTTGCACACCATAAATTCTTGTATTCATTTAAAAATTCTTCTTGGCCCACACTGCCAAGCAGAATAAAGACATTAATTTATCCCAGAAAAAGACTGAGGTCAGCACTGGCCAATGTTCAATTCTTTTCAAGAGACTACACTGAAAACAAACCAGTGCCCATATATATGCATATATGCACACACACACACACACACACACACATATATACACTTCTTACCTGGCATAGTTTTATAGTACCCCTGTCATGGGCATGTGAGTGTCATAAGGTCTCAGAAACAGAGGTCGTATCTTGTTAGTTCAATGACTGAGAGACTGAAAACTGCAGCTAGACACATTTTCCCTGGTTGCAGAACATGCAAATGTAATCAGAAGTTCATTAAACTTGGAATCAAATTTCTAGAGAGGCATTGCTGACATTCATAACAAAACAAATACATCTCATAAGAGGATTAAGACATTCCCAGCTTCTCCAGTCCCTCCTGCTCCCACCCCCTATGGCTGCCCCTCCAAAATACACAGCTCTTAAGGTGCAATCCTTGTTCCAGAAAACTCTTTTTCTAGAACAGCACTCTCAGCACAAGCAGCCTTTCCTTCACATTGTCAGGTGCTTGACTGGGGTTAAATGAACATCTTCCTGCAGCTGCACACAAACCACATCAGAAAGTGGTAGGCGGGAACATGACTGCATGGAATATTAGTCACAATGTGCTGGTGTGAAAATACTTTTCAATCAACACACTTAAAACTGAAGACAGTTCCTCTTTCTATACTGCCTAAAAACAAATGCGCTCAATGAATGGATTCTTTTTCTCTTCCCCTTTTATTTTGGTAATGTCATGCAAAGTCAGCACAATAGATCGCAATGACTTCCTGATGCTGGGAACACCCCCTGTTTCTCCCACCCAGCACACACTGGGAAGTGATAACCTGACTGGGCACGTTCTGTACCAGGGTACAGAATAGGGATGCCCAGCCACGGCTCCCACCCCCTTCTCTTAAGCTTCAGCCATGAGTACAGCTCTCATGGAGCTGTACCTTTCCTCTGCCCCACTGCCAGATAAACAACTATAGTTTGTGTTTAGGATTTCTTTATCACATCTAAGATTGAATCCACTGCCAAAATATTCCTTTTGCTCCCTCTGTGATCTGTCGTTTCTGTAAACAGTTGCTAAGGGTTATTCTACCTAAGAATTGCATAGATCACAGTCAAGTTAGAGAACAAAGAGTAACCATTTTAACTGGCTCTGGAACTGAATTATAGCAATATAAATAGGTACCTCAAGGCCTTTACTCCTAAATATATAAATTAAACCCATGTTTAGTCCCTTAGTTCTACAGCAGATACATGAGAACATGTATCAACATAAGCTGCTGCACCTGTAAGTTTGATTATTCTGGGAGGCCTTGGGACACACAAAAGCATTCAGAATTCCAAATAATAAGGTTTTTCTGAAATAAGCTTTTCCACCTTTATGTCAGTCTTTCCCTGCCTCTTGTGTTATTGGACAGGAAGGTGTTTGTCACTCCCACACAGCGTGGCCTCCTCAGCCCACATCTCCCTCTCAGCTCCAACTGGAGCCCTCCTTGCCTGAGAGACACGAGCATCCCTCTGCCAGCTGGCAGGCCCCCAAGATTAAGTTATTGTTGCTATCACTGACCAGTGCTAAAGAAGAGTCCTAAAGCTATGACTGAAACAATACCTTCCTCTTGCTTAGACTTAATGCACCCACAGACTTCCAAGTGTTTAAAAAAGGCAGGGCCCTGTTGTGATGCATTAAATAGTTATTTAGTTGTTGTTTTGCACTGGGTGATTGGGAATTTGCACTGAGTAGTTTTTATATTGCACTATGTCACATTGGTCTATTCCACACACCTTTCCCCTCCCCCCCCAAGCCTCAGGTGTGATGGGCTCTCCCTGACCTGCTCCCCCCTCCCCTTCACCTATGTCCCATTGGATGTGGTCCCTCGGCTCTGCCCCACCCATCCCCCGGGAGGACACTCACACTCACACTCACACTCACACTCACACTCTCTCTCACTCTCTCTCTCACTCTCTCACTCTCACTCTCTCTCTCTCTCTCTCTCTCTCTCTCTCTCTCTCTCTCTCTCTCTCTCTCTCTCTGACACCTCAGCTTCTGTTACCCCCTGAGGTGTCGCCTGGATCTGAGGTGGCTTCTGATAATAAACAGGATTTGGTTCCAAGGAGAAAAGCACCTTTTGTCTTTTACCTGTGTCCATGTAGGATTCCCACCCCGTGATCAGAGGAGACAAAAAAGGGAACTCCTATAGGGCCACACTTCACAGAGGTGAGAGAATATTGGCAGCAAAACCTGACAGCCAGCTCTCCAGTTTAGACACATCTCCTATCACAGTCCCATTCTACTGGTCTGTCTTTACTTTTATTTCCCTCAACTCACATCTTTGTCTTTCAAAATAGCTAAACTATTTTCACAAAAGCAAGTGAAACTCAGGGCACTGGAAAGCACCAGTCACACCATCCTACTTCAAAGGAGCTGACTAAGCACAAGCTTAGTTCTGCACCTAAGTCCTCCAAACAAACTGATTCTTCTCAGCCTCTCTCTTCAGTGGTTTGGTGTTCTGGCCCATGAGCTGGCCTGACTACCAGCCTGATAGTCACAAACCAGCAGGGTCATATGGTGAAAAGCACCATATGGTGCAGGGTCATATGGTGAAAAGCACCCTGCACGTGATCCTGGGTTCAAACCCAGTGTTTGCTGTGGTTGTATTAGGCTTAAATGCACAAGATTCCTGAAAAAGCAGAAGGGAAAAAAACCCAAAAATATCCGATTTTACCAGCAAGCTTTCTAAACTGTCACCAAGGAAAGGTCATTGTAATTTTGAGCTCATTTTCTTTGACTAATAAGAACACCTTTTTAGAGCTGTCATTTGCTGCTTTTGTAGAACAATCTACATCCAAGAAGTCACCTCTAAAATTTATGATGGCTAAAAGCGTTAAGTTACATCCTGAGCATTAGAAATGCGTCCATACCTATTCTAAATAACCAAGTTTAAGAATAATAAATACAAATACCCCACCCCAACAAGAATATTGCACCTGTGTGTGCAATATTATCACAAAATCTCTCTTTTGTGGAATACAATTCCAGAGTAATTAATAACACATTCCTGATCTGTCTACAATCAACTGTTCCTGGAAAAGAAAAAATATCTATCTGTTACAGATCTATTGCCTAAAGGATAACTTGCTCAACTCTTATTTCAGGCTACCTAATAATTCTGCTAGAAAACACAACCTTCAATCTCCTCGTTTCCTGATTTTACACTGCTGACCCATTACTTGCCCACAACACTCCTATGCCCAGCCAGAGCTTGAATGTTACAGGACAACAGCAATTATAAATTGCTGTTTATAAATTTACCCTTATGGGGTTATTTTATAATAAATTTCAGTTTTGTACTTTCAACATGTCAGAATGACTAGCTTTAAGCAAGTTGGTTTTCCCATCACAAGTAAGCTTTGATTTGAAAAGAGATGACCACTATCATTAATGAGATGTTTCTCAGAAAACAGCACTATTTTCATTTCAGAGTGAAAATAGTCAGGATCATTACAGTTGCAAACCATCTGCTATTTATTCTCAGCTTCACAGATGGGACTTGATAGCTGTAGGTCTTCTTTTCTACATGTCCTACAGAAGTCTTTCAGAAAGGAATGATATTGCTTGTGTTTAGTCAGGGTTAGACACACTAAAAGAAAATTGTATTTAAGCAGAAAATGTTCTTAAATCTGCTCTCACAGAATGCAAAGGAGCTGAGTTTTAACTATTTCCCACTGTGTGTGAAGTGCTAAAAGGATTATCTAAGACTCCCTCTTTTTTCTCTGGGGAACTGCAGACAAAGGTGGGTTCACACACCCTGACACACTCACACTGCCAGTCCAACACATCTGGGTGCATCAGACCTCCCTCCATATGCTCTGCACGCCTTGGATACATGCAAGAAGGCTGCAGTGTTAGATGAGCATGGACATGAGCCCAGAAGTCAGGATTTGGGGATTTCTGGACACCTGAGACCCCTGATGAAGCTTTTGGTTTTTTTTTTCCTGCCAGCTGTATTTCTCATATGAAAGTCCAAATCAACTTCCCTTCACCAGGGAAACTCAAAGGCATGTCAGTTCTAACAAAGTCAGTCACTGATAACCTGAAAAACTCCTGAAATATTTATTTGTAGCTCTTCCTTCCATGTTTGATAAGCACATGAAATGAGCTAAGTATACCCCATTGATGTTAAGGGGAGGATCTACTCCTTCATTCCCAGAAGAGAGACTTTGAAGGCTGACTCCACCATAATTCCACAGTGCTAAAGCTCAGACATCCCAGAAATTTTCTGGAGGTCCCAACATCTGGACAGTAAATCTTTGGCTTCAGGAAAGCCTCAACGAAATCTTGAGCACTATATATCATTTACAGACCAAGCTCTTCTGAGGCTATAGACTATTATTCAAAATACAGTTACAAGAGTACAAACCATCAGAGATTAGTGATTCACACAAAAGGTCAGTGTGACACTAGTGCCAGCTCTGATTCACTCTGAGCATTCATGTTTATTGTATTCAGCTGCAGTGGCCTTAAGACTCACGGAAAACTGAGTATTTCTTTCCTCTTTTTTATGTCTACTAATGAATCTCTAGAATAAATTGATCAAATGCAAGAAGGCATTTGAAAATTTGTACTACAATCTGGTAGAAGAACTTGTAATTGAAAAATAAGTAGTTCAGTTTCAGGTGTAGTCTTATGTCAGGCATAAGGAAGAATTAAATTCTATAGACTGGATAAAGCAAAAGGAAAAGCTATGACCCAAGAATCCTTTCTGACGTAAAAACTCCTATAAATTCTTTACCAAATACTGTTGTTATGTTGATTTCTTTTACAACTGCTACCTGAGCCTCTTTTTCAGCTGGAACTCATCTGATTGGAGATTTTGTCTTTCACACAATTTGCAGCAAGCCAGCCAGTCACTCTTCAAATTGCATCACTTGCTGTTCCAGTTTAAAAAAAAAAGCGTAGAAGTTTTATTTTTTGTCGAGTTCACTACAGTTTTGGCACAGTTCATACATGTGGTTACAGGGAATTCTACTATTCTATAGTTCAGCATTTTATCCAGACTTCTAGAGGTAGATGACACATCCAGTCAGGAGCAATGCCCACAGTAATTAATTAATAGTAAATCATATGCTTCATACCTCTGAGCAGTGTTGCAATAATTACTAATAAATGTTCTCATGCAGAGGCATTCATGCCCCAGTGGCAAAGAAACATTTAGGAAACCCTACTCTTCATAAAAAGTGAGATGGGCAGATTACTTGCACTAAGGTTTTGTAATGCTTTCAACATGAAGTCATCTCTGCAGATCATATCTATTATTGCCACAATGCTCATTATGGGGTTGCTAACACAAGGTCCACCCTGCTCCCTCAAGTACCAACCACCATCTTAAAGTCATCAGTGCAAGTCCAAATATTTGCAAGTAAGGCTGGCTAACCTGTCTGTCTAAAACAAAGATTAAACTGCTGAAAAGCTTCTAGCCAATATTCCTGGCACCTCCACACTCCAGCCCAATTCTCACTTAAGAGCAGAGCTGACACCTTGAAATTTTCAATTAAACACTGCAACAGGAGGTAATAGTTAAGAATGAAACTTGTGAATTGACTTTTCCTATACCAACACACTCCTTCAGGGAGGGAGAAGGCCATTTTTAATCTACATTAATGCCAAACTGATTGAGAAAGAGAAATCATATCATTTTCTGTCATCATGACTAAACCAAACGAGCAAAGCTTTTCCAGTTTCGTCCCTGAGGTTCTCCACTGCCCACATGTCCTTACAGCCCTTTTATTATGTTATGAGCATTATGAGAGCTGCACACAGTGTGTCAGATGAGATCCCTCAGCTTTGTACCAGACAATCAGCATCCTCTCCTTTCTCCCGGAAATACAAGCTGTGATGCACCCCAGGTTGATACTTGCTTTCTTCCCATCTCAAATCCCTTTCATGCCCAAGTCCACCATCAAGTCTGCTAGTTTGGTAATGAAATCTAGCACTTTGTATTCCTATTTGAAGTTCTACAAACTTGGGGCAGGGGGTTGTTGGAGGTTTTTTCCACCTGGGAAAACAAGGCTAGAATAAGAAATCCAGTTTCCTAGTTAAAGCAAACTGTGAGAAGGAACTGAATTATATTCCTTCTGGTACCTGGTTGTCCCATATTGAAAAATCAAGATGTATTCTATTTGCCATCTGTATGGCAGTTGTCTTGTGTTAAGTGGGCAGTTTTTCCTTATCTCTTCCACAATCAGTCCTCCCTTTCTGGAGACATCTGCTGATAATGGACTATTGAATGTCACTGCATGACTGATAAGAACTACAACATCCTACTGTGAGATGCTCCGCTCAGAGGAAGGAGCCAAGCATTCCTACCTGCATATAGTCTTGAGATTCTGGCTCACCAACACAGCTTTTTCTGTGCTGGATTTCCCAGAGCTTCTTCCACTGCCTCTTCAGAGGAAGACTACACCCTTTTCTGCAGGATCACTGCTCCAACAGAACCACACCTGACACTCCAGGAGGACTGCAGCCACAATTCTAATTGGACTGCTGCCAACACCCTGTCCAACAGGGTGTCAGGTTGTATTCTGACTCTGTCAGTGTTGTTTTAGTTCACTGCATTGTCTATTTTATCTTTTTATTTTCTTCCTTAATAAAGAACTATTATTCCTGCTCCCATATTTTTGCCTGAGAGCCCTCTTAATTTCAAATTTATAAAAATTTGGAGGGAGGGGGTTTACATTTTTTTTTCCATTTCAGGAGAGGCTCCTGCCTTCCTTAGCAGACACCTGTCCTTCCAAACCAAGACAGATTTTGGCACCCAACATGCAGCTCGAGGGCATAGAAACAAAAAGGGAATAACAGTTCTTGAGTAATCTAATTTTTGTGTGCTGCTATAGAAACCTGGTTAAGTGACATCATGTGGTCTAGCTTACCCTGGTTTCTGTGGCAGGTAATCATGACTATATTTCTCCCATTTGCAGGCCTTTATCTAAACATGGGTCCTTGGGGTTTGTTTTACGGGTGAATAAGGTGAGGAATTCATCGATTTTTAGTTTCCTCTGGAAAGCAGGCACATGGATTCGCAGCTACCACACACACAACTGTATGTTTTTGGGGTCACTTTAATAATGGCACCTACTGTAAGGAAATGATACTGAGGGAAATTTTCTCCCAACCCTTTAACCATCTCTTTGGTCTACCCCACCAGTTTTTGAAGGGTTCAGATCCACTCTAAATACTAATGATATCATACAGTAGCTGGTGTTGCTGTTAGGCCTGTTCTATTTAGCATTTAGAGATAAGGGAAGATTAACTTGGATAACCACCCTGACACCTACCCTGGAATCTGACACGGCATCAAAAACTAGGGATGCTGCTGCCCCAGAACCTGACCCTGCCCCACAGCCCACCCCAAATATGAACTACCCAGATTGGGTGGGGGGGTCTGGTGAAGGAGATCCGTGAGATGATGAAGGAGTACATTTCCCCAGCTGGTGAGAAGCCCTCCCCCTGCCTTGAAGAGGGAGAGTTTAATAGTGCAGTTTAATAGAGTTTAATAGTGGAACCCACAGATGTTACAACTGTCCAAGTTCTAGCTGAACTGCAAAGGCAGTCACAGCCAGCAGCAGTTGCCCCTGTAGAAACAAGGATATCTAAGATGAAATCAGGGCACCCAGATAGGGGAGGGCCCTCACATCCCACAGGGGAGCCAGAGGTTGCAATCATCACCGAGTCCCTGACGTACAAAAGTCTCCGTAATCTGCACAAGGACATTGTACGACAGGGATGTGAGGCTTATACAACCTGGCTACTTCAGGTCTGGGACCTTATGGGTACAGGCGTCCAGCTGGATGGTGGTGAGGCAAGGAATCTGGGATCCTTGACCCAGGACTCAAGTATTAATCAGATTTTTGTAAGGGAGCCAGGGTCTCTTTCCCTCTGGGAGCGGCTTTTAGTAAGTGTCAGAGAGAACTTTGTCCACAGGGAGAGAATGCAGGAGCACCACCATAGAATGCACTGGAAAACCCTTGAGGAAGGGATCCAACAGTTGAGAGAAGTGGCAGTATTGGAGGTACTCTTTGGGAGGGATGGACAGCATGATAATGACCCCGACAAGGTCAGGTACATAGGGCAAATGTTGTGGAGTCTGGCAAATCCAGGGCCATCTCAATACACCACCTTCATTGCAGCTATTGATGCTGATACCAAGAGACAGTGGCTCTGTTGCCAACAAGCTTAGAAATTATGAAAGCAAGATCAATAGCTCAATGCAGGCTCATATCTCTGCTGTGGTCAAGGAACTCAAAGAGGAGATGAGGGAGGAGGTGAGGAGGAACAGTTCCCACATCACACCAGTGCGAGTCACATGTCCCAAAGTCAGAGCCCAACGTCCCCCAGCTAGAGAGAGGGGGTACACCCCATGGGCTGACCTATGGTTCTTTCTGCGTGACCATGGGGAAGACATGGGAAGGTGGGATGGGAAACCTTCTTCTGTCCTGGCAGCATGGGTGCATCAACTCAAGGAGGGAAACACTAACTGAGGGAATTCCAGTAAAGTGAAGGTAGCCTCAACCTCCCATGACTGACCTGCCGAGTATGATCTGTCAGACCCCCTTGAAGGTACCTCTACCATGTATATCCATGAAAGAAATAATAACCAGGGTTAGAGGGGCCCTGCCTCTAGCAGGGAGAGGCACAGGAAAACTGGGTCTTCTGGACGGTGTGAATCTGATGGCCTGGGACATCAGAGCCACAAAACTATGATGCCTTAGTTGATACTGGTGCACAGTGTACCCTGATACCATCAGGACACGTGGGGGCAGAACCTGTTCCCATTGCCGGGGTGACGGGGGAATTGCAGCAATTGACCCTGTTGGAAGCCATGGTGAGTCTGACTAGGAAAGAATGGAAGAAACATCCTATTGTGACTGGCCCAAAGGCTCCATGTATTCTAGGCATAGACTTCCTCCAGAATGGCTATTACAAAGACCCAAAGGGACTCAGGTGGGCTTTTGGCATGGCTGCTGTAGAGGCAGAGAACATTAAGCAGTTGAATACTTTGCCTTTGACTATCAGAAAACCCATCTGCAGTAGGACTCCTGAGGGTGGAAGAACAATGAGTGCCAATTGCTACCTCAACGGTGCACCACCAGCAGTATCGAATGAATTGGGATGCCGTGACCCCCATCCACAAAATGATCCATGAACTAGAAAGCCAAGGGATGGTCAGCAAAATCCACTCACCCTTCAACAGTCCTATCTGGCCTGTGTGCAAATCTGACAGAGAATGGAGATTGACTGTGGACTGTCGTGGCTTGAATGAAGTGACTCCACCACTGAGCGCTGCTGTGCCGGACATGCTGGAACTCCAGTACGAGCTGGAGTCCAAGGCAGCAAAGTGGTATGCCACTGTTGACACTGCCAATGCATTTTTCTCCATTCCTCTGGCAGCAGAATGCAGGCCTCAGATTGCTTTCACCTTGAGGGGCATGCAGTACACCTGGAACCGACTACCCCAGGGGTGGAAGCACAGCCCCACCGTCTGCCATGGACTGATCCAGGCTGCAATGGAAAAGGGCAAAGCTCCAGAACACCTGCAGTACATCGATGACATCATTGTGTGGGAGAACATGGCAATGGAAGTATTTGAGAAAGAAGAGAGGATCATCCAGATTCTGCTAGAACTTGGCTTCACCATCAAGAAGAGCAAATTCAAGGGACCTACCCAAGAGATCCAGCTCCTGAGAGTATAGTGGCAAGACGGACGGGGTCAGATTCCAACTGAGGTCATCACCAAGATCACAGCGATATCTCCACCAACCAGCAAGAAGGAAACACAAGCTTTCTTAGGCGCCATAGGCTTTGGAGAATGCACATTACCGAGTACAGTCAGATCGTAAGCCCCCTTTACCTGGTCACCCGCAAGACGAATGAGTTCCACTGGAACAGTGGAGCAGCAAGCTTTTGACCAGATCAAGCAAGAGATCGCTCATGCAGTAGCCTTGGCCCAGTCAGGATGGGACCAGAGGTGAAGAATGTGCTCTACTCTGCAGCCAGGAACAGTGCCTTGTCCTGGAGCCTTTAGCAGAAGGTGCCTGGTGAGACTCGAGGTCGACCATTGGGATTCTGGAGCCGAAGTTTCAAAGGGTCCGAAGCCACTACACCCCAACAGAGAAGGAAATCTTGGCTGCCTATGAAGGAGTTCAAGCCACCTCAGAGATGACTGGCATGGAAGCACAACTCCTCCTGGCACCCCAACTACTGGTGCTGGGGTGGATGTTTAAAGGAAAGGTTCCCACTACCCACCATGCCACTGATGCTGCATGGAGCAAGTGGATTGCTCTCACCAAGGAGAGTGCCCATATTGGAAACCTAAACCACCCTGGGATTTTGGAGATAATTACAAATTGGCCTGAAGTGGAAAGTTTGGTCTCACTGATGACGAGGAGCAGGTACAAGCAACAAGGGCTGAAGAAGCTCCACCATACAGCCATCTACCAGCAGAGGAAACATGCTATGCTCTTTTCACTGACGGTTCCTGTCGCATTGTAGGGATGAATCATAAATGGAAAGCAGCTGTACGGAGCCCCACATGACAGGCTGCACAAGCTACCGAAGGAGAAGGTGGATCAAGTCAACTTGCTGAACTCAAAGCTGTTCAACTGGCCCTGGACATTGCTGAGAGACAGAAGTGGCCAAAGCTCTACCTTTATACTGATTCTTGGATGGTAGCCAATACTTTGTGGGGCTGGCTGGAAAGGTGGAAAAAGGCCAGCTGGCAGTGTAAAGGAAAACCAATCTGGGCTGCTGATGAATGGAAAGACATTGCCACTCGGGTGGAGAAGCTACCTGTGAAAGCCCGTCATGTAGATGCCGACGTCCAGAAGAGCTGGGCTAATGAGGAACACCAAAACAATGAGCAGGTAGATCAGGCAGCAAAAATAGAGGCGTCAAAGATAGACTTAGATTGGCAACGTAAGCGGGAGTTGTTCCTAGCTTGATAGGTCCATGATGCCTCAGGCCATCAGGGCAGAGATGCCACCTACAAGTGGGCATGAGACCGAGGAGTGGATCTAACCATGGACAGTATTTCTCAGGTTATCCATGACTGTGAGATGTGTGCTGCCATCAAGCAGGCCAAGCAAGTGAAGCCCCTATGGTATGGTAGGCAGTGGCCCAAGTACAGGTACGGGGAGGCCTGGCAGATTGACCACATCACACTGCCCCAGACATGCCAAGGCAAGCGCTACCTGCTGACCATGGTGGAAGCCACCATTGGATGGTTAGAGACCTACCCTGTGTCTCATGCAACTGCCCGGAACACCATCCTGGGCTTGGAAAGGCAAGTCCTGTGGAGACATGGCACCCCTGAGAGAACTGAATCGAACAATGGGACCCATTTCAAGAACAGACTAATCAACACCTGGGCCAGAGAACATGGTATTGCATGGATATATCATATCCCCTATCATGCACCAGCTGCCAGGAAAGTTGAACGGTGCAATGGATTACTTAAGACTACCCTGAAGGCTCTTGGCGGGGGAACTTTTAGAAATTGGGAAATGAACTTAGCAAAAACCAGCCTGGATGGTCAACAGCCAAGAGTCCATCAACTGAGCTTGTCCTGCCCAGTCTGAACCCTTGCACACAGTAGACAGAGATAAAGTCCCTGTGGTACATATAAAAGGTATTTTAGGAAAGACTGTTTGGATTAATCCCACCTCAGGCAAAGACAAGCCCATCTGTGGGGTTGTTTTTGCTCAAGGACCTGGTTACACTTGGTGGGTAACGCAGAAAGATGGAGAAAGGTGTTGTGTACCACAGGGAAACCTAGTCTTAAGTGAGAACAGTGTTTAAGGTTTCATTGTGATGCAGATGGAAAATAGAATAAGGGGTGGATAATGGCCTAGATTGAAAAAGCAAGATGTATTCTATTTGCCATCTGTATGGCAGTTTTTCCTTATCTCTTCCACAATCAGTCCTCCCTTTCTGGAGACATCTGCTGATAATGGACTATTGAATGTCACTGCATGACTGATAAGAACTACAACATCCTACTGTGAGATGCTCCGCTCAGAGGAAGGAGCCAAGCATTCCTACCTGCATATAGTCTTGAGATTCTGGCTCACCAACACAGCTTTTTCTGTGCTGGATTTCCCAGAGCTTCTTCCACTGCCTCTTCAGAGGAAGACTACACCCTTTTCTGCAGGATCACTGCTCCAACAGAACCACACCTGACACTCCAGGAGGACTGCAGCCACAATTCTAATTGGACTGCTGCCAACACCCTGTCCAACAGGGTGTCAGGTTGTATTCTGACTCTGTCAGTGTTGTTTTAGTTCACTGCATTGTCTATTTTATCTTTTTATTTTCTTCCTTAATAAAGAACTGTTATTCCTGCTCCCATATTTTTGCCTGAGAGCCCTCTTAATTTCAAATTTATAAAAATTTGGAGGGAGGGGGTTTACATTTTTTTTTCATTTCAGGAGAGGCTCCTGCCTTCCTTACCAGACACCTGTCTTTCCAAATCAAGACACTGATGATCATAAACTCCATGTACTAATCCGATGAAAGTGTTACTAAAAGGCTTTGCATGCTAGACTGGGGATATTCAGTGATAGTTTCTTAAGCACCTAAGCTCTATAATAATACAAATCTTTCTGACTGCTAGGTGCTTGTTCAAGCTTAATTTTCTTCCTTGTAAATTCAGTTGTGGAAAGGATTCCAGTTTAGATCTTTCCTCAAAAGGTCATAAAGCACAAGACAAGGGAACATGCTGGAACTGATTACACTCATATATTCTAGGAGCAAGTGACTGGTCTTTTTTATGACACCAGACAAAGTAGTGCATGCCAGCAAAACAGATTTCAGACTGTCTCCAGTGCAAACAATCTTTCCTCTTCCTTTATAACTGCTAAATCCATTCATAACGTTCAGGTACAACAGAGTACTGGCCATCTGCCTCAGGGATACACTGCTAGACATTAATTCTCTATACTAAAGTAACAATTGTGAAGTCTTTTCAAGAGCATTTTCACATTTTGGTGCTGGCTGCTTAAGACACCACTCTACCACTTAGGTATTCAAGCTACTTGCACAGCAGACTGAAGAAAAATGAGCAAGATCAACTAAAGGACATGAAGATTAACATGTTTCCAGCTTAATAATACTGTGCGTTTCTTTCTGCATGATGGTGCCTGTTGAGATTCCAGTTTTAAGAACAACACTTGATTGCTCATGTAAAGAGACATAAAGAGCTGGATAGATTGCCACAGTCCTCATCCATCAACTTCCAAGATGCCAAAGACTAAATTTAAGATATTTATTTCTTACAGAACACAACATTCCCTAGTTTTTTTCTAAAGGGCAATGTGGCATTAAATCCGTTGAAAATACAAGTGGCATTTCAACCAAAGTTCTTCCCCTTTTCAGAAATATTATAGCACAAGGAATCTCAGGCACCTTTCCATGGATTTGGGGCATTGGTAATTTAAGTCTGTGAACCAAAAGGCTCAATTTTGCTTGCAAGTTAACACAGCCTCCTCTAGAACATCTTTATATGTTGTGTCAAAATTAAATACATCTCCATTTTCACTTTGGCCAGGCTTCTTTTAACAGGCTTACTTTTGATTCCCTGAACCATCACCTTTAATGAGCTGAAAGGTAGCTTCATGGGCTGGTTCATATGGGCCTTAAAGCAAAGGCCTGAAGCTGAAGATGCATTTTGGACTTAGTAAAGCCATTCATCTTTTCCTGGCCTAAGTCAGAAGGTGGATCACTCTCAGGGCACGTCTGCTGAAAACAGATTTCACAAAGTCTTGGAAACTCAGGTCTGAAACTACCTACAGGGAAACCATAACTAAGAGGAAATGGCAATACACACATCACTCAGATGAGTCCTGAAACAAAAAAACCTGGAGACCAGGCAAAAAACACCTCCCTGAAACTTGCTCTTCATTTGAGTCTATTCCTTGAAGAGAAACTGCTCAGCTGTGACTGGAGCATGGGATGAATCCCAGGCACTTCAGATTTTTCTGCCCATGGAGGGATGGAGTTAGGAGAAATGCCTGTGGTGTTTTATACAGTAGAAGCTCTGTGTGCTTACAGCAGATGTGCACCTTGAGTCTCACTGCAGCTGTGGCTGACATAGTCCCCAACCAGGCAATGTCCTGCCAAAGTTTCTGGCCCAGATCTCAATCATTCCTGGTGATAGAACAGCTTCCTGCACTTAGGACAGCTTTTCCCTGTACCACCACCTTAAGGGACCTTGCCCTTAAATTTCCATCAGGGAACATCAGACTGCTACAAGCTGTCCCTACCACAGCCAGCCCTCCCATGGAAGAATTTATATAACCAAAACTCATTTGGGTATGAACAACTGCTGGTATGAAAAAAGGCACCTGAGTCAATCACCTTCCATCATGGCTTCAATTCTTTCCCCTTCAAGGAATCTCTTGGAAAAATGTATTTCTGCTCAAGAGAGAACAGTCACAGCCACCTGGAAGCTGCACAGATTTCTACATTTAGGAGCAGATATGAATCCAGCCAACACTGCAAAGAAATTCTGGCTACACTGGGAAATGGGATGGAGAGCAAAGCTAGACTGTACTGCTTCCTGAAGGCGCAGATGGGTCTGCTCAGACCTGCAGTCACTACTGTAATGCAAGTAGTGTTTCTTTCTTTAGCTCATTCTCTTTCCTATTCAGAACCATTGTAATTCAGATTATGTGCTGATTTGCAAACCACCAGAGATAATTCTGAGTTATTGAGGACCAATTAATTTACAGCAGTACTTCTGAGTTTTGACAGAATCCAGGAAACTTCTTTCCTGGTGACACAAACAATGAACAAAAGATATTTGCTCTTGGACATTTTGTCAAGAAAAGACTAAAAAAATCCTGGTTGCAGGCAGTGTGAGTGTAGCATATTATACACCAGGACTACTAGTACAGTTAGAGTCTGAGAAGTGAACATACCTCAGACAAATGGTAGGAAATCAGAGACTGAAGCTGACCAACATTTTGTAGAAAGTTAAAAACACTTGACAAATCTATTATCAGAAGAAAAACACTTCAGTATTTACAGGGTTAAAGAAAGGGAAAGGGAAATACTGGCTACCAAAATGAGGATAAAAGAATTTACTGTCCCAGCTTGTGCACACATTCTGATTTTCACAATACACTTGATTTTCTCTTTCATTTTTATGCTTTACTAAGGGTCAAAGTTTTGTGTACATGGCAAAACAAAATCATTGCTGACAAATGGGTGAAGCTAAAGGCAATTTCCTTTGTCTACACTTGTAAGGAGAGACATCCCCTGCCCTGGTTCAGCTGCACACTGGGTTGTCAGCAACTGTCAGCAGTGGTTCAATTTAGTGCATCAAGGAGCGCCCAAACTATTTGGAAAGAATTATTTAAGCCAAGTGGGTCCCACCCAGATCCTCCAGAACACACATGCAGAAGAGCCAAAGCAAGAAAAACTTTTAAAAATTATTAGGAAAATGAACAGTAAAAACCCACCAGATCTGGCAGAGGGACTGAAGTTATTGAAAAGCTGTGACCAAAAAAACAAAAACAAAAATACACCACAGCTGATTTGTCAGTTCTCTGACTTACAGAATTCCCTATTTCTCCACCACTTTGTCAGAGAAGGCTGTTATAAAGAAGCTAGTGAGAATATCAGTATCATAATTTATTTTAAATGAAAGATAATCACAAGCCTTATGAACCAGAGGAAAACCAGCACAGCTAATTTGAAAGGGACTCTGCCACTTGCCCTGTAGAAGGCAAACCTAATTAATGAATATTGCTCTGGTGGTGTCTATCATGACTTTACTTCTTGTCACTACTCCCTGTCACACTTTAACAGCCAAAAGAATTACAATCTGCTTGGATTAATGCAGTACACTGTCGTTAGGCTGGCAATTAAATCCCATTTCTGAGACTGTGTGATCTGAGTCACCAACATCTGCAAGTATCTTTACATCTTGTGTAATAGCTGGTCTCAGATCTTGATACACCAAAGTAAAAAGGCCTTTTTAATGCTTCCCACATTATTTTGGAAGTACAACTTCATGATGACAGCAGCTTCTCAAAACAGCAAATGAATCAAATTTATTACCCAGTTTGTCATGTGGGATTTTCTTAACTCTAAGCCAATAGAGCAACAACAAATCAAAGTCAGTGTTTATACTTGGTGAATAAAAATTAACAACATGCTCAAAAACATTTTTTTGACACTGAAAAGGTATTTGGTCTCAAGGACTTTTGACATATGCAGAATTCACCAGCTCTTCTACACATCTGACAGTATTTGAGAAAACACCTCAAGAAACATTCCACTATCATGCCAGACTCTTGATTTTAAAAATATAAAATCTGGCATCCATTCTACTGCTTCCAACATCAGCAGTCACACATGAGAAAGACAATCTCATTGCAGGATGCTCCTTCCAGGAATTAATTCAATCCCAAATGGTATCATTCAATTTTTAAACAGATCAGTGTTCCAAATGATGGTTTAGTAGTAAAAGCAGCAGCACAGGAGACCTTTTGGCCATGGAGGTGAGAAATGAGATGGCATGTTATGGGCTTTGAAAACAAATCTGGCTCTACAAACCACTGAAGTACTACCTTCTCCAGCCATAGAAGATGTTCAGATAACTGCTTCCTTCCTTAAATTAGAGCCTAACCATGAAGCATAATAAAATGTATGCTGTACAGACCTAAATAAGGAATGCTACCTTAAGAACTTCAGTAATCTTTTACTTCTTCGAGGGCTGCTTGCAGCACTTGCCATTCCAGAGGAGCAGCCACTCCTGGGCCAGGCCTCCTGGGGCACAGCCAGCACACACCCAGCCTGGCAGGAGCCACAGTGACAGCCTGGGCACTGGGCTCGCAGGGCACAGCCACAGGACTCCCATTGGCCTGCCTAGGCTGCTCTGCAGGCCGCTGCAGCTCACCCAGCGCTATGCCCAGCCAGCGCCCACGGCCCTTCGCCACCCCGCACCTCCTTGATGCGTTTCACCAGTGCATTCTGGTCGAAGGCCACGGCCTCTGCACACTGGTGGAGGTGGTCCTGGTACCGCAGGCACAGCTGCAGCACCTGCTGCGGGTCCAGCTTCTCCAGCTTGGTGTTGGTTGGAGACGTCTGCCCACTGAGGAGTCCTGCAGAGCAAAGGAAGGCCCAGAGTTAATCTGACTGTTCTTACTGTTAGTTCAGCTGCAATCCAAGAGACAGCAGAACAGACCCAGTGGACAAGATTTATGAGGGGTGATGAAAAGGTAATTCAGAATCATTTAAGGATGTTATGAATTTACAGCAGTGCATAGAACAGTTCACCATAGAGCTTGGCCTTCCCTGACAGAACCTAAACAGATGCTAAATGCAGGTCCATAATGCACATCTCCACAGTTTTCAGTGATATGCAAGTCCTGCTCTTTCTCCTCCACAAGCAATCCTAAACTGTGAAGAATGAGCCCTCTCCTAATTTATGTAAGCCAGAAGAGTAAGGAGTTGAAATCTGCATTCTCAGAAAGGTACTGGAGTCATACTATTTTCACCAGACTCTCACTGCCAAGACCAGAGCTCTAAAAATTCACTGGTCCCGCAAAATAAACTTGAGTAAACACACGGCCCACCTTAAGTTAAATTATTAGGGGTGAATTGTCTGCATTTTGCCTACCTTGCCTTTTTTAAAGCTTCAGAACTCTTCTACTGTCTAAGGCTTTTCTTTACACTCTCAAAGACTATCAATATACCTCTTTTTGTTCCTTTTGTTATATGTAACAGGTATAATTCGCGCCATTTTCTTGCTTCATATATATATAATGTTAAATAGTTGTTAGGATGTACCTCTTGGCATTAGAAGCCCCCCCCTTCTCAGGCAAAACTAAGTGTGTGTTGAAACCTGATTTACAAGCAAGGGGATGTGGCTCGCCAGGAGATGGGCCTTATCTGAGGCGATATGGAGACACCCAGGCGCTGATCATCGCGTGAACGACCCGAGATGGACATCAGGAACATCCCCCCGGGCCGATACATGTGAATACTCTGTTCCCGTAAATTTCATCAAGAGTTTCCACAACACCAGACTTTGAATTTCTCTGTCTTGTCGCCGAGAAAGAAATCTCATCAATTTATGGGACTTTGAATGAAACAAAGGACTGAATGCCGAAATCCTGGCCTCAGGCAAAATTTTCCCTATAAAAAATCGCTTGCACCAGGATGGTGGTGTGGAGACACAGAGTGAAATCTCTGCTGAGGCTGATCTCTGTGTCTTGCACCCAGCGCCGATCCCGGGCTCGGCACTGTCCTTTTCCGTGTGGCTGGCTAAGTTAGATCTCTATTGCTAAAATAAATTCTTTTTATTTTTTTTTAATTTGGCTGGATCATTTTTCATTTATAACAATCTAACATGGAATTAAGATTCCTACCTACTTTCATGACCAGTGTTATAAATGAATGCTCCAATTTATTAAAGTTATTACATGGTCCAAATATAAATTTAGAGAAAAACAACTAAAAGCCACTATCAAAAAAGGTCAGTGCCGAGCCCGGGATCGGCGCTGAGTGAGACAGAGGTTTGACCACTACAGCATAGGGTCCCCTATGTTCACCCCGACTGTACTGTCCGAGCGATTTTTATACGGTTTTTCTTGCCTGAGGCAAAGTCCCTTTCTTCTTTTCTGGGCTGCACCTATTCATGTGGAGTTTTTTCACTGTGGCAAGTTGAAAAGAACCCGTCCTGAGAGTGATGATCACCCGTGATCGTGTTCCCGGAGTTCAGTATTCAGATGTATCTCCCTGATAGTTCTGGTTATCTCACTCTTGGGTACTTATCTCGGGTACTTATCACGGGTACTTATCGAGTGTGTCGTCCGGGCGTTCCTCGGACCACCTTAGAGAAGCACCCATCTCCGAGCCGGCCACGTCCATTCGTTTGCAAATTAGGTCTTTTTCTCCCTGCTGCCAGCTGCGGTTTCGCAATACTGTGAAGCAACCTTCCCGTCCCCGGCTGGGGTGCTTAAAAAAGGAACAGGAACATTTCTTACCAATATAACATATTTCATACATCTATTTCTCACAAGCACGAATTATCTAAAATACACATAACAACCAGGTTTCACAAAAAAGCTCACCAAAAAAAGACATTTGACTTAAAAGTGGAACACTAGTAATATTCAGAGGAGCAAAATTTCCCAGAGAAATTTCTCCTGCCCATTGTTTGTTGCCTACATAGTGCAACTTGAGAATGTCTGCTGAGCTCAAGCATGTGTGTGCCACATTGACCACCATCCCCACAGCAGCTGGAAAAAATGATGCTAAGCTCTCAGGCTATCCTTTTTTTGCTATTTCATTTACTTACTTTCCTTTAATTTTCCTTCAGCATTAGCACAACTCTTTTCTTACTGGGACACCATCTGTGACAAACTGCACATACCCACAATATGGTTTTCCCAAAACATCCATCAAGCTGTGTAAATGGAATTCAGTGACTGCACGCATATGCCCTCTGGGACTCTCATTTTACAGACAGGAAAAGACATTAAAACAGCAAATGTAAGCAAGTATCACACTAAGCAATTAAAAAGTAATAAATGCCAGTTATTTGGATTGGAAAAGCTCTTCTAAGAATGTACCTCAGTGGAAAATTGAAAGTATTTTGAATGGCCCCTGTGCCTATTGGAAGCTACAACTGGTGACATCAAATTCTTGCTAAAGCACAAGAACAAGACAGAAACCAAGAAGCAAGTCAGAAATATCTTATGAATATGAGCAAGTTAAACCTTTTTGAAAACATTTGCTGATCAAAATGAAAATAAAATTAGGACAGTAACTTCATCAAATACGAAGAAGAAGGAGGTTTACATTTCATCAACACTCAACATCTTATTCTCCCAGGATGCTCTCAATTGCTCTCTACACAAAACTTCATCATTAGAGATTAAAAAAAGGGTAATTTTGTTTTACTGATTTGACAATTGTGTTGCCCTGGTCAAGAGGTCAGGAGAGGAAACAAACAATTTAGTCTCAAAACCCTGTATTAACAAAAGTCAAGTTATTTTTTATATTTTGGAGGGAATAATCTCAAACAAAATCTTAGATGCAGATCTTTCAAATCTACTTTCATGTAAAGTACAAAACTGTGACAGGAACAAACCCACTGAAGGAAATAAGACTTTTTAAAAACTGTTTATGTTTCATATTCTAGTGCTTCCTCAGTTCACGAATTGTGATCTTTTACAATATTATCTTGTCAGGATGAATGTTCAAATAATGTTGTCAACTTTTAATATGCTGAATGTTCACATAGGAATGAAGAGTTCAACATACACCTGAGGCACTTATCCTGTCTCTGCACTGATCAAATACATGATTCTATCAGCCAACTAATTTTCTTTTATTACTAATCTCTCATCAACTTCAAGAGGAAAAAGAAAATTGGACACTGTTTGAGAGATTTAATTAACATGAAGTATGTACTTTGGCCAACTTATGCTGCTTATGAGACTTTTGAAGTGGAACAGGCCAAGAACTGTAAAATGAGCTAATAAAGAACATGCTACTTAGACTCATGTACTTACAGTCTTGCACAGGTTACATAATGTTAAAACAAAAATTAATAAACCTAAGCCTCTTGTTTATCCTGAAAACACGGGCTCAAATGAAGGGAGACATTCCCTATTCTGGAATTCCTTCATAAGAAGCAGAGAGGGAAATACAATCCAGTACAAATGTTTGGACTAGGGATAAAAAAAAATAATATGTTGCTTAAAGATAGACTATGGTATTATTCTGGGTGGTGCAGTTTCTGGGAGAAACCAAAGGAATTAGCTTCTCCAAAGACCTCTGGGGTAATGCTGACAATACCAGAGAAGAATTTAGCTTATTTTCAACTTGCAAGAAAGGAAAAAGTACAGTAAACAAGAGCCCAAAAAGGCCATGCAGCCTGGCAGGAACTTCCATTGTCAGAAGGTCAATCCACCATTTTTTTGCTGCTCACTGTAACCACTTACTAACCATGCTATAAATCTTAACATTTCTTATTAACATTCCCTTCTACCCTGCTCAGGTGTGACCCCACCTGGAGCACTGCATCCAGCTCTGGGGATCCAGCATAAGACAGACATGGATCTGCTGGAGTGAGGCCACAGGAGGGACAAAAGAATGGTCACAAGGCTGGAACACCTCTCTAGTGAGGAAAGACAGAGCGCTGGGGTTGTTCAACCTGAAAAATAGAAACCTCCAGGGAGACTTTATCAATATTTAAAGGGGCTTGTGAAAAAGACAGACTTGTACCAGGTGACAGGACAAGGGACAATAGTTTTAAACCAAAAGAAACTTAAATTGGACATAAGGAAGACATTGTAAACATGTAAACATTTTAAACACAAGGGTGGTGAGAAGTTGGAAGTCCCATCCCTGAAAGTGTTCAAGGTAAGGTTGGATGGGACTTTGAGCAAACTCATCTAGTGAAAGGGAGTGAAAGATGTCTTTGCCCATGACAGGGTGGCTGGACTAGATGATCTTCACAGATCATCTTGTCATCCTCCCAAACAGAACCTCTCAACCATCTGATCATCCTCCCAACCAAAACTATTCTATGATTTAATTAATTCACTGCATTTTGTTTTTTTAGCAAATCTTATTTATATTAATATAACGTATTAGTAAAAATCCTCTCCTCTTGAAAATCACTGCTTCCTTCTTAAAGCCTTGTCCCACATTGTGACCTCTCCACTGAACAGGGCCATCCCTCAGTGACCGGTCTAACATGTGGTTTGTAAGAGGATATGAGATCACATCTGTTGCAATAACATATTTATTAGGTCACTCTTACAAGTGCCAAAAAGGGGAGAGACAGAGGTCACTGAGTGGTTCAGGCTCACTCCTGAAACATCCACAACTTGAACCTGGCCACCAGCACATCTCAGAGCAACCAACTACTGGTGTAGCATCCCTTCTGCACTGAGGAAATGGTGTTACTGTGATTTCTTCTGTGGGATTATTACTCCCCAGCCCCCCAAGAGCTCAGTTATGCTCTTAAATCAAAAGAAAACAGCATTGAGAGCTTTCATTTCTTATTAAACTCAATACTCATTTTTCAAGCTGCTGGCTCTCTTCCAAAGAAGGAAGCACACCAGAAATCTTCTGTGCACTATCTGGAGCCTTGGGAAGAGGCTGCTTGGAATATGAGTGATACAACACGCCTCAGCATGAGGAGGGAGGGCTGCACAGGGGTGTTGTGGCTGGAGAAAACAGGAACAGGAGAACAGGAGAAGGCGTCCTGCACAGCCCCAGTGCATGGACCAGAAGGGTTTGGCAAGTGCCAAACACTGCACAGTCCTGGCTATCCAATTACACCATAAAACAAGGAAGACCACCTCTGTGCCTACCATGATGATGAGACATCAAATCTCCCACCTACTTACATATCTGGTCAGTAAACAGCATGACCAGGAGGTGACAAACAGCAGCTGGGACAAAGAAAGAGTCACAATTCTAAAGCACAATGATGCTTCGGAAAAAAAAAAAAAACAACTCAATACACCAAGTATGTCGTGCACAGAGAAATCTCATATATCACTACAAGGCTAGCTGACCCACAGACTTGACAAATCTGTTACTGTTTCCATATTCCTTGGCAAAGCAGAGGCATGTTAAAACCATTTTCCTCCTACTTAGTCATCTCCTTGCTGGTTCCAGGTCAACATACACATCCAACATATCATATCCTACTGAGCAGAAGAAAGTCGTTAGTTTAAAAACCATTTTTATGACTAGAAGTGAAGTTCTTGAAAGAAAGCTTTTCACGCAATACTGATTCTACACACACACACAGAACACAGTACCTCACCATAGTTATGTTCTGCTGCTTTAGTGGGCAATCACAACAACACTCTGAGTGCTTTCCAACCTGAAAAGCATTAATATTTCTTTTTGACTTCTGTACTTCCACTTGTCAATCCCCTTTTCAACCAGTAACAGCAGGCATTACAAAAAGAAAACCAGCAGGTTGTTAATTTATTATTACAGACAGCAAAGCATATGATGTTGTGGGGTCTTGTTACTAATTCTAAGGCCAGAAAGGGTTGCTGTCATGAGCTAACCAATCTTTCTGTGGAATATAAGAGAGGATTTCAGAAGTTACACCTTCCTAAATCAGACCAGAAGTTTATCTTGCCCAGAATACTGCTTCCAACATGTTAGATGATGTCCATCTAACAAGTGTGGACATTTAGGGGAAAAAACATCTTTGTTATGCCTCACAAGATATTAATAAAAATTTCAGGCAGAAAAGACTGTGCTCAGTGAAGCTGTGGATACTTGAATTTCACTACTCCTTTTTGAAAGGTGTATCTTTATCTCCACAATATCTTGTGACAGTAAGTATGATGTGAAAAAATCCCTTCACACTTGCTTTATGCTTGTGTGGTTGTGCTGTGACACAACAGAAGTCTGAGCAGGTTGTACTTCATCCCGACATCTTTCCAAGCTCAAAAACTCCACTGGTTCAGTCTCCTCTCCCACAGAAAACTGAATTTCTTGGATTACCTCTGTAATATCTTCAAATGCCTCTAACCTGAGGCTTTACTTCTCTCTTTAAAAGCCAAGTCAATTATTCTCCAGAGTTTATTGGTCACACCTCTAAAAATGCAGATGCTTTTATAACTGCTACCCATTTGCAGGACCCGCTAATCACCAACACCCTTTTTAAGAGTGTGCATTACAATGCACATCATCACATTTTTCCCCAAGACCAAGGTTAAATAAAGCATCACATTCCACACCATGGTTAGCAATGGCTCATCAGCTTTACAGAGGCATTCCTGATGCTGGTACCTGGTTTTGGAGGGTTTTTACAATGGGCATTACCATTTTTTCTGAAACTTCTTCTGGGAACACCTCCATTCATCCTCATAAAGAATGATGCTTTAGAATGATGCTTTTCTGAAAGTCTTCTCTGAAGACAATCCCACAGACTCTCCAGCAAGTTTCTAGAGAACTTAAAAAGCTTTTTTTTTTTTTTTTAATTAAGTACATACAAGTAGAAAATGTCTTTCCTTCAAGCCATTTTGAAGGAGATTTCTGTTCTGCTTTTCTAATGTCTTCCTATGTAATCCACTACAGTTTTTAACCTTTTGCTCTCCTAACACAAGCTTTTTGTGGTTTGGGGGTTTCTTTGTTTGGTTTTGGAGTGTGGGTATCTTTTTGCCTACAGCTCCCTTCATACTGCTTTAACTACACTGCTTTTCCTTCTACCATTCTTCAAACCCACCTGTACTGCCTGAAACTTATTTCAGCCATTCCCCACTTCTCTTGCCACTCTCATTTTTTATGATATTCCTCTTAATAAAATTAATCCAAGACAGCTTTTCTATTCCATATGAATTTGAGATTACAGTTACTATAGTATATAATAATAATGTAGTATATATAATAGAATCATTTCATTTACTATCATCAAGGCAACATTAGTTTCAGCTCAAAAAAAACTAGTGTTTTTCAAATCTCCAGGAATTTTTCTGTGTTTCAAGGGTATTTAAAAACTATCAACCCCACCTCTTGCCTCATCAAGCATCTCTAAAGCTCTTAGGTAGAAGCTACCCAGTCTTGTCACTTTCTTAAATAATGTCTGGCCTCAGTGGCCACAGATTAACTATTATCATTGTCTTCCTTGTTGCTATTTGCATGGGAAGATTGTCTTCCGGTACTTTCAAGATACCTAAGTACCAAAAAAAGATCCACACAAGAAACAGATGAAATTACATCCGTAAATACGGAGTCTGGTTTCTTGATGGTTGCTGCTTGCACATGTTTAGAGGCAGCAACTTCTTATTAGCTGCAACAGAGAGCTCATTTTCATATATTCTCTATGCAGGTGCACTTCAATATCATCTACTGAAAAGAATTGCACATCTATGTGCAGCAGAATAAAAGGTATTAGAATACTTACATACTGATATTGTAATCGGATTTACAGGACTCTTACTGACTAAATGCTTAGAATTCTAATTGTGTAGTTCCTCTCTCATTCTCAAAAACCAAGAAAAGACTACATTTTTCAGCAAAGCCTGAACAGTTAAAATAACTTTTCTGAAGGTTGTTTTGGTTTTGTTGTGGGATTTTTTGATGGTTTGCTTTTGGTTGGTTGAGGAAGGTTTTGTTTGTTTGTGTGTTTTTAATAACACCTGAGTTAGGAAACATCAATATTTATACACTCAAATTTGAGAACTCAGGCCACCCTTAAGAAAAAGGCAATTAGTAAAAGTCAATCATAAAGAAACTGAAAAATGAAATAAAAATAAAATCACTACTATTCATCCAGAAATATTTAAGTTGAAATGTGGATGATCACATGATCTTTTACTCAGAGCAGTTAATTTTCTAAAAATCTTACTGAAAAAATACCTTGTACTAAAATACATATTCACTCCAAAACTAAATTTGGCTTTGTCACCTGTGTATATTTTCACTTCCCTTGAACTTTAGTGGGGGAGCACAATGACTGTAGCCAAACGGTATAGCTATTGTGTGAGCAAAGAACACATTTGTATTGTTGCAAAGAATGTTGGCTGTAGAAGCAGACTTTCCCTCTACTTTGGAGCCAGTACCATGTGACCGTTTACTTCTGCATGGGTGACAGATGGGCTGAGGACTCACCTCTTGTCAAATCCTTTAACAGGCAACTTTTCTGACCACAGAGCCCAAATATGCTCTCTGTGTGAATTCCCCACCTGGGTCTCCTAACACTCCCTAAGTTACGACCTGCAAGACATTAGTCACTGAGATATATAAATATAAAATCACCTCCCCTTTTGTTCCTCCACCATGTGTCTTAAAAAACGAACATTAAGAGGATTCAGGACATTTAAGCTTCTATAAAAATGCAGCTTGCTACCATTCTAAGACAAATCCCCCACACTGTTACACATTTCCACCTATTGAGGTCACATAATTTGTATCAAAGAAACTGTGATTCAGATGGGAATTTGCTATTCCTATTATTTACATTAAGTATTTGCTTGTGATACTTCTGCTTTCCAATAAAGACTCATTTTGCTTAAGACTTACATTCTGCAAAGATTTCTATGTATCATTAGAGCTTTCTCTGTCACTCAGGGATGGCCACAGATAATCAATATTGTGCACACAGTTTTTTGCACCACTGAAGCACTGAAGTTTGCAGCTTCTCTCACATGATGACTTTTGCTCCATGCTTTGTATGAGCCAAACAGCAGTTAGCACCATGGAGCCAGATCAAGACCAGGATTTTGAAGACTGCTGAAAGGCACAAATTTCTCCCAGTGATGTAAAAAATGCCTAAATGCAACCTTCCATTTTAGAAGAAGTGAAGCTGAAATAAAGCAGAAATGCTGCCTCATTTAGGTTGTTAGGAACCCGAATGTCCAAAAGAAAAGGAAAAAACAGTGCACCATCTGCAGTTGCTGAGATTTCAGTCTGGAGTCACTAAAGATGTGCCTCTCTGCAAGTACGAGATTGCCCAGGGAGTTACACCTTCAAAAAGTTCCTAGAAGTTGCCACAAAACTGGAAACTTCTTTTGAAACTCCAGGTAGGGAAAAAGGTACACAATATACTCTGAAGAAAGCATACAGCTGCACTTTGTCAACTAAAAGTGTCAAGATCCTACTTAGTCCATCTCCCCCCGAACTTTTCACTTCTAGAGCACAGAAAAATTATAGAAAAGAAGTGGTTTTGACTACACAGTTCCAAATTCATAGGGCCAACTTCCTGCAACAGACCTCCAAGGATAAAAATAGACACAAGAGTAGAAAAAAGGACAGGGTTATTCATAGGGAAGTGAGAGATGATGCTCTTGTGCTACGCAATAAACTGTATTTACTTTGCAACATCCTTTTTTTCTTCAAAATGCACTACGAGAGACCCATGGGGTACAATCATCTGATCATACAAGCATGTCATATCCTAGGGCTGCAGCTGACCCTGTTATTCCAACTACCCTGCAAACCCAAAAGCTACAAAACTAACATCATCTTAAAAGATGAGGAATTGAGACACAAAGACATTAGACAATTTATCTGAGACCACATGGAAGCTGCTGTCCCTTGGCCTGATGACTTCAGCACCAGAACATCCGTCCCCTTCTCTGACCCTCAAATACCAAACACCAGAGGAACAGGCAGCAGAGGAGCTTCATTTTCTACAGCACCACAAGGGCTGAGCACTGAGCATTGACACAGCCTCTCCCACACAGATTCCCAGATATCTACTAAAGGTTCAAAAAAGCCAGAGCCAAATCAACACCTTCTTCCTTCAACTCTCAAATTCATGCTCTGCGGAAAGGAAGATCCAACTCCCACCTTCCTCATCACGTGCCTCACCACAGCTCTTGCACAGAAAATTATTCACTCCACTAAAACCACAGACAACTAATCCTGTGGTTTTATCTTTCCTCTAGGGTAGACAAAGGAATCAGAGCACCACAAGATCAAATACTAGAGCTAGTCCCAGGAGAGGGGCAAGGAAAGGACAGAGAACTTCTCTGTTCTAGCAGCAACAAGATGTCACTTCAATTATTTTATGTGTGCAAAGCCTTGAGTGAGTCTCAACTTTACCTGTCCATCCATCGACCTTAAAATAATGGGACATTAACTACCTCTTGTATCTCTCTTGCTGCAAAGTTTTCTAGGCTGTAGATGGATGAGAAATGGGACAGCAGGATTAAATAATCTCAATTTCTTTTAAAGAATTAAAAAAAAAATCTACAAGCCAAAACCCATGCAACTGATTCTATTACTAGTATTAAAGATGAGCCTCACAGCAAAGTTTATTTTATTTTAGGCAAAAGTGCATGGGTATTCATCCACAACACAGCCCATACCAGCAGAAAAAAAGTGCCCCAAAATACCAGTATTTTGTGGTTTAGAGAAAAGGTGACATCTAAAATCACTTCTAAGCACAAGGGTACCCACGTGAAGTTGGGGTGCATTTGCTATTGCACAATAACCAGCCTGTGTACACACACTAAACCCAGGTAAACAATGGGAGTACATGCACTCTGCTGCTTACACCAAGAGCCCAGAAGTTTGGAGAAAATTAACAGACAGCAGTGTCAGTTTACTTTTGGGCATTATCTTCAGTTCAGATGTAAATCTAAGAGTCTTGTTTGCAATTTATTTTCACAGCATGGTATGGAGCAAGACTGATTGTCTTGGTTTGAAAAGACAGGAGTCTGTGAAGGAAGGCAAAAGCCTCCTGTGAAATGGAAAAGGTAAACCCCCTCCTTCCGAATTATCACAATTTCAGAATTAAAAGGGCTCTCAGGCAAAGATATGAGAATGGGAATAACAGTTTTTTACTAGGAAGGAAAAAAAATTAAATAACAATGCAATTTAGCACAAGCAAAAAAAAAAACCACTGGCAGAGTGAGAAAAACCTGACACCCTGAGAAGTCAGGGTGTTGATAGTAGTCCAGCCAGATGGTGGCCGCTCCTCCTGGAGCGGCAATCTGCAGAAGGGCGTAGGTCCTTTCTGAAGATGCGGCGAAGGAGCAGCTGGGCCTGGTTCCTGATTCCTCTGGGAAATCCGGCGAAGAAGGCTTTCTGTTGTCTCAGAAATGCTTGTTTTATGGTGGCAGGGATGCTTGGCTCCTCCCTCTGGGTGGAGCATCTCACAATGGGATGATGTAACTAGTCTTACCAGCCACAGTGAGTAATTCAATAGCCCATTAACAGGAGATTATCTTCCTGGCATTGTCATTGTTCTTGAAAGAGATAAGAAAAACTGCCTAACTCCCAACAGATGGCAAAAATAGAATACATGCTTATTTTACAAGCCAGGACATTATCCACCCCTTATTCTATTTCCATCTGTGTCACAATGAAATCTTATACTCAGTTCTCACTTAAGACCAGGTTTCCCTGTGGTACACAACGGGTTTCCCCATCTTTCTGCATTACCCACCAAGTGTAACCAGGTCCTTGAGCAAAAACAATCCCACGGATGGGTTTGTCTCTGCCTGAGGTGGGATTAATCCAAACAGTTTTCCCTAAAATACCCTTCATATGTACCACAGGGACTTTATCTCCATCTACTGTGTGCAAGGGTTCAGACTGGGCAGGGCCAGCTCGATTGATGGATCCTCGGGTGTTGACCATCCAGGTTGCTTTTGCCAGGTTATTTTCCCAATTTCTAAATGTTCCCCCGCCAAGTGCCTTCAGGGTAGTCTTAAGGAGTCCGTTGCACCGTTCAACTTTGCCGGCAGCTGGAGCATGATAGGGGATATGATATATCCATTCGATACCATGTTCTCTGGCCCAGGTGTTGATAAGGCTGTTCTTGAAATGGGTGCCGTTGTCAGATTCAATTCTCTCAGGTGTGCCATGTCTCCACAGGACTTGCTTTTCCAGGCCTAAGATGGTGTTCTGGGCAGTGGCATGAGGTACAGGGTAGGTCTCTAGCCATCCAGTGGTGGCTTCCACCATGGTCAGCACGCAGCGCTTGCCTTGGCGTGTCTGGGGCAGTGTGATGTAGTCAATCTGCCAGGCCTCCCCATACTTGTACTTGGACCACCGCCCCCCATACCACAGGGGCTTTACCCGCTTGGCCTGTTTGATGGCAGCACATGTCTCACAGTCGTGGATAACCTGAGAAATACTGTCCATGGTTAGATCCACCCCTCGGTCTCGTGCCCACTTGTAGGTGGCATCTCTGCCCTGATGACCCGAGGCATCGTGAGCCCATCGAGCCAGGAACAACTCCCCCTTATGGTGCCAATCTAAGTCTATCTTTGACACTTCTATTCTCACTGCCTGATCTACCTGCTTGTTGTTTCGGTGTTCCTCATTAGCCCGACTTTTGGGGACATGGGCATCTACATGACGGACTTTCACTGTTAGTTTCTCCACCCGAGTGGCAATGTCTTTCCATATATCAGCAGCCCAGATTGGTTTTCCTTTACGTTGCCAGTTGGCTTTCCTCCACCTTCCCAGCCAGCCCCATAGAGCATTGGCTACCATCCATGAATCAGTATAAAGGTAGAGCTTTGGCCACCTCTCCCTTTCAGCAATGTCCAGGGCCAGTTGAACGGCCTTGAGTTCAGAAAGTTGGCTCGATCCACCGTCTCCTTCGGTAGCTTGTGCAACTTGTCGTGTGGGGCTCCATACGGCTGCTTTCCACTTCCGGTTCATCCCTACGATGCGACAAGAACCGTCAGTGAAAAGAGCGTAACGTGTTTCCTCTGCTGGTAGTTGGTTATAGGGTGGAACTTCTTCAGCTTTTGTCGCTTGTACCTGCTCCTCATCGTCAGTGAGACTAAAGTTTTCACCTTCTGGCCAGTTCGTAATTATCTCTAAAATCCCAGGGCGATTTGGGTTTCCAATACGGGCGCGCTGTGTGATGAGAGCAATCCATTTGCTCCATGTGGCGTCGGTGGCGTGATGGGTAGTAGGAACCTTTCCTTTGAACATCCACCCCAGCACTGGTAGTCGGGGTGCCAGGAGGAGTTGTGCTTCCGTGCCTATCACCTCCGAGGTGGCTTGAACTCCTTCATAGGCAGCCAAGATTTCCTTCTCTGTTGGGGTGTAGTGGCTTCGGACCCTTTGAAACTTCGGCTCCAGAATCCCAATGGTCGACCTCGAGTCTCACCAGGCACCTTCTGCTAAAGGCTCCAGGACAGGCCATTGTTCCCGGCTGCAGAGTAGAGCACATTCTTGACCTCTGGTCCCGTTCTGACTGGGCCAAGGGCTACAGCATGAGCGATCTCCTGCTTGATCTGGGTGAAGGCTTGTTGCTGCTCAGGGCCCCAGTGGAAATCGTTCTTTTTGCGGGTAACCATGTAAAGAGGGCTCACAATCTGGCTATACTCGGGAATGCGCATCCTCCAAAAACCTATGGCACCTAGGAAAGCTTGTGTTTCCTTCTTGCTGGTTGGTGGGGACATAGCGGTGATCTTGTTGATGACCTCAGTGGGAATCTGGCGCCGTCCGTCTTGCCATTTCACTCCCAGGAACTGGATTTCTCGGGCAGGTACCTTGACTTTGCTTTTCTTGATGGCGAAGCCAGCTTCTAGCAGTATCCGGATGATCCTCTTACCTCTCTCAAACACTTCTGCCGCTGTGCTCCCCCACACAATGATATCATCGATGTACTGCAGGTGTTCTGGAGCCTCACCCTTTTCTAGTGCAGTCTGGATCAGTCCATGGCAGATAGTGGGACTGTGTTTCCATCCCTGGGGTAGTCGGTTCCAGGAGTACTGCACGCTCCTCCAGGTGAAAGCAAACTGAGGCCTGCATTCTGCTGCCAGAGGAATGGAAAAAAACGCATTAGCAATATCAATAGTGGCATACCACTTCGCTGCCTTGGACTCCAGCTCGTACTGGAGTTCCAGCATATCCGGTACAGCAGCGCTCAGCGGTGGAGTCACTTCATTTAAGCCACGATAGTCCACAGTCAATCTCCATTCTCCGTCAGATTTGCGCACAGGCCAGATGGGGCTGTTGAAGGGTGAGTGGGTTTTGCTAACCACCCCCTGGCTCTCTAGCTCACGAATCATTCTGTGGATGGGGATCACGGCATCTTGATCCGTCCGATACTGCCGGCGGTGCACTGTTGAGGTCGCAATTGGCACAAGTTGCTCTTCTACCCTCAGGAGTCCTACTGCAGATGGGTTTTCTGACAGTCCAGGCAAGGTGTTCAATTGCTTGATGTCCTCTGCCTCTACAGCAGCTATGCCAAAAGCCCACCTGAGTCCCTTCGGGTCTTTGTAGTAGCCGTTCCGGAGGAAGTCTATGCCTAGAATACACGGGGCCTCTGGGCCAGTCACAATAGGATGTTTCTGCCACTCCTTCCCAGTCAGGCTCACCTCGGCTTCCACCAGGGTCAGTTGCTGTGATCCCCCTGTCACACCAGCAATGGAAACAGGCTCTGCCCCCACATGTCCCGATGGTATCAGGGTACACTGTGCACCAGTATCAACTAAGGCATCGTATTTTTGTGGCTCTGATGTGCCAGGCCATCGGATCCACACCGCCCAGAAGATCCGGTTTTCCCGTGCCTCTCCCTGGCTAGAGGCAGGGCCCCTCTAACACTGGTTATTATTCCTCTCCTGGGTATACATACTAGAGGTCCCTTCAAGGGGATCTGACAGATCGTACCCAAAAGCTTGGTCATGGGAGGTTGAGGCTACCTTCACCGTGGTGGAACTCCCCCGGTTAGAGTTTCCTTCCTTGAGTTGACGGACCCGTGCTGCCAGGACAGAAGTGGGTTTCCCATCCCACCTCCCCATGTCTTCCCCGTGGTCACGCAGGAAGAACCACAGATTAGCCCTTGGGGTGTACCCTCTCTCTCTAGCTGGGGAATGTTGGGGTCTGACTTTGGGGCCTGTGACTCGTATGGGTGCTGCATTAACCTTCCTCATTTCCTCCCTCATCTCTTCTTTGAACTCCTTAATCACAGCTGAGATATGAGCCTGCATTGGGCCATTAATCATACTCTCATAATTCCTAAGTTTGTTGGCAACAGAGCCCATGGTCTCTCGCTTAGTGTCAGCATCAATTGTTGCAATGAAAGTGGTGTACTGAGATGGCCCAAGATTTGCCAGACTCCACAACATTTGCCCTGTGCACCTGACCTTGTCGGGGTCATTATTATGTTATCCATCCCTCCCAAAGAGTACCTCTAATACTGCCACTTCCCTCAGCTGTTGGATCCCTTCCTCCAGGGTCTTCCAGCGCATTCTATGGTGGTGCTCCTGCATTCTCTCCCTGTGGACAAACCTCTCCCTGACACTCATTAAAAGCCGCTCCCAGAGAGAAAGGGATCCTGGCTCCCTTACAAAAATCTGATTCATACCTGAGTCCTGGGTTAAGGGTCCCAAGTTCCTTGCCTCACCACCGTCCAGCTGCACGCCTGTACCCATAAGGTCCCAGACTCGGAGTAACCAGGTAGTATAAGCCTCACGCCCTCGTCGCACAATGTCTTTGTGCAGATTACGGAGACTTTCGTACGTCAGGGACTCGGTGATGATTGCAACCTCTGGCTCCCCTGTGGGTTGTGAGGGCCCTCCCCTATCTGGGTGCTCTGCTTTCATCTTAGACCTCCTTGTTTCTACCGGGGCAACTGCTGCTGGCTGTGACTGCCTTTGTGGTTCAGCTGGAACCTGGACAGTTGTAACATTTGTGGGTTCCACAGCTGTACTATTAGACTGTCCCTCTTCAAGGCAAAGGGCGGGTTTCTCACCAGCTGGTGAAATGCACTCCTTCAGCATCTCTTGCATCTCCTGCATCTCCTTAACCAGCACCCTCACCCAATCTGGGTGGTTCGTTTCTGAGGCAGGCTCTGGGGCTGGGTCAGGCTCTGGAGCAGCAGCATCTCCAGTCTCTGGGGTAGTGTCAGTCTCTGCAGCAGCATCTTTAGTCTCTGGTGTAGCTGTCAGGGTAGTTATCCAGGTTAATCTTCTCTTATCTCTGAGTGCTAAACATAACAGGCATATCAGCAACACCACCCATTGTATGATATCATTAGCACTTAGAGTGGATCTTAACCCTTCGAAAACTGGTGGAGCAGACCCAAAAAGATGGTTAAAAGGTTGGGAGAAAGTTTCCCCCCGTGTCATTTCCTCACAGTAGCTACCATTATTAAAGTAACTCCAAAAACATGCAGGTAGTGTGTGATAGCTCTGAATCCATGTACCTGCCATCCAGAGGAAATTAAAGATCCATGAATCTTTCACCCAGGGGACAAACTTGATAACAGACACAGTAGCCTTAGTTATAGGACCCATATTTAGATAAGGGCCTGTAAATGGGAAGTATACACTTGCGACCACATGCCACCCAAACCAGGGAAAACTAGACCACATGGTGGTACTTAAAAATTAAATTACCTAAGAACTGTTAATCCCCTTTTTTTTCTCAATGCCCTTGTGCCCCACGTTGGGCGCCAAAATCTGTCTTGGTTTGAAAAGACAGGAGTCTGTGAAGGAAGGCAAAAGCCTCCTGTGAAATGGAAAAGGTAAACCCCCTCCTTCCGAATTATCACAATTTCAGAATTAAAAGGGCTCTCAGGCAAAGATATGAGAATGGGAATAACAGTTTTTTACTAGGAAGGAAAAAAAACTAAATAACAATGCAATTTAGCACAAGCAAAAAAAAAACCACTGGCAGAGTGAGAAAAACCTGACACCCTGAGAAGTCAGGGTGTTGATAGTAGTCCAGCCAGATGGTGGCTGCTCCTCCTGGAGCGGCAATCTGCAGAAGGGCGTAGGTCCTTTCTGAAGATGCGGCGAAGGAGCAGCTGGGCCTGGTTCCTGATTCCTCTGGGAAATCCGGCGAAGAAGGCTTTCTGTTGTCTCAGAAATGCTTGTTTTATGGTGGCAGGGATGCTTGGCTCCTCCCTCTGGGTGGAGCATCTCACAATGGGATGATGTAACTAGTCTTACCAGCCACAGTGAGTAATTCAATAGCCCATTAACAGGAGATTATCTTCCTGGCAGTGTCATTGTTCTTGAAAGAGATAAGAAAAACTGCCTAACTCCCAACAGATAGCAAAAATAGAATACATGCTTATTTTACAAGCCAGGACAGTGATCAACAGGCCATTTACTAACAGGTTCAGCAAGTCCAAGATTTCAATTCTTTTCCATGCATGGAGAAAACTGTTTTAAAAGTGGTAGAGAAAACCTTCACAAAAATATTTCCTTTAAATATAAGTAATAGGATCTCTTGGTGAATGTTTTATCAGTACTTTATAATTGCAAACCAAGCCCAGTGCTGGTGCTGGTATAACCATCATTTATATTCATGAAACACGGTTTCTCTTTGGTACTTTTCACAGAATCACAGAATATTCTGAGTTGGAAGGGACTCACAACAATCATCAACTCCAAATCATTTACTTCCTATCAGTTTAGACCCACACAATAAATTGGACAGAACAATGGCACATTGCCATAATAAAAAGAATGATGGCCATATCATGGCCTTTGCCTATTTTTCAAGAGCACTATTTAAAATGTACATTAAAGAAGCACTGTCCAAAATATACTATTGGCATGGTCTAGCCACAGGTACTAGGGACAGTAATTTATCTCTACCATGTGCATTCAGGAAAATACAGCAAAGAACAAGAGTAAACTTGTAAATGCAACAGAGTTGACATTTTCTACTTTATCTTCTTGTCTCACGTGCAACACAACTTATTATTCAGCAGTTTTGCTAGTAATATGGGCTGCCATGTCACATGCAATTTTAATTTTCTACTTTTCTATTCTGAAGGCTTTACCAGCCTGACTTGAAATGGCTGCACTGCTCAGGAGTAGCAAAGTCCAAGTGGGGCTGAGGAAACATTTGATATTTTATAATCGATACATACATAGCTCATACATCATATACTTTACAGAAATTATGAAATGGCTCCTTACTTTTTCTTATAACAAGTTTAACTGGATTCTCTTGCTTTTTAGGGTAAGTGGTTGCCTACTAAAAAGTCCAGAGGGAAATATGGAGCTGGCATGAAATTATAACAACCAAATTTAGGATAATGAAATGACCTAAAAGCTGAGTTGGGGAAGGAAGCAGGCTATAACACACACACTATTTACTTCTGACAGTATTTTTAAGAAACTAATCACTCAGCTTGGAGGGCCTTATTATGGCACTTAAAACATTCAACAGTTACAGTTTATCTTACAGAAGTAAGTGGCCCTCTGTGCTCTGTATTATTTCTGTATTTATCATATTCTGTCAAATACTGTCAAGTGCAACAAACCTTGAAGAAAGACAAAGAGCAAAAAGGAATCCTTAGCACAAAATGTTTTAAAATTCCCAGAGGGGAAAAAAAAAAGCAAACTGCACCTCCTCAGTCTACATTCCTTCTGCAGTTCAGTAAATGAACTCATTAGTAAAAATATTATGAAAGAGCGTAATCTCACTATTCAAATAAGCTGCTACTTAAGCAAGCTTTAAATACCCATTGACAACATTTGTGTGATCCTGTTCTTCTAGGCAACTGCAATCTAGGAGTACTGCTTTTACCAGCTATAAGTAACAGCCCAGGGTCAGGAAGCTTGGGAGCTTCTTGAGCCTGACTCAAGCACGTGCACCACTTCTCCGCAGTTAGAAATAGCCAGAATATAACAATTCATTCATTTCTCCACTTAACCCCCTCAAAACAGGGCAGCTGTAAAAACATCCCCCCTTATTTTTTATTTTTCTATATACAGCCGGCTGATGGTGTGCTCACACACAGCATGAACTGGTTTCATATGTCTGTCATGGAAAGTATCAGTCATTTTACAGCAAAACGTCACCATAAAGGTTTTAAATGAGTGACAGGTGGAGTTTTGCTCATCCTAAATCACATCTCCCTCAAGGTACTTAGAAGGTCCATTACAGTACCTATAAAGCCTTTCCCGCTGGAAAGCCTCCCAGCAGTTGGAAAAGTCCCCTTTCCCTGTTAAAGACACACTCTCAGAACTACATCCTGAGTAGATACTGGGGTGCTGTCCCAAAAATGAAATTCATCTTGTTGCTCTGCCACACCTCCTTGCCTTTCTTATTCCAGTTCTAGTTCTCACTAAGCTCCTGCACAGATGGATTCAGCCCACCAGCCTACCAGAAAACTACCTACTTGTCACTCCTGGATTCTCAACCCGCTGAGCCAAGCTGACTCACAAGGGGGCAAACAAGCCTCAGAAGCAGCACAAAACACAAAGCCATAGGTATGTCCGCTCTCCTCACAGCTGTTACATTGACTCTCCTGCTCTGGGGATGATGTGGAGTCAGACAGACAGACATTCTTCCACAGTCTAGGGCAGAGTGTGGCATGCAAACTTATAAAAGCACCTCCCCAAGAACAGAATTCACTCTTGGAATAATCCTCCTGCACTGTGAGGAAGAGCATGTTATGGATACATACAACACTGGAATACCACCAATGAGAGTAATTGTGGTACACGAGGACATACTAATACCAGATGCTCCTAATACTAGAAAATATGCACAACAGCCAAATTGAACTAAAAACACTGAACAATTACTCAGCTGCTGAGTTTAATATTGTTATATACACTTGTCCATAAAGCTCACTTTCTCTTCATTGAAACAACAACTTGGTTTGTAACACTGACAGCAATTAATTCTGCAGCTATTAGCAGAAAGTAGCTGTTCCAGATGCTGTTTTCATATCAGGTCCTATGCAAACATCTCCACTTTTGCAGTGATTTTAGCACTGCTTTTTCAAACAACATAAAAACAGATGGAGAGGTAGATTTCAGTAAAGGCCACACATTTTTTGAAGTTTTAGTGAAAGAATTTTGATTATCTGGGATCATGTAACCACAGGGGTGATGACAGAAGAACCGTTTTTTGTTCTGAAATTATGAAGTATTTCTTGTTCTTACTAATATAAATACATATTAACATGTTGACTCCACATCTCTACTCTAACAATAAAAGTCTAAAAGTGTCCTGGCTTGTAAGATAAGCATATATTCTATTTGCCATCTGTTGGAGGTGGGCAGTTTTCTTATCTCTTCCAAGAACAATATCTCCCTCCGGGAAGATATCTTCTGTTAATGGGCCATTGAATGACTCACTGCGTGACTGATGGGGTTACATCATCCCATTGTGAGATGCTCCACGCAGAGGGAGGAGCCAAGCATCCTTACCTGCATAAAATCAGCATTTTTTGAGACATGAACTCAGCCTCTTCGCTGGATTCCCTAAGGAGCAGCTTCTTCTGCGCTGGATTCCCAGAGGTAGACCAGGCCCATCTACTCTATCACCAGACCTTCAGAGAAAACTACACCCTTCTACAGGACCACCGCTTCAGCAGCATTTCATCTGCCACTCCAGGAAGAGCAGCCACCACATAACTGGACTATCACCAACACCCTGACTCCTCAGGGTGTCAGGTTTCTGACTCTATCAGTAGTTTTGTTTGTACTAATTATATATTTTTTTTATTATTTAGCTTTTTTTCCTAGTAAAGAACTGTTATTCCCATTCCCATATCTTTGCCTGAGAGCCTTTTTATTTTGACACTGTGGTAATTCAGAGGGAGGGGAGTTTACCTTTTCCATTTCACAGGAGACTCTAGCCTCCCTTCACAGACTCCTGTCTTTTCAAACATAGACAAAAAGCAATAAGAAAACAAACTGTGGCAGTGCAGACACATATGCATCTCTTCCTGGACTGGAGAAGAAAGAATAGGAAAACCAGCTCTACAGAAATACGAGCAACAGCGACATGTAACAGTATCTACCTCTTCAACTTATTTAAAATTAATGTACAAAACAATTTAGAACATGTTAGAACTTTAAAGTCTAGAGCTCTGACTTCTTAAGAATATCCTAAAAATTCACTAGAACCTTAAATGTTTTCATTCAACTGTGCAGGTAATGAATGTGTGATTTTTTTTTTTCCTCTTCTTATGACTTAATTTAGGAGAGGAGGACAGCACTTGCAGCAGCACAGCAGTTAAATTATTTGTTTGATTCTGAAAGCTTTCGGTAAAGGAGTGGAACATGCAACAAACCTGATTGTTCCTCCTTCCCAAGTTAAACTGCCTGCACTTATCAAAGGCTCCAGCCAACACAAACACAACAGCTTTTTCTTTTCTTTGTCCAGTGTGCCTTGAGGGCTGATGCACTGTTCTTTGCTCATGCCCGGAGCTGAGTCACTGCAAAGGTCTCAAGTGCACACGAGTCCAGTAAGGTCATTCACCAGAGAACACCCCAGTCTGCTCCCTCCACACCATGGTAGCTGAGTGTTCTGAATGAGACAGCATGGTCTAGCAGGAAGTGATCAAATGGAAAAGCTTCCAGAGGGTCACACATACCTAAGAGAATCCCACAGCAAGAGGGTCAAATGTAAAGCTTTGCCTCCTTACACTGCCACAGCAGCTCTACAAGGCTGGTGGTGAGAGCCAGCTGAACATGCTACATTGTTTAACTGATCCGAAAAGTTTGGGCTTTAAACAATCCAGTTCTTAAATCCGATAACATTCTGGAAGAGAATGGCCCAATTTCCCACAAGTGCTCAGTATCCTGAAGGGCTGTTTGATAAGCACGCAAACACCTTAGAGATGTTTGCATAGCTCAGGCTGCCGATAGCAACCTATGTACATGGTGAGGATGAGGAAAGGGAAGGCTACACAACACAAAAAGTACCTCGCATCCATACTCCTAGAAGGCTCAGTACTGGCACCTCTCTTCCAGCCTTGGAGAGCTCTTTTCTAGTTTAACTTGAGCCACTTTAGAAATGGTCTGCTCTGAGATGGAGTAGATGAACACAGAGCACACACCATGCAACTCCTATTGTTATATGTTTTAAAACAATTTTTTCTTAAAATCCCTGTCACTTCTATGCTCTGCAGGAGCCTTTATACAGGGGATGATAAGCCATAGATGTTTCAGTATAGACAACCCATAGATTAGATGCTGTTAAAGATTTCCCATGGTTTTTTGGTTTTAGAAGATTGTTTGTTTCATTTCTAGGAGCAGTTTTTTCTAGAACTGTTCTATCACCTATCATCATACCTACATCTTTTCTGAGGTGCCTTCCAAGACTGCTCACCTCAAAATTCACCAAATACCTACCAGTTGTTGCTTCTTGGCTAGCAAGTGGTCCCTGTTGAAAGGCAGCTCTCACTGTTCTGTTGCCTATGTGATGTCTCTTTTTCTACAGAGAAAACTCTGCATTACTTGAAGTATAAAATATGATGAAGCTTCAGAATAAAGACATACAGAGACTGAGGGTGAGGGGATGTCCTCCTATTCATTGGCCAGGCACAGAAATTACCAGAGGTCACAAAAGCTGAACTTCTTTATTCAAGCAGAAATTCCCATTGAAGCCAAATGAGGTTTTGTTGAATGAGGGCCACAGGAATAAGCCTGTAGTACACTCTGGACTGGGAGCAAGTCAAAGCAAATTACGCAACAGCTGTGAGGAATCTGTGTACAGGTCTGCAGAGCCACAGTGCAGGAGGAGCCCTGGTCCATCCTTAACTTTTGTCTAATTATGTCCCAGCACTGAGACCCCTTCCAACAAAGCAAGCCATGCTTTAGTATATTATTATTAGAACAATTTATAGCAAATAGCTCTCTCCTCTTCCTCTTTCCCCTCTCCTCCTTCCCACCATTCTCTCTCCTTCCTCTTGCTGTGTTGTGCTGTTTGCGTGGAAAAAAATGAGCTCCCGCCCCTGCCAAGAGTGACATCAACTCATTCTTATCCAGTGATGTCCAGCAGAATCTTTCTTTGATAAACATTTGCTCAGTGTCAGAGTCCCAAGGTTACTGGCTACATTTTGCTTTCATTGTTGTTTGTTTTCTGACACTTTGCTGTTCGTTATATATTAAAATCCTCCCCCCTGCAATGTCTTTGACCTGGAGCTGAGTGAGGCGGTGAACAGGCCATTCCTTGCTGTTTACCCGGGCCTCCCACCACCCCCTTCCCCTGGAACAAGAGTCTGTTTGTCTCTCTGTGAACAAGAAAAAGCTGATACTGCAGAGAAGGAAAAAAAAAAAAAAAAGGACCAACATGAAAAAAATTCAGGAGTGCAGACCTATGTCTTTTTAACCTTAGGTTTCTTGTTTCTTTTTTTAAATAATGGATTTTCTTATATCCTTTCCTAGCATGCTCTAAAGTTTATGAAGAGCCATAGCTGATTAATGGGCTGGTGTCCCTTCCTCCCACCTGATGGAGAACCTATGATTTCCTTTTCTCCCCTCCCTCCTTTATCCATCACAAGCCACCAGCTTTCTGGAGAAAAGGGAAGCAAATGATCCTTTCCAGGCATGTTCCCCATACCTCTTACCCAAGCTGACATTTATCTGAAGTACATCAACCTGTGCCTTCAGACAACTAGTGCTGAATGAAATGTATTGCTGTCTGTCCATGGGCCCACGGAGCCCACAGACAATCTATTAAAACAGAAGCAGAGAAAATTTTGACAAAACCCAAAGGGCTGAGTAAGGGTTGAGAGCCCTGGAATGTCTAGCAGTGAATAAAGACTCAAAACAGACATGTTTTACCCTGACTGGTTCTTACATACAATTCCATCAGAGAGCAAGCACTCTACAAAAACTTCAACTTACAAGCTAATTGATATGCTACAACTACAACTGCATCCCTCCCTGGGTCATTGGGGAGCAAGAAAAATCCATCTGCACAGTTATCCAGAAGGAAAGGTTTGCTGTAAATGGAAGATGTTCTGCTAGCACCAACCTACTGTCTCCCACTTTTCTAGGAAACCCATCCTAAAATCTCCCCAGTGTTCAGGAAAAGGCTGCAGCTGTTCTTAACAGCTCATGAAAACAATGTTCTTTTAGCTTCTATGTAATACAATGAATAACAAGTACCTTCAGAAAGAAAGTAAAGAAAAAGATTTAGTTTTGAATATTACCATGAATATATGCCAGTTATACTAGAGCATTAGAAGTACTGAGAAAAACCCACAGGAAATGACTCCTTGCCCTGCCACCATAACTTAGAGAAGGCTGTTAGAAGGAAGAAAGGCAAGATGACAACCTGGCTTCAAACAAAGCACAGGAATCCAGTGATTAGACAGGCCAGTCAACCTGTCCTTGGGTACTTCAACCTTTCCAGTTCTCAGTGGTGTCTCTAATATCACTTGGATCCAACTGCTCTTGCAAGTTCACAAATCCCAGCAGTACCTGCTGCCACAGGGTTACCTGCAACATCCTCTCACATAACAGCAAGTTCTGCTCTTGTGTAGTTCCCTTTATTATTTTTTTTTCTAGTTCATATAGAAAATGTTAACAAACAAGATAGTTCCTCCTCATCATCTGATTTTCAAAAGCCTTGACTGCTTTAATGGAAGTAGGCAGAGTACAAGTAACAATCATAGTCAAGGTCAGGCAAGAAATATGTTCTCAAACCATAAGGAAGTAACATCCAGGCTCTCAAATTAACTTTAATCAACAAATGAGACTTTTTAATATCAATTTTCAGTGAGAAAGTTGCCATCTTGTAGAGAGGTGTTTTGGAAGAACAAGGTCTTATTTCTTCTTTCCTTAACACTTCTTTCGAAACTGTAAAATATTAGTAGCAGCTGAAAAATAAAGTAATTGAATAAAAATTTGCAAAGTAGTGTGCTTAATCTAGTTGGGATCCCCTCTCTCTTTCCAATAAGATAGTCAACCGAAATAAATGGAAATTCTCCTCTTGCCTTGAAGGCCTGATAAGATGCTACACCACTACTGTAGCCGATTCCCCTCAAGGTTATCCAGTCCCTTTCCATGACTAAACAGACAGGCAGATGCACCAACGCCTCACACCGAAACACTACAAACCTTTAACCAAACATGAACAAGCATGCCATAAAAACCTCACATGAACAGAAACCATACACACCAGTCTTAAAATAAAATCTTAAAAAAGACTGATTTTCCAGAATATACAAAGAATATTTTTAGCACAAACTTGCTTATAAGCATTTGCATTGAAACATACATTACAAGCACACTGAAAGACAGTGTCCAGACAGAGCCTGAGTGGAAAAGGGAGGAATGTTTTTGGAGGGATAGAGAAGCATATCCATTTGATACTACCCCATCAGTGGTTGTTTTGCTGTCCTAAAGGTGAAACAAGCCTTGGCTGACAAGTAGGGATGCAGCTCCATCAGAAACCTGAATGCCAGGTCCCACCTGTGCTCATTTTAGGGTTGAGTTCTTTTCTACGGTATCTTTTTTACAGTATTTGATGTATTTCCAGTACCCAGAAATAGGATGTTTGGTCACAGAAATACTGACAGGAACACAAATGACCACATGACCCAAACGACTGTTCGTAGTTCCCAAACAACCTTGACTATAATTAACCATCTAAGTTTAGCGGCGTTTGGCTGACCGACACCTCCCTGGCCAGTTTGTTTCAACAGACAGATTGACTGCAGAAATTGCCAGAGCTGTCCAGTATGATACACCCCATGCAACAAGGGAGGTGACAGTTGCAATACAGGAATTCATATGCCTGTGAACAAAATAAACACTTTTTTTTCACAACAGGAATTAAAAAACATATAGCAGTGCTGTCTCAGGGGTTTAATTAGCTTCAAATGAACCCAAATAACAAGACATCTTATGAGAAGCTTTTCTTTCAACAAAACCAATTAGTATCAATTGAAACAGAACCAGCTGAGATAAATGTGTACATAGCATGCAGAGCTTTGAGGTCCACAATGCCTAATAATTAAGTACTAGATAATTTCCCATATACAAAGTTTTCTCTCTTGAGTAAATCAATAATAATCAAAGGAAAGCTTTTCTCCTGTGGGGACAAGAAGGGTTTGAATCCAGTACATTAATTTCACCCAGTTGTCCTTGTGAAATTGAGCCATGGCACGGCTCAGGTTTTCTCTGCAGCTTTTTGATATCTCCAAACAAGATTGAGAACTTTTCCATCCTAACATTTTGACTTACTTTCCTCCAAAAATGAGTCCACATCTCCAAAGTCTCTTACAGACAAAGGAAAAGCTAAGCCACAGCTCATTAGCAGAATTCCCACCCAAAACCGGACTTATACACCTTTCCTCTCCCTGCTCTTTTGCAACCTTCTGTCTCTGCCTCTACGTTACTATTTCCTTTTAATTTCCTGTTTCAAAAAAATATTTGTCTGGACCTTTTAATTAGCAGTGGTTCAATGGGTCCTTACTTACACAGATTTTAACTTCATACAACCTCTAAATGGGCTGGAGAAAAGTGAGGTGATTGAAAACTGGCTTAGCTGCAAAGCTCAAAGGGTTGTGCTAAGTGGAATGAAGTCCAGCTGAGGACAGTTAATGGTGGTGTGACTCCAGACTATGATACTGGGGCCAATACTATTTTACATGCTTATAAATGACCTAGGTGAAGGGACAGAGCCCTCTCAGCAAACTTTCAGATTATACACAATAGCTGAAAACACCTCTGCCATTCAGAGGCACCTTGACAGGCTGGAGAAATGTGCTGATGGGAATTTCATGAAGTTCAGCAACACAAAATGCAGAATCCTGCACCAGGGGAGTAGCCACCCCGAGCCCCAGCTCACACTGGGGGAGAGAGCAGCCTCACAGAGAAGGACTCACAGAGAGACAGCAAGTTGAACATGAGCCAACAGCAAGCTTCTGCAACAGAGGCAGCCAAGAGATCCCGGGCTGCATGGGGAAGAGCTGCCAGCAGATCAAGGAAGGTGGTCCTTCTGTTCTGCCCAGCACAGCCTAGTGCTGTGTTCAGTGCTGGGCTTCCCAGTACAAGGCAGGCATGGACATGCTGGCAGTAAATCCAGATAAGGATCACAGAGATCATTAAGGGGCTACAAATCTGTCCCACAAGGGAAGGCTGAGTGAGCTGGAACTGCTTATCCTCAAGAAGAAAAAGCATGGCGGGGAATCCCATCTATGATAAACACCTGATGGGAGGCAGAAAAGGAGTCAGGCTCTTCCCAAGTATGGAGTGAAAGGATAAGACATAGTGGACAAAAACTGAAACACATAAACATAAGCTTCTTTTGGTTTTGTTTTGTTGATTTTTTCTTTTTTTTTAACTAAGAAGGTGATCCAACAGTGGATCAGGTACCCAAAGAAGTTGGAGTGTCTCGATCCCTGGAGATACTCAAACCACAACCAAACAATGTCTTGGGCCATCCACTTTTGCTGACCTAGCTTTGTATAGGGAAACTGGACTATGTGTCTCCAAAAGCACCAGCCACCTTCAGCAATTCTGAGCAATGAACAAAGACAAATGTTAGGGTCCTTAAGGGCACTGATGACTTGTAATCAGTGCTTCTGTAATCTCTGCTACTCTTAAAAAACATTACAAAACTTTTCAGCACATTACCCCTTTGCAGTAGGATCATTCTATATCATTCCAACAAAGAGGTACACAGAAATGCTACCAGAACAGAACTTTTAACTTACACTGAGCTCTAACTTAGTGTTTGCACTCTGCCTCTTTTCTTCCACTTGGTTAATGCAGACTGGTCAAGCGCAGCCTGGGTGGGAGAAGCAGCAGCAAGGAGCACATCATTTGCATTCTGGTATACAGCCATAACTGCCTGCAACCACAGAATGTACATGTTTCCTATAACATGAAAGAATGCTTCTGACAGCATTTCAAATTCATTCACAGGGCCAAATTCCTTTCTTAGATACTGAAAAATGGAGCAAGCTCACCTTCTATTGCAGTCAGGACATAATAGGCTATTGTTATTACTGTACATATGAACATGTGCATGCACCCATCCCACACGTTGAGACTCAGCGCTACTTCCGTAACTGCAATGCTAATTTTAGGACGTGTTGTATTTTTCCTTTCAGCATTAGCAAAGTTATAGGACTATCTCCTGTACTTCTAGACATGCTGGCTTCAGAGAGCTTGAAAACACATGTTCTTCCCATACTTTTCCATTTGCCTTCTGATTTTTGTCTACAAAGCAAAATGTCTAAGTGGCAATTTTTATGGATAGCATGCAACTCTTCAGTGGCTGAAAAGACAACTGTCATTCAACCAAAACACTTCAATCCACATCAAGTCTTTCCTTAGAGAGAACTAAGGTAAATACAGGCATTTCAACTCACCATTTCTATGATGCCCACGTAAGTTCTTCAAAATCATGCATGACTATCACCCAAATGAGTTGTACACAGGAACACTCCCCCACAGGAACAAGCTACAACTCCCCCTCTTGCATGAGTCATGCACCTCCTGCCACCGGCACCCACTGGCTTCAACAATCACACAGAGCTTGTCTTTTCAACAGGAGCAGCTTCACCCTTCTCTCCTCCAAGCAAAGGGCATGAAGCCCTGCTCTGGTCCTCTTTACCAAAAGCATTCTAAGATCTATGACTGAAAGCCACTCCTTTGCTTCATTTAACCCAACCTCTCCCCTCTCAGAGCACACCAAACTTCACAGCTATTTATCTCCAACCTACCTATGTTCAGTCTTTAAGAAGGCACTCTCTTCTCCACCTGACTAACACCACAAAACATGTTTGGCAGACTCCACTGGTTTTGAGACCAGAACACTGTCATGTCTCAGTACAATTTAAAAAGGAGAAGCAAGGTCTGAACATTATGCAATAGCACCATCATTTCTGTGCATGCTTTAACCAATCTGTCCTGGTTTAACCAGCTGGGGCAGGAGTTGAGGAGTTTTGTCTGCATCCTTCAGGTTTCACTGCAAGAGTTCCATTCGAGAGAGTGGTGATGTCAGCAGAGAACCTGGAAAAGAGGAAGCAGTTTGCATCCCAGATGTTAACCTTCATCCAGCCACTGCCAGACACTGAGACAGGCTGGAAACACAGGGCAGAAAACCCTAATTCTGGAGGAACAAATCACTTCTCAACTACAGCTGCAGCACAAAAATCACAATGTAAAGAAACTCAAGTTTCCTTCTTTAACAACACTATATTGAAGGTACCATGTCTTTGACTCACGTCACTGAATTAATTAAAAAATGGTGACTTTCCCTACATCCAAATGTTACCTTCCCCACAACCATCAGACCATATGCTGCAAGGCTTCATTCATTCTTTCATCCATGGTGCTGTAGACCCTGAAATCCTGGAAGTCTTTTTCCATCCTATTCTCATTTCCTAAGGAAAATTTTTAAAACTGGTAGAAGCACAATGTAAAATCCTACCATTTAACTATCAAGAAATTATACTGCTGCTATAGGAAACATTAATGAGCAACCCTTCACAATATCACTGTCCTTGTTTGCAACAGGTCTTTCCAGCAAGCATAGGAAGAGAATGAAAATTCTGTCCTTTCATTTTTATCCAAAAGCAATAGAATTAACCCATAGGATTTTTCAGTTATTTTCTTTTCTCTTAAAATTGGCAGCAAAATAAATAAATAAATAAGCTCTTGAGAAATGAGGAATAGAAGCCTAAGCTCAAACACTTAAAGTAAGGGTATAAACCCCCAAACTTGTTTCTGCTTTGAATTTGTGTTCAGGATTGCTGAACGAAACCCTGTATTTCAGCATACAAGGTAGGCCAATTTAAGCCAAAGCTGCTGTCCTACATCCCCATATGCAACCCAAATACACTATATTGACCTCTCCTTTAAATCACTGTTGCTTTTACAGCTAGGTGGAAAGCTAGTTCAGGGAAATGAGATTGAGAGAAACCAGTGTTGTTTTAGAGAGGGTAGTGTTAAGTTTTCAGTTGGCTCAGCTCCCTGTCTGGCTGCATGAGAGGCGGGGATAAGACAAGGGAGTAGGGAAAACAAGACTGCTTTCAACCAACTTTAAGCTCCAACTGAACTTAGCGAGCCAGCTGGAAGGTCAGGAGATGAAACCTGCTGTGCTCACGCCACTCCCTAAAGACCACTGCAGTGCTTGAGGTGTGTACAATGCACATGTTTAAAACTAAAAAGCTTTGTGAAGAGGTACAAGTCAACGCTGAACAAGCAGGCAAAGCTACAGAGCCCAGTATAGGCTCTTGCAAAAGATATAGGCTAAGGTCTGGGGGAAGTGCACAGCCCGAGCTCAGGGACATACTTAACTTTATTAGCTGAGAATGACTCTGCCCCACCACTCTAGTTTGAAACTCCCTGACACTGCCTTGCACTGCCTAAAAGTTAGTCCGTAACACCCAAATTTACTCCTTCCCAAGGCAGTTTGGGTGTTCACAGCAATGGTATTACTGCTGAGGGTGTACTGACACTGCCTTGCACTGCCTAAAATTTAGTCCGTAACACCCAAATTTACTCCTTCCCAAGGCAGTTTGGGTGTTCACAGCAATGGTATTACTGCTGAGGGTGTACATACCTTCACCTACCATAAGCAGCCCTCCCCTAAAATGCATAAAACCAAGAGGTTGTAACCATATTGCAAGCCAAACCTGCAAATTTAATTTTCCCAGTTCCCCAAAAGCCTCAGGCATAGTTTTCAAAAAGAGAACCGCCAAAGTGGATCATAACTAGAGGACTGACTAGTGCTGCATCACACCCTAGGAGGAATGAATGAATAATACTAATCACACTAATACTCCTTAATAGGAATATTAGGAGCCCAGGCATCAGCAGAAGACAGGTAACCTCGCCAGCACAGACACAAAAATATAAGGTATGAGACTCCTTCCAAAATGTTTGGTAATCATTTATTCTGACAACTCCCTCTATTCTTAACCCTTAAGCAAGCATCCAACTCCTTTTTGAACCTTGTTGAATTCTTGGCCCCAGCAGCAACCTGTGGTTGACTGTTCCGGCACCTAAATGCAATTCCTAACTTCTGGAGCCGCCTGCCGTGGTCTGTCTCACTTAAACACTGAGCCCACTCCACCCACGTGCAAGTGAAGAATGTTCCTGATAATCCTTATGAACACATCTGCTTCAGAGCAGAGCACTGCCTCAATGCAGGTCTGCACCAGGCCTCCAAAAGGTATTAAACTGCCAGGAACTGCGGGAATGCCAGAAGGAAAAAGCCTATGGCAGACTAATCCCTGCAGCAATATTTGGAAGAAGCACTTAATAACTCTGCTAGGCAAAAATAAATAATGCAAAGGCAGAAAACGGGACAGCTGAATAAGAACAGCAAAATATTCCAGCAGTTAATAGCAAGGAGGTGCTCTGGTTTCATCAGACCACACCTGAATTACAGACTGTGCTCTTGTAACACATCAGTCCCTCGAAAACACAGACCAAATGTGTCAGGCACATATACAGACTCATATCATCTCCTGCACATCAGGGAATCCAAGTGTACTGGCCAATTTCCAGAGTGAAATCATATAGTCTGCTATCAGCAGTATGAATTTATATTTCTAGAAAATCTTGATGTCATAGCCTAAGAGCAATTATCAATGAGGAATTATTGATTTTAATGTCAAGTTGTGCAATCTCTTAACGGGGGAGAAATAGAAGACAACAGCCAAGAATGAACAGGCTATTCAATGTCTTTAAAAACAAAAAAGAATTTAAGAGTGTCTTTGATATCCAGAACAATTGCAGACATGGCCAAAAAAAAAATCTAATTTCCTTCCACTAGGGACTTATGGTTGGGTCCAAATTTCTTACTGTAGTTTGCTGATAAAAACAAACAGTTCAGCTGAAATGGACAATATACACATGGCTGACAATATAAATGGCAGAAGTATGATCTACTATACCTATTTTACTCAGCAAATGCTACAATCAGATGTGGGAGCCATGACTTCATCTAAAGGTATGGATGCACCCTGGAGTTCTGAGCAGAAACAGCACTTGTAGGCCACCGGATGCCCGAACACACCTGCCAGGCTAATGCCATCAGAGAGCTAAGTCCTATGTGAAACATGATTCCCACCAAAGGAAAAACAAGGAAAGCTCTTTTATCACACCTGGAGACCACAGTTTCATGGCAGTGTCAGCATGTTTCAGCACATCACCCAAACAAGCACTGGCACCAGCACAAAGTAAAGGGAAGGGACTGGGTCATCAAACAGCAACACTCAGTACCAGAGGAGAAAAGCCTTGGCATGAAGCTCCATCAGCTCCCTCCTAAAGGTTCATCACTGTCATAAAGGGGTGGTGGTCTGCATCCACCTCCTCTCTTGTACCAGCCCTGGCACTTGTCTGATAGAGCAATAGACCAAAGCAGATTAACAGCTGAAAATTAACCTGGCACAAAAAGAGTTCCCTGCCATGTTAGCAACACAAATCAGTTTCACACAGGGTCAGATGAACGTCAGACTCGGTGAGGATGGAGGGACATGCCAAGGAGGAATGTGGGTGGGTGTATTCTCCTCCTTGGACAGGAGGGAGCTATTACATCAGCTCAAGCTATACTGCATACCCTGAGGAGCCAGACTGTCTCACTTTGCCTTAGAGGTGTGGCAAGCACATTTCTCTCTCTCTCAAGATTTTTATAAAGGTGCACAGAGAGAAGTGAAAGAGAAAACAATTTCTATTTCTGCTCCTTGTTTTTCTCTTGTGGAATGTGTTTGGAGATTGTTTACCTAGAGCGAATGCCTGGTTGGATCACAGTGGATTGTTTGGGCCTGATGGCCAATCTGATCCACCTGTGTCTGGACTCTGGAGAACAGGGTTACGAGTGGTGAGTTAGTTAGGATAGTTAGAGAGAGTAGCATGTAGTTTTTAGTATCCTCTTTTATATAGTATATTAATGTATCATAACATAATTATAATAAAGAAATCATTCAGCCTTCTGAAATAAGTCAGACATCATCATTCTTCCCATTGAGTTCGCCGACATCTACAACAAAGAGGGGCCATCAGCCTCTCCTATCAACCTCTCCATGCAGTGTTCCAGTTATGCACAACACCTTTTTAATGTTCTCCCATCCATCAGCACAGGCAAATGAACTCCATGAACCCTAGGTACAACCTGCACAGAAGTAGTGAACAACAGTCCCCAGCAGTACCCATTCTACAGGCAGAGCCCAAGCCAAGCACTTTCCACACACAGGCCAGAGGAATTTTGCTTTCCGCAAGTTTTCAGAGCAAATACCCTCTAAACCTGCAGTTCTTCAGTGATAGCCTCACTTTAATACAGAGCTATATTACTGCAAGGCAACAAATGTTATTTTGATAGGAATCAAATGTTCATTTAAGAACGGGGAAATGGGGAAAAAAGTAGCATGTTTCATTATTTTACTCTTCCACGTCTTCCATGAGGGCTAGTCTACCAAAAAGCAAAACTAACGCATCTGTCTGATCCCTCTATTAAGAAATGATGAATCTAGAACATTTCTGAACTATATTCCAAGCATCCTCTCTGTGTAAGGATTGATTCAGTCATGCACTGGGATAACTGCTCACTCAGGTAACAGAGAGATTGTATTCACTTTGCAGAAATAGCTTTCTTTCAAAGACATCAGAAAACAACTATGCAATGACTGTTTATTTGCATCTGAAGCAGGGGACATTGAAAATTCAACTTTGTGACTGTGTATTTAACATTCACTGAAAAGGGACAGATAGTCACTGAATAAAAGACTACAGTGGTTTATGATGTTCTTAAAAGTAAAGTGGTAATTTAATTTAACTGATCCCAGAAGCAGAAACAGCAAAGCACATCACAGGAGTCACCTTTTTATGTTTCACCACAAGATGCCAACATCCCAAACCAAGAAAATAAATTAAACAGAGATATGTCAAAGGTTTGTAAGTTATTTCACCTGAGGAACATGTTTCTCAATACAGAACAGCTTCCTAATACAAACCTATAGTTATTATCCCAAAGCAGGGGGACAGGAGTTAAGTACAACCCGCTTCACACAGTTTTTAAAAATTCCATTAGCTACAGCATGACCTTTAGACAGAATCATTAACTGTATAACAAGAATGTGCCTGAGGGCAAGCATATTTAGTATCATGCCAAACTCCTTGATGACACCTCAGAAGAGCAGAGCTTTTTGGGGCTACAGCAATTAATTGTCTTCTACATTGTAAGAACAAAAAAGAAAAAAAAACCCAATAAAATTAAGAAAAAAATCAATCTATTAATTTTTTTTCCCTTTCCGGGTTTGGGCAGTATGCCCTCCTGGACAGAAGAGATCCCCTCAGTATATTTACAGTGTCACTTCACAAGAGAATGAGAAGGTAAGGCAGTGAACTAATCTGTATATTTTACCACTGGTTAACCCCTACCTACATTCAGGCAACAAACGCCTTTAAAATCCTGCAGTCTTTGATGGAATCATCCTCCTGTGAGGGCTTTTCAGTGAAGGCACAACAGTGTCCTTCCCAAGACAAGAATAATGAGGTGACCTTCTTAGCTCAGCTCCAAATAAAAAGCTGCCACAATGAAACTTGAGGCCGTTTAGAACATTAGGGCCTAATGTTAAGTGGCTCTGTCTTTTACCCCATGGAGCTGTTATAAATGAAAAATGATCCAGCCAAATTAAAAAAAATAAAAAGAATTTATTTTAGCAATAGAGATCTAACTTAGCCAGCCACACGGAAAAGGACAGTGCCGAGCCCGGGATCGGCGCTGGGTGCAAGACACAGAGATCAGCCTCAGCAGAGATTTCACTCTGTGTCTCCACACCACCATCCTGGTACAAGCGATTTTTATAGGGAAAATTTTGCCTGAGGCCAGGATTTCGGCATTCAGTCCTTTGTTTCATTCAAAGTCCCATAAATTGATGAGATTTCTTTCTCGGCGACAAGACAGAGAAATTCAAAGTCTGGTGTTGTGGAAACTCTTGATGAAATTTACGGGAACAGAGTATTCACATGTATCGGCCCGGGGGGATGTTCCTGATGTCCATCTCGGGTCGTTCACGCGATGATCAGCGCCTGGGTGTCTCCATATCGCCTCAGATAAGGCCCATCTCCTGGCGAGCCACATCCCCTTGCTTGTAAATCAGGTTTCAACACACACTTAGTTTTGCCTGAGAAGGGGGCTTCTAATGCCAAGAGGTACATCCTAACAACTATTTTATATTATATATATATAATGCAAGAAAATGGCGCAAATTATACCTGTTACATATAACAGAGCATATAGTTACAGAATAAGGAAAAAAAAATGTTGGCACTGTCATTTGTCCTACTGCTTCCTAATGTGCAGAAGTCTTGATGATCCATTTCTCCCTAATGGTAATTATTTATGAAAACCAAAACCAGCTACTTAACTTTTTTGCTTTTCTACTATAGTCAGAAATCCCAGATCTCATTTCAAAGGCTCACTGTTGAAACTGTTATATATGTATAATTCGTGCAGTTGGGGGTGCATGTATTAAACTGTAGTTACGTTATACACTGTAGCCATAAAATGTTTTAGAGTTACTGTAAAAAAACAAGGCGAAGGGAATTCGCAGATTAAGTTGCCAGGCAAGTTGCTGGGCACCTAATTATCTTTTAAAAAGCTCTAGCCAGCAGAAAACAATAACCGAAAAACTGGCTATTAGGTCACGCCCAAGCAAATCACAAGCAGGTGGCGTGGGATCTAAACTCAACATCAGGAGGAAAGAAAAGGAAGAGGACATCTGGACTCATCACTAGCTGATGATCTGCTGTTCAGAAGACACCAGTGGCCAAAATGCCTTCTCTGTGAGAGAAGACCGCATGAATATGCAAGGTTGCCACAATGACTTATAGCCGAAGGCAGAATAAAAAGTATAAAAACCCTCTGCAGAAATACAATGGTGCACAAACTTGATGGAGGCGCTGACTCTGTCGGTTTGCACCCAGAGCTGCTCTGTAGACTGTGGGCAAATTCGAACTATAAACTGTTACGCGATCACAAATAAATTCAATTATTTATTATTAATTCAGATTGGCTTGTCTCTATTTATAACAAAACCAAAGCCAAAAAATAAACCTAACTCAACAGAACCCAACAAGGCATGTAATCTGTTAAGAAATCATCTTTCTTGACCCAAACTATGTGCAAAACTAAGGGTTTTAGGGCAGTAATGCAGCACATCTCCATTTCCTGACCGGTTTTACAAGAACAATACCTACACCATCACCTGTGAGGCAGCAGCTCAGATGAGAGATTCCTCCAGCTGCAGCAACCTTGACTCTGAGTGTCCCTGGAACTACAGGGAACTCCAAAGGGAGCAGCTGCTCCTTCACCAATACACATCCTAATGCGGTTGTATTTTAAGGATAAGGTAGGTAAGTCCTAAAATGTCACTGTGAAGAAAAAAATACAAGGAAGAACAAACAGGAGTCTTTCAGCTCTCTGAGCCTTAAGGACTGAAAGAATGTTCATTCCTTTCATAAGAAAAAAAATTGATAAATAAGAGTTGAAGTTCAATATAAACATGAGATAAAACATTATTTAAAGGTCACTTATTACATTTCCTGTGGAAGAAATACAAAATTTTCTTTCAAGCTTAAAATTTCTTAACAGTGTTTCATGACCAACATTTTGGCTGGAACAAGCCTAGTGTAATAAATTAATAAAAATAGTTACAAGGTACAGTAAACTCCAAACGTTGATAACTGAGACTCAAGGGAAAAAAAGGCATTTGCACATATCTTTGTACAAGTGAGCACATCCTGGCTTAATTTCAAGAGAAAATATTCCACAGCTGAAAATCTGAAGTGGTATAGCAATAGCTCTTACCAAAGTTCAATGAAACAGTACTGAAGAGCTCACCAGCAGAATTCACTCCTCCCTGAACTCACAGACACAGTTCTAGATGGACAACAGAGTCAATGGTACAGTGAGTTTGGGATTGTGACTACCTTACTTTACCACTACACAGAGGGAGTAGAAATGTACTGACAGAACAGCCAACATCAGTGTGTTAAGGCTTGTTACAACCTGGAACTTCGGCACTGATTCTTTCCCTAGCGTTAAAAAAGAGGATCCAGCCCCTTTGCTCACTGCATCTCACCCTGTATTACTTCTGCTTTTTTGGCTGTGCTTGCTCCACCTCAGCGTGGCATGAGGCACACAGCTCTGTGGCTGAGGAGGGGGACAGCAGCCTGTGTGCCACTCAGCCCATCTGCTCCTCAGCTGCACTCGGTGTGCATGGCCAGGTGTTGGGAGCAGAGGAGGCTACAGGGGTGGCTTCTGCGAGAAGTGTCAGGAAGCTTCCCCCATGTCCAGCAAAGCCAATGCCACGGGCTCCAGGAGGCTCAGCCCATCAGGGATGGCTGGTGACACCTCTAGCATAACAGATTTATGGAGGAAAAAAGTTACTGGGCAGAAGCAATTGCAGACAGAGAAGAGCAGAGTGACAACATTTGAGAGGAACAGCCCTGCAGACACTAAGGGCAGTGAGGAAAGAAGGGCAGAAGATTCCCCTGTGCCCCTGCAGCCCATGGAGGTCCATGGGGATGCAGAGACCCACTTGAAGCTCCTGGAGGAGCCCACACTGGAGCAGGGGGATGCCCAAAGGAGGCTGTAGAGAGAGGAGCTCACACTAGAGCAGGTTTGATGGCAGGACTTGTGACCCTGTGGGGGACCCAGACTGGAGCAGCCTGTCCCTGAGGGACTGCACCCCACAGGAGGGACCCCATGGAGGAGCACAGAATGGTCTCCAACCTCTCTCCCTGAGCAGTGGCAGAACAAGGTGTGGTGAACTGACCATGACCCCCATTCCAGTCTCCCTGTGATGCTTGGCAGGGAGGAGGTAGAGCTCAGGAAGAAAGGAGGGGTGAGGGGAAGGTGTTTTTAAGGTTTGTTTTACTTCTCATTATACTGTTCTGATTTTGATTGGTAGTAAATTCAAATAATTTGCCCAGGTCAAGTCTGTTTTGCCCATAAGTGATCTCTCATGAGCCTTCTGTTGTATCTCCTTTACCCTGTGCAGTTGAGGAGGGGAGTGATACAGTGGCTTCCATGGGTATCTGGCCTCCAGCCAGGGTTGAACCACCATATCAACCTATGCACTTCTTTCACAGGAAACAGTCCCAGCATATCTGAAGAGCTGCTCCTGTCACAGACACTCTCCAGAAACTGCCCTATTAATGAGAAGAGGGAAACAAGCTTGTAGAAGGGGCTTTAAAAGTAAGTATTAGTGCTGAGTGAAAACAGGCAAAAAATATACATCCTAGACTTGCTCATGGAAAACACCAATTTGTCTAATGCTTAAGAGTAAATAGCCCATTTCATTAAAATTTCAGGAAAAAAGTTATCTACTCATTACATGTGCTTATATAAAGACTATTACACTGAGGTTCAAAGACTTTTTACCATATATTTGAAAGACATTCAAAATAATTCCCATTTTTCTATAAGCCATCCACAAGTACCAAGGCTGTACATGGTTTGTTGCCTGACATTTAAAGCTGAATACAGAGACTGAACAACACCCTTTGGTCACTGGTAAATACCAGGCTAAATTCAGTTCCCCCTCCCTGCCTCCACCCTACTGAGGCATCAGCTCCATTTACACCAGCCATAGAATGAGCAATAATAATAAAATAGACAACTTACCTTTACTTTCAAGAAACCACCTTGTGAAAAATGCATATTATATGGCTCTACGCAGACATTTACTATATGTATTATGCTAGGTTGGAAAGTTATGTTGTATTAACATTTTAATAATATAGTAAATGTAGTTTTGTAATTAAAATTAAGCTTTAGTAGTTAAAATAGGAATTATGTGTGTAAGGTATTCTTTTAATTAGCTCAAGAAAAGGAGAAGATAATCAAAAAATTCTTCGCACAGGGATAACAATTACAGAAACCCATACATTTTCCAGAGGAGAGGAGTTTATGGTTTTCCTTATCAGCAGAAATGAACTTCTTCAAGCTGGACTTAGACTGGAAGGCGGATCTGGGGATTACAGAAAATTTCTTGACAAGTACCAGATGGATTTCTTGTTTTAAATAAAATATATGCATATTCATAAAGTGTTTTGTATATGCAACAGATTACCCTTCTTAAGGAGTAAATTTTCTTTTAACGGGGTCCTTTTCCTGGCTCACTTTTGTCCAGAAAGAGGTACCCAGCGCGGGCTGTAACTCTTTGCTGTTATTGTCTCATTAATTGTCCTAACTCTAATTGTGTAACCTTTATTACTACACTTGTATTATTTTTATAACCATTTTATTTTTATTAAACTTTTCTAAATTTTTGAAACAAATGATTGGCGTTTATAACAAATGGTAGCAGAGGATGGTTCTTAATACCTCCCTGTGGGTGCTGTAGGAGAATTAGAGTGAGAAGACAGGTCCTGCCCTGATTAGGCAGCCTCACTATGTTCCCCTAATGTGACCACAGAATGCAGGTAACTGATCCAGGGACAAAAGAGACAATAAAGCAAAGAAAAGGGAAAGAATTCCCTAAACCGCGGTAATTAGCTCCTAAGATCAACGTGTACACGAAGAACAAAGACCCAAGGACAAAGGAGAGGTGAGTAATTGCTTGGAGTGGGGGGGGGCGGACCAAGGGGAGGAATGAGTGTGTGTGTGCATAAGAGAGGCTGGCTGGGTACCCCAGACCTGCTAAGTGATTGCAGAGTTTCTTATGCTGTGTTTCCCTCTTTTTTGCGAGAAAAGCGGCCAGTACAGAGACAAAGCGAATGATAAAAGAGAGAATCCCCCCGGGGAAAATTGGGATTGCGTCTCCTGGAAGGAGTGGGACCCCTTGGAGAGAAGAAGCCGAGAGTGTTCCTGGCATAATCCACTGGGGGAAATAAGAAGGTAAAATGTGTGGAAGGGGCCTTTAAAATTTTTTTGCTAGGTTGAATTGAATGGGCTGGGTTGAGGAATTAATATTCAAGAGCACCCAGGGTTGAATAAAAGTCTGCTGGGTTGAGATATTAATCTTCAAGAGCACCCAGGGTTGCTGCTGGGTTGAGATATTAATCTTCGAGAGCACTCAGGATTGAGTAAAATTTTGCCGGAGTGAGTGTACACCCGAGAGAATCTGGGGTTGGGAACAACACAGACGGATTGAGGGGTATCCAAGAACACCGGGACTGGCCAGGGACTCCTAAAAGTGTAATAGGTGTGTTGAAAAATAAAAGGTACCTTGTTGTTGTGGTTGTTTTGTTGTGTGTGAAAAATAAACTTGAGTGAATGGGGACGAATGAAAGTGTATGTAATGCAGATTGTTTATTTTAAGCTTTATTATAGTTCCTTGGAGGAAAGTGTATTGTATTGAAAAGTAGTGTGAGAAAAAGGAGGGGCTTTTTTTACAATATAGTCGAAAGAAAAGTGGTATTTAGGTAGGGGGAGGAAAGTGAAAAACAGAGGCAGGGGGTGAGTAGGTAAGATCTTGAAAAATGGGACAGAAATCCAGTAAGGAAAATACTGGAAAGAAAAAAAAAGGAGTAAGAAATTATCAATAGAGATACCCCAAGATAGTCCCCTGGGAGTTATGTTAGCCAACTGGGGGAAAAAAAAAAACCCTTGTACAAGAAAAAAGGACAAAGTAAAGATGATACAATTTTGTTTGCTTGAATGGCCAACAAAGGAAATAAGATCTGACCACGTTTATTGGCCTAGATATGGTTCTTCTGAAAGATGGATTTGTCAGGCTCTAAATGTACTTGTAAACTCAAAGGAATCATTTAATTCAGAAGAAAGAGAATATGCCACGTGTTGGACAGGGGATTTTAGGAAAATAAAAATCTTTAAGGTATCAGAAATCCCCGAAACAAAACAAGAAAAGAAAAAAGGGAAAGAGAAGGGAGGGGAGCAAGAGGAAAAAAGAGGTAAAGAAAAAAAATGGGATCCTTTGCAGGTTTTGCCTCCTCCCTTCCCATTCGCGCCTGCACAGCTTGCGGCCCCAGCACCAGTTTCGGATCCCAGCGAGCTGCTCCCTTCAGCTCTGCTGGCCCTGGTGCCTGTCCCGGTGCCTGTTTCGCCGCCCGCAGCCTCTGTACCAGTCCCTGTCTCGCTGCTCGCGGCTGCCCAACCGGCCCCTGCCCCCATCCCGCCTGGCTGGTCCGTGGCCGCTCTGCCGGCCACGCCTGGTGGGCTCTTGTCCGTCCCGTCCGTCCCGTCTGTCCCATCCTTGACAGCTCCTCCTGCGGCTGTTTCCTCTGCCCCATCCCCAGCGACTCTGACTGTTCCAGCTGCGCTGGGTACCGCCGCTGCTGCTTCGCCTCTGCTGGGAACAGCTGACCCAGCCGCCATTAACCACGCTCCCGGCTGGTACACTCTGGAAATGCCCCCTCGTTTGGCGGTTCCGGCAGCGAACCCTGCCCATGCTCCCCTGAGCTCCGTTCCCCTGGTAACCGCAGCTGCAGCTCAAAGAAACTTGCACCTGGAGGACGCCCCTTATAGGAACACTAGAGTTCAGTTAGAAAACAACATTCTCCAGACTCTTCCTCACAACACGGGAGAAAGGCTATAGAAAAAGACTGGGATCTGTTTCCACTAAGAGAGGTCCCGATGGGAGGGGGTGGAACTGAGTTTGTAAATGCTCCTTTAACTTCTTCTGAGGTCAGGAATTTTAAAGAGGAAATCAAAGGGATTTTGAAGGATCCCATAAGCACTGCTGAACAATTAGACCAATTTTTAAGTTCAAGCATTTATACCTGGGAAGAAATGTGGTCGATAATAAAGATACTATTTTCTCCAGAAGAAAGGGAAATGATCAAAATCGCAAGCAAAGAAGCCGGGAGTAAAGAAAAAACACAGGCCCCCCCTGGAGAGGACAAAATGCCAACTGCACCTCCTGAGCAGAGTCAAAATAATGAGGAGGGGAGAAAACATATGAATGAGTATTGTAATTTAATAATCAAGGGAATAAAAGCGGCATCATCTCGAGGGCAAAATGCTGAAAGGACTTTTGAGGCGCAACAAGGGAAAGGGGAGGATCCAACTGAATGGTTGGACAGACTGGGGAGAAATATAAGGCAACGTTCCAGAATGGATCTGGAGACTGATGTGAGAAACAAACCAAGTCTCAGGAGCATTCCAGGAATGTCTGCTTTTACTGTAAGAGCAAAGGACATTATAAGAGAGATTGTCCTAAGAGAGCAACAGATCTGAAAATCTTCTAAGAGATGAGCAAATAAGAAGAATAGGGATGTTAGAGGCTCTATTTTTTTTTAAGGGAAAAATACCATCTAGAGTCTGTGATAACTTTACAAGTGGGTCCCCAAGAAAAAGAATTAGAATTTGTAGTAGACACAGGAGCAAAAAAAGAACCTGTCTGTTAAATATTCCAAAATATTATAGTGTGAGCAAAGATACTGTAAAAGTAACAAGAAAAAAAATTAACAAGGAAGTTTGGGCTAGAGAAAGAAATAGGGAAGGATGCTTCATACTGAGCAAATGTCTTCATTGAGCTGTTAATTCAGCTAATTCTTTTCCCTTTACTGTGTACAAGTAGTTTAAATTATTTCTTCCAATTTGCAATGTGATTTTTCATCTTGAAATCTGTAACTTGCTATACTCTAAGGTTGAAAAACTAGTTTACAGCTGTGACATAGCCAAACCTACTTTTAATTTATTTTGAATCGATGCAAGTCTGTTCAATCAAGTGCTTCTCAGTGTGTAAAGTTAAATTAAAGGTAACACCAGCTGCTTGGCAGGTCAATGGGAAACATTTTTTCTTCCAGCCAGTCCTTTTACATGTACCCAAATGTGTTTTGCTTTCTTAGTTTTTTGTTTTGTTTGTGTTCCTGGAAGTGCTGACTACTTGCAGTGCACCTAGAACAGCAACTAGAGTTGTGCATGCATAGCACTTCTGAAAAATAGGGCTCATTTTTTTGACCTAAGAATTGGAGATGGCTACATATATAAATGGGAACACACAAAGCTGGATGAAGAAAAGGTTTCACTATCTTCTAATGTAAGCTGTTAATTTGTTACTTTCAGCATCACTGTGGGTGTGTGACACACACACATTAAAAAAAAAAAAAAAAAACGGTGGGGGGGAATCTCTGCTTGCTGTAGTTTTATTTCTGGAATGAGTTAGACAGCTATGAAGAAGTTGTGGGTTCCTTGTGTGGTTTACCCAGGCCTGCAGGGAGGGCTTGGTTGTGATTCCCTCTGTGCTGCAGGTAGCCCTGCAGCGTGGCAGCAGTAGCTTGCCTCTAGTGAGTTTGCAGGCAGGGTGCTTCACCACTGCAGTGTTCAGGTGCTGTTTCCTATTGTGACATTAAAGCTTAAATTCAAGAGTGCCTCTTTCCATCCAATTATTGTTTGTACCACAGGAGCCTCTTTGAACAGCGTTTCCTAGCAGTCAAAGAGAAGGTATTGCAGAGACAAATTCCTTACTTTCTGTCTCCCCCCACTGTATTCATGTTTTGTCCATTCTGTCTTCAAAATATGGATTTGTAAAACTCATGCTCTGTGTCCTCAGATGCCCTTCCCAAATCAAACCTTGGCTTAGTTGCAAATTGCATTGCACTAACTAGCATTGTCTTACTTTTTTGGTGCAGGCAGGGTCACTTTGGAAGTAAGTTGTTGTTTACCTTGTTCCTACAACCTTTTTGAGCTTGTGAGGAAAAACAAGTCTTTAGTTTTGGCACTGTGTCAGCTGTGAGTGACTAGTAACCTTGGTGGAGAGTGCCATGAATTGCATGCTTGCAAAATGCACATAACAAAAGTAATTTAATTTGGAAAGAAGTTGAAAAAGGGGGAAGAGTGATTGGCAGACTTACCTCTCTGAGACATTGGAATGTGGACTGATGTTAGAAGGTGGACTAATATTGGAATGTAGATGTTAAAATGTGAAGAGAGAAAGAGAGGGAGAGAAAAAGAGAGAGGGAGGCGAAGGACAGAGTTAAACGCAAGACTGTTTAAATAAATAAATAAATAAATTAATTAATTAATAAAAGGGAACACCACTAGAGATAAGATCAAGGCAGAGATAGCTGACTTTCACAAAGTGATTTATTTGTTTAAGCAAGAATTCTTTTCTCTTTCTGTTTTTTTGATGTTAAGAAGAGGAGGCTTTTTGTTCTGAAGAATGGGTCTGTAAGACTAAAACAGTTAAATGTTGCCCAAAAAGTAAAAAACAAGAGATATGATACATGTAGTGTTAAAACTGGCCTGGTCTTTTTATTTAACTAATTATAGCTCACAGGAAGAAGAATTGGCCTCTGCAGCTATTAAAACAGCTGGATACAAGAAGAAGAAGCAGCTGTAGAAAAAAGCTTTTAGTTAAACCCAAAAAGTTTTGAAGAAAACTAATGGTAAAAGTTAATGCAGTACTGTCTTTCTTTTAACACTGTGTTATTAAGAAGTCCTTTCCAGGTACCACTAAAGCAGCAATCTGAACCACAGAAAGAGGGTGAATTCACTACAGCAAAATCAAAGAACCTGTGGAAGAACCTAAGGAGTGGACGATATCCTCTGAACCGGGTGATACAAAATTGACTCTTAAACGGGGAATGGGTGGTAATGAACTGGGAAGACCCCAATGATCCAAGAAATATACACAGGATCACACCTGACTGGGGAGTAAGACCAAGTTTACATCAGTGGTTTCAAATACCGCATGGACAAACTTTGAGGCGCCTCCGATATCCTCCCTGGGAAGGAATACTGCCACCACAGACAGGAGGATCAGGACTGTTTCGGACAGAAAACACCTGTATTTTGCCCTTAGCCTGTGATTTATACAAAGAGGAGGGTGAATTACAATCTCAATCAGTGCCACGTAATATACCCTGTTTGATTCACCCAAATACTGGGCACGTTAGTTAAGTTAAATGTAAATGTTTGAATTGTAGGAAAAACCGGTATTGTAGTTCACACAAGCGACACCCTCGTTGCAGGAAGTGTCGAGTGCCAACTAGATCCCCTATCCAAGTAGAGCTCGAAGCAACTGAAATAATAACTTTGTTTTGTGGATGGGAATTATTAGTGCCTGTTGAATGGGAAATAGCTGAGGAACAGTGGGAGACCACCGTCAAGGAGTGTCAAAAACGATTTGCCTGGAAATTAGCTAAGAGAAAGTGACAAGAGAAGAGAGGGCAAGACCACATTGGCCTCTATAATCGCCACCAAGAAGATCACATACACCTGCTGTGGGTTGCAACCCCATAGGCATGGGAGGTGGGAGTATAAGCCATACTGTACCTCTCCTTTTTCTGTCACTCATTTTCTGTCTTTTACCTCTTGGGATATTGACAAAGCCATGCTACCGGTGTTACCGGAAGCTGTATATGGAAAGACACCGAGGTTCCTTCTTTATCTCTCACACTCATGTCAACAGTCACTGTTATAACCCATCTAAATTAGGAAACTGCATGCACAGTGGACAAAAGTACTGGATTACTGAGAATCTAGGAATAAGTGGTAACAGGATGGGAAGTGAATGCCCAAAAGGGGAGAAATGGATTTGTTTCACGTACACTATTGGGAATAAAGCCCAGAATTTGGTAAAAGAGCAAGTGATAAACAAAAAAGCTAAGCTGGCACCACCACCTAAACCTGTACCAATCTCACTTGACAATTTGTATACAAAACTGGAACAACAATTAGAAAAAGAAATATATATTTCAAGGATGGGTAAAAATCAGTTTGTAGAATTGGGAGAAAGAATAAGTAAGGAACTTAACATAACCAGTTGTTGGGTCTGTGGAGGGGCTCTGATGTCAGAAGAACAGCCATGGAAAGGCAGCAGCATAGGCCCAATTGAGCTCCTTAAGTGGAACCAGACAAGAATAAGGGGAGAAAACTGACCAGAGGGGTGGGTTTTGAGTTCAGTAGTCATAGGGGAAGAATGTCTTTGGCGAAATGGGAAAAAGTTCCTTCATGAAGTAGGAAAAACTCCCTGTAAAAGATATAAGGTCAGTAATGGAACTTCTGTATGGTGGCTCCCAGAAGAACCCACCATGTATTGGACCCAGGAAAAAGTAAAAAAAGGAAATTGTAAGTATAATAATAAAATCAGACTTTTTCAGTGTAATGACACAGGAAAAAATCCTTACGTTGGCATCCCAGAGATTTCTAAATTTTGGGAGAATATAGATGAGCAAAAATTTGATTATTGGAAAGCCCCAGATGGCTTATTCTGGATATGTGGAAAAAGGGCATACCCAAAACTCCCCTCTCAGTGGAAAGGGAGCTGTACTCTGGGAGTCATACAGCCAGGATTTTTTCTTTTGCCAGGGTCTGAAGGTGATCACTTAGGGATACCAGTTTATGAGGATCTAAAAAGAATCAAGAGAGACTTAATTGGAGGATTCCAAAAATGGGGAGATGAGGAATGGCCCCCTGAACGTATATTGGAAACATATGGGCCAGCCACCTGGGCACAAGATGGGAGTTGGGGATATCGAACCCCAATTTATATGTTAAATCGTATTATAAGGCTCCAAGCAGCTGTAGAGATAATAACAAACAAAACTGGTCGGGCAATGGTATTAATGTCAAGACAACAGACCCAAATCAGAGCAGCCGTGTATCAGAATAGGTTGGCTTTGGATTATCTATTAGCTGAAGAAAGGGGTGTTTGTGGAAAATTCAATACATCAGATTGCTGTTTGAAAATAGATGATAATGGGGATGCTGTCCTAGATATAGTCAATGATATCAGAAAAATAGCCCAAGTACCAGTTCAAAGGTGGGAATCAATGCTAAATACTAGCTGGTGGGATAAGGTGTTGGGAATAGAATGGTGGAAAAAGCTAGGCTTCTTCCTTTTATGCGCTACAGCTGGTCTAATATTCCTTCCTTGTTTGATCCCCTGTTTCATTCGACTCATCACCAGTGTAGTTCAAGGCATGCAAATAGTGACCATGGATCAAAAATTAGATACAACAAAAATGGTGCAAAGGATTATGGTATTAAAGAAACAAAATAATATAGAAGACCCCTTTCAGGAAGTTAGATTGATTTGTGAAGAAATGAAAAAAAAATGAAGGCTAGAAAGCAATAAATATTGCTCGAGCCAAAGTAATTATAAAAAAGAAAGAGGAAGGTTTGTGAAAAATGCATATTATATGGCTCTACGCAGACATTTACTATATGTATTATGCTAGGTTGGAAAGTTATGTTGTATTAACATTTTAATAATATAGTAAATGTAGTTTTGTAATTAAAATTAAGCTTTAGTAGTTAAAATAGGAATTATGTGTGTAAGGTATTCTTTTAATTAGCTCAAGAAAAGGAGAAGATAATCAAAAAATTCTTCGCACAGGGATAACAATTACAGAAACCCATATATTTTCCAGAGGAGAGGAGTTTATGGTTTTCCTTATCAGCAGAAATGAACTTCTTCAAGCTGGACTTAGACTGGAAGGCGGATCTGGGGATTACAGAAAATTTCTTGACAAGTACCAGATGGATTTCTTGTTTTAAATAAAATATATGCATATTCATAAAGTGTTTTGTATATGCAACAGATTACCCTTCTTAAGGAGTAAATTTTCTTTTAACGGGGTCCTTTTCCTGGCTCACTTTTGTCCAGAAAGAGGTACGCAGCCCGAGCTGTAACTCTTTGCTGTTATTGTCTCATTAATTGTCCTAACTCTAATTGTGTAACCTTTATTACTACACTTGTATTATTTTTATAACCATTTTATTTTTATTAAACTTTTCTAAATTTTTGAAACAAATGATTGGCGTTTATAACACACCTCATGTCTAGTCTTATGCAACAAAAACATTAGGTGCACCCTGACATGTTTAATTTAACACATTATCCATAGAATCCCCTCATGCCTGAGCAATCCTTCTGCCTGAAAATACACATACTAGAAAATCTCTTATTTTTTAACCAAATGCCAGCAACTCAAATCCCTTCTATTTCATGCAGGGGTGCATTTGTGGTCCCATTTTGGAAAGGAAATATTTCAAAGGGGATGTAATCAGTGTGGTGGGCCACAGGAAGTGAAAATCAGTCGAGAATAGGTCACATTAATTTTGCTCTTACATGCAGAGAGGCTTCAGTCAAAGAGGCAATAACCCACACACTCCCCAGCTACATTGAAGGCATGGTAGTATTTGTAATGAACAAAGTTTCCAGGTGTTCCCCAGAGAGGCGGGCAGGGCCTTCCTAGTTCCCTTGGCAACACTGGAATGACTGCTGGCTACCGATATTGAAATGTTAATTAGTTAATTGTCTGTTTGTTTTCTCTAAACTACCCGAAGGTAACCTGCCTTCCCCCTACCACACCGACATTCTGGGACTAACATGCAAATAAGAAAACCCCCTGGGACCATGGGAGTATTTTTGGGGGGTAAAGACACCCCTAAATAAAAAACTAAACATAGTAGAGGGGGATAGACAAATGCCCTAGCCGAGGAAGAGAGAAACACTACCCGTGATCAACTTTTGGTCTGTCACCATAATCTCAAAGCGACCAACTGGGGTGGGATGGGGCAAATCAAGACAGAATAGACAGAGGGTCCTGGTGCTGCCACCAAGGACGGAGCAGCGACAGCTGCTGTTCTGAACTCCAGCAACAGATTGTGCACTCCTCACCCCTGTGGCACCCATTGTGTCACAGCGTAGAAGAAGGGACAGCTGCTGCTCTGGACTTCCGTGACAGGGCCTGCATGCCGCCTTCCTTTTGGCCACCTGGAAGAGCTACAGCAGGGGCGAGCTCCACTTGGAACCCCTGCCCAGTTGATATTTTTAATAAAAAAGCTTAACATTAATAAAGGCACTAGCTCTATTCATTTCAGTACTGACATTGAGGAAATGACAGAGATTTCTGTGGTTTTCAGCTGCATAGTAAGATTTATTTCATTTAATTTTCTGATATTCAGGGCTTGAACTATACAATAATATGTTCTTATCTTGATTTCACTGTATCTTATTTTGAATTGCAAGAAAAATAAGCCTAGCAATCTGGATAATAAAGAGGTAGTTTAGCACAGCAGAGACCTTGATTAGTCTCCTGAAAAACTTCAGTAGAGTTAAAAATTAGAAGTAGCACAGGTTTTGTTTTCTTACCAAGCCCCTTCAGTTAAGAAGATAAGAGAGCGGGAAATCAAAAACATCAAAATAGCTGTCATCAAAACAGTTTCTAAACAAAAAGTTTATGAACAGTCTCAGCATGTTTTATCTTTTCCAACCTCAGTTCCTTCTGGATGCCAGCTTTCCAAAGTAAAGACCAGTTCTGCTGGTTTTCAGGAAAAGAGTCCCAAGCCATTAGGTTTAGCTTTTTCTGCTCACCCTTGCTCTTGGAAAAATCACCAAACTGAACTGAGGATTAAAGAGCAGAATACAAAATATTTGTACAGAAGCCCCAAAGGTGCAAGTCCATCAGTCCAGCTGTCTCTGCTCCTGCCACAGCATCACCACCCACTCCTTCATAACCACCCCGCCCCACTTTCCTGAGGAGTATGTTGGTCAGCAAAGCGTCAGTGAATCCAAAAGGGACACTCTGTGGGAAGCCAAAGTGCCTCAATAAATCTTGCACATTATCTTCTACTGCACCAAGTCCAGAAGCTAATTTTGGATATGTGCTTGCCTTAGTGCTAAAGTACCTAACTGGGACAGCTGGCAGAGCTGATCTCAGCTGGTGCCCACATGACCACAGTCCACAACCCCTGAGATTTCTCCCCACACCAGCCAAAGTGCCTGCCAGATTCCATGGTGAGCCAAATCAAGTTCCTTGCCTGCCAGAAGTATCTTTCCTTTTTTTATTTCCCAGGGAATTCCCTGGTTACATTGATCACCCTATCTTCCTTTAATCTTAAAATGTTGTTTACAAGGAGTAGAGATGAGTCACTCAGGACCACTGGTTAAACATTAATTGATTGGAGGCTGGAAAACAAACATCCTCAGTTTCTCACCTTTTCCCAAAACTCTACCAAATCCGTTAATATTCAACAATTTCTACATTTTCTTTTGTCCTGAATGCACTACCCTTATCTTTCCCTGTTGCACATTGACCATGATGGCAGATCAGCACAGCCCATTTTTAGCCAACTCACTCAACCATTTCACTGTATCTTTATGGAGAGACCACGCTTTTTCACATCAATCCTACTCCTGCAGTACAGCACTTCAGTATCTAACTCACAGCACAGAAAACTGCTTTATTTTTACTTACATCTTAAATAATTGACGCAATCAAAACTTTAATATTTTTAGATTCTTCCTTCTGCAAGTTGAGGTGGTACAAAGGTTGACATACCACCGCAATTTTCTTTGCATAGGCAAGAGCTATGACATGTAAAAATAATTCTGCTCCTACCACATTTGTCCCATTGCCTGGCATTAAAATCTAGGCTGAGCCTTTACATTCCACATCTAACCACAAAAGTAGCTGGATTCAGATAGTAACAGCATTTGGCATTTACAATAAAGAAGTGAAAGTCTGAAACACCACTGTAACTTAATCATCAGTTGTCATAATAGAGATCATTAGACAAAAGAAGTAATTTACATTCCAAGTGATTAATCTACAAATTCTTTCTGTCTTCTCTACCACAGAACATAATAAATCAGATAAATAACTGAGGGAATGTACAACAGTGAAGAATTTCAAACTATTGCAAAAAAAAGCAATTCAGCCACTACCCAAACTGACTCCAAATTTCAGTTCATACTAAAACTGGTGACAAGTTCCCTGAAGGGGAGACAACCAAAACCAAGAGTAAGTATTCTATCCTGATTTGTCCTGTTTCTGCAAATGTATAAATGCAAACATGTACTTCCATTTCAATCACCTGCATCTTCCTACTTTCACATCACAGAAAAAGTAAGATTTGCTCTCATGGGAGGCAAAGCAGCATGCAGTACTTAAGATGTTCTATTTCCAATATCTCTTCCACTTCCTATTAAAGATAAATGTTCTGTTTAATCAGATAAAGTCAAGACTTCAGGGTTAAAAGGAAAATCAAGCTTCCCCTTTAGGTTCAGGCTTTGTTTAACTGACAGAAACCTTCCAAGACTCCTATTTACAAAGAATGAGAATGGATAAAATTCTGACCAACTTTTTCCCATCCTCCTCCTGAGCCAGCTGAGGCCAACCCTGAGCCATTCCTTGCAGAGAGATCAGCCAGCAACAGTGCCTTTCCAGCAGTTTTATTTGTGTTTGATACAGTATCAAAAGGAACACTTTAATTTTATCCAAAACTTGTGAAGCATCACCAGGATTTGTTCTTTCCAGAGCTCGTCAACACCATCTTGGTTTGACTAAGAACTAAAAGCAAAGGGTTACTCACTGAAACACTACCAGATGAAAATTATGGTTTTTTGAAGTCTCTTGATGACTATGATTTATAATTCCCAGGTCCATAATATCACACTTTCCAAGGAGCTCTTTGGAAGCATTCCATTTACAGCACCACAACTGCAAATGGTATCTGCAGTCCAGCAGATCCCAGGTCAGCTTCCAATTACACACAACAGTCAGAGAGAAGGTGGAGGATGCACAGCAGAAAACCCACCACAATAAGGACACAGCAGAGTAAAACCACAGTAGGAAGAGACAATCGCTTTTCTGGTCAGCTAATATCCAAAAAAGAAAGGGATTCTTTAGGATAAGGGTTTTCCTTGGCACTACGCTTCTTGTTTTAACCTGAAACATGGCTTTCCCATCCACGGTAGCTGGCACAGGAGTTTAGAAAAAGTTTGCATAAAGAGTGAATTTTAAATGAAGAAACTCAGACTCCAGTACTTTTACACCGAAGTCCATATGCTGATGAGGCATGTCTTGCCAGGGATTTCACTTTGGACAGTTGAGATCAGGGGGAGGAGAACATGCACAAGTAATTTTGCATGGTGTCTCACTGAGAACAATTTTAGGCTTTTTAATGGTTATATGCAAATAGATTATAATCTTAAATTCTTGGTGTGCACCAACAACCTTCCCAAGCACCAAAAGGTTTGGGCAGTATATAGTGAAGGACAGTACTCTTCAGCTGATGTCCAGATGTTGTGGTACAGACCTCCCATTACTGCACTGATGAAAAGAGAATCACATAAATCCCTTGCCAACTCAAAGGGCTTTTATTGGCATGACAGACTGGACACAAGATACCTTCATGACATTTCCAAGGCAAGAGAGATTAAGGTTCAAGACATTCCTCTTCTACACTCCCTCTCCTAAAAATAACTTAGGAATTAGCAAAGCACTGGATTTAGCTTAACAGGTATATATATACAAAGATTCTCCCTAACAAATATCTTCATTTATGTGAGATTACCTGTTCTCATACACGAGGAAGGTGAGGTAAAAGCCTAGAATTTTAGGCTATCACTTAACACATTATTTCTTCCCCTTTACCTTTCTCACTTCGTGTCTCACCCCTCACACAGTTCATCCCATGATCTGCACTCTCGCAGCAACACCGGTTTGTAGGGCTGGTGATGAACTGGAAAGAAGACCTCGTTGAACTGAACATTTTTGAGCTAGGGAGAAGGAAAGAGGGTTCCAATCATTTTCTAGACACAGTTCCCAGGTTCCATCCCCTGTGGTGAATAAACATTTTTTCTCAGCACAATGGGCCACCAGGGAAGCACTTACTATGCACCACTGCTGGCATGAGATCACCTTGGTCTTCAACATACCTATGATCAAAACAGTGTTGTTGAGAAAAAGCTACTGAACTCCCTGTTACAGATGGTGTACTGAGGTGAGGATCAAGAGCCATGGACAGCCTCTGAACCTCAAACTCTTTCACCTGAATTACTGCTGATCTATTTACACATTTTCTTACCACACACACTTAGAGACCCCCTAGTAGCAACAACCGAAAATAAGTGGCACCCAAAATTTCTATTTTTCAATATCATAGAGCCTTCTGAAAGGTTTTCAGCTGAAGATCACTGCACCATCTCCTCCTCACAGACCTAGTACTGTTTCAGCCTGTAGCTGCCTCTCAGTAAAAAGCATTGTGTGGCTGAACACACAGGTACAATGGGTACCAAACCCAGCAAGGGCAACAAGACCTTGGTCACTTGGTACCAGTGCAAATAGAACACAAATGTTCATGGAAAGAGCTGTAAAAGAAAACAGTTTCCAGCATGCTGTTTCAGGAAGGTTTCCACCCCTTTTCAACTACATCTGCTACTTCTTTTGTATTCCACTGACACCCTGTGGCACTTACCAAGACTGCAGGCTTTCCAGTCTCAATATCCATTTTCCTAACTACAAGGGTAAAAAACAGCAAGTCAGAAAACAGAGAAAGGACATTGCAAGCCTGATTTGAACGACTGCTCGTGTACTTCCTTACCCCCAAGGCACGAAATGCATAGATTTCTCCTGCATAGCAGTTACCCACTAACAGCCTGTGCTGCTGTCCCAGTATCCCACTTGCTGTTACGCCTTTCCCTTGGGCACAAATACACCACTGCCATACTGATGTAGCATGGTGAAAATAATGTAATTTTAATGCCTGAGCTTCTCAGGTCTTTTACTGCAACACTGAATGACACTTCACACTGCAATACTGCTGTCTTAAGTTATACAAGTGAATTCTACAGGACATGCTAACTAACAATTGCAGCATAGGACCCCAAAGTCTCAGTTTTCACTGCGTTAGTACAGACTCGCCTACCTTTTCAAGAGTGTCATTTCTATATGCATCAGCATATTAAAAAAAAACCACAAAAATCCCACACAAGTTTATTCAAACAGCAGCCTATTATTTTTACTGTTTGCCCTTAACCTCATTAAAAAACCTCTCATAAGTAGCAAGTGCACTTAATTTTGCCCTTCAACTCTTTACCACATGAAGAAACATACTCATAGTGGATCTTTAATACAACAGGTAGGCAGGAGATATTGCACATTTTACATTTAATGAACACATCAAGGGGCAGCCTGGGCATACTGTGTCTTCTCCAAAATTATGTGCCACAATTACACACATAATTGTAATATTATAAATATTTTAAAACATGAGAGAAGTAGACATGTGCAACACAGGTAAAAGCACCTATGTAAACAGTCACACACATACACACAGGAAAGCCTCAAACAAAAAACTCCACAAGCATCCAAAATACCAGCTCACACACAGAAGGTGCTCACATTGCTGCAGTGCCATCTTCAGAAATTCTCAAGCGGCTTAAGATTGCTGAAAGATAAGAATTTCCACCATAAAAAAAAAATCTCCCACAATAATAAGCATACAGTATTCCAAGGATGGCCACAGGCTCATAGCATCTTAGCAGCTCCCACCAAAGGCTGCCTGGTGCCCCTTAGCTCAGTCTGCAGGCATGCTGGCAGAGTGGTACCTACACACAGCTACAACAGGCAGCAATTCCACTCCCTACTAACATTACTACTCATCACTTTGTTACTACTGCAAACTGAAAATCGGGATGTCCAGGAGATCATCTGCATCTCAGGGTTCAATATGCAATCTGCAATTGCACATCTTCTGGTTTATGCATGCAAGGGTGTCAACAAGCCAAGCATACCATGGCCAGCTCCACATGGAAAATAGAGGGAATATTCAGTATGTCAGACCTCACTGTTTAAGCCAAATGAACCACAGAATTCCTATTTTCCCTTTTGTTAAGATGCCCTGAGAAAGGAATAGAGCCAGATCAAATTTGATTCTAAACTTCAAGGTTTCATAACAACGAGCTTGCTGGCCTGTACTTTATTGGTCAGCTGTTGATCTCATTTTACACAATTATCTAGAGAGAACATGGTTAAGTTGAGCTCCCACCACATTGTTTTGATAACAAGGCTAAGGGCTGGAGCAGACCTGCTTTCCCATTTGTACCTTAAAACCCTTCTCATTTTTATACTATTTTAGTAAGTCGAACACTAATTAGAAAAGGGGTGCATTATTTACACATATGACTTTCTGGAATCTGCTCTTTATTCTTCTGATAGTGTTTGGGCAGGAAATAAATACAAGAGTGGAGTTTTTGAATGACGTGATGTTACAGAAAGTGCAGCTAACTGCAGACAGGCAGTAGATACAGAAGCATCCTCTCATCTTTTACCTCTACCATAGTCACTTGACTGACTCAGCACCCATACGGAAAAAAAATCAGTAATTAGGGTGCAATAATTTACACCCTGTTGGGTAAGCATAATATTTCTCAATAAACTAACTGGCCCAAAACCAAATAACCTTCTGGACTTGGATAAACTTATTTATTCTTATAAAGCCTAAGATCAAACTGAAACATTCAGTTTTCAAAAGTGATACAATACAACACTGCTGCTGGTCCAGCAGTAAGACACAAACATTCCAAAACCAGCAGGGGAGTCACGCAGCATCACATGAAGCAACCTACACTTGTACAGCTGGTATATACAGTAAAGACAGGTCTGTACAGTACGAATGTACAGGGCATAAACATATCTCCTACACATGAATATTTCACTGCATGCAATCTTCATTGATAGAAAACATCACGTTCAACAGATGGACATCCATCAGAGAAAGACGCCAACAGACACATTAAAAAGAAGTGATAAATTTAACTGGCCCCTCAGTCAAAGACTCAATCAAGTCTTAACTTATGAACAAGGCAGTAATGCTGAATAAAAGTACACAAATGTGAAGGGGAGAGAGAGGAAAGAGAAAAAACAATATCCAGTTTCGATGCCTAAAATCCTTGAGGGCAGAAAAGAGTTCTCCATGTGCTTTCCCATTACATGCTTATCCTTGTCTGGAAAGATTCACCATCTAGACCCCAGCAGAACACACCAGCTCCTCTACCTAATCAATCAGATGCATCTGACTTCCAGTCTCCTCCCAACATGAAGAGATTACACATTCTGTTAGCAATTATGATTACACTTGGATATTTTAGATGTTATAAGCAGTTATTTGTCTTTCACCTTAGCCTATTAGTAGTGATTTCAAGGGACTCTGGCCAGCATGCAGATACTCCTCATTAAAGTCTGTGGCAAATTGATAAGCCAGGACACAGTTAACTCCCTCCCACACAGAATTTTTGCTCAGCACATCTTCTAATGTATCCCAAGGGAAACTGCACCCCAAGGACTGCACTGCCAGCTGAAGAGCTCTGCCAGGCTCTGAAAAGGAAGGAGGATCTGCAGGTGACTTGAAATAACCACCAAAGCTTATTCCCACGCAGCAAGATGGTGGGGAGGAGCAGTATGTGCCTGAGGAGATCCAGGTAAGAGTCACAGCTATTGCGTTCAGTAAAAATTGGAGTTCCAAGGACCTCAGCCAGGGAAGAGGCCAGGCTAATCTCCTAGGCAGACAAGCTTATACTCATTCTGTTCATCAGCCAACACACAAACTACACCAAGGGGTGTGGAACAGCTGGCAAAGGGGAAGGGAAAGGGAGAAAGGTTGGAGAACTCTGTATCTGTAGTTCCTAATGCTCTTCCTGTGAAGGAGCATAGACTGAACTGGTGTTGAGCATATTGACTGGAAAAGTCTAACCACAGACTCAAATCCTCTCACACAGAAAACTGACTTAGTTCAAGTCTCCAAACAGCCAAAAAACAACTGAGGAATACATGGAAGACAGACATCCTCTTCATCCACTCCTTCAGCTGTCCTTTGAAGGGAAAGCTCCTCTTCTCAAAATTGAAGCATCTTCTAGATTCTGATTTCAGGAGCTACTTTCAAATCATGAATTTAAAATGGAGAGACAGATCTGTACAATACAGAATATTGCTCTACAAGCCAAAAAAAAAAACAAAAAAAAAACCAACCCAAAGAAACACCAAACCCATGCCAAAAAAACAACCCCACTAACAAACAAAGTAACACTAAAAAACCTCTAACTCACCAGGCAGATGTACTCACATTTTTTTCTACCCAACATGCACAGTTTGTTACGAGTACTAGACATGGGGTACATCCAACAAACTTGGATGTTTCAAATTTTAGTAGAGGCCTATACACTCAGCAGTTACAAGCCACAGATCCTCCTTGTAAGGCACAGGGACAGAATTCTAAAAGCATTCAAGTTCCATGTGTACAGAATTATAGGAATAAAGCTCACTGACATGTGCTATTAGCTAAATTCCCCACATTATAAATTGAGCATACAGTGAGGAAAGGGGAAGAAGAGAGGATGTAAGAAAATATTGAGGAGTGAGATGTGACAAAATCTTGCTTTAAATGCAGTAAACTCTAAACATCCCTCCTTCTTTCATAAACTATGCTAGAAAGAAAAATACACTGGCTTTTTTTTTTAGACAAGTAGCTTTCCTACCTGAAAAACAACTTCATAAAAGAAGCTATAAAAGTGTTAACAAAAATTTCAAGGTAACACAAGCTTCTGTTTCCTGTCCCTGGAGGACCAGGGAAAATCCATGGAGCACTGTACAGCATCACAAGTTTCACCCCAGATTTCTCAGCATCTCCCTGTGCTTCTCGGCTGAAGATGTACACCAGCTGTAATATATTACAAGTTTTCTACTTCAAAATATATTGAGCCTAAAAGGAAATTCATTATGCTGGACCTACTCTTTCTGCCATTTAACCTTGGTTTCCTTGTTTCACTACTTCCAGGTAAACTATAGCCTCAACTTTTCAGAGTAGAAGTCTCACTGTGTTCTTTATGAAATGCCTTTCTTAATAAATAACAATAATAAATACGGGTAACAAGCTGCACCGTAAGTAACGTTCTCATTGTATACTCCTTAATGTAATTACTTAATTTACTTCCAGTTCATGACTGACAGAGCTTTGCTTAATATGCCCTTAAAAACTTTATGGGCAGAAATGCCACAATCTCACTGAGCAACCTCTTCCCATTATTTGCTATTCTTAGAAAAATAGCAGAATTATCTGTAGAACAAGAATCCAGTTATTCTAGGCTAGAGGATGCTAATGAACTGCACACAATATCATTCACAAGGCTGTAAGATGAAGACCACCTATGTTTGACAAAGTGGTCTTCAAAACAAAGTGAAATGGAGTGCACAAGTAACTTGCTGAATGTCTGCAAAAAAGGCACCTCTCATCTACATGATGCATCTGGGAATGCAGGTGAGCCTCAGCAGCCTCTGCTGACCTTTTTTCTCTCAGTGCTTTAGGGACCAGGACAGAAGATATGCTGGACATGACAAATGCAATTTGCATGTGACATAGCTGAACTGTTCATAGGCCAGTCTCCAGCAGCTTATCAGCACATTGCTTAATTCACAGAAATAATCCCTGCTTTCCTGGGAACTTGGACACAACAATCCAAACACCATCAGACAAAACAGAAAGAAAAGTATCATCAAGAAAATTTCTTGCAGAAGGCTAAGTAAGCACCACCAAAAGCTTCAACAGCTAAGTATCTAGCATTAAAATTGTTCTTTTAGTATTAAGGTTTCCTCCAGAAATAAGTCAGAACACAAAACAGGGTTGCTGCATTATCTCTAAATAACCACAAGACCATATTCAGTGAACTCACAGTATGCTCAATACTCAGCGTATCACACTTCCAAGAGATGCTGCCACAACATCTTCCTCCAAACAAGGAGGAAACAACAAGGGATAGGGCAGCACAAAAACATAACCAGTACTTTCAGGGGACCAGTCATCAAAAGTTTGTTTCAAGTTACTACAGGTGCTGTTTTACATAGGGGTTAATCCACCAGAGGGAAGTCACAGTCCTCCCTGACCTGTCAGTAGCAGCTGACAGTCACTGCCTATCTGGCAGCTTTTGTCAACCAGTCAGGATTTTCATTTGGTCCCAATAACACCAGGCTGACCTGAAGAACCATGAAATGAGATTGGAGAGGAAACTAATTACAGAATCCTATAGGAACAGGAAGAGGCACAGCATGTAAAGAAGTTTCTGCCACTCACACAGTGCCTTTGCAGTGATATAGTAACCTATTTCTATTGCTTCTTCATGCTGAATACCTTTTACCAGTGCACAATTCTAGCCATTAGCAAGAAAATGTTTCTTTCCCCAAAAAACCTCCAGAGACAAATAAAGCTCATAAGAAAGAGAGAGACCTTTTATCTGGGCCTGCAATGAAGGAACAAGGAGACAGGTTTTAAACTACAGAGGGTAGGTTTAGATTGGACATAAGGAAGAAATTTTTTTTTATGATGAGGCTATCCAGATGAGGAGTCTTCAAGGTCAAGGTAGACAGAGCTTAGAGCAACCTCACAGCAGCTTTCCAGTTCCTGAACTGAGCCTACAAGAAATAAGGAGAGAGTCTTTTTACAAGGGGTCATAGCTGTAACTCTGAGGTGCAATTCTCCCTCTAGAAGTCAAGGGAAAAAATGAAAGATGTTATGGACAGGACACTAGCATTTTCTTCCAAGTGAGAGAGCACATTGGTAAAGATTTCCAGGTTCACTGATCACAAGCTCAACTCAATATGGCTAGGAGGAACAAGGACATTTGTTTTTCAAGAACATGCAGTGTTTACATGACCATGTACTTTTCCAGTCCATTTATTTAATGATTATTCCCCTTTTGAAACTCAAAAGCAAAATAAAACCCCTTGGCTTTGCTTAGGCAAGGAGCAACTGAATAGAACAATGAAGTTCACAGGGACTATAAGTCCACCTGCAAGCTGGTAGATCACAAGACACAAGCTTTTAGAATGAGCTCCTAAAAGATCTTGAAACTTCTTCAACATTTCCAGAAACATAATCTTGCATGGGAAGAATACAGATAAGAGACTAGTCCAAAACAGAACAGTTTCCCAAGTGGGCCTTTGGTAGATCTGACATCTCTCAAGAGTCAACTCACTCAACAGGCCCACACTACTTGCTGTAGTGAACACAAGTATCACAGTCTGGTTGTTCAAGTAATAGCAAGTACTTGAGGCTGAAAAAGGTGTTCACAAAAGTGATTCAGCATGCAAAACTCTTGAGCAGTCACCAGATGTAACCACGTCTCAAGAGACTTGTAGGGAAGCAGCAGGCCAAGTGACAATAACAGAAGAGAATGTTTCTATTGTACATCCACACCTTCAGGTCCAAAGTAAGGCCAGAAAAAACAACTCAGCCACCAAGACAACTTAAAGGGTGCACATTTAGGAGCTGACTTGGACTGGTCATCTAAGACAGTAACCTCCAGCCTTTGCATTTCAGCCACATGGCTGCTGCTTTCTGTTCTTTCTAACTTCCCTCCTCAAGCCTTGAGACTCTTGAGAGACTCGTGAGATCTTTGAGACTTTAACAGCCTCACAGGAACACCATCTCTGGAAGTGATCACCAGTCTCACTTCCCAGGACTTCCTTCCACAGGTCTTGTGCAACCCAGGTTTGCTCATGAGCTTGGGTGGAACTGAAACTCTTTGTCATCACACTCTTATACACACACAACAACTTTCGTGCCAGATGTTGTAGCATCTTCTAATTTTTTTCTCTCATATTAAAGCTTCCTCATTTCTTTTAGGGATTTGGATTGCAGCATTTACATGTCAAGCTGTCACTAGCAAGACCCTGGTTCTGTCTTACATACAAAGCAGGACAAAGCCTGTGCTTTACAGGCGAAGCGTGTTCTGCTTTTTTTCACGGCTTCTCTATCTTTTTGCCCCTTCTGCAGGGAAACAGCAGTCAGTGCCATGCACATCCAGAACTTACTCATAAAATAAAGTGCCCAATAAAATATTAAATGTATGGCCCAGTAGGCTATAATAATGTCTACAGGTTTTAGGCATGTTTCAGTACCCTCATGCAGTAGGCATGTACAAACAAACAAAAAGTAAATACTTTCTGTCCAAAAAGTCATGGTGTGATGCTACAAAGAAAAGTCTCAGCCCATCTACCCTACTACAAAAAAAAAAAAAAGAATAAAATCTGCTCTGTGTTGAAAACTCCCACAAGGTACCCTGATTTCAAACAGCTGAAAGCATACACACGTAGCTATGACTCTGAGAGTAACATACAGTCTGTTTTTAAAAGATTAGAGCAAAACAGGAGACCATAATCCATTATATACTAGAGCATAACACAGCATCTCTCATCAACCAGTGGTACGGGGCAAGCTGGTATGCTTGGAGCTGTTTTGTCTTCACAGCAGATGGCTCCATTGCAGAGAACATTACCAGCACACCTCTAAACTAGTTCACCCACTGTTTAGAAGGCTGAGATTAATTATGGCATAACAAAAGAGAGTAAGGTTTAAAACAAGAGGGGAAGTGAAAAATAGGGACAGAAATAAGAACTTCAGTAGAAACCTCAGGATACACAAATGCCATTAGGAACAGAAAAAGAAGACATTTAAAAACAGAGGAAAAACGATCACTTACCTTTCAAAAGGGGCTGGAAAGTTGGAATTTCCTGCAGTTTTATGACATCTGGATCATTGCTGACATTCCGTGAGGATTGTGTTCCTGGAGCTACGACCACAATGTCGTCCATTTTTGCTCGGTGCTTGGCTGGCAACGGAGATGCTGGATATTGGAGGGAGAGGGAATAATCAGATTACACCAGAATCCAACCCTATGCGAATATTGCTCTATTTAACACTGCACAGGTATGCTTTTCATAGCACATTGCCGAGATCACTGAAGGGCTCTAAGCTCCGTTCCCTCTCCCCACCGGGGAACAGCTGATTCCGGAACACATGCACCACTGACTCACTCCTGTTCCGCTAGCTCCGCCCCCGCCCCCGGGGCGCTCCCCATCCCCGGCTCTGCTCTCCCGGCCCGGGCGGTACCCCCGAGCCGTCACAGGAAGGGCCGGGCCGCGCTGCCGCTGCCTCCCGGAGAAAGACCCCTTTCCCTTCTCCACAGCCGCTGTGCCGGCACAGCTCCTCGCCCTCGCTCCCCGCCAGGCACCGACCTGCGGCTCTGGGCTCACCCGGGCGGCTCTCGGCCTCAGCGCTCTGCTCCGCGCCCATGGCGGTGCCTCCGTCCTCCGCCCGCCACAGAGCGTGGGCCGCCACCGCCCATGGGGTTCCGGCTGCGCCGGGTCAGGCGGCTCCGCCCGGCGGGCGGGGCCCTACTCAGGGCCGCGGGGCCGGTGCTGCTCGGCGCTGCGCCGCCAGAGCCGGCGTCCCGGGGCCTCGCGGGGCAACGCTGATCTGTGTGGCCAGGGAAGATACTCCTCCTCCGCTGCTCAGCCCTAGTGAGGCCAATATTTGTAGTGCTGTGTCCCCTTCTGTGCTCTTCGGTGTTACCGGACAAGTTATATTTCTTTAAAAATGAGCCTATGACTGAATATCCTGAGTTGGAAGGGACTCACAAGGGTTATCGAGTCCAGCCTCTGGCCCTGCACAGACACCCTGACAATCCCACCCCGTGCATCCCTGAGAGCGTTGTCCAAACGCTCCTGGAGCTCTGGCAGCCTTGGGGCCAATGACCATTCCCTGGGGAGCCTGGGCAGTGCCTGACAGCCTCTGGGGGAAGAACCTTTCCCTGATATGCAGTCTGACCCTCCCCTGACCCAGCTCCAGTTCCCTCGGGTCTGTCCCTGGTCCCGGAGAGCAGAGCTCAGAGCCTGCTCCTCCTCCTCCCCTCAGGAGAAGCTATGACTGCGCTGTCTGCCCTCAGTCTCCTCCAGCTGAATAGACCAAGTGCCCTCAGCTGCTCCTCACACAGCTTCCCCTCAAGGCCCTTCACCATCCTTGTGCCCTCCTTTGGACACTCTCTAAGAGTTTAATGTCTTTCCGATATTGTGGCACCCAAAACTTCACACAATATTTGAGGTGAGGCTGCCCCAGCCTAGAGCAAAGCAGGACAATCTCCTCCCTGGCCCGGCCACGGATACTCACTATTTGTGTTGAAATCAGCTTCAAGTGGGAAAAGGTAATTCTGGTGGGGGGGATCTCCAACCACTGATCACAGGCCACCAACCCAAGAAACTCCTTGACTCAAAAGAGGAGAAAAACTGATCATGTGGACTAATTAACATGAAAAGTGAGAGAATCATTAACCAGTAGAAGATAGAATACTAATTAATAAGAGAACTACATAACCAGTAACCAATGAATACTAATTCCTTTGTTTACCAAAATGTATTGGGGTTCCCAATATTCCGACAGAGACCTGCCCGGGCTTGCCTTGCTGCTGAGTCCAATGGCGGCAGCTGGGATGTTTCCTCCCCAGTGACACCCTTGGGTTACTCAGAGGCTGCGAGCGATATTCCTCAGTGGAGAGGCTTCAGGCAATGGTGAAGAAAGGAGGCACTTCTGCTAGAGCTTGATCCAGAGCTGTATCCAGAGCTGTAGCTTTATTTCAGCTACAGAGTTGTGGATCTGTTGGCAGCTCCAACAGAAGGGCCGGCCACGTGGCTGGATTGTCCTTTTAACCCGGGGGTGAGGGGAGGGGCAGGGACAGGTAGCCACCAACCAGGTGAGGGGGAGGGGTGCCAGGAGAGAAGGGGCACTTAGGTCTACCAATAGCCACAGGGGGCAGGGGGTATCTTTCAAATCTGCCAATCACTCGACCCCCTGGACCCCCTGTCTCACAGCCAGGGCTCATGGGGGTTGGGGCGGGGGGAGAGGGTTACCTTTGGGAGGGAGGAGACACACCGCAACAAAAATGTATAGTCAAAAGTTTTGATAACTGATTAACATGTTTGGTAAGGCAATACCCGCGTACCTCTGTGCTGAACAAAGTAATGTCAGCTTTCTAACCTAACAAACTGGGTGAGAGAGCTCATTTCCCAGTTTGTGGTGAGGAGAGGGTCTAGCAGAGGCCACAAGAATGATGTGGGTCTGGAGCATCTCTCCTATAAGACAAGTGCCATGGGAGGAGTGGGAGCTTCAGATAAGCTCTGCCTTAGCTCAGATTTTGGCAACCATTTAAATGTAAGGACTCACTCTGGCCTCCAAGTTCCTAGTCATGGCAGATCAGGTCTATTTATAAAAATGAATTATTTCTTGAACAGACAAGTGATAGACAAAAGATCTTAATCAGAATTACTTACTACACAGTATAAAACTAAAACAACTTGGGGTAGATTACAGCATAACATAAAACAGTACCTCTATTAAAGGTAGCAAAGGAAATACTATTTGGAGTGATATGTTACTTCCCACTGACAGGTCAATAACATTCACAGATTCCTTCACTCAGCCTCCAGGAGAGTATCGTCAAAGCAGTGTCCCTGTTCAGGGGAGAAATTCCACACATTTCCAGGGAAACGTGTAGAAGATTTCTGCTTTGTGGAAGTTTGGTGTGGCTTTTACAGTTGTAAAGTGAGGTGTCTGTCAGTCAGAAATCTAGCTTATCATTCCAGATCTCACTTGGACGGTGAGATATTTATTGGCAGTTGGGAGATGCCAGACCCATGTTAATCCCATGGCCCCAAAATGACCCACTACAAGACAGCTTGTCCTGATTGAGTTGTCTGACCAGTTAACAAATAACAAATAAGTTCTTGTGAGGGGTGAGATGCCCTGCTACAAAGAGACTGCGGGGGGCTGGGCCTGTTTAGTCTGGAGAAGAGACAACTGAGAGGTGATCTCTTTAATGCAGATAAATATCTTAAAGGGGGTGCCAGAGGAGGAACCAGACTCTTTTGGGTGGTGCCCAGTGGCAGCACTAGGAGCAATAGCCATAAACTAAAACACGAGAAGTTTTATTTCAACGTGAAGAAGAACTACTTCCCATTGAGGATGGCAGAGCACTGGAACAGTTGCCCAGGGAGGTTGTGGAGTCTTCCCTTCTAGAGAAACTCCAAAGCCACCTGGAATGTGAATTGCTGTACCACCTGCTCTGAGTGACCCTGCCTTGGCAGGGGGGCAGGACTAGATGATCTCCAGAGGTCCCTTCCAACCCAACAATTCTGTGATTATGTGATTTTTTTTTTTTTTTATTAAACACATTCATTCTTCTGTACCAAGGCAAACCTGCCAAACCCCAAAGTGCTGGGCACTGAGCAGAGTAATGTGGGCATCACCCATCTCCAGCAGCCCTTATGTGCCAGGAGTGAGGCAAAAGCAGCCCAGATCAAAAGTGCACAGGCAGCTCAGGCTTAGGAAAACAAGATTTAAAAGCTAAAAAAACCACTTCTGTAAATGAGAAAGAAACATACTTTGAGATTTGAGACTTACTTACTTTTGATGGACCTTGGCTTCCCTGCACCTCAGCAGCCTGACCAATTTGCTTCTGGTCTCCCCAGGGAGACTGAGTGCCTTCCCCACCAGGAAGAGCAGAAATTTGCCATGGTGGCCAGAGTGGGACACTCATGTTATCCCCAGTATCTCTTCTGCCCTGCTTATAGATGACATCAGCTCTTCTCATTTTCCCATGGTCATTTATGCCTGTCTGACCACAGCAGCCTCTGTGCATATTCTCACATTCTTCATCTCAACAGTTCAGGTGAAAAACCAGTTTCTTCAGATGTTCTGACCATCTCAGCCAGACCTTTAGCCTTATTTTTCAGCTTCTTTCTGCTTGGCTTCTTCCACCACCTCTACGTAAGCAAAGGCAGGTGGCAGCTGCACCTTTGTCTAATACATAGCAGGGGTAATACCTGTGCTTGCTTTTAGTATTCATTCCCCTGTTCATTCACTGTGTGATGCAGTTAGTAGGCAACACCTTAATGTTCAGATTCTCTTGGGACTTTTTCTTTTAACAGTGAAAATAATGTCACTAGTTTACCAAAAGAGGGCTAGAAAGGAACATTTTTTTAAACAAGTGCAGCTGAAAATTTTAGAAGAAACCATCCCACCAAGACTGCAAGAATTACAAACAAACATTATTAATTGCCCCAAGATGGCCATGTGGTGCAAAATGAGATGGTGGGCTCAGTCACTTACAACACTCATGTGCAAATAAAAGCCAACACCCAGCAGTACTGACAAAGGGAACTGACTGGGCATGAAAAACAAGACAGCCTCCCATGCCTTGGTATCTAACCATTACAATACATACACTAACCTGCCCTTTGGGATCTCTTCAAGTAATGCACATCTCTGAAAAGAAAATTATCTCTTTCCAGAAAAAGAAGGAATCTATCTTATAATCATTTTGCACTCCTTTGGTCTACTTTTACTCTAAACACTACCCTGAACACTACTCCAAAATAGTAAGGAAAAAAAAAAAAAGAGGAAATGAAAAATTTCCAAGCAAAAACATGACTTAAGCCAGCAGTTGACTGAAACAGCTGGCAGAAGAATGGCCAAGACACAAGTCAGGGTCCCAGTAGATAGGCTTTTTTGTTCTTTTTTTTTTTTTTTTTTTTTTTTCCCATTCCACAAACATCTTGTGCTTGGTTATGATTTGAACAGGATTACTCAGGTAGCAAGGAGTCTTTTACACACATATGTAATATGTCCACGTCCATTTAGTCTGGGATATGCATATTAATCGCTTTCATTACAGCTTACAAAAGCAGATCTCAGGTGGAGGAAAAGTCCGACTGTGGGTAAAACCGTATCACCCTGATCACCAAGAGCTTCTCTAGGTGGTTTTGCCTTTGTGTCTGATGCTCAGGAAGGACCCTTGGTGCCGGCGAGTGGCTGTAGTAGCAGTAATACCCTCGCAGCCCCTCTGGGCAGGCAGAAAGAGGAGGGCGGGAGGAAGGCAGGAGTAGGGCAGGCAAGAGGCGAAGGGCAGGCAACAGGAAGAGGGCAGGAAAGGGGAAGCAAGGGAGAAGGAGGGAAGACAGGAGAAAAGGCAGGAATGGGACAGGAGAATGGCGGGCAGTGAGAAGGAAGCAAGAGAGGAGGAGGGCAGGCTGGAAGGCAGGAGGAAGGTAGGTAGGTAGGTAGGTAGGTAGGTAGGTAGGTAGGTAAACAGAAATTCCAGGAGGAGGAGGAGGAGGGCAGGCAGGCAGGAGGAGGGCAGCATACGTCCTGGGCCCACCGCCCGCGGCCCCTCCTTCCGGACGTGCCGGGACTGCCGCGGTTCCCCCGAGCCGCCGTCCCGAGTCTGGCCGGGCTCCACCGCTGCCTTCCCGACCCCGCGCTGCGGGCGGGTGTAGCCCGAAGGTGCCCTAGGAACGCCTGCCCTTCCCGGGAGCAGCGGAGAGCCCTCGGCGCGGCTCCCTCGGCTGCCACTGGCCGCGAATCCCGGCCGTGTCGGAGGAGCCCCGCAGGGACCGGTTCGGGTCACCATGTCCCACGGGGGCAGCCGCTGGCCGGTTCGCCTGCTGGTGATCACCTGCGTGATGGCCGGGCCGGCGCTGAGCCGGGAGTGCTCCGCGGAGAAGATGGAGAATTCCATCATCGATATAGACTTGTCCCTGCCCCGCGGCGTCCGGGGCGTGGAGCCGCTACGCGTCCCCAGCGCGGGTGCGTGTGTCCGCGCCTGCTGCTTAGGGCACCGGCTCGCAGGTAACGTCGGCCTCCTTCTCCGCCACTGCCTGGGAGAATAATTCTGGAGTTTGGGCTTGTGGGGTGCTGATGTTCTCCGTATTCAGCACGGAATTTACCCTCTCATTCAGGCTGCGCTTAGTTCCAGCTTGCGGCTGCTACCTTCTTTCGCCAGTAGATGTTAGAGCTTAACTGAAGACCCTGTAGTGTTCAGGAAAATGGTTGCATCCCAGAAACAGCGTTAGTTTTAAGCATTAAAACCTCCCAAATCCCGAACCCCGAAGGTGTGTAAGCTGTGTTTAGAAGATGCACCAAAAGTAGCTGACATTTTGCATTGTATTTAATTTTCGCCAAAAATGAGAATGCTCACCCTCCTCTGAGACAGCTGGTTTGAATCAAGCTCTTGGAGCAGTAGGAGTAGAGCAGCAAGTAGAAATGACAATGGTGAAGATGACCGCTCAAAGCAGCAACTAGCCAAGCGATTCCTGAGATGTAATAAGGAAAAATGTCTAAACAATTTTCTTCCCCGTGAGTATTTCAAGGAGGTTTTCAGATTTATCAGGATTTGTAAGTGAGCAGTTATTGTATAAAGTGGTGCCAGTGTGGTATGCGTGAGGGAAGGATGAGAGATTAGACTCATAATTTCCCCAACTTTATTTGTACAGGAAAAGGAAGGTGTGACCTTTCATATTTTGGCCCTGGGCCATTCTTCTGCAGTCCCTGGCAATTTTTTCCTGTAGGAATGTTATGCTAGTAGTTTTCCTCTTACTCACATGAACAAAAGTTAACAAACTAGATCTCATTACCATACTGCTATAAAAGTTCTTACTGCTGAAACAGGCATTTACTTTTGTTTTGCAGGAGACAATAAGTGTAATTTGATTACTTTTTATGCTGCAAGAGCAAGTACACATCCAAACTGCTACTTGTTTTACTGTCCTAGCACTGAGGCTTGTCCAATGAAACCTGCAACAGGACTTGTGAGCTACAAGATAATTACAGGTAAATAATAGTGAGAGCCATCAGCCCCCACACCACACTGCAAAATTACTTTTGCACCTGTGAAGTTTCAGTAGTGATCAGGAACTGTTTGGAGGTCATATTTTTAGTACAGTGTTCTAAGCCAAGCCTTATGATTTAAATATATTTCTCTTTTTCATTGTGGAGGATGGATGGGCAGGTGTGTGGTGAGCTCCTTTGTGGGCCCAGATTCCAGCTTGGAGTAATGTCCCAACCCTTATAATATTCCTTCACATTAGATTCAGAAATCTTCATAATTTGTCCTTGCTTAAAACAAAAAGAAGCTGCTTCCATCTAGATATAGTCAAGAAGGAAAATTTCCTGTACACAATACTGAAAAGTATCACAAAAACCAATGGAAATACCATGCCCTTGTAGCCAGCTGTGTATTTAAAGGACCCATGCTACACTGATGAATAACTGGCAATAATAATAAATAATCATTACTTTCTGCTTTCAGTTGGGGAACCTGAAGTGCAGAAGCAAACTTTCTAAACTCAGAGCTTTACGGCATGTGGGCTGCATACTCAGAAATTTCTTGCTCTCTGGCCTATGCAGTTTTTTTTTAACAGCAAGGCCTACTTGTTGATTGACGTGTACTTGCACCAGACCTGTTTGAACAGCTCAGATAAGAAACTGATAATTAGACTGTCCTGCCAAGGTGGTTTCTATATGGCTGCTTGAGAGATCAAACTTCTGGTGAAAAAGAGAATTTTTCCAAGAGGAACTATGCAAGGAGCAACAGTATGATATATAGAAAGATTACTCACGTAATGTTACCAAGCATTTTTGTGCAAGTGCAATCTCACAGGAATCATGCAAAAGCAATGTGCAAAAAATGAACAGCATTTCCGTAAAATTATTACTAAAATTACACTTTCCTCCAGCTCCTTCTGCCCTAGAAGAACATTGGGGTTTCAAACAAAGAAACAAGAAATGCAATCATGCTTGTGCTTTTGTTTGGCATGTAATGCAATGCTGAGTGAACAACTTGATTGCATTTAACACGTCTTTTTCTTTTTGGAGATTTGATTTTCTGTGAACATTTAATTGTGGAAAGATTATGCTAGCTTGTTTAATGTTTTTGGCAAGTTTTCAAAGGTAGCACCTGAGCAGTGTCAGTAGCAACAAATGTTGCAAACTTTGTTCTTTCATAAGAGAATCTGTATGTGGTTACACGGAAAACCAAGATGAAAGGGGGAAAGATACTTCTTTATTTATTTCAAGTCCAGTGCATTTAACAAACTTTTTGTTTCAATATTAAAAAGAGATGAGTGAGAGTCAGAACTACTTGAGAGCATGCTCCCTTTTAAATGTTCTGTGGAGCAGCTGAATGGTTATCATCAATATATTATATATATTTATATATTTTTATAAATAATATTATAAAATTATATATATAATATGAATTGACAATTAGCCTTTCTTTCCAAGAGCTCATGCTCAGCCAAATACTTTCTATCATACCTGTAAATCGGGTAAATACTGTAGAAAAAATACTGTAAAATCAGGTAGCTTTTAGGATTATTATTTGCATGGTATTTCTGCACAGAACACTGTTATGTGACTAGGCTTGAGGCTGACAGCTTTTATGACATAGAATTTAAATGTCACTGTGCATATTTTAAAGAAAGGAAGTTTCATTAGTCATTATCTCTTAGAGCCTGTTTCTAAGAAATATTGCTAAGAAATACAAATAGAGTATGCCTACATTACTCAAAAAATAGATTTAATAATTAAATGCCAGTATTTCTGTTTCCAGATATTCATGCCCTAGAGGATAAATCCATCAAAACTGAGAACTTTTCTTCAAATGAGTATTCTTTGTCTTCAGATGCTGGAATCTTTACTTCTCACAGTCAGAATATCCATCAGAATCACACTGCCAGTTTGGAGCAGTCTGTCTTTCATCAGGCATCTGAACTCCTGAACCACATAGGCAAGCATTTGGACAACATGGAACTTCATACAGTTTCTCCTGAATCTCAAAGAGCAAAAGAATCTGAGAGCTTAGACCCCATCTCAAGGCAGCAGGTAATTAATCTGCCACCAAGCATGCCTTCTGCTGTTCCAGTTGGAAACCCCAGTGCTTCCTTCCCCACCACTGCTCGGGCAGGCGCCCCTGAAACCAGCAGCACTTCTCTTGCTCCTGTGCCAACAGGTACTGCCCACCTGGAGTCTCTTTCAACCTCTCTGCATCCTGGTGCTGCCAAACCAACCACACCCTGCCCCACCACAGCTGCCTCTCCACCTGCTGCAGCCACTGCAGCTAAACCTGCTGTCCCTGCCACCAGCATCACTGTTACTCATGTTCCTCTTTCCAAGCCCACAAATTCTGCTTCTCCTTCTACAACCGTGCAGGTGACCATGAATTCTGGATCTGCTACTGCCCTATCAGGACTAAGGACTCCGGCCATGGCTCCTGAGCCAACAGTTGTCTCTTCCAATGATACCAGCCATGTGACCCTCCTTTCTTTTCCAGGTTTCATTCTGTCCAGCGATTCCCCTGCATCTTCCCAAAATGACCTTTGGGAAGATGACCCATCTGACTCAGAAAGCTCCCTGTCAGAAGGTGTTCTGAGAGGGAAAGGTGCCTTTCAGCTGGGGGCAAAAAGCAGCCTTGTAGCAGCTTTGTTTTTTGGGGTGATATTCTTGTTGCTAGTTATTGTGCTGACAGGGAAAAAAATCCACGAATTGCTTCAGAAGAGGCATTACACCAGGCTGGATTATTTGATCAATGGAATGTATGCTGATGTCTGACTGGGAGAGGGAATAAAATTTTGAGGAGATCTCTCACTTTTGATAGGAGAACTCTGAAATGGAACAGTAGATATTGAAATCTCAGAAGAGGATGGATTCCTTTTCTGGGCTCTAATGGGAAAGCAGGAGACAGGAGATGGGTTTGGTGGTCAGAAGAAATGCTCTGTCTGTGCTGAACTATAATGTCTGTCATTTTTTATTTATTCCTAAATCCTGAGAGTAAACATCTAAATCCAAGTTAAGCTGAGAAGGTCTTGTATTTAAGGAGAAAAAGCATTTCATGAGCTTAATCTGTACTGTGACAAGATTAGTGAAATTGAAGTACACCTAATAAATTGAGTACCTGTGCAGCACATGGGTGTTTTCAGTGCTATTTGCACCAAATACTGGAGTGTTACACAATTGCCTGGCATTCCTATTTACGCTATTTTTATCTTTAAAGGAATACTTAGTAATAGAGCTTTGCATCCAAATGGTTTTGGGTACAAACAGAAAAAAATATTTTACATATGGCATAATTTAATTTTCCTTATCTAAATATAGTTTATGGTTATATACATATCTTTAAAGTTCTTCTTCTGCATACATCACAGGTATACTTAAAACTACATACTGCAAATCTGAGTGCTCTCAAAGCACACCCTCTTCAATTCTAGCATCCCCTTCATGTGGCTGGTAATAAGCATGGCTGCTTAGTAACAGTTATCTTGATATTCTACTTTTTTCCCAACCTAAACAACTCTATGATTTTATATTTTCCTGACTTTTCAACAGGGAGAGTAAGTGGGAGCATCTACTGCCACACAACTTCCAGTTCATGTTATTTAAATTTCACTTCACATGCAGTCAGTCTAAAACTGGTTTTAGAATGAAAGACTAGATTTCAATGTGTTCATGTCAGGTGGCATGATCAACAACAAACATCACAGCAGAGAAGGAAGGGTGTGTCACAAATGCAAGGAAACAATTCTATTACAAAATATGAAATTTGACTCACATCCAAGAGATTCTTAATCTGTTGAGCTTAGTGTGGGGGGAAACAGGTGTGATCCAAAAAATGGCCTCAATCAAGTTTTCTGAAAGCTCTAAATAACTAAATGCAGAAAATTCTCTGAAAATTCCATTATTCAGAGATCAAAGAAAAGTCAGTGTTCCTTGTGTCAAGAACTTGAATTCTTACTATATGGAGGCTGCAAATTGCTTTTTATGTATAAAACCAGTTGGTCTACTACATTGTTTAAGTCTTACAATGGTTAAAAAAAAAGTAGTCTGGATAACCTCTTAAAAGTGAACAAAATTACAGAAGAAATGTACCTCAAATTTATCAGCTTGTTTTTTGACTGTGCTTTGTTTAACTTCATTTTCTTTTCTTTTTTATTTTAATAGCTATTTTCAGAGGTTTCTGGGTCAAGGAACATAACAAGAAAGAACATTTTTGGGAAATGAGTTCACAGAATGATAAGTATTAATCCTAGCTGTAAAAACGCAAATGCAGATCTGAGGTTCACCATAATATTCTCTCATAAGAACTACAACCTTAATGAGAAGATTTCTATGTTGCTGGTGTCATCACAGCAGGAGAGGTGCGGAGAACAACCCCTGAATGCTCACTGTGCATTTCTGCTGCAATAAATAATTTGTTGGAGGGAAAGGTGGTTGGTATTAATTTATATGGTTACTGTACCATAGCAAAATATTAAAGAGAAACCAGCAGATGTATCTCAGGGTTGTTCACAGCACAGGTCATGTATTCATCTGGAGAGGAGCATTTTACAAGGACATGTAGTGATAGAACAAGGGGGAATAGCTTTAAACTAAAAGAGGGAAGGTTTAGATTAGATACTGAGATGAAATTCTTCCCTGCGAAAGTGGTGAGGCCCTGGCACAGGGTGCCCAGAGAAGCTGTGGTTGCCTCATCCCTGTAAGTGCCCAAGTCCGGGTTGGACAGGCTTGGAGCAACCTGGGATACTGGAAGGTGTCCCTGCCCATGGCCAAGGGTTGGAATGAGCTGATCCTTAAGATCCCTTCCAACCCAAAGCACTCTCTGGTTACTCAGTGTGGCCCATGTCATTAGGAGCTGCCCTCCAGCCCAATCAGCAGTGCACACCCAGCACGGTGAATGGCAGAGGTAAAGCTGAGAGGTGCTTGAGCACCATGCCTGACTTGGTGAGGATGCTGACCTCAGTGGCCTTTCACAACATTTGAGTAAAACAAACAACTTTAGAAGTTGTTACATGAAATATCTTCTTTTATGCTCCAGTACAGAAAACAAGGTATTAGGCAGGTGTGCTGAAACAATTTTTAAAAATTATTTTTCCCATCCATTTGTCATGTTGAATTAAGAACTAACAGGGAATTAATTGATAGCTGACCAGTTTGGATCTTTCTGGAGGGGCCTTGACAAGCTGTGTTTGAACACTAGAGGGCAACAACAGTTTCTTAAATAGAATTGACAAGTTATGAGGATTTTAAAAAGTTTTAGTTAGCTTGTTTTTTTAACTTCCCAAACTATGGCTATTTCATTATGGAAAGATTTTATAGGAAAGGTTTTTGTTTATTGAAAGGGTTTGGGTGGAGGATTATATACACACATTTTAAAAACTTTTACTGCATAATATAATGTAGAAGACAACAAAACGAAGCATATTCTCTATTTTAATAACACTGAATCAAGTTGCATTATTAGTCATGTATTGGAATTTCCAGTTAACAGAGACAGAGATTTCCCATCATCATTCTTTAGACTATGATGCTTTATTATATGCATTTTTGGAGCTTATTTATTTGCCTGGATAATGCTCTTGTATTATGAATCAAAAAGGAGAAAGACAAAGTAACTAAAAAAGTCCATCCAGTTTGTTATGCTTTCCAACATTAAAACTTCTGTGCACTCTTCTACTTTTCCACTGACATCTCCCGTGGTCTTCACTGTGCACTGGATCCTCCAAGTAAGGATCCAGGTTAGTTTGGGTCCTCTGAGTAAACTGAATGAGATGATCCCTTTACTACAGTGGGCATGTGTTATGTGTCTTTGTCAGTGCATCTCCTGTTGGTGTCAGTTGGGAGGTCTGCCAGCACATATTTATGAGTCAAGTCGTCCCACTTAGAGGCTTATTAACTGTTCAAAACAATTGCCATACAAGATGACAGAACATCTCAGCCCAGAGGTAAAATTTCTGAAAGAATCTGTAGAACATTTTCCCGGCTGCTTCTGATTATTTAACTAGGACAATGTTGTCCTTCTTGGTTCTGGGGCATGAAATAAGGAACCCAAATGTTTTTCCACCATGTGACAACTCAGGCAGTACTTCTGGAAAGACTACAGATTTGGCACACACTGTATGTTGCCTTTACAGAGTGCTTTAGTTTAGAAAGGGCAAAAAATAATTTGCTTGTGAGATACAGTTTTAAACCCATGAGAACAGCTCACTCCATTCTTCTCACTGCTCAACAAGATACACATGTGGCTTCCCTACACTGACAAAGCATAAAGGAAGGGTACACCCCATTCAAGTGAACATTATAAAGGATGGTAGAGTTTGAAAAGTGAAAGCCCAAATGCTGAAGTTTATCTACATGCTACAGATAAATAGTTGCTACATCTGGCAACTTTTCCAGAAATATGCCAGACACTCCATCTCAAGGGTGAATTCAAGTGTAGTTAAGTGCCGGGATGTTTTTGTAGATGGCAAAAATGGGTATCCCTGGTGATGGTAATGAAAATTATTTCAGAAGCATTGACAATAGCAAAAACAGCAATCGAAGTGTCTGTGTGCTGCAAGAAGGTACAGTACAGGTCACTTCCTCTTGCCTGGAGCATCTCCTGACATTCTAAACCATCAGGCGTTTGGAACATAAAAGAAGGTTATCCTGGGCAGCAAACAGAGTAAAAGTGGGAAGATAGAGCAAGTCACCATACAAAAGAAATGCATGGAATGTGTGAGGCACTAGCTTTCCAATATAATATAAATTAATCTACTTTTGCTTCTGTTCATGAGATAATGAGACATTAATCAGAGTTTATCAATGCATGGTAAATTTCAGTTTACAAAAAAACACAGTAATAAAAAAGTAATGTGTTTAAAGCTTCCAAATATAGCTTTTCAATGCCACCAGTGCCTACTCTTAGGGCAATGGGAGCTGTGCTGGCTGTGGGGTCAGTGAGGGCTATGGTGGCTGTGAAAGGTGTTAGAGCTATAGTGTCTCTGAGAACTATATGGTCTGTGAGGGGCAGTGAGGGCTATGAAATGTTTGAGTGCTATGAGGGTTGTGAGGTCTACGAGGTCTCAGGGGGTTTTGAATGCTATAAGAGCTATGGGGTCTGTAAGCTGTGGTGGCTTTGGGATCTTGGAGGGCTTTGTGGTCTGTGAGGTCTTTGAGGACTATGGGTGCTCTGAGGGCAATGAGGGTTATAGGGGCTGTGAATGCTATGGGGGCTGTAAGGGCTGGAGGGGCTGAGAGGGCTGTGGAGTTTGTGAGGAGTGTGGCATCTGTGAGGGCTATGGTTCTGATGTTTTTTAGTCACCTCCTTACCTCCTTTTCCTTCTTTTCTTTTCTTTTATTTTCATGTTTTGGTTTTGGGTTTTTTTTTCCTCTGGTTGGCATTCCCTCTTCTCTGCTCAACCCTCTCCTCTTACTTTTCCTTTGTTTCTAATTTTCCTCCAGGAAGCCTGCAAACCTTTCCACCCAACAATGGGCTTATACAGCTAAAGCCAGCATCAGTTGGAATCAGCTCTTGGTTTAGCCAAAGCTGTCTCATTTTACCCTCTTTTCTTGAAAAGGCTTTTAAGCTCTTCCATGTAATGCCAAGGAGTCTGCTGTAGTCTCTGGGGTGCACAGGGTGAAAGCAACAGGTGCCTAAACCAGAAATATCAGAGTCAGAAATTCAACAAAGCCAAGTGTCTGCAAACATTTTTGTCTCCTATTTTTAAGTGGTTTTGGTCTGTGGTTCCCATTGTTTTGGGTTTTTAACTGTGGTGACTGGAACACCTTTTCCTATACTGAATTATTTACTGCTACAGTGCACTTTAGGCCACACATATACTAGCTGTTTCTTCCTGTTAAAGTGCCAGGATTCTTAAACCACAAGTGAAGATAGGACTCTAAATCACAGTTCCTTTCAACATTTAGAACTTTAGTTATCTTGAAAGAAAAAAGTGTTTTGGGAAAACAGCACTTTAAATGTATTGTTCAAAAAAAGATTTCTTAATATGCTGAGATTAAATGGGGATTTTGCTCTGTGTAAACCCTTTTTAAATTGTTGTAAAGGTATTAGATTTTTCACAATTGCAATAAGGAAAAAAAATAGTACAAGTTGCATTAGCTGCAAAGCTCTGACACTGAAAAAAAGGCATTGGAAGGGGTTTTACAAGTCAGGGCTATTCAGACACAATTCCTTGTCCTTTATGCAAAGATGCACATGACCAAATACTGTCTTTGTGGTTTTGACTGGGGAGAGGGTAGAAAAAGGAAGGATGAGGAATGGATTGGGCAACCACACTCTAGTCACTGTTTCTTCTTGAGAGAAGAAAATATAATCTAATTATTCCAAAATAGAATATTATTATCTTTCAATAATGTATTCATAGCAGACACTAGTTTTTAAGAAATATATCTGGGGACTGGGTCTTACTTTCTCTAAGTTTTCCTTTGTCATTTATCTACATTTAGTTGCCAGCTATATTAGAAGAGCATTTATTGATATCTACACTGCAAGGAAATTATTTAAAGAATTTATGAAAATGGAAAGGCAGTGAATGACGCTTCAGCCGTGTATAATTGCCTCTTCTATCCCCTCATCACATGAAGAATGAGTTACAAGCCATAAACCACAGAAGCCTTTATATATGCAGCCACTGCAAGCTTAAGGACCCACATGCATCCCTGCTGTAACAGGCAATGCCTTGTGATTAGTTGATTTAAAGACTTTCTTAAGAATTTTGTTCCTTGAAGTTTACTCCTGCAAGAGTAAGATCAATCTCTAGGGCATTTACAATAACTTTTAAGATATTGAAATAAACTGGATATCTTTCACGCTGTTTTTTCAGACCTTGAAACATTTTCCACAGTGAAATATAAAATTTGTCAAATACATTATGACTAATAGTTTTGAATTGTCAGAGGCATCCCTCTTCCTCTGAGAATGGTAGTTTAATGAGAATGTTACCAGGAATATGCCTTCAGCTTTGTTTTTAATAATTAATTTATTCATCAATTAAGAGTATAACAAAGATTTGAGTTTTCCTTGAAATAATAAATTGTTCCAACATCTTGCATTTGTGTGGCCTTACCTTACAAATCACATAGAAGAGGAGCATTTAATAAAACATTACAGACATTAAACCTAGAGATTAACCATTAGCGGGCAGTCTTTCCTGCTCTGAGAAACTCAGCGTGGTTTTCTAGCCTATTTTGAGAACTTAACTAACAGCTCATAAAAATAACACGCCTGAAGAGATGCCATGGCTGATGCTCCACACCCATATTCTTGAGGTGCTTAGTGTCTTTGCTGAACTGCAGACTAATTTATATATATATATATATATATAAATTTTATATATATATATATATATATATATATATATATATATATATATATTTTAATATCAACATAAATATAACATGAACATGGCTATAAATATTAAATACAAACAGGAAATATAAATGACTCTTCCTCACAAAGTCTGAATGAAGAGGGATGGGTCTCTTGCCATACACTGCAGTCCGTGGTAGAGTAGTTTAGCCCAGAAGTGGCTAGTGCAGGTGGTAAATGAGCTCTTCTCTGCACACACATGGTGTGTCACACCATATGACATACATAAAGATTGAAAACTGTTGTAGGAAAGATTGCCGCGGCGTCACTCCGTGTTTTCCCGGTCTCCGCGCAGCTCCGGCGCCTAGAGCAGTACCGCCTCCCTCCGGGACCCGAGATCGCCGCGTGTTTCCGGGCTCGGCTCCGTGCCGCAGTCCGGGCGGGGGTGCCAGCAGATTCTCGCCACTGCGAGCGAGAGACACCAGTAAAGAGTGAAGGAACGTCCGCCTTTCCCACGCTTGCAAGGCTGAAAGTCCTTTATTGCCGCGGGGAGCTGTGCCGAGGTGCCGCGACCCACTCCCAGCTTGCGCGTGAGGAAACACGGCCTTGGGCACTCCGAAGCACGGGATTATATCGGGGAGAGAGCGAGGAGAGCAGGGACCCTCCCGCCCAATGGGGGCAGGCATCGTGGCGATGACGCGAACCACGGCACCCAACGGGGACACGGCCGGGGCGGACCCCGGGCGCTGGGGCGGACGGGGGATGGGAATTCGGAGTGAGGGGCACTGAACCCTCCGGGCAGGACGGGGAGTGGTCACAGGAGTGGTTCTAACAGCCAGGGACCCGGAGTGAACAGCCGCGGGGGGGAACAGACACAGGGGGTGCGCGGGGGTACACAGAACACGGCTAGCTAACAGATCAGAACCTCCAACCTAAACCCCAAACCGCGATGCAACAGATTGCTAATTATTGTGACACGGTGGCTTACCTTTCTTGACCATAGGCATAAATTCTAGTCACTAATCCCTGTGACTAAAAGAGTGTAAGAAAATGTACAAGGCTTTAACAGTTACTAATTTTTAAACTTCAAAAGCTGCAGTGCAAAGTAGAATTCTTAAATACTATGCATATTGCAAAACAGTGAAGGGGTTTGAAAGGGGGTTGAAAAGGAAATATTCTTAAATTGTTGTTGCTTAAAAGACACGCATGTTATGGTTAATAGAGCCCAGATGCTGACTGGTTTTGAAAAGCTGAGCAAGCTAAAACAAAATAGTGTTTTGGTGTCTGTCAGCCTGAAATGTGAGCTCTTTTAAAAGGATGTTTTTGCTGTATCAACATAGCATTAAAGCACTTTACAAATTTTAGAACAGTAACTTTCTCAAATGACATTTTTATAATATGGCTTTGAAATGTAGCCACAGCTAAATATTCCTAAGGAAAGTCTTGGACTTGCCCTGTGGCCTGGTAGGCAGTGCCAAATTAAAATCAGAATCCTGCATGGTTCACACTAAAAAACATGACTGCTGAAGAAACGTGTCCTCAGGAAGTGCTATTTTCAATTCCGTGGGAGATGGGACAGGAGAAAAGAAGTAGTAGGTAGACAGCCTGACCTTGAATGCACCACCAGCAGAAGTCCAAACGCTCCTGCAAAGTCACAAAGAAAATACCCAAGCCTTCCAAGTCATCTTATTTCGTATTTCCCTGTGGGGATATTACTGGATTTCTGTTAGACTAGCTTGCCTGTACGGGCTGCTGAACTCAAGCAGCTTCTCCTCTGTGAAGGTTTTGTTGCAAGGATTTTTTTTAGCCACAAAGAAACACAGTTCTCATCCTGGGCACCAGGCAACCTCTTCTGGTAGAGAAGATAGGAAAGAAAGGATGGGTATTGAAGGGGGGAGGGGGAGGAGAGAGCTGGGGGAATAATAAAATAGTACTGAAACGCAAGGAGGAAATGCAACTCCATGTGTGATAAAAGGGATTTGATGGGCTATTTGATGGGGAAATTGCCACAGAATTAGTGGAAGTGCTAATTTTGCTGTGATTTGGTTGTGGTGATAATAATGGCAAAAACAAGTCAGGTTTGATGCCTGGAGAAAATTGCTGGACTAGAGAGATGACTCTCTGTTCAAGGAAATCTGCTTATAAGGCACCTATATGCTGGTAAAAAGGTGCAGTTCATATGGCACAGGAGGAAAAGTGAGGGGAAAAGTATCAATGCTCGTGATTGAATTTCAAGAAGGAAAACATGATCACTGAGAGAGGTGATTCTGCTCTCATGAGACCTCACCTGGAGTTCTGCATCCTGCTCTGGGGCCCCCACATAGGAGGGATGTGGACCTGCTGGATCCAGAGGCAAGGCAAAAAGATGAACTCAGGGCTGGAGCACCTCTGCCATGACTGCAGGCTGAGAGAGAAGATAAGGCTTCAAGCCGTCTAGTGCCTGAAGGGGGCTTACAGATGGAGAAGGGCTTTTCACAAGGGCATTAGTGATAGGACACGGGAGAATGGCTTCCAACTGGAAGAAGGCAAATATTAGGAAGAAAGTCTTGATTATTCTCTGATCTGGTCACCTGTTCATTGAAGAAGGAACACCATAGTGAACCCATTGCACTCTTGGAATAGGATAAACTGTGTCAGACATTTCTATCACATTTATTAGAACTGACCTTGTTTTGAGGAAGAGTTGGATGAAACATTTTTCTTTATAAACTGTATGACCTAAGCAATGTGGCAAGATGATGACAATGATGTCACAATTCAGGATGTCCTATTTTATTCTGTGAAATGGTTGTAACAGGCATCATTGGATGGCAAAATTACATCCCATTTCCCCAGCTCCTGTGCTGCAGACTTCCCTGCTGGGGCCATGAGGACTTAAACTTGAGTTTCAGTATGGAACCCTGGTCCTTTTGAAATCAGTGAGAACTTTACCACTGCCTTCAGAGGGACCAGCATTTCAGCATGCTATGCCCATTAATTCTTGTTGAAACATTCAGTGAGAAAGCTAATTATGATAGTGGCTTCTGTCATGTGGGAAGCCACAATTTCATTTGCTGAGCATCCATCTTCTTCTAACAGCTTTTGCTCATTAGGGACTTTGGTTCTGGTTCTACAGAAGATCCCATTGACTCCACTCAAACTTGGGGCGCAGCCCAAAAGCAGAGTGACTTTAGCAGTTGCTGCTGGTTTCATGAGCTCTGGCTGCTGTCCATTGCTGTCCCAGGAGCTGACACAACTGCTTGTGAAGCTGAGCCACCAACTAAACCAGGGAACTTGCCCAAGTTTAAAAATAATCCCACAAAAATTCTTGTGTCATTGAGCCACCATCCAAGTTCAGAGTTAAGAATAAAGCTGTCCAGGTTTCTCAGCCTCAGCTGCATTTGAGCCAGCAAATGAAGGTTTCTCTTTCTAAGGTGAATGAAAATAACTGTGACCAACAAGGGGAGCTTCTTACTAAAATAAAATAAACATTCCCTCTCCTCTTACTTTGCCTTTAATCTCAAATAAAGGAACATAATCACCTCAGAGAAATCATGCCTGTTGGAGGCTTTTTTGTATGGTAATGTTGTGGTAATCTTGCCTCCTATTTTACTTTGTAAAAGCCTCTGCTATGGAGGTAATGCCACATGGATGAATTAGAAATAAAGCTGACAAACATTTAGGACATAGACTTGGTCTTGAATCCTAAGCACTGATGGGGAAAGGTGTTCAAAAAAGGCCATTTTTGCAGGGGTTAGTGATCAATGGCTCAGAGTGCTGATGTACCTCAGTGACAAGTGCTGTCCCTCAGGACTCCATATTAGACCAGAGTTCTTTAAATATCTTCATTAATAACACAGATGAAGGGATTGAGTGCACCCTCAGCAGGTTTGGAGATGACACCAAGCTGAGGGTGCAGGGACACACCTGAAGGACAGGCCAATCCAGAGGGACCTGGACGATCCCCAGAAGTGGCCCATGGGAAGTAGAGTTCCAGCACAGGAAAGACATCAGCCTGTTAGAATGAGTCCAGAAAAGGCCAAAAAGATGATTAAAGGGATGGAGTACCTCTGCTGAGAGGAAAGGCTGGGAGAACTGGGATTGTTTAGCCTGGAAAAGACAAGGCTTCAATGTGACTGTCCTGGCTCCACCCAAGAGGGTTAGTTTTTGTAGTAGCCAGGAGAGCTCATGGCAAGGACATGGAAGTTATTCTATACACCTTCTGTCAGTGCTAGGGGTGAGGGGAAGGAAGTCTCTTCTGAGGTGAAGGGGCTCCTTCCAGTCGAGTAACTAAGTTGAATAGAGAAGTGGGGAGGCCCAGGTTCTGAACCAGAGGGAACAATTCATTGCCTGTTGTTGGAGCTCTCACAGTGAGCAAGAATGTTTCTTTTTTGTACTCTCTGTCATTACTATAGTGCTGTTACTGTTCATTTTATTATCTCATTGCTGTTTCCAGTGAATTGTTCTTATCCCAACCCATGATCTTTGCCTTTTGTGCCTCCAGTTCTCCTCTCCATCCTGCTGCAGAGGGGAGAAGGGATTTGGGGGATTGAGTGACAGCACATGGGTTGAAGAGTCTTGGTGGGAGCACTAAATTGGGGAGCACCATTCCTAAACCATGACAGTGACGTAATTGGGGCCTTCCAGTACCTGCAGGAAGCCTATAAGAAAGACGAAGAGGGACTATTTACAAGAACATACTGTGATAGGACAAGGGGGAATGGCTTCAAACTGAAACAGGGCAGATCTAGGTCAAACATAGGAAAAATCTCTTCTTTATGAGGATGGTGAGGCCCTAGCACAGGCTGTCCAGAGAAGCTGTTGCTGCCCCATCCCTGGAAGCATCCAAGGCCAGGTTGAACTTAGACTTGGGAGCAACCTGGGACATGAAAGGTATTCCTGCCCATGGCAGGGAGTTAGAACTAGATGTTCTCTATGGCCCCTTCCAATCCAAAGCATTCTGTGCTTCTCTGATTTTATGATACTTGGGCTGGAGGAGGATTCTAGGCAGCCTGTGGGAAAAGGGGCTAGGCTGAGGGAGGTGAAGCCAATAACCATTAATGGCCTTAGAGGAGATCTAAGTGATGTCACCAGACGACACCAGGAAAAATGACGCACCACAGCTTTGGTCACCATGAAGAGACTAATTTATTTCCTCTGACTCCAATCATTTATGGTTCTCAAAAGGTGCCAGTGGATTGGAAGGTGAACGTGCCACCTCTCCAACAACACTGGACAAACTACCAGTCTATCAAATTTCTCTGCCTCTATGAAAGAATGCAAAACAACAGATTGTTTACAGAAAGTTGCGTGAGAAAGTTCTCTACAAGAATGTAAATTCAGAAGGCTTTAGAAAATCCTAAGAAATCAGGGCGACATCTCACCCTTCTCAGTTAAAAAAAAAAAAGAAAAAAGAAAAAGAAAAATGAACAATGTTCAGTGTCCATTCATGGAGGAATCATCAGAGTGATCACTCGCGTTGTCTGCATCCGAGTCATCACTCAGCGATTCACCCACTTGATGCCTTTCAGGTTGGTCATGGTTTCCATGTTGCCCATCGGCCGGATTCTGTCTCTGTGGTCGCAGGTCAGGCCGAACACACTTCGAAGGTACCCAGCGTGCCCCAGTATCTGTGGACACACAAGCATACCCACACCCCAAAGCGATAAGGTCATAAGGACCTTCCCACTGTTTGGTGACTAAATTCCGCACTCGAACCTTTGCTCGAGGCTGATGTGCCTCGTCTGCAGCCTGCAACGAGAAATGATGGTTCAAAATGACAGGGTTATTTGAGTTCTGTTGCACCGTAAGATGATTGATGGTGTACAATGCTTTTTCCAACCGACTGTGCAGGGTTTCACCCTGCATTCCCCCTTTCTGTTTTTGAAGAACCCACTTCAGGGTACCATGAGCGCGTTCTACAATAGCTTGACCAGTCGGAGAATGAGGGATACCAAACTTGTGTGACACACCCCACAACTGCAGGAACTGCCGCACCTTTTGCGATGTGTAAGCAGGACCATTGTCGGTTTTCACAGCAGAAGGTACCCCCAGGACGGCAAAAGCCTGCCGCCAGTGGGCAATGACATCGCGGGCCTTCTCTCCAGTGTGAGCAGAAGCCCACATCGCAGAGGAGAATGTGTCCACCGTGACGTGCACATACTTAAGCCGGCCAAACTCGGCAATCTGGGTGACATCAGTCTGCCAAAGCTCCAAAGCCCTAAAGCCTCTAGGGTTTACCCCTACTGGTAAAGGCGGAGCAAGCGCATGGCAGTCACAGGACTCGACAATGTCCCGAGCCTCCATTGGCGTCAGCTGAAACTGCTTCTGCAAGGTATGTGCATTCTGATGGAAAAACCCATGCGATGCCTTGGCCTGCGTGAGTGTATCAGGCTGAGGTGCTACCCACGCCAGGTTAGCTAACCTGTCAGCCCTCGCGTTACCTTCTGCCACAAATCCTGGCAAGTTGGTGTGACTCCTCACATGCAAAACATAAAATGGATGAACCCGGGCCTGAATGGCACACCACAATGTCTTCAGTAAATGAAACAAGGCAGGATTACTGACCTCCTTCAACACTGAATGACCCAATCACTGTGCAATGTCAGCCACACAGGCGGAATCCGTAACCAAACTGAAAGGTTCCTTGGAAAATCTCTCAAATGCCATAACAGCAGCCCTTAATTCAACCAATTGGGCTGATCCATCCTGATGACCTTCCAGAACCTGCCATTCAGATCCATCCTGCCAGGTAGCAATGGCCTTTCCAGTCTTCCCCGAGCCATCAGTAAAGACGGTGGGCCCTTGCACGGGTTCCTGACTATTTCTGGGCCGCAAAGAAATTTGGGTGGATTTCGCCATCTGCAGTAGCTTGTGGCTGGGCAGATGATAAGTGATCTGCCCTGAAAAGTTTTCCAGAGCACATTGCAGGGATACGCTGTGTGCAAGGCTCCAGTCAAAATCCTCACGGGATACTGGGAGTATGATCTTTGTGGGATCCGCGCCCATCAATTGCAAACGCCGTTGCCGGCATTTGATTATCAAACGAGCAAGCAACTCAGCCAATTCAGTTGCTGTCTTCTGCGGCCGATGGGGCAGGAAAACCCATTCCAAGATGTGCAAAGGATCAGACCATTTGTCACTCCATTGGCCAATGATACCTGTGGGATGCGAATCTGGAGTGGTAACGAATACAGTGACATCAACAGAGAAATCAATGAGATAAACTTGGCGGGCAGAAACAGCCCGCTGAACCTCCTCCAGCACCTGACATGCCTCAGGGGTCAACGTGTGAGGTGACTTTAGATCAGAGTCTCCTTTCAACAAATCATACAGAGGAGACAGCTGTGCGTTGGTTAGTCCCAGGTACGGACGTAACCAAGTGATGACACCCATCAACTTCTGGGCATCATTCAGTGTCTTCACCGAATGCACAAATTGCACCTCCTGGTGTTGGATTGTCCGTTCCAGAATTTTGACCCCCAAATACTTCAAGGAGGTTGTCGCTGAACCTTTTCTGGAGCCACCTGCAGTCCATGCTCATGCAAAGCATCGAGCAACCAAGGCTGAATCCTCAGCAGCTCATCCTGGGTGGAAGCAGCCACCAAAATGTTGTCCATATAATGATACAGACGTCCACCAGGAAACTGCTTGCGAACTCCAGACAAGGCACGAGCCACATACCATTGACATATGGCAGGGGAATTACGCATCCCCTGGGGCAAGACTCTCCATTGATATCGCTGTGCGGGCTCAGCATTGTTGATTGCTGGCACCGAAAAGGCAAATTTTAGTCTGTCATCGGGATGCAAAGGAATTGTAAAGAAACAATCCTTCAAATCCACGATGAAGACTGGCCAATCTGCAGGAAGCATGGTAGGCGATGGCATGCCTGCCTGCAAAGTTCCCATACTTTCCATCACGGCATTGACCTTTCGGAGGTCTTGTAACAACCTCCATTTCCCAGATTTCTTCTTGATGCAGAAAACAGGAGTGTTCCAGGGACTGGTAGAAGACTCCAGATGACCCTGGTCCAACTGCTCCTGCACCAAATCTCGAAGGGTGTTCAATTTATCGTGAGGGAGGGGCCACTGGTTCTCCCAAACAGGTCTGTCCACCAGCCACCGTATAGGAGGCATGGGACACTCTGTGCCTTTCGTCGCAGTGGCCCCCATCAAAAACCCGTCCCAATGCGCACCCCCCACGCAGACAGAACATCCCTTCCCCAGAGGTTAGCAGGAGTAGAAGTAACATGCGGCCTAACCCAGGCCATCTGTCCCTCTGGGTTGGTGATCAGCACAGACCAGCTGGCTCACATAACATCATGCTGTCCCCCCCCAGTCCTGCGACGGACGTCTCCACGGGACTCAGAGGCCAGTCCGGAGGCCAGGTGGCAAGGGAGAGAACCGTGATGTCAGCGCCGCTGTCGAGAAGCCTGCGGAGGTGAATCTCCGATGGCATCGCACCGGGGATGGACAGAGTACATGACATCTCGGGACGGTCTTTGGTCAGGACAGTGGTCCAGTGAATTTGAGGCGGCCCAGTGGACCCAAAACCGCCGATTCCACGTGACCGGCCAGCTGTCCTGCGAACAGAAGACTTAAAAGGTACAAGTTGAACAAGACGTGTCCCTTTCGGGATTGTGACTGGGGGGGTGGATGTAGAAACCATTGCACAAATCTTCCCTGTGAAGTCTGCATCAATGAGACCCAGGTGCACAATGATGCCCTGAAGGGTGGCACTAGACCTTCCCATAAGGAAAGCACTCATGCCTTCACCCAAAGGACCAAAAGCATCCAGAGGAACCTTGTGTATTTGACTAGATTTTAACACAACTGTTGCTGCTGTGCAGACATCCACACCTGCTGATCCACGGGTGCTGGCTGCAAGCTGGCTGAGCAAACCTCCATGGGCTCCGGGGTCTGGAGAGGAACTTGTGTCTGGGCGCGCTTCCCCTTCGCGCTCCGCTTCCCGTTTCCCGGGCCCGGCAGCGCCTGGCCATTAACATGAACAGTTGCCTTACAGGCGTATGACATAAGGTCAGGCCTTCCACACCGGCCACACAAGAACATGGGAAATTTTCCCTTCTGCACTTTCTTTCCCTGTTTGGTGCTGGCCCGAGCAGTCCCCCGCTGTTGTTGCCAGCCCTGCGGCACCGCCCAGACCGGCTGCGCAACAGTAGTCCAGGCAGCCGTCTTTTGAACCGAAGGGCTGAGGTCTGCACAGGCCTCTACCATCTGCGAGACAGTAGCCGTACCAGGAAGAGCCCCTATGACTCTCCTACAATCTGCGTTACAGTTGCTCCTGGCCAGTTTCACAAGCACAATTCTCCTTGCCTCAGGATCTGCTAACTGCCTCTCCACAGAGGCAGTCAGTCTCCCTGCAAATTTCATGAAAGGCTCATTGACCCCTTGGACAATGGTCGCAAACGGCTGCAGAGGAGCAGCCATTTCCAGGGTCTGAACCAGTGCTGCCAAGCCTAGCATCTGGCACTGGTCAAGCACAAGGGGATCATATCCAGCTTGCCCCTGAGGATGAACATAATTGCCTGTACCCAGCAACATATCAGTGCCAACCGCACTCCTGGGATCCTGTGGCCCCCGCGTAGCATTCTTTTGCACTGCGCTGGCTACCAAACGAGCCCACTTGTCCTCAAAAACGTCAAACTGCACAGGGTCAAAAAGAGCATGTGCCACAGAACGGATGTCGGAAGGTGCCAGCATCTCAGCAACAAGCATGCGGAGCGTCTGCATAACTTCAGCAGACCCAACACCATGCTGGACAACGGTATCACGGACTTCCTTCAGTGTCTTAAACGGTAAAGGTTGATGTGTGTTGTGAGTAACACCCCTAAGCACAGGGAAAGCCTGGGGACCCCTTGTCAAGGTCGCATCACCCGCCGTGTCCCGTCCCGTGGGCTCCACAGGGACAGCAGCAGCCGCCTGACTGCGGGGCAGTGCAACATCACTTGACACCACGCTCCCCGCAGCATCAGCAGAGCCAGAGGAGCCTCCCCCGCGATCCTGCTGGCGCAACGAGGAGGCAGAATCGCACATCTCCCCAGCCTTATCTAGGACCTCCTGCCAAAACCGCCCGCGGTCCCTCGGACGCACGGTCACCTGGCAGGGGGGAAGGGTCCACAAGGCCGATGGAGAGGATCCGCGGCCACGGGAACCCACCGGTCTCCCGCCGGCCGCGTTAGCAGTCGCGCTAAAGGTAAACACCTCAGCGCCCCTCTGTACCGCAGCCTCAGCCCCCGCGGCAGGCGGGGAAGGCGGAGCCGAACCAGCCGGCAGCTCGGCGGTGCCGTCCGCGGCAGCGCTGGCAGAGGGCACCGCGGCGGACACAGGCGTCGGCGCGGAACGCAGACCCGGCGCGGGGGAGGGATGGGGCACAGAGAGAGACGCGGCGCTCTGAGTCACGTTATCGCGGGCCGACACAAGGCAGTCCGGCACGGCCCCAAGGAGCGTCGCACCCGTGCCGCGCAGCCGCGCAGCGGACACCGCCCCCGCCGGGCGGAGCGGGGCGGGCTGCCCGCCCGCTGGGCCGGGGCCCGAAGGAACAGCGACCAGCGCCCCGCCTCCGGCGGCTCCCACTGCCGCCGCACGCCCAGCAGGCTGCGCAGGCTCAGGAATGGGAGACGACTTTCCCCCAGAAGACGAGCCCGAGATCGAAACGGGTGAACCCGCTCTCGCTGCCCCCAGGGGATATGTCGTAGAAACACCGCAATTTGGACAAAGTGTTGTCACCGAATCAGACGCAATCAGAAGCGGGGACTGATCCACGGGCCCGCTTCGCCCCCGAGCGCCGGGAAGGCACAAAGAGAGGGCGATTTCTCCCCCGACTCACTACATCTGCGACGCGGGGCGGGGCGAGGCGGCCGAGCCGGCTCCACCGACCGCTCGCTTAAGGCCTGCGGGCTGGGAGCCCGATCCACCTCAGAGGAGGAACCACCTTCCAGCTCATCGTCTCGGGGAGAAGGGGAAGCACCCGCATCCTGCATAAACTCAGAGTCCCCGTCGTCCACGTCCGAGACAGACGGTTCCCCCAAAGAGCTCCGAGAGCTACCAAATTCAGATCCTGGCCAAGCCGCGTCCACTATTTTCCATTGCACCAGCAGTGGTCCAACGTCCACAGAGCAGTCATCAAACAGGGCGTCCATGAGACTGCCCCCCAACTGAGACCACATTTCCCGGGACATCACCTCCCTAAAGTCGGAAAAGAACCCCTGCTGCCTTGCCCACAAAAACAGCCTTTCAAAATCACTCCAGGAGACGGAAACACGATTCCTCTCCAGGACATCCCTCCATAGATCCAACATCAGAGATTCCCTCCCGAAACCGATAGAGGTTTTCATCACTAACACAGCAGGCAAAACGCCAAAGAGGAGGGGGGGGTAGGCACAATCTGACCCGACCTAAGCTGTAGTACACGCTGGCGGCCACCAGATGTCACCAGACGACACCAGGAAAAATGACGCACCACAGCTTTGGTCACCATGAAGAGACTAATTTATTTCCTCTGACTCCAATCATTTATAGTTCTCAAAAGGTGCCAGTGGATTGGAAGGTGAACGTGCCACCTCTCCAACGACACTGGACAAACTACCAGTCTATCAAATTTCTCCGCCTCTATGAAAGAATGCAAAACAATAGATTGTTTACAGAAAGTTGCGTGAGAAAGTTCTCTACAAGAATGTAAATTCAGAAGGCTTTAGAAAATCCTAAGAAATCAGGGCAACAAAGTAGGAAAGGGTTTGAATTATAGAAAAATGGCAAAATGCACCAGTGACAGCATATAAGTGTTCAAAAGCTAAAAGTAAAACCAGTCAGCTTGGGCAGCAGGGAAGATGTCTTTGGGAGTCAGAGCAACCAGGCAGGGGATCAGGCTCCCAAGGGAGATAGTCAAGACACCAGAGTGTTTCCAGCAGAAACAGATAAGATGTGAGAGGGAGTGGCATGTGAAGAAATGTGTTTTTGTGATGCAGGGATGCAGGCTTGAGGTTTTCCTCAGTTGTGCACTGTATGATTAAGATACAAAGAATTCATTACAGACCTGCCATGCTTCTGAAGAGGTTAATGACAGATTGTGGAACACTACGAGTATGGAAAAAGTATAAGGAAACACTGTGAGGGGGAAAAAAAAACCCCAAACCTCAAATCAACGATAACTCCATTTTCCTTTTAAATGGTGAAAATAAATATAAAAGTGCACTCCTTTTGCCTGCTCCTGCAAAATCTAGGGGTGACCAACAAGGATTGGACACAGGTTCTCTCTTCTCCAGGGTACATTTTTGTATGGCAAGTCTTCCCATCCATTATCCATGTGGATCTTGCTCGAGTTTGCTAATCCTCCCAACTGACAGCACAGTAACAGAGGGGGCTATTTCACCCAGCAGAGAGTCAAGGACAAAATTTTGTAATGTAGACCTGGCCTCAGGCAGATATTGCTGTTGAGTCATTTACAAATGTAAATTGTTTACATTTTCAAAATCTTTTTTTGAAATCTTAAATGTTGGAAATACACTTCATTAAAAAAAAAAATCCCTCTATTTTCTTCTATTTTAATTTTTTTTTCTGCAGTAAAAGCTGAGAGTCTGATAATATCACACGACACCAAGGAGCCCTTTAGAATCAGCCTACAATGCCCAGGCCTTTAATCTGGCCCAGATGTTATCTCCTACTGTAATAACAAGAAAAGCTATGAAAATATATGTTGAACACATATGAAGGTAAAAGTTAAATGTTACCGTGAGTTTCTAATAATCCTGAAAATAATACCCATGTTGGAATGTAAGTGCCTCAAATGTTGCTACAAGTTGTTCTGCTTCATATCATTATTCTGCTCACCAGCTGTCACATTCTGTGAGGGAGGGAGAGTGTGATATAGATGTCTAGACTTAATGAAAACTTTTAGATACATTGAAATTATGAAGTAGATTTTCTCATCTAGAGGAAATGCAAGAAAGCTACATTTTACATTGTTTATTAGGCACAAACAAAGTAAGGAGGGAAGTTTATTTCACTTGAGAGTGTATTACAAAATCTTAACTATGCAAGAGGGAAAAAGACTATGTTTAAACACAGCACGTTGGCCACTCATACTATTGGTAACACCACTCTAAGCAGCACAAACCCAGCCCACCACATTTAGTTTAGCAAGGGGGACAATAACGCAGAGCACCCCAAAAGCGTTGGGAAATAAATCATGCATCATTACATCAGCCGGGCAGCAATTCCTGCTGATAAGGGACGCCTGCTCCCTCTGCTCTGGGAAAGGCCGGGATTTATTGCGTTTCAGTCTGCACACCGCGGGGACGGACCGTAACTTCATTTTGCAACCCTGCCTGCCGCCCGCCCCCCGGGCGATGCTCTGGCGTTACAGCCCGTTCCAGGAGCAGGATCGGGCTCAGGATCGGGATCGGAGCCTTTGTGCTGCCGCTCGGACGCCGCCGCAGCTCTGTGGCAGAAAGTAGTCCCGTCCTCACGGTCCAGAAAACGCATCGCAGGCTGCGAAGGGAGCGAGGGGAGGCAAAGTAGGCCCGCTGGAATGCGGTTGCCCCCCATCTCGCACCGTCCCTGTGCTCGGGGGGTGCCGTAACCCCCGCTCACCTCCCTCCCTTAGGGAGTCCCCCCGGGCCGCGCGCCCTGCCGGGGTTCTGCCGGCTGCGGAGCCGCCGGGGCTGTGCGCGATTCCGCCCGGGAGAGGGGAGCTGCACGCCCAAGCGCCCCCGCCCCTTCGCTCCCGCCCTCCACGATGGGAGCGGTGCCGGGGGCGGGCGCTGCGCCGGGAGCCGGCCGGCTGCGGCGCGGGAGGAGGAGGAAAAGGAAGAGGAGGAGAAGGAGGACTGTATCCCTGCGCCTGCGCGCGCCCGGCGGAGGCGGAGGGGTGGATGGGGGAAGGACCGCGGCGGTCGCGGTGAGGCGGCGGCAGCAGTAGCAGCAGTAGCAGCAGTAGCAGCAGTAGCAGCAGTAGCAGCAGTAGCAGCAGTAGCAGCAGTAGCAGCAGTAGCAGCAGTAGCAGCAGCAGCCGCCGCCGCCGCTGCAGCCGCCGCAGCCGGCATGGAGGGCAGCGCCCGCTCCCGCAGCGGCACGCCGGGGCCAGTGGCCTGCTAGGGACCGGCGAGGGGGGATCTCCCCGCCCTCCCCTTCCCCGCCGCCTCCTCCGCCCGTCTGGAAGCATGAACTGGCAGCGGAGGTGCTGCTCCCCGCCGCCGCCTCCCCGCCGGTGAGAGCGAGGAGGGAGGGAAGATGGGGGCCGTCCTGCGCAGCCTACTCGCCTGTAGTTTTTGTTCCCTGATGCGAGGTAAGCGGGGCGGGCGGCGGGGGCGGGAGGGGCAGGGGGAAAGTTGCCGGGTTGGTGGCGAGGGGCCATGTTTGGACGTGCGGGAGGGGAGCGGCGAGGCCTGGCTGCTGGCGGGGCGTGGGGCCCTGCGCAGGGGCAGCGCTCCCTCCCTCGCTCCCGGCCGCCGCCGCCGCCTCCCCGGCTCCTGAACGCGAGCCGCGCCGGGAGCAGCCCGCCCTGCCAGCGGCCACCGGCCGCGTCCCGAGCCGCCCCATTGTTGTTTTCAAGTTTTTTCTTTTTCTGTTTTTTTTTTTTTTTTTTTTTTTTTTTTTTTTTTTTTTAAGGATTCCCCTGAACTCTCGCACGCTCCCCCCGTGTCTCTCCGCAACTTCAGCAGTCCGTGAGCACCAGCGGCTCTGGGGCAGAGCTCGGCCCCGCCGGTGTCAGGCTGGTCCTGCTGTGCCCACCGCCGGGTTGGTCCCGCTCACCCCCCGCCGTTCCATCCTGCGGGGTGCGGGGAGAGCGCGGAGCCCCCGCGTGCTCGGCATGCGGGAGCGGGGAATGCCTGGGAACCGGTGCTGCACCGACCCTCTCTCCGCAGCCAAGGGAGCGAGGGGAGCAGTGAAGGCTCAGCTCTCAGCTGGGCTGGCGCTGCGCTGGGACTTGAGAGAAGTTTGTGTTTCTCTGGTGAATCATCATGGATGTTTATACAGCTTTAAAGGAGCAGTCGAGTGCCTTAACGAGGGGATGTTACTTAAAGTAGCTGAGAATTTTGATTCTACTTCCCGGCTCCAACAAAATTTCTTGTCTTGAAGGGCACAATCTGAATGAGAACAGGATTTTTTTTTTTTTTTTAATGCTGTAAACCTAACTACAGTAACTATTATCTGTGTTCAGTCTGGGAAGAAATTGCCTGTGTTGCTTGCATACATAATGTTTCTTTTTACTTGATTTTGACTTTTTTCATACTAGATGGGCAAGAGATTAATTGCTAACAGTTAATCAACCACATTTTGATTTAGAGAGTTCCTCTCCATTAGAGTGTTTTGATGAAAGTTAATCTAAGGGTGGTGTAGGTTGAAGTAACTGCTCAATCTCCAGTTGCTCAGTAATCTGGAAAACAAAGATTTTCATTTTATCCATAGCCTTTTTTTTTAACCCTGTGCATCTGTTTGCCATATTGTATCCTGTTTGCAGAGATACAAATTTATTTATTTAAATGGCATGTGTAACTTTTTATACTTACATTGTGGCTGTTAAACCCCAAATTTTAAAAGTTAAGTTTGCTGTCGAGTATAGGGAGAAACTGTTTCCTGATTAGTTTATTTTAATAAGTAACAATCATACCCATGCTTAATATACCAAATGTTTGGCTTTAATTTGATGTTCAGTCCAGTTCAAATGACAGCACAGAAATAGCTTTTGTATGTGATGTCACAGAATATCATTACAGTAATTTCTGCAAATTAATCTCAAAATAGTGGCATGTGCTTTTGCAAATTTTTGTATACTTAATGCTTAATGGGACACTTTGAAAAAACATTAAGTCTTTAAATCATATGGCTGTCATTTCTTTTCTCATCTCTCACCACTGTCTATTGCCAAGGACATTTGTATCCCAACAGCATTTCTGTTTCTTCTGTGTTCATGGTGCCCTGCTATTTGATTGCCTACCTGAAGTTGTAATCCTCTGTTTGTGACAAGATAGTAATTTTCCTACTGGCTAATTGTTACTTTAGATAGAGATAAACAGCAGGAACAGCTGAACCGTGAAGAAACAAAAATTTTAATGCATACATCCTCCCTAATAAACAGCATCTATGCAAGTGGAGTAGGTTTGAGTAACGTGTTGAGTTCAGAAGAGGTGTCAGCAGTTCCTTAATGAGGCAGAGGCAGTGCCAGCATGAGTATGAATAAGCTTATACATGAAAATAGAGTTGGTGTTATGAAGTTCACTGTTTAGTTTGTGAATTCATTGTGGTAGAGGATGCCAAGCCGACGGTGCTGAGACAGAAACTCAGCAAATGTAGTGGTGTGTGTTTCTGGATTGTAGCATCCTCTCTGCTTCCAGAGACAGCCTCCTATTCTCATAGAAAAGGCAAATGGACAAAGGTTTATGACAACTGAACTATTACTCTGAAGAAACTGTGGTAGACTTGTTTACCAGTCTGGAAAGGAAAAAAATCAGTACCCTGGAAATGCGTAAGGACTTGAAGAAATATGAAGCTGTTACTAGCTAGAAATGGATGCACAGGGTGAGGCACTTGTCTCAAAAATCATCCAAAGACTGCAATAAACCAGATCCTACTGATGTTGTCAGGGCAAGTATTTGAATTTCTAAGAGACAGGAGGTTACCATTATGACAGCATGCTGTAGAGGTTCTGTGGTTTGGGCTTGGGGATTTTTTTAATGTTATTGCTGCTATAAGAAAGATGTCCCTGGTCTCTGTTCTCTCCTCTTGGCCCATGGTTTGATTTGGGATGTTGCGCTTCCACCTCTCTGAACAACTGTGCTTTTTGAAGCCACTCCCTTAGGGTATTCCAGAGGAGTGGAGTTAGAGCTGCTCCATGGCAGCTTTGAGGTGTTCTTCAGGACAGCTGTGAAACCAATGAGAGAGATAATTGTTAGATAACTGACAGCTGCAAAGAGGCAAAAGCAGTGTCATCACATCTGTCAGGGCACTACAGATAACTGTGAAACTGAGGTTTCAACTTTTTAAAAAGTGAAAAATAGAGTTCTTCCTCCACCAGTGTTCATGGCTTGCTTTCTTCCTGAAATAGCTCTCCAGTCAGCATGCAATTGCTGTTTTGTTTTGTCTTTAAACCCTGATCATGCAGGCAGTACCTAAAGCTCTTACTTGAATAGAAATCTTTTAAAGGATATTTGTGCAAACCTACTGAATGTTACAAACTTCTGTGTTTAGGGTCAGATAGTGAAGAAATGAAAATGTCTTTTTGGTAATGGGTGTTTTCAAACTATGCTTTCCAAGAGTTCAAAAGCAAGTTTGTTTGAATCCATTATTATTGTTATAATATTGTTACTGTTTTAATTGATTTCCATTGTTTCTGTTTTCATAAACAGATTCTTGGTTTTTTGTGTTTTTTTTTAAGATAGATCCATTTGCATGTTGTTTAGAAGAGTTTAATGTTCAAAACTTTGCTAAGCGGTGATGTGTTCGAAACTTTGCTGAACTTTAGTGGTGTGTGTGTGTCGCTGTTGAGGCAGGACAGGAATAATATTACTCTGAGTCAGAAGGCAAGAAGAGAACTTTATTAACAAGTAGCGTTCCTCTTTTATAACCAGGATCGCTAAGATGAAATATGATTGGTCTTAAAGTGAAAACCTTTCACACCATTGGTGCACTATGAATACCACACAGTGGCAGAACATATCTATAAACAATATGAACAGAAGGAGAGATAATAATTGTTTACATTCCTTTTGGACTTTTTTCCAGGTTTAGCCTGGTAGAATCTCTCCTTTTCTCTCTGACTGAACTGAGACTATCCATAGTGTGAGCACACATTTTTCTACCAGAAGTCAGAGAAGTGGACAAGGAATATAGGTTTTTACTCCTGAAGCACTCAGGTTGGAGACCAAATGTGGCATTTCCAGGTAGAGCATTCAGGTGAAGGGTCTCTTCACCTATAGACGGTACAATAATATGACAGTAAGAGTTGAAAATATATATATATTTTATAATCATGGTCTATTTCTTCACCCAAGCTTGAATCAACCATTTTCTAGTCATGTTTCTTCATTGTGTGATTCCTCAGAAATCAGTGTGCCCTTATCTACCATTTTCCTCTTTCATCTTTTCATAGAATAGTCTAAAATTAGTGTGATCTATGGTGTTCCAAAATCCACTATTAATTTTATAGTTCTTTCAATTGCATCTCTGTGATACAGTTTAGTTATCAGATTGCTTTAGATTTTATTTAAAACTGGAAAATTAGGACTGAAAAAGTTTGATGGCAATTTTTACTGTCTTGGAGGTAAGGTAAAGTAGCATTTTTGACAAGATATAGGGAAGGTCTAGTCAGAGGTATATGCAGGTAAAGGACTTCTTGTATCCTTCAGCATGAGTTATATGAAGGTATTCAGGTGGAAAGCTTTAGTTTTGTTTCATAGCAATACTGGTTAGAGGGGCATGAGCTGTATTTGTGTTTCCTTTTTCCTAGAGAGTTGCTTCAATCTGCATTCCCAGAGTTCTAGGTAAGGAACTTGGCTATAAGCAATAGAATATGTAGGAGAGTTTTGTTTTTGTTTTTTTTTTTTAAGGATTGGGCATATAGGAACCTTTCAAGCTCTGTTTTTGGGAGCTAGAGAAATCTGATTCTTTTGGACATCTGTAATTCACCTGTATGATGATGTCACATTTCAAAAATGCCAGCTTCAAAAATATCTGCTGCAGTTCATGTAATATGGGATTTACTTTTTAGTTTAAACCAACTAGAGTGAAGATATTTTTTCTTCCCCCTGAGGAAGTGGGCTAGGGCAGGAAAACAGGGAGAAACTGGTCTCAGTTTCTGATCTGTCACCATCCATCTCCTCTGGCAGCAAGTCTGAAGACTTAAATACTATATTCTTTGTCCCCAACATATTTAACCTCATTAAACCGTAGGGAGGGGTCCACGTTGCTGTTGTGTGGTGCCAGAAATGCAGTTGGAACTAAATCTTTGTTTCACACTCCTGCTTCTGGCTGAGCTGGTGGGTCTGCTGTGTCTGGGAGCCTGCTCAGCTCCTTCTCCAGTTCTCCTGCTGGGGAGCCCTCATGTTTCAGCCCACTCACCTGAGAACTTTGGGCAGAATTTAGGTAGAGAAGGAATTTCCCTCAGATTGACTTGTACCAATAAGAGGTGTAAGTTGCTTAGAAAGATGTGGAGTGTAGGCTTCAGGGATGGTCTGTTCATGTTCACAGTTGGTGCTTCCCACTTAAAACTGAGCCCTCAAGTTTTAAATGCTGTGGCTCAGCAAGGGTAACTGTTCGTGTGTGCACATGAGGTTTGGGATGAGCCAGCAGCCAGTGCTTCCACTTCTGTGCCAAGCACTTTGTAGTGATGACTCTTCCAGAGTGTAATTGCTGTTCAGTGAATTAAGTACATGCTCTCCTAATAACCTTTAGTTTTTTAGCTCACACGTCAGGTGTGGCTTCAGAGTATGTACCACTTGCAGAATTACAGAATACACAGTGCTCCAAACAAAGAGTCTGTGTCATTCTTTTGTGGTAATTGTCCAAGGCTTAAAAGGGGAAAGCTTTGGATCTTTAACAAATTATATATAAATGCTGGATATTGACACCCTAAATATAAATCAACTTTTTCCAACTTATGTATTTACCAGGCATGCTGACATAGAGAGCCTTCATTAAACTCTCTAGATATCCTTGTAGTTTATAAGTATTTATGTCAGGACATTCACAATGTGAAAGGCTTGCTATTTGCTCCATATGGACAAACTTAATCAGAACACAGTGCTTGCATTTACAAGTAGAAATGATCTTGTTGTCATTTCTGCTTTTTGATATATTCTCTGGTGAAATGGTTATGAAAATAGGGTGGGGTTTTTTTCTTACTATTATCTTCCTACAGACCTTTTGATTTCCCTGTAGTTGGAACAGTTCCCCACTAATTCTGAATTGGAGTCAAACATACCAGTCTATGAATAGAATGGGAATACTGTTAATACCTTTGTCTGTAATACCTTATTATTAATAGACTTTTAAGAAACTAACCAAAGTCTAGGTTAAAAGAAGCAATGCTTTAGTTAGTAAAACTTTGTTTCCTTTACAAAATGTTATAAACTACTTGGAGATAGAAGCATGTTAGCTTAAAAGCTGGAATGCTTTTTGAGCTTCAGTATTTATATGGAGAGAACAATAAGGAAATGTTTTTAGTAGAAACAGACATGGAAAATGGAACAGTCATACAGATTTTTTTAGTATCTTGTTACAGGATCACATTACCTAAATAGAATTACTTCCTTGTGATATAATAAATGCAGCAATAATGGGATTATAGTTTTCATTCTGTTTATGAGGGCCATGTGTGAGTTCTTGATGTCCAGTTTGAAAAGTAATCATATTTAATCAACTAGCTATATAATTTTGCTTAATCAAAAATGGTTTGTTTTCTTCTCTGATACCTTTATATTTTTCCCATTATTCCTCCCCTCTCTGCTCAATTAGTTCCCAGAGGAAAAATAGATTTTGTATGTAGTGTGCTGGGTTTTTTTAACTATTTGTGCCTCTAGAATTCCTTAATAACAAAGATTCTCCTCTGTCCGTTGTTGGAGTTCAAGCTTATAGAAAGTAGCTGATATGTTTACTGGAATTCTGGAAGTTAAGGATATGTCAAAAGTAACAGAAATTTAAGGTGTTATAGAATTTTAAACTTTGTTCCCTTGGTTGTTCTGTCAAAGCAGGGAATAAAACTACTACTTATATTATTAGTGTTAATTAAAATATTATCACTTTGAAAATCCAAGAATCCTCTTGTCCACATACAGATTAATAAAGAAAGAATATTAAATATAGTAGAGGAGTAGGAATTTGGAGACCTTGTATCTTATAAGCTCTATGAGGACCTTATAAGATACAAGGTCTACAAATTTATAAGACCTTGAGTCTTATTATGTCAATTTAGTAAATGCAGTGATGTTCTTATAACTCAAAAACTTAACTGAAGCTCAGCAGTTACTCTTTTACCCTGTAAGCAATGGTAAAATGAGTAATGCAATTCCAAGTTGGGTGGTTTTGTGTTTATGGTTTTTTCTTTTTTTTTTTTTTTTGAATTTCCATAAATGATTCCCATTCAATTTGAAAAAGACAAGGTCGTTCACTCTTTCCAAGGGATTCTGCATGTATAAGAGTGTGTGTGTGTTGTTTCATGGGGTGGTTTGTTTGGTTTTTTCCTAGGTGTCATTACATCTAATGTAAGCCTGTTGAACATTTGACATTAGTAGTGCTGGGATATTAAAAGTATGAGACTTAAAAGTGTGCTACAATAGTTTTTTACAAAATAAAAATTAAATGTTCAACAATTCTCAAAATTATTGAAGTATGTGCACATCTTTCCTTACCCATTAAAAACAGTCCATAACTATTCATTCAAACTGGGGTCTTTTGTGCTGAATTCTGTGTTCCTGCTTTACAGCAACTTCCTGGTAGTGCTTAAAAAATCTAAACTAACAAAAAAATCCCAGCATCAAAACAGAATAAATAAGCTGTTTTGTTTGATTTGTTTTTTACCTGGTGAGACAAACTGACACACTTCAGGAAATATTTTTTGAGTATCTTTTAGACTGGTGTGCAGCCTTGGATAAATTGTTGGAAAAGTCATCTGAGAGTAGTTCATTGCCTGTGAGCTTCTTGACAGTGTGAAGAAAGGCCTTATTTGTTGTAACTGTGCTGCTGTTGAGGGTGTGAATTCTTTGATCCATGTGGAACTAAGAGCAATTGGGGTAAGACCCCATGGCTTGGGCTGTTTCCATGTGCTTGGGTTACACTCCAGCAAAGGAGGTGAGTAAGCTAGAGGGAGTGACAGAGAGTAACACTTCCAGGCATTTCCTGACGGGATGTGCACCCTCAAATGTGAGCTCTTTAGGCTGTAACACATGAGCGGCAGTTGCTCCAGAGTAGCAGCAAATCTTGGGGCATTCCCACCTCGGCTTACCAGGGTGTACAAAGTGTGTCTTGTGGCCTTTAGCCTTCCTAGAATTTGGGAAATGGGCTCCAGCTGTCCCAGCACCACAGTGTTGTGTCTCGGTGCTGTCCTTCAGTGGCGGGACTCAGCTTCAACAGCTTCCTGAGGAATATGATCCAGGCTTTTGGCTTGTTTTCTCACTGCTAGAAGCACTGTAGGAAAAGGCGATGCCAGAAGGTGTGAAGGGCAGTGTTTTGTTTCAGTGTGATCCAGTTCTCTTCCCTGTCTTCACAGTGCTTAGCTTAGATGGCAGAATACCATCCCTACAGACATGTGGGACTCTCATTGGTGGAGCCAAACAAGACTTTTCTGCAGGAGCAGAGGTGCTTGCTAACTAACTTTTTCATTAAAAAGATCATGTTGATTTAAACAGGGGTGTTGCCAGTGGAACTGGGGAAGTATTGCCGATGTGTGTGGAACTGGTATGACTTCATTTGCAATGCTGTGTGTTATTCTGACAACCATTTGAGAAGCTGGAAGAGTGTTGAAGGAAGATCATGAGGACACCTGAGAAAATGAGCTGTATAATGTTGAAATTCTGCAGACATTAATGTGGATCATGGAAGTACTTGATTGCACATCCCTAAAAAGCCTTCCAGCTTTCCGTAGCCTGCAGTTTGCCCAGGAAAATGCCAGGTCACCTTTATTTTGCTGCTGCTCTATAACCAGAAGGGTCATGGAAGAAGGTGGTAGTGTTTCATGGCAATCCAGCTGCAAGGTGATTCATCAGCTCTCTGCTCATCCTGTTGTTAGCCAGGTAGATTCCGAATATAAAGTTAGAAAAATTTCAGAGCTAAAGTACTGTGTTCCATCCCCATGAGAGTGAAATCAAAAAAATTTCAGAACAGGGGAGTCCATGTTAGAGAAAGGTGGACAAAAGATCTGTGTGAGTGTGCTACCTAGCACTGAGGAGTGCCACGCTCTGGTAATCCTGCTGTATGTCTCTGTTGCCAGTGGGATTTGGCAGGTGATACCTGCTATTCAGAAGGTTTTTTGCCTGTCATAGGCTGAGACTTCATGGTGTATTTCAGTCATGAGTGCTTTTGCTATAATCTGGCATGTCTATTGGCTTTTTATGCCTGGACCTGGTATTTTGGCATTTCTATTCTTTCCTGAAGTTCTTTGTCTTCATTTTTTTTTTTTTTTCCTTCCTCTCATTCTCATGTCTCCATCCTTCTATCTTTAGTAAGGTAATTTTTTCCCTGTATTTAGCAGGTTAAAGGATGACTTACTGCCTCTGTACCAGCTAGTCCTGCAGGATGTCTTGGTCTATAAAGCTAGTATTTGGCCAAAGGCCTGAAAACAGTAAAGTTTACTGCAGAATCCAAATGCTGTTGTTGCCTAGCTTGTTGTCTTTGCTGTTGCACTGATATGGCTACTCATCTCCTTCACTGGCCTTCTGCTCCTGTGACCTTTTGAGTTACCATCTGAACAGCCCTTGCATGGCTTTAATCTGAGAAGTATATTTAAGGTTAGCTGAAAAGAGGAGAAAAATCTCTTTCTGCCAAGTTTGTGCTGCCTCATGTGTGTTTACTAAATTCCTGGCTGCCTGCTGTGTCCTGCAAGTATATTTGTGAGAATGAGTTTCACAGAGAAGGGTGCTCTCTGTTCACAGTGAAAGAGGAATGATGGGCACTAATAAATCAGTTAATTATTTTTATTTTTAAAAATGTATGGGACTGTGTTTTCTGTGGAAAAAAAACTGGGAAAGTGCTGTGACAGAGAACTGGGTGCAAAATCCTGGCCTGTTGCTTGCTGTGCTTTAAAACTCTTATGTATTTCCTGGTGATTTTATTGTTTGCTTGAAAATATAAACCATCTCTGTATAAGTTTCTTGAGGCTGGCTCCCTGCTATTTGGAAAAATGTATGTTAATTTTCAAATTGTCTCTCTTCTTATTTGATACAAGTCTCCCAGGCTTTCTTCCCAATGCTACCTCAATCTTTTCATTCTTGCTTCTCCAAACTGAGCAGCAAAACTCAAACATTTGCAGAAAATAAATATACAGAATTTCTTGGAAGCATGAGCAGTGATGAAGAAATTTGAAACCCAGGGAGTGAAGGGTCCTCACAACTGACTGCTTCAGAGTCCTTGTGCCAGTCCAGAAACTTTTCCTTACATTCTTGTGTTGGTTCTTTATGGGACATCTTGGGGATGATTATTGTATTGCATACAAGGAGTTTTGTGTATTGAATGGTTTTAGGGAGGTCACAATTAATGTTCTTTGCTGGTTATCTATGTCCATTTCTCCGCTTTTCCTTCTCTTATGAGCTGAATGTGAATGCACTGTCATTCTGTCAAGGCATTTGGAGTCCTTGCTCACTGTGCCTCATCCAGGTCAGCGTGTATTTGTTTGGTACATCTCATCACTGTCTCCTCTTCTCTCCAGTCCTCACATTTGCTGTCCTCATAGCAGTGTGCTTGGCAGTGCCAATTCACTTTAGACACTTAGAATTCTTCAGCAAGACTTTTAAAGATGGGGAGTGTTCCCTTCCCAATTCAATGGCATAATCTTTCAGTGTGACAATCCAGGGGGTTTCTTCCCGTTACTTCAACATGGATATTTCTTTCCATAATGTCAGCAGTTGCTCAGTAGTATCCACACTGTTATTCTGTGGCAGGTTGCCACAATTTATCAGTGGCCACCTCTGCTCTGAGTTGTTCTTTAACTGGAGGTTCACGAGGAACTGGTTCAGTTAATTAGTCAAAGCTGGTGCAGTCCTTCCTTTCCCTGCTGTGCTAGTGCTTATATTGATTTGATTTTTGGTCGGAACTGATTCTAGATGATGGCTGGCTAAAAAACTGCTTTTTGGCAGGTGGTGGGGAGAGCCCAGTAGCCTTCTGCTGGTTTAGCTTCCTGCATTGTCTCACCTGCATTGTGGCATGGGACAAGTGCTTGAGCCAATGCAAAAGAGGGATTAGGAACTGACTGCTGGAAGTGAAGCTGGGGAGAAAGGAGATGGCTGCAGTCACATCTTGAGCAGATACAGCAGGCTGCCAGCGGAGGGGGGAGAGCTGCTCCCCCTTCCAGCTCTCTGCTGCTCGCCTTATGTCAGCTTTGGAGTTTGCTGAACTACTTGAGTTGATTCAACTTGCTAACCCAGTCAAACCTTTTGTTGATGTAGTGATTTGAATCAGCTTGGGAGGGGGCTCTTAACTGAGGGATGGGGTAGAATGGTATTGCTGGGATTTGGGACTGAGAAAAAAGGATTTGGGGGAAATGAGTGTGTACTAATTGTTTTTGCCAGGCTAAACTCCATGTCAGTGAAAGAGAATGAGCATGACGAAGGTAACACTGCCCTTGCCTCATAGCACCCAGAGCTGTCCTGGATCACTGAAGGTAGAAAGGAGAAAGTGGGAATTTGTGGAAAAGGCCACTGGACTAGTTAAAGAAAAGCATGACAAATTCTGACAGCTTAAAATTTCCACTGAAACACCAAAAGGATTAAAAATCCTTTTTAGCTGGTACAATGCACATTTTATGTTGGTTTGTCACTTTGCATCCTGTGGGCAGCAGCTTTTTTATGCCTTTAACAGATGCCCATAAGTCAGATGTACAAAGCAAGACTTGAGTAAACAAGTGCAAGGGAAAGCAGACTTGAGTGTCCTGGGGATTAGCAACTTTCAGTTAGAGAGACAGGAGCTGCAGCCAAGAGAAATATGTGATGTAAGAACTGGAGTTTGGCATTGGGAAGAAGGATGCTGGTTGTAAAAGTAAGACAAAAAAATATAATGTCTGGACTTTAATACTGCATGTGGTAAACTTAGGAAAGGTCTTACCTGAACACTGCAGTTAAGAAACAGTTACAGGCTCAGTGACCACTACTGGTAGAAGTTTCTAAGCATGTAAATTATTTTTGTTGCAGCTGAAATGTGTTGAACTTGAGTTTTTTGAGGTTTTGTAACTTTTGTGTTCTTTAAGGAAACATTTTTTCTTGCTGGTGGATACAAAAAAAAAAAAAAAAAAAAAAAATCCTGCAGTTTATATCTAAGCATAACTCTTACTCTGTATTGAGTACTTGAATTAGAAAAATCATCTGCATGTAGACCTCTCAAGTCATAGAGGACATAGTAATATTCATTATTATTTCTATTCGTGATTTCCAGCATAGGTGTTTTTATCTTTCAAGAATATGTGCTTCTCTTCAATGTATTGTAGCTTGTTGTAGTTACACTATATTTTGTTATGTCTATAGAAAGAGAAATAAAAACATGTAAAGAGTGCAGCTTCTTAAAATCTGAAATGTATCTTTTTGCCTCATTTTAACTTAACTGCCAAATAGTTGCCCAGCTTTGAAAGGGGTTGCTCTAGGACTTCTTCCCAGGTTATTAGCACAGTTCATAATTTCATTATTCAAGAAAGCCATCTCTTCAATGTCCTGTGCTTTCAAAGCTGGGACAGGGTGGGATCTTCTGGCACAATTTTGCTCTTGGCACTGCTGTCTGGGTGAAGTAAATGCAGGATGATACTCAGTCCTAATGCTGCCAACTTCAGTAACTGGGTTTCATAGCACATTGAATCCTTAGTGTGTTCTGGGAAGGGCTGGAGGCGGTGGGGAACAAACCTGGTTTTTATTATTTTGGCGATACAGGCTTCATTCCTGAATGTTGCAACAAATTGGAAAGCTTAACATGCTCATCTGCTAGCCCTTTGGAATGTGTTACAAGTTGAGGCTTTGTATCAATCTGCATGAAACTACACATCCTAAATGTAGCTGTGTTTCTCCTTAGTTGTCATTCAGTTAAGCTGTCTCATTGATGGAGAGGTGTTTGTCTGTGGTCCCTGCTCAGCCAGCCAGTCTGAGCTCCAGCAGGGAGTGAGTAACCTCTGCAGCGTGGCTGTGTGAGGCTCAGCAGTGCCTTCAGGCCTGGCTGATTACTTGGTGTTCCAGGTCAGTGCATGCTGTGTGCAAGGGTGCTCCATGTTGCACATAATAATGAAGTTTGTACTTACAGGTGTGCGGAGTGTGCCAGCTGGCTGCACATTCCTGTGTGCACTAGATGACACTGAGCTGGCTGCTAACTAGATTTTTCAGGTTACAGTTGTAGGTAGGCTTTAAAAAGTAAAGGTTTTTAATGTATTACATTTTTTTATACCTTGCAGTTTATTGAATACTTTTTTTCTGAAACACTGGTCTTCATAAGCAATCTGCCCTTCAAGAAGATGTACTGTAATTAATTTTAAATCTTAGGGGGTGGAAAATTATGCAAGGAAGGGAAGGAGATAGCAAAGTAAGGTAATAATACATTCTTAATATAAAGATTCTCCATTTAATTTTAAAAAGTCTACCCCTTCTCCATGGGATAATTATCTCTAAACTTGCATAGTTTTTTCCACAATAAAAAATTGCTTTCTGGAGAAGGGAATACAAATACAAATTTGGTATTACTAAAACTAACAAAGTTTCAACCCCTCCCTTGTTCTGTCTAAAGTTCAGCATAAATCAAGTTATTTTCAGTGTTTCTAAATTGTGGATGACAGCAATTCAGTTTTTGTTAAAAACCAACAAAACTCCCACCACCCCAAAACATATATAGAACTCATTTAATTGCAGGTAGATGAAAGAACTTTCTTAGTTCTTTCAGCTTCTCCCAATTCACATGTGACAGGGTCTTTGAGAAATTGTTTTGTGATAAGATAATGAGGGGAGTAGTCTGATCTTGGAAACCAGATTTTGAATTTACTGAAGTCTGTTAGTATTTCCAATTTCAGTGTGAGTTTGGCATACAGGGAACTGTTCCTCTTCTGGCAGTGTGGCCCTTGACATTGCTGAGCCATGCATGTCCTTGGCTCTGTAATTTTTGACCTTTTGGTTAGGATATCCACCTTGCTGCAGATTTGAAGTGCCCACCTATGCTGAAGAATAAATCTGCAAGATCCCTGTGAAATTTGTGTGGTGACAGGTAGAGGAGCATTTATAAATCTAAATGCCTCTGTAGAGCTCTGGTGCTGCAGTTTCTGAGTAAATGCAGGGAATGGTAGAAATGTTTTCTGGTAGTGGGTTTTAAAGGGTGTCATTGTCTGCCTTCTACAAATGTAGTATTTTTCAGAAACTTTTGTTGAAGTAGGAATGAGGCTGGAATTTTCATCATGCTATATATAGCTTGTGGTTAAGGACAACTAAGCAGGCATATTACATTTAAGAAGCTGTCTTTTTGCATGGTTACTGCTTTACATTAGTCATCTTAAGTGTTATGAAAAATATACAGACTGTGCAAACTGACAGGGTAAGCAAATAAAGCATATAAAAGGAAGGCTTTGTGTTAGAGAACAAAGCAGGAATGGTAGAGTTGAGTTTGAAAGAACTGTGTTTTGTCCGTTCCTGTAGCTATATTTTTCTCCGTACCTCCTCATACTACCTTCAACACTCTAAACCAACATTTGCCTTATGCTGTGTAATGAATTTTGTATTTTTATGTACTATATGTAAAATGTCTGAGATACATAATTTCAGGGAATATTGACATGCAGGCGGCTCTGATAGTTTGACGTGAATTATGCTTCTATAGAGGTGCAGTGGATATTACTCAATTCTATCAAGAAAATTAATCCTTGCTCAGGTGAGCCAGTACTGAATGCTTAGAAAACTGCTTTACTCTTGTCTTTCTGATCATTCTCTACAGAGCAGTGTCATTTGGGCATTTCAAACCTCCATTTTCTTGGTTCTTTCCCTTCTTCTTTAATGTTATTTTAATAATGCACAACCCAGAATAGTGAGCTGCCCATTACAAAGACTTGTAACTGAGTTGAAAAGGTTTGAGTCGGTGCATTTTAGTCAAACTTCAAAATGGCTCTCCAGGATTTCTTAGTTTTGTAAATATACTCTTAAATCTGTAGCTATTGATGACCTGACACAGTCACAGTGAAAGCTATGCTTGATATGAGTGATGCTAACACCCCTGTGTGTCCTCCCGTTTCTGTCCTGTGTGCAGCTGCCCCGCTGCTGCTGTATGCGAACCGCCAGGATCTGCGGCTGGTGGATGCTGCCCATGGCAAAGAGAATGCCACAGTGATTGTGGGGGGCCTGGAGGACGCAGCCGCCGTGGACTTCGTGTTCCTCAAGGGCTTGATTTACTGGAGTGATGTCAGTGAAGAAGCCATCAAACGGACAGAGTTCAATAAATCTGGGAGTGTACAAAACGTGGTTGTTTCTGGACTTCTGTCACCCGATGGGCTGGCCTGTGACTGGCTGGGGGAGAAGTTGTACTGGACAGATTCAGAAACAAATCGGATTGAAGTTTCTAACTTAGATGGATCACTGAGGAAAGTTTTGTTTTGGCAAGAATTGGATCAACCCAGAGCAATTGCCTTAGATCCTGCAAGAGGGTAAGTCTTTTTTAAAATAGTTGCAAATACCAAAATTTTTACTATTTCTTGTTTGTTGAATGATTTCAAATGCTGTTATCAAAGTTATCCTAAGCCATTTTGCATAATTTGTTTCTTTCTATTGGTGTGATTTGCAGACTTGTGAAGTTCCATTCATATTGGTTTGTAAAAAATCAAGAATTGTCAGACTTTAGAAAACAGTACTACAAACTTAGTTGGGCTGTAGTGCCGAAGATTAGCAAAAATGGAGAAGTTCTAACGTAAAAGCTAATTAAATCTGCTTTACTTAAAAAGCTGTGTCAGCAGCCTGTGAACAGACAGACTTGTGCCTCTCTGAAGTGTCAGGAAATGAAATTTTTTTGAGCTTTATTCATTGTTAATATTCATGCTTTATTGAAGCATCTGAAGAAATGGGAGAAGTCAACATACTGTATTAATAACGCTTGAGATGTGTTTTGAAGCTTAATCAGAAAATTTATGAGAGGCTCCTTTCCCCACCCTTGGGGGAACTCCTGTTTTAAAAACCTGTGGTTTTGTCTCAGCTCCTTCTAGAACTGATGCTACATTCTCAGTTCCCATTTGAGTCCCTGGATGTGGCTCTTTTTGCTCTGTTCTTGGAACAAAGCAGTGTTTGCCAACAATGGAAAATTCAGTGGAGTTTTCGTGATGTTATGTGAATGGTTGGCTTGAGGTTACCGCAAAGGTAGTCATCTCTGACAAAGTGTTTGGGAGAGCCAAAGTGGAATACTAATGGAATATCCTTGATGCTGTGTAACCTTTTGAACATATTTTATATCTGTTGTATAGGATTAATTTTTACTGTAATTTTTTTTTCTTGAACAAGCAAGGAAAAAACCTTGTTGTACATATGTTTTTCAGCCAACTCTTTTTTGGGGGTGGTAAATTAGTGCCTTGTTTCTTTGGAAAGATGAGGGTTGTGTTTCACTGCTTGCCATTTATTTGCGTTATAACTTTTGTTTGGCTTTTTTCCTCCAAAAGAAGAAAACCTCTACAAAGCACAGCTTTTTTCCTGAACTTCATAGAAACACTATATCTTGAGTATTTTCTTATACAGTTCCAATAGTTCTTTGACAATTTATAAACAGAAGATATGTTTATTTGCCGGTACCCATATTTCAAGCTTTGGAAATAACAAAAGTATGGATGTTTGCTTTTTCCATGTATTTGCAACTTGTAAATTGGAGGTAGTGATAGAGTTAGTTGTATTTTATTAGATTCTAAAACCCTTTAAGAGTGTAAGGAAAGTGTAATGTTCATATCTTTTCTACCCGCCATCCTGAAAGTGAGAGAAAAAGGAAGGAAGCACACATTTAAAGTGGCTTTGATTAGGCTTGTAACCAGAGAGAATGAGATTCCTTTTGGTTAGGAGTAAAGCTCTGTTGTGAAGCCAGTTGGTCTTTTTTTAGAACAGTGTTTGTATTTTCTGAACGTGCAGAGTAGTATGCTCAGCAATCCCAACTTGATGTTTGCATGCTCCTTACTCTTTCTTAATACTTTACACCAAGAGGAAAAGACAAAAAGAAAAATGAAATAGGTCAAAAGTAAAGCAAACCTGTAACATTTTCCATCCTGATGATCTGTTAAAGCAGTAGGAGTAAACACTCCTAAAATATATGCTGAAATTTAAACCAAAACAAGCAAAAAAAGCAAACACCAAAACCCCTTCCCCAGTTCAAACAAAACCCCTCTAACCAAAGCAAAAAAAAAAATCCCTCCAACAACTGTAATTTAAGGACAAAATATTTTTTTTATTCCAAATTTTTGGAGGTCGCTTTCTAAGTTGTTATGTGAAGGGTATGTTTTGAGAAGGTAATAGAGCAGTATATATCCACTTTCTGGTTTACCATGTTGCAGGTGCAGAAATTGCAGTTCTCACATGCAGTTTTATAACAAAAAAACCTTTCAGCTTTTAATAAATTTGGTTATGTTTCAGAACAGCCTCCAAAGCTTGAAATATAGGTGGAAGGGTGACATGAGTAGAGAGATGTAAATTTAAAAAGAAAAATAATTCCCCAAACTGTTCTTGGATGAATGCTTTTTCACTAGTATTTACATTTTTTTTTTTAGTCCTGTAATTGTCTTTTGGTTTCAAGATGTTGCCTGGCAAATAGTGGCAGGAGTAAGCCATAAAAAATTCTAAGAACAGTTAATAAAATATGAAACTTGGAAAAGCAAACCCCCTCATGTTTTCCTGCAGTCTGATCCACCTCCCATTATGCTCAGACAATGTTGGTTTCAGATACAATTTTCTAAACTTGCAATTAATGAATAGAAATAATTTAGCAGCAAAACTTAGACTAAGGTCATCTTTACCAATTAGTTCAGTTTCTCATCAAAGTTAAATTGTGAAAAATAGTTTATATAACGTAGCATGCATCAAGTTTTTCATTAAAAATCTGAAAGCTGATATAAGTCCCAAACTATTAGTCTTTTCTGGGGTTGGATGTATATTGATTAAATGTATCTGTCTTTCTGAAAACATGAGCATGCCTACTTGGAAATTAAATGTTAACAGTATAAACTAGCAGAGATACATAGTGATGAATAATGCATTTTCTTGGAAGTGTCTCACATAGTGAAATTTGGTAAAATTGAAATGTTTCACCAGTGCTCTGGTCTTTCTCACAGCTGCTGCTGTGGCATACTCTAGGGTTGTGAAGGTTACTGCTTGGTGCTGTGATACTTTGGAGGAATGTCACTGGGCTCTTTCAGAGCACATTACAGAAACAGTGGAGACATTAAAGTGGTTTTGGGCAGCTTTACTTCACTGCCATCAGGTGATTGTGTTTGAGGTTCTATGTCCAACTGAGATACTGGAGTACAAAGTTAGACTTGGTTCCCATGTCTGTTATCAGTAATAAAAAATGCAGTGGATTTAGTAATGGAAAATATTTCTTATTTGGTAACTGAGGCACAGCAGCCAAGTCTGGGTTTTATTTTTTTTACTTAGTGTAGGAAGGCATTAAAATCTGAAACATCTATATTCTTCTCACTGGCCATCTCCTATGTACATTCTGAGGTTTGAGCTTCTCATTGCTCATGTTCATACATTACAACTTCCTTGTTTTACTTGTCTTGATACTCAATAAAATACTCTGTAGTAGGAGAGAGAAGGGCCCCGAGATAAAGGTGAGGGGAATGGGGTGTTAGTTCAGCCTTCTTTTGAAGTGAGCTGGCAGGTTCCAGGAAGGCTCCTTGGTCCTCTCCATCCTTTCTGGAAGTGTTTTCCTGACTGGTGTTAAACACGAGACCCTTTTTAATAAGATCTGCAGATAACACTGACACTTTAGTGGTGACTTTTTGCCAGGAGAAGACCAAGTGTTAGATCAACAAGTGCAGGAGAGCACTGTATTTAAGAACAGCTCACATGAAAGTTGAGCAAGTAGAAAAGAGATTTTTTCTACTGCTGTTTTCTTGTTGTGTTTTTTGTTTTTTGTTTTTTTTTTTTTTTTTTTTTGGGGGGGGGTTGATATGTTTGGTTATTTTTGCTTTTTAATTTGTGCAGCCCTTTTGTTCTTATGGTAAAGTCTTCATTATCATAGTTTAAATTTCCCAAAAATTACTCTGTAGACAATCAACTTTCTTTGGAAGGAGCACTATCCTTGTTCCAGAATGAACTGGCTTTTCTCACTTGTATGTGTATTGTTCACCACAAAGGGAATTTTCTAGTCTCCTAGAAGTGGTGACTAATTGCTTGCTTTTCAGGACATGTTTTAAATCAAGTGACTAAATAGAGTTACCTTAATTGTAAAACTTCTGGGTTATAAAGGGTTTTGGTTAATGAATGGAATTAGAGTACAAAGAGCTATAACACTTTTTATGGCAGCTGAAGTTGATTTCTGGATGAAGTACTTTGAATGCTGGGGAAGATCTTCAGGTTTAAAGGGTACCCCTCCCCCAGCAGACTCTACATTTTTTTTAATGCAAAATTTTGCGGGGAACATATACTTTTTTATGCACCTACTTCTTTTGGTTTTTTGAAAGTTGAAAACTGGTGTCTTGAGCATGTCAAGCACAAAAGCAACTGTAGTACAGGGCTTACATCTTAGCATTGCAACAAAAGATTTGTGGGAAGTGGTAGTAGGTTTCATCTTGGAAAAAGGTTTTGTTTGTAATCTCTTTACTATCTCAAAGTAGGATATTACAGAGGGGATTTTTTCAGAAATTATGATGAGCCTTGCAGACAGTGTGTCTTAAGGCAGAAGAAGACAAAATTAGCCTTTAGTGATGATAGGTCATTGCAGTGTGGTTTAAACTTTTTATCTGCGTCCTGCAACCATCTTCTTGCCTTTCTTGGTGAGCTGCAGCACCATAAACACACTTTCTGCCATAAGATGAAATTACACTCACAGTCTTGCTGTGCTGTATCATCCAATACGCCTGTACAGCTGACCTGAGGCATTTGTAGCTGTTCACAGCCAGCTGGAGTCACAGAGGGTCAGAGGAGCATGGTAGTGTCTGGCCTTTTCATGGGGTGCACAGATGGAAGAAATCTTACATTTCCTTAATTTAAAATCAAAGTAGGGCTGGTTGGTTGTGGATTAGGTGTGTCCTCCATCCATGTTTTGGGGAGCTATTGAAATGTGTTCATTTTAGAGTTTGGTCTAAAATTTAGAACAAAGGTTTTGGTCTGTGTTGTAGAAAGTGGAGCAGAAGAAAGTTGCCTTTGTTCCTCTGGAGGACATTGATAACTGGATTTATGTTTTTGACAAAAAAAGATTGATTTATGGCTTATTTCCTGAAGACAGCTGATAAATTCCTTTCGCTAGCATGATTTGAAACAGACTGATAATATTCTTTAAGTAAACTATGAATTACATTTGTTTTAAAAATGCAAATCAGAGCATTCAGCTGTATGAAATTTTGGCATGATTAACAAAGAAAAAAGTCTATAGAAGAACCATCTTTATTTGGAAAAAAAATTCCTGGAAAAAAAATAAGACTGTCTCCTTGGAGAATGAATGTGTTCCCCTTCTGACATCTCTGTAAAGTGGTCCGATAAAATGTGACAGGATAATACACTGTATGGAGGACGTTGAGCAAATGCAGCTTTTACAGTGCAGCCAGTGAGCAAGGAGGACATACCAAGGACAAATGTTGAGGTGGCCTAATAAAATATCTAAATAAGCATTTTGAGAATTTGTGCAGTGATGCTGGGACAGGAGCAGATTAGAGATGGTTCACATTACATGGTGTCAGGGTTGTTAGTTGAGCCTGTATCTGGACCAGTACTATTTTACCATTTTAGGATTTGTGTATATATGCCCTGAAAATCAGCTGAACAAAGCAAAAGTTACTGCTTTGGATTTCTGCTTGATACTTGGAGAAAGAAATTACTCCTTTTAAATCTTTGTTGTACAGCTATAGCCTAAGTTGTGAGTTTCTGGTTAGTCTATTTCTTTGGTAGTGGATTCCCCCTTCCAGGTTGTTTTTAAAGCATCTGGCCCAGTTGTGAGTGTTCTGTAATGAGGGAAAGTAATAGAAATAGAGCCTTGTCAGTGGGAGCAGGGTCACTTAATATCAGTGATGCTGTTCCATGGTATTGCTCTAGATTTTTAGACTGTGTACTTTAAATGTATATGTGTGGGCAAGAATGTATATGTAATATATGTTTGTGGTGTCTGTGTCTAGTTAATTGTATCTCATACTTGAAACAGTCTAATTGTTTTGTACCTTAAAACCTAAAATCCAAACAAACTGACAGAAAATCTCCTTCCTACCCCCCAAAAAAAACCTCAACCAAAAAACTAAACACAAACAGCAAACCATAAGTGTCCATAAATGTGGAACCCTTTTTTTTCCCTTGAACTGATGAGTAGAAATATAAGGAATAGTAGCACATTTTCTGGACCTTAATGGTTTAATTATAATCCTTCTAATACCACTCTCCTTAAAAAAAAAAAAAAAAAGTCAGCACTCTGGGCCTCTTTCTTCCACCTTCCTCCGCCACCTCCTTTCTTTCCCCAGGGTTGTTTAACACATACTTTACATTTTCAGTTCTCATGGAAATCGTGTCGTTTCTCACTTTTACATCTTAATTTCATGTTTCAGTATAAAATATTAGTTGTATTAAGTTTTCTCTGTCACTTAAAGCAAGAAGTAGTAAAGATAGGAAATTATGCAGCTAAGAGCACTGTTAAGTCTACCATCTTTTTTCTAAATAAATCTGTGTTAAGTGTGAAACTTGCTTTTCTTATTCAAAGGATAAGTAAGATCTCTGCTCTAGCCCATTGTTTAAAAAATCTCTTAAAATTCAAGAAAATGTTCTTGCTTGTGTGATTGTGTAAGCTTGTGTGATTGTTTTGCTGTGTATTGTAGCAAAGCATATATATGTCTTTAATTCTTGAGTTGAAGCAGATTCTCTTACTATAAACAAGATGTTTGTCACAGAATAAAATTGTGCCTTATATAATGATCTAACCTCCAGGATAAATTCTGACAAACTTACTCTTGTACTAAAAGATACTATTTTGATATTTCTATGATTTTTAGCATGCATTTTTCTTGTATATGCGCAAAAAAATTGTTTCTGTGAAGTACATGTTTAGATCTGGTTATAAGCCTGGCTAGCCTGGTGTAAAAATTAAGCGGGCGAGGGAAATTACTCAAGAGGGATATATAAGTAGTGGAACTGTAAGTACATCCTGGAAGAACTTTCAGATATGTAAACCAAAACCTGCCTATTTCTTACTGTAAACACTTGAAATGTGATGGAGCTTGAGCAGTTGCTAGCAGTCCAGAGCTGTCTGGTTTTATTGTCCCTGCTTATGTTGCTAAACTGGTGCTTCACCTGATCATCAGATGTCACACAAATGCTCTATTAGCTGCATAAGAAGTACAGGTTGGGCTGTAATTTTACTGTGCCTTCCTGATTAAACAATTTCTTGTTTTATTGCAATAGGATGACATGCTGTTTTAATCAGTATTTTATAATGTGCTTACTGTGGCCAGCAGTGGTAGCTGGAGGTTCTGACTGAGCATTTCTGTTGCCCTCTCTCTACACACTAGTAAAGACCATCTCTTGACTGAGCAGAAGCATTGCTGGATGTGGTGTCCAAGCCAGCCCTCAGTGCTGAGCTGGCAGGCGTAGGATGGCTTGACCAGCCAGTCAGCACTGTAACCAGAGATTTGTTTTAGTAAAGGTCTGATTGCTACTCATAACCACTAAAAGCTTTAGCATTAAATAAATTATAGAGTCCTAATCAACATTTTATAACTACAAACCAAATTTGGATTTAAATGATGGATGCTATGAAAGCATGAAAGTACAATGTGTTCTTGAGGTTTGACAGAAATATGTTACTTAACTTGAGGAGAATTCTCTCCTTGCATAAAAGAATGTTCTTCTATTTAAAGAAATGAGACTTGGAAAATTGAGTCCTTAATATAAATGTATTTGTTTTAATGTAATTAAAAATGGTGATCTTTCATCAGCTTGTATAACCAGAGCATTTTACCCACTATTTAAGTAGACAAAGGGTAGCCTTATTGATAGCCATGAAATGTAAACAGGTTCTCCTTGCTTCCAGTCACAAGTTTCCCTGTCTGGGGCAGATTCTCTTTAAACTGTGGCCTCATTGTTGCAAGTCCTGTCTTCTCTGTATCCCTCTTCAGAATAAAATGGCTGCTATCACACACAGATAATTAGCTTATGAAAATTAAAAAAGGAAAATCCAGAATATGGAGGATTTCTATGCATCAGCAGTTTTAATGTCCAGCAGGACACACCTGAAATAGAGCCAAACAGTGGCTGGAAGAAAGGCTCAGTAATTTTTGTGTTTTGGGGCTTTATGGTCATCCATAAGGAGATAGTCTTGACATTTTCTCCAGTATGAATAGGATTCCATATGTCAAAGGGCCACCTGTGCAACAGGGTGGGAGGTTTTAGATTTTTGAGCTCTGGCTCCTGTTAAAGTTTTTTGTCACTCTTTTGCTCGCAAAGAGTGACCTCTGCAAACAGCTGCTGAATATTTTATCTGTAGAGTTCACCAGTATAATGTTAGCAGTACATACATCAAATGATCTATGAATAAGAAGTGCCTGAAATGTGTTACAGAAGCCAAGCCATTATAAACAGAATGTAGCTGCAGAACAACTTGGTTTGGGTGTAGGTATTTCAGAATCTACAAAGCCTTTGGACTTGTATCTGGAAGCCTTCACAAGCATGCTTCCTTGCTGCTTGTATTACCTCACACTTTGTGGTCCTGGAGCTAAGGGATCGGAACACCTATCAGGATGTTCGGAAAAGATGGAGGAGAGAGAAGATACTCTAAAAGTAAGTTCATGAAGATCAAAAGTAAAATTTGTCATACTGGAAAATGCTGCCTGGCAGCTCTTTATAGACTAGCAGAAGTCCTATATTTAAGGTAAGAAAAGACAAAACAAAAGACAGCGACCCTAAACAATTAAACAGGCTTGATGAGAACACTTCTGAAATCAAGTGGAAAGTCATCTAAGGGAATTACTCGATGCTTGAACCTTGCCTTGAGGACTGCCTGTCTAATCTTAAACTCATGAGTGACTTGGCATCATTCTTCTATTGCTGATTTTCATGACTAAATTTGATTGGGAATTAGTCTTCCTAAATTTACAACTACCTGCTTAACTAGGGAAAATAAAATGTTTTGTAGCAGTGAAAGAATCTGCAGAGCCAGTTATCTACAAATGAAATTTATGGAGTAAATATACTAAAAGAAAAAATTCTGCTAATGGAAAAGCATGCAGTATTTTGAAAATAGGGTTACTCAGTGAAGTTTCAGCATTAAAAAAACCTAGTTAGAAGCAAATATGTGGGTTTTGACGTGGAAGAAGATGAGAGGTTTTTAGAATATGTATTTGTCAAGATCATCTAATTGTGCCATTCTTCTTTCATCCTCTCCCCTCCATTTGCCTCCACCATGTACACCATTCACTTTCCAACTTTCAAAGTTTGCTTTGCCATCAGCTTTTGGAGGGAATGTGTGTAATGTAGGCATTAGGGATATCCTTTGGGGTTGTGGCTTTTAAGTGCTTTTCTTTCTCAAGTTCTGCTTTCCAAACTCTATTTAAGATGCTCCTTAGAATCTGTCCTGTGAACTGTCTGTTTTTTCAGGCTGGATTCTTGTGGTAGGCCATGCAGCTTGGACAGATAAAATCACAGTATTAATCGTTATTTTGCCATAGCAGTGTTGACCATGCTGTTTAGGTAGACAGGTCTGGTTTTGTACAAAGAGTTTGTGGCATTCCAGTGTCTAGACTTAAGTGATTGTTTTCTTAGTGCATGACTCTAGATAGCATAATAAAACTTCTTTTCATGAACTGCTGAATATGAACTTCAAGGGTTTCCCCTTGAGATGGTAAAGAATATAATTAAGCTTAATCTATGTATTTTTTTCTGACCAAAATCACATTTAAAACAGTGTGACGACCGCTCTCCCCTATGCTTGTGCCAAAATTGGTTAATGAAATAATTTACCTGGGAATTTGAAAAATGCCAAGCTACATAGTGAGAAACAAGTATGTAATTAATTTTATGCTTGAAACTTTAAAAAATTCATTTCAACAAAAGGAATGGCTGCCTTTTTCTTTTGCACACATACCTTTGTGGCAAAGTATGGTTCTTGTGAACCATGAAACTTGCCATTTTCATGATCTGTTGCTTCTAGGTAGGTTTCCTTTGGTGTGAGCATGGTAAAGAAGTTCACATGAATGTAAGACAAAGCTTGTCAAACATATATTGAGTGAATGCTTGACTAATGTTTTTATGATGGAAAAGTTCTGGTTACTTTTTTACAAAACAATAAGAAAACTCGATGGGAACAATTAGCCTTTTTATGTTTATGTCTGACTTTGAAGATATTACATGACTTGTTTCTTCATTTCAGCCTGTCCCTCTGGAATTACAAAGTCACTGGCATTTATTTTCCTAATACTGTTGAGAGCTGTTCACAGAGATAGTTTGGTGTTTTCTTTGTGTTGCTAACTGTGAAGTTTTAAGGATGTAAAAAAAAAAACCTGTTTAATTCTCCAAAATCATAATGGGATATGATTGATATTGATTTATTGATTGATATATCCAGAAATTCAACAAAAATTCCTAGGCAAACCATCTACATAAAGCTTTTGACTTTAAGTAGTTTTATTTCACCTAGAATTACCCTGTCTTGCATAATTGAAGACAACACCATTTTAACGTAGCTGTGTTTCCATGCCTGATGAGAAATCATGTAAGTTAAGAAAGTGGTAATTTAGGGCCTGGTGCAGTCTCCACCTAGACATTTGTAGACTGATTTAAGCAATTCACATGCCGTGTTATATAGTTAATTTGATTACAACACCTTATTCAATGTTTCAGCAGTAGGAACTGTTTGACAGGAATGGCCATGCCCAGTTTTATTTCAGTGTCTTATTTTTCCTTGACTTTTTATGTGAGTAGATTTTTTGCCCTCTTTAGTATTCAAGGTGCTTTAAGTTGTTTTCAAAACTGAAATTCTCTGTAGTCAGCTGGTGATTTTGGAGAAAATAGTGGATATGGACAGCATTCTGGTTTGGCGCAGAGTTGCCCTTCAGTGAGGACATGACTGTGGTTTCGTTGTGGAGGAGTTGAATTGGTTCTTTCAGAATTCAGTTTTATTTTAGTCCTGATTTCTTTTTCACATGTTTCACTGAATTTAAGTTTGTCTCTATCACCATGTTAAGAAGTGGGAAGGTATGGAAGTGGAGTGGGAAGATAGGTTTTACATTAAATAAAAATAACTAGTAGTGAAGACAGTGTGACCCGATAAAGGTGTTTTTCACAAACACATGTGAACACCAAGCTCTGTTTTTCTTCCTTTCTTCCACTTCTTTTCAACATAAGTGTTTTACTACTATTCCTCTTTTGAGAAGTAGGGCTGCTTTCACATATCATAAGAGAAAGCAAATTTTTTTTTTTGCCAATCACTTTTAAAGAGTTCCCTCTGCTCTTTCAGCCTTTTAGTCTGCATTGTCGTATTTTGTCTGTGTCACTCTTGACACGTTTCAGAGTGCATTGGATGAATTTGTTTAGAGAAGCAGTTCTTTTATTTATCTCTTTGGGAGCACAAGAATGGGCAAAACGTGTCAGCAAAAGTAAGCTGAATGATCTCACAGACAAACTTTTGTTGCTGCCAGAAGAAAAGTACCATTTGATTGAATTGGAATTTTGATGCTAACACTGTGCATTCCCAGTAATAAAATCTGTGACCATAGCCAAGGTTACTGTGAGTGAGGTAAATGTACTCTACTGGAATTGCTGTTCACAGAGACTTAGGCACTTTTTTTTTGAAGTGTAGGTTCTTTTTTGCATAGAAACATTTAGTTGTGTGATTTGTCGAATGTTTGTGTGAGTAATGTGTACACCAACACACGGAAATGGTGGCTGCTGGACTGGAACCAGGGTCCACTTGGCAGCATCTGTTGTCATGTGCACTTGGTTCTGAGTTGGTGGGTAGTGGTTTTATATCAATGACAGCTTAAAAATCACAACACAGCACAAAGCCTTAAATAGACAATTGCCTAAGGGAGCGTTTAATTGATGGTTTGTCACCCAAAATGGCACAGGCTGCAAGGTTTTGGTGTTGTAAAGGTCTAAATGTAACCTGGGAAAGGAAGTCAGGAAATCTAGCAACTGAATATTTTAGTTGAGGATGAGATGCTATTTAATTTTGCTAAAAGCTGTCAAACCACTTGAACAGATAAATAGATGATGTCTCAAAAGAAGGTTTCTCTGTGTAACTCTTGGTATAATGAAGGTTCAGCTCCTGTGATTAGCAGCAGAGTGGGCCATGATATAAAGTACAGGCATCCAGACAGCATAATCATTCTGAAAATACCAACAGCTGGTTTACACAAGGAAGTCAGTGTGTAGAAAATAATAACTGTATATGGTAGCATTGCATCATTTGAGCTTCAGAACTTACTTCTTTAGATAAGGAATGTTTAGGTACGGATTAAGTTGAACACTAATGAAATGGCAATAGTTACAAGCATGTAATTTTACAAAAGCATCACATATTTAGTGGTGTAATATGTTTGAAAAGACAGGAGCTTTAGTAATGGTGCAGTCTGCCTTATCACTATAGTTGAGTGGAGTGAGTGATTTGTGTGTCACTGAGCAGATACTCCGTGTACTACATTTTTCAAGGGGTGGATAACTGAGAATTTTGTTTCTGGTGGTTCTTTGTGTGGTGTATTGTGGGTTTTGGTGGTTTTTTTGATGACAAATCCTGAGCATATCACTATTTCTGACTTAACTTTCTGTTTCAAGATATTTGATGTTATTTAGCTGGTTTGTGAGCACAACATGGTTCTCTGCTTTTCTTTTTCCTGTCTTCCACTCCTCCAGATTCCTGCTGGAAGAGGTACTGAGATTCTCTCTGCCTGAACGGGATAGGCCTGGGCCAAAGCTGTAGCAGCCTTTTGTGATCGTTTTAAAATGTGTGGAGCAGCAGCTGTGCTGTTATATACTCATTCTAACAGCACTGCTTGTTAAACAGTTTAGATGAATTAGAAAGGCAAAAGTTAAAATGTGTTTCAAAACCTAGAATTGGTGTAAACACTTTTGGGAACGCTTTGGGAGATTCTGAGATGGACTCTAGGAATGTTTGTGATAAAAGCATTCTTTGCCATTGCTGCATCCTTATGACTGTAAAAAACATGGTGCTAATGTGCTGCTGAACTGTATATAAAGAAACAGAGGTGCTGACCTGTCTTAATTTTATATGATTTATCTTTTCTTAATGAAGAGATAAATCATATAAACTGCATTAAATGGTGAAGTAAGAGCTAACACTTTCATTAAAGGATTTTAAGTTAGTTGAAGTTGGTATAGAATTATCTGACCATTTATTTTAGTTGGAATGCTGATTCATCAAAATTGACATTTTTGGTGAAACATTTGTTTTGACAGCTTTCCATAAGGCTGACATCCTGGGTCACATGGTTGGAACCTTGTGTTTCCTGTTCTCTTCCAGTCATTCCACATTGGGTAGCTGGTAAGGTGGATGAGGATTTTCAGCTGTGGCAGCATTGTGATCTTACTCTTCTTAGGTGTTTCTATCCACACAGATCTTTCAGTTTTAAATGTTACTGTCACATGCTGTTCCACTGCGGTGACAACTAAGCAATGCTTTGATGACAGTGAAATGCCTGCTTCTAAAAAAACATACTGCCCTTTCCACATCCCCAGTCCTCATTCCTTTGTCAGCTCTTCCTCACTCTGGCACTGTGGTTTGTCCTACACTATGTGTTGCCTCAATGGAAGACAGGATCAAGGCTTGTCAGGCTCACCAGAATTTTTATACCTGTCTTGTTAGACCCCAGAAGGCAAGAAGGTGATAAAAATATAGGTTTGAGGTCTTTTTTCATGAGATAGAAACAGAGCAGCTGAAGACAGATGGAGCCTCTTCCTCTTGGCAGAAGTTTTAGCTTCCTGTGCTTGTTGACCTGTATACTTCCATTGTATAATCTGGTTGACATACAGGAATGGTATTTATCTGTTTGCTGTTCTCATAGGCAATTTTTTTTTAATATGTACTAAGCTGTCACATAAATTTTCTAATTTTTGCTCACTGGTGGTTTTTCTCTAAGGTTATTACAGACTTGAAGACACTTGAGTTACATGGTATCCCTATTTAAAGGTTTGATTTTCCTGCTGAATTATTGACGTCCACACTATGAAATGAAGAAACATCTAACTTTATTACTTGTCAAAGCAATGTTATTAAATTGCTACAGCAGCCTTCTCATTCACTCTGATTTGTTCATCTTTTGTCTCAGCACTAAGCAGCTTACTTTGTGAAAGTTGTATTGTCTTTAAATATAGGAGCAGATGCAAAAGAGGAAATATACACAGTTATTAACAGACCCTTTTTATCATTTGGTAGATGTTCTTGCTCCATCAGCACAGGATGCATTCAGGATGCTTCTACAGGTGGGACTGAGAGAACAGAAAAGAAGTAGCATCACTTTACTGCCAAAATAAATAGCTCATGGGCCTCATGTACCACTCCAGTCTTGTCAGAACAGCTGTTAACTGAATGTTTGAGCTGTTTAGTGGTGTGAAGATTGGATACTACTGTGGTGGAGTGGCATAGTTAGTGACAGGCTATTCTGCAAACTAATACCTGTTTTCTATGATAATTTTGTCTTAAATATGCACAGCTCAAAAACAGTCTGGGCACAGATTAGTGCTTCCTGTGGAGGGTTGAACCAAACAGCAGCAAGCCATTCCCATGAGCATATTACAAGAACTAATGTTGCTCGGTCAAAGAAGTTTTATCAAGAACTCTGCTGGCTGTCTAGCTTTCCACATATTTCATGCATGGATATCCAGAGCCTCTTGCTACTTCTGCCATGTGATTAAAAGCCAGAAGTTGTTAGTTGATGATAGATGCCAATTTTCACTCCTGACCTTGGGTCACATGGAAGAGTGCAAAGGAAAGGGTTGCTGCACAGTTTTGTGGTACTCTTCATTAGCTGTTTTGAGGTTACAGATTTATGCATCTGAGGTTTGTGCAGCTGAGAAAAGCAGTATTCACAGCTTTTCACATTGAGTGTATGAGATTGGGTTATGTTAAACTAACACTGAGTACATGCATACAAAAACCTCATGGATCTAGGAGCTGACAGTAGCCTAAAAACAGGGATAAAAGCACCATTAGTAGCTAATATATGATGCATGTGTGAATACTGCAGGTATCTGTGTCACTCCCAATTTGTCATTTGCAATTTGTTGCTCAATTTTGGTCAAGCTGGGCCCCAGCTTCTTCTCCCAGTAGCCTTCCAGCCCAGTGGCATCCTGCATGTTTGTAACAGGGCACCCATATGGGACAGGCACTGCTCCAAGTTCTGCACCTGTGGGACCGTGCTTCATTTAGTGCCTTTATTTTCATTAAACTTCAAGGAATCTAGCTTGATGTGCCTCTTTCTAGATGTTCAAATTTTCTTCATTCCATTGTTCACAGAGAAAGTTCCTATGGGTGTTTTCTGTTTGTTTTCAGAGGTTTTGCCCATTAGTCAACATAAGTCAACATCCAGTTCATTGCAGGGGATGCACAACAGAAAAAGCAATACATAGATCTGTGATACTATGTTTTCTTGTAACAGTCTCTGTGTGAACTTTATTTAAATGATCTAGGAAGTTTGCTTGGGTTTTGTGTTGAAAAAAACCCTCCAGTCTCTGCCTTGACAGAAGTTTCAATACCTCTCTAGAAGGAGTTACCTACTGAGGAGATGATGGCCCTGCTTAAATACAGAAGTTGGTGACTTCACCTAGTGCCCAGGTATAAGTGCCCCAGTGACATCAGTTTGGATTGATGACTCTGCATTTGAAAAGAACAAAAAAAACCCACATAGTAATCTCTCATTAGGATATAAATGAAAGTTCAATTCTTGCCAAACTGAGCAAGCCTTATTTCTTTCACTGTTATCTGGGACCTCAAGTAAGGCACAAATCCTATTTCTTTCTGTTTGACAGTCAGTAAGCAATTTTTGAGGGGGGGTATTCTTTTGCCTTACTTAGGTACCCAACTGCCTGAGTTGAACTGACTACCTCAACTCCCTTTACAGACACCTCAATTGCCTTTACAGTCACTGGAACAGGGTGGCTTTCTCCTTGGGCTGAGTCAGAGCAGTGCTGTAACCTCTGCAAAAAGCTACTTCTTTCCACCTTTTCTTTGAGGAGCCTAGCTGGTGAGCTCACCCTTTGAAATTGGGTTTTAAAATTGGACCTTGTTATTAATGCCGCTTACCTTCAAAGGACTCTGATTATTTAGAATTAATAACTATTTGTTTCAGTGCCAGATTTGCTGAGTGCAGTTGCTTCTATGGACTGTAAAAATGATGGAGGAAAAAATGTACGTTCTTGTTTTGAAAAATTACTGTAGTTTAACAATTTAATTGAAAGACTAAAATGCCCCTACAATAAAACAAACACTGTAAATGAGAGCTTATTAGACAATTTCTTAACATGATGTCAAAGACTGAACAAAAGGGTCATCTTGCTTTCTTATTCCTGCTCAAGAAACTGGAACTTCCTAGACAAACAGGAGGAACTGGAGATGTATGTGCAGCCCAAGGCTTTGGTCTCATTGCAGTTACAGGGTTGTAGTGGGACAGCTCCTGTGACTGGAATGTTGGCATGAAGGGCAGCACACTGTTTGGGAGAGGCAGACCAGGAGGGAACAGTGGTGAGGCAGCACTTGGACTGTGTCGAGCTGTGTCTTGGTGAGGAGGATGAGTGAGTCGAGAGCTTGCGGGCTGGGACAAAAGGACAGGCTAGTAAGCATGACACTGTTGTAGCTGTGTGCCACAGGCTGCCCAGTCAGTAGGAGGGAAGTAGATGAGGCAAGTAGAAGCAGTCTGAAAGTCACAGTCCCTGGTTCTTGTTGGGGATTTTAAACTGCCCTGGAATCTACTGCAGAAGCTACACAGCAAAGCACAAACAGACCAAGAGGTTCTTGGGAAGTCTTGAGGATAACTTCCTGTCAGTGAGAGGATCCCACCAGGAATGTGTGGTCCTTGACCTCATACTTAACCAACATGGAAGGCCTTGCTGAAGATGTGAAAGCTGAGGGCAGCCTTGGCTGTAGTGATCATTAGATTGTAGAGTTCAGTGTTGAATGAAGAGGTAGCAGGATAGTAAGCAAGATTGAGGTGACCTAACTTAAGCCTCTTTGAGGATATTTCTGGAAGAATCCCAAGGGAGCAGGCCCTGCAGTGAAAAGGGGTCCAAGAGAGTTGGTCAATGTTAAAGGCTCACTTCTGTCAGGCTCCAGAATGATGCATCCCAATGAGAAAGGAAGAAGTCAGGCTAAGGGTATGAGAACCTCCATGGATGAATAAAGAGCTCCTGTCATTGCTCAAGTATAGACAAGAAGTTCACAGGAGATGGAAGCAAGGGCAGGCCACTTGGAGTGAATATAGAGTGGTGGTCAGGATAAGTAGGAATGAGACTAGAAAGGCCAAGGCTTATCTAGAACTAAATCTGGCCAAGGATGTCAAGGATAACTAGAAGGACATTTTCAAATACACCAGCAAAAGGGAAATGAAGGATAATGTGAGCCCATTAGTAGGTGAAGGGGGGCCCTAGTAACACAGGACACAGAAGAGGCAGAGTTATTGAATGCTGCCTTTGCATCAGTCCGCACCAGTAAGACCAGTCTTCTGGGATCTCTGACCCAGGAGACCATGGTAAAGGAACATCAGGAAGAAAACTTTCCCTTGGTTAAGGAGGATTGAGTCAGAGAACACTTAAACAAACCTGAATGCACAAGTCCATGGGCCCTGACAGGATGCATCCATGAGTGCTGAGAGTGCTTCACCATAGTGAAGCCACTCATGATCACCTTGGAGAGGTCATGAAGATCAGGAGAAGTGCCTGAGGACTGAAAGAAAGCAAATGTCACTCCAGTCTTCAAAGTGGGCAAGAAGAAGGGCCCTGGGAACTATTGACCAGTCAGCCTCATCTCAATTCCTGGAAAGGAGATGGAGTGCCTCATTCTGGAGGCTACCTCTGTCCACATGGAAGATAAGATGATCAGGAGCAGTCAGCATGGGTTCACTAAAAGTAAGTAATATTTAACCAACCTGATTGCCTTCTACAGTGAAACAACTGCTTGGATGGTAGTTGTGGAGCAGTGTATATTGTCTGCCTTGACTTCAACAAGACTTTTGACACTGCCTCTCATGACATCCTGACTGGCAAACTCCAGAAGTGTGGCCTGGATGGGTGGAGAGAGAGGTGGACTGAAAACTGGCTGAGTGGCAGATCCCAGAGGGTTGTGATCAGTGGCCTAGGGTCTAGTTGGAGGCCTGTCACTAGTGGTGTCCTCCAGGGCTCTGTTCTGGGCTCAGTGTTATTTAACTTGTTCATCAGGGATTGTCTGAGGGGTCAATGCCTCCTCAGCAGTTCACTGATGGCACAAAGCTGGGAAGAGCACCTGACAGCCCTGAGGGCTGTGCAGCCCATCAGAGGGACTCAGCTTGGAGAGATGGGCAGAGAGGAACCGTCTGACATTCAACAAGAGCAAATGCAGGTCCTGCACCTGGGCAGGAGCCAACTCTAAGCACTTGTACAGGCATGGGGCTGATCTGCTGGAGAGCAGCTCTGTGGGGAAGGACCTGGGGGTCCTGGTGGACAACAAGCTGTACCTGAGCCAGCAGTGCCCTGGGGAACAAGAGGGCCAGTGGAACCCTGGGATGTATCAGGAAGAGCAGTGCCAGCAGGTCAGGGAGTGATCCTGCCCCTCTGCTCAGCCCTGTGAGGAACATATGGAGAGCTGTGTCCAGATCTGGGATCATCAGGACAGGAGGGACATGGAGCTCCTGGAGTGGGGCCAGCATAGACTCAGAGATAAGGAAGGGCCTGGAGCATCTCCTTGACAAGGAAAGGCTGAGGGAGCTGGGGCTGTCCAGCCTCAAGAGGGGTCCTCAGCCCTGGGTGTCCCTGTTTGCAGCAAGGGCTCAGAGAAGGGCCCAGGCTGTGCTCCGGGGGGCCCAGCAATGGCACCAGAGGAACGGGCAGGAACTGATCCCAGGAGGTTCCACCTGGACATGAGACAGAACTTCTTCCCTGTGCAGTGCCCAAGCACTGAACAGATTGTTCAGACAGGGTGTGGAGTCTCCCCATCCCCTTTTTAATAGGAGTTCTTATGGTTGTTGTGCACTGATGTCTGAATTTGCTTTGGAAAATCTTCTTTTAGGCATCGCAGCCCAGTGTAGAGGAACACTGAAGAGCTCTGAGAAGATTTTTTATACCGAAAATCTAAAGGGGATAATAAAGTCATCAGTATGTACGACTCTGTAATTTTATGTATTACTTGGAATTTCAGCTTCTTATCTTCCCTGAGTATAGAGCATGGTATTGAATACTATCCTAGAAAAGGGCTTGTTTACAGAATGAATTTTTGCTGCACTGGAAAAGCCCTTTCTCATGCAAGTAGTTATGTCAGTTCTCTCAGTTGATCCTGTAGAAATGAGTCAATTAGACTTGAGGTAGAAAAAGTACCTTGATACCCCTTCCCCCTTTCTTCAAATTTCTGAGTTGTGACTTAGGGATTGGCATTGTTACTGGTGTGGGAAGGGAGTTGATTAGAAGAAGCTTTTAGGAGGTATCTTGTTGTGATGCACTAAATAGCTTATTTAGTTGTTGTTTTGCACTGAGTGATTGGGAATTTGCACTGAGTAATATTTATATTGCACTATGGAGTTTATGTCACATTGGTCTATTCCACACACCTTTCCCCTCCCCACTAAGCCTCAGGTGTGGTGGTCTCTCCCTGACCTGCTCCCCCCTCTCTCTCTCCTCACCTGTGTCCCATTGGATGTGGCTTCCTGGTTCCACCCCACCCCTTTTTCCCTGGGCACAAAACCCCCCTGGACGACACCTTCAGTCTCTTTTTTTTCTTCCGGATGCCAGCAGATGCCTCAGTCTCTGTTACCCTCTGAGGCGTCGCCTGGATCCAAGGTGGCTCCTAATAATAAACAGGATTTGAGTCTCAAACAGAAGAGCGCTTCCCATCTTTTATCTTTGTCCATGTAGGATTCCCCCCTCCCCCACCATGCTCAGAGGGGATCAGGGGATTCCTGCAGCTGGCGCCCAATGTGGGGCACGAACCCACGACCCTGAGATTGAGTCTCATGCTCTACACAGTATCTACTGCTTTTGGTAAGTCAATTTTCTTTCCTCATGTTGTGACAAAGCTGCAGTGCCTGTTTTCTTGGATTTTTAATTAGTTAAGTTAAGCTAAATATGCATTTGTATCCACTACCAAGTAACAGAGTTAGTTTGTGGTCTAGCCATCCGTTTTATACAATTGGTGTGAGTCTATAAAGCTCTTGCCGGTGTTGAGGGAAGTTCCCTGTTGGACCATCCAGGACCACTCTGGCAGTCACTCTTGCACCACCTGAGCTGGGACCAAACCTCCTTCCAGCTGCATACCCCACACTCACCCAGGCAGACCAGGTTTCCCATAGCACAGTGTCATGCATGTCAATCCTTAAAATAATTTTATCTTGATGCAATAGCTAAATAACAAAATAACAGCTGGAGCTGGGTGCCTCTGAGGCCCTGAACAAAGGAGACCCTGGCCTTTTATACCCTCTCAGTCTAAGAGCAGGAAAGTCTAAGGGATGTCACTGCTGTCTGAGTGTCTGGTCACCTGGCTGTGTCACAGGTCCCTGTGCCATTTGTTATCTAAAGGGTTGGTCCTCTGTCTCCTCACTGCTAATCCTGCAAAACCAACCTATCTTGGCAGCTCACAGCAGTCCATGGAACAAAAGAAGAGCAAGGTTATAATGAGTTAAATCTCTTTTGAATAAATTAACCATCTATATTTCTTACACACTTGGGAGAAATTCTTACTGTTGCTACCACTTGTATATATTATTAGAAATACTCTGTTTTAATTGCTTCATATAATTAATTTTCTAAACATATTTTTGTCCTCAGTGGTGATTCTAAACTCTGGGTTGTTAGTTGATTTGTTTGGGTTTTTGGGGTTTTTTGTTCAGTTGCAGAACTGGAGATCCATTTTACTACAATTCAGTTCAGAGAAGAGTAGTTAAAGAGTTATTGTCAATAAAGCAGATTAAAGCCTTTGATAAAATTGGATAACAACCATGAAGGGATTACTGCTCCTGACTTATAACAAAGGAAAGTATTATCTGAAGCAGACCATGGAATGGACAGACTAAAAGGGGACCTGATATGAAAAGAGTAAAATAAATGCAGAGCAAAAGACATTTTTTTTAAGTGTATGCAGTCAGTTTTCAGAAATAGTTCGCACTTGAGATTTGATTTGATTACTGGTGGACATAAACTCAGCTCCTGAGGAGAAGAACATCCATATATATGCACATGTCATGTGGGATTTTGTTTATGTTTTTCTAGAAGCACTGGCTGAGCATGTTACACATTTCCATGAAAGATGTAAGCTTAAAGGAAAACCCAGAACACAGATGTATTAACCATACTTCGCTTTTTGACAGAAATAATATACAGCAAAACCTGTAAGTTATACAGTAAGTTATATGGCTTGGTCGCAAATCTGAAGACTGTGACTGTAAGAGTTTTGGAATTCAAGTGCTTTGTCCTCTTCAATAAAAAAATACTAATGTTGTCCTGATTCCAACAGAGTGAATCATGGTTGCTTGGTGCACTTGGATTGATGGCAAATAGATGCAGTGTTCGGTCAGCTTGAGAAACAACTAATTTACAGTGTAGAGGAACAGTGCTACACCAAGTGCTAAAACATCTGCTTTTGAGTGTAACAGGTATATAGTGGGAGAGCAATAATAAATAAAGTGTGGTTTGAGGGATGAGAAATTCGACAATTTGTATCCTTCCACTCAGTCATCCCACTAATGCAATTCTGTAGAGGAAAAAGGACTGCACCTCACCATTGTATGTCAGTGTTCAGGAAGGAGTACTGTGGCAGCTGACACCAGCACCTCTCTTGTTGCGTTCCCACCCCTGGGTGGGTACAGTTGTACTTTAGAGAACAGCTGATCTTGCCTAACATAAAGATTACAGGGCAGAATGCGACACAAGTTTAGATACTGGGAAATGCAATTTCTCTGTAAATTAAATTACTAATCATTAAGTTGGCATTTCTTCTGTTTAGTTCTCACTGTTGAAATGCAGTTGTTCTGGGGGGTTGTATCAAAATGTTTTTAACACAACATCGTCAGTAGTGATCCCTCAGGTTTTAGCTTTTATATTTTTCAGATTCTATACTGCTTTAGTATATAGTTCTGAGCTTCATATTAAGGGATAGTAAGCTCTCTGCATAGAGTAGGTAGACAAAACAATTCCTTCTCTAGATGGGGACCAAGAACAACCAATCCAAATGTTGGGCCCAAGAGCATAAACAACAGCAGAATGAAGAGAGAGAAACAAGAAGGATGGGACTATAAAAGTGAGAGACCTCGTCACCAGTCATGCATTTTGTGACCATTTTGGGTTCATCTTGGGTGTAGCCCTGACTGGGCTATTGTACTGCCCAAGGTGTATCCTATGAGAACTTTTAATAAATACCTACTTTATTCTTTAATTATATCTTTAGCCTCTGTTCTAGATCATTTTTCACAAGGCATCAGTAGTACCAGCTTTTCACAGAATCACAGAATATTCCGAGTTGGACAGATGCACAAGGATCCAGCCTCTGGCCCTGCACAGACATCCCGACAACCCCTCCCCCAACCCCCCCTGCCTCCCCGTGCATCCCCGAGAGCCTTGTCCAAACGCTCCCGGAGCTCTGGCAGCCTTGGGGCCATGACCATTCCCTGGGGAGCCTGGGCAGTGCCTGACAGCCTCTGGGGGAAGAACCTTTCCCTGATATGCAGTCTGACCCTCCCCTGACCCAGCTCCAGCTCCAGTTCCCTCGGGTCTGTCCCTGGTCCCGGAGAGCAGAGCTCAGAGCCTGCTCCTCCTCCTCCCCTCAGGAGAAGCTGTGACTGCGCTGTCTGCCCTCAGTCTCCTCCAGCTGAACAGACCAAGTGCCCTCAGCTGCTCCTCACACAGCTTCCCCTCAAGGCCCTTCACCATCCTCATGCCCTCCTTTGGACACTGTCTAATGGCTTCATGTCTTTCTGATATTGTGCACCCAAAACTTCACACAATATTCGAGGTGAGGCTGTCCCAGAGCAGAGCAGGACAATCCCTCTCTGGCCCAACTATGCCTGATGCCCCCAGGACAGGGATGTCCCTCCTGGCTCCAGGACACTGCAGCCTCATGTCCAACTGGGACATTGCCTGGGACCCCCAGGTCCCTTTCCCTGGCACTGCTTTCCAGCCTCTCATTCCCAGTCTGTCCGTGCATCCAGGGCTGCCCCATCCCAGATGGAGTATCCAGCACTGTCCCTTGTTGAACTTGAGAGGGTTGGTGATTGCCCAGCTCTTTAGTCTCTGCAGGGCCTTTCTGAATGTGTTAGATTCCCACTGAATGAAGTAGTAAGTTTCACCATAGAGCAAAATAAAAACTAAAAAAAAAAAAAAAAAAAGTAACAGGCACTATTTATTCTTTTGAGCAAGCTGTAACTTGGTGGGTGTCATTTTTTTTCTTTTCCCTTTAAAAGTCTAAAGCATAGAGGACCTGTAAGGAGCACAGTAAAAGAGGCACTGTTAGGACCCCCCTCTTGCAGCCTATTCAAACAGGGTTGGTGCCTGGACTCCTTCTGTGCTCCTCAATTTCTGCAAGCAGATATCTCCCACTGGTTCAGGGCAGTAAGAAATTTTCCCCATCTGTGCATATTGGATTTTGCTGTGCTTAAGTTGAATTTTCCCAACTCTTTTATTTTTTCTGGGCCTTTTGTGCTGCATTTTTTTAACAGATGAACTGTAATGAGTGAAAATGCAGCAACAGACATTACATGAGATTGTCATGTGTTTAAAGTTGCCATTTGCTATTCCTACATGAAAAACTTGGCAGCATTTTATAGCTGAATAAGAGGGACTACTAGCTTTGTAATATAACACAGTTGTATACTAAAATGGCTTTCATACCTAAAAGTGAGTCTTTGAAGTACTGAACTGTAAATTCACAATATATTTAGATATAGAAAATATGTTTATTTATTTATTGGTCTTGGCCTGTTCATTTTTATCATATGCTTATTATACATGTATTAGCATATAATTTACTTTATATGTAGTTAGTGTTTTGTTTAAAAAGACAGCTTTGCAAATTAAATGCATAGAACAATTACATTGTTTTGTTAAAATAGGTGAGTGAGTTTTTCTATAAAATGACTCAAGTTATTATCTTCTGCAGGAAAAGCTTTGAACGAGATAGATTTTGTTAAGTTTGCATGGTTTGAAAACAATATAAGTGATTTGACCTAGGTGGGCTTCTTTGGTAGCATCACTGTTTTTGGGGTTTTCTGCACCTCTTTGGTGCAGAAGGCTTTGTTTTCAGTGTGAGAAATCTTGATTGGATTTTGTCCATTGTACATTGCAATGCTTAAAGCAGGTGGTTCAGAGCCAGCCATGCCTACCTGAAATGGGAAACTGCAGCTCTGTTGGGAACCCTTTGGCTTCTGAACCCAAAACAAGGGTAAAAAGTAAAAGATTGTGTGTTAGGGTGTTAACAGTTCCCTGCTTAATTCACATCCATGCCTCACATAGCTGCTCTTAGAATGTGCAAGGGTAGTGTAGAGGCAAACAAAAGGCTGCAGATTTGCACAGAAAATGGTGTTGACTGCACTGAATATTAACATATTGTAAAGCAGCTCTGAAAATTACATTCAACTAATCTACTCAATCAACTAATATACTTATTTACAGAGACAAGCTATTGTAAAAGAGTACAGTTCTTAGCTAGCTAAAACATGTTTTCTCTCATGTTTATCTTTATTGTATCCCCAAAGGATATTTCTTCTTCTCTTTTATGAATAATTATTTCAATATTTAATTTACATGTACTTTTTTTTGCTTTTCCTGGAGGACCAAAAATATTTCCTGATTTTTGCAGTTGGATGAGAAACTTGTTATTAAAACCTTCCTGTCATACTTTTAGTCCCCTTATTTGAACATCCATTTTCTGTGTCTTTCAATACTGCTGTGTGGTTCTGGATTGCAGTTTTCCTCCCTTTGTGAACTTGCCTCAGAAGGAGTCTCCGTTCAGCTACCTGGAGTGTTACTTGATTCAATTGTCTTTTTGTAAACTCCTGAACATTTCTTCTCAAGTCAAAAGCTATTTTCAGTAACCAAACATACTTACTGTGCTTAGTTTTCCTGAACTACTCCAGTGCCTCGTGTTTAACTTTGTATTTATTGGTTACAGGAGTGCCAGTCCTGTTAGTGCTGGAGCTGGAGTAGGCTGTGTTTCACAGGGTCCACTGCAGAGCTGATGAGCTCCACAGGGGTTGCTGCAAGCTCTGAAGTTTGGCAGCTCCATGTAGAGCTCAGAAGTTCTTAGGGTCTGAACAAAGCATAATTGTAGAGCTGGGACCTTCATTGTGAAGAACCTCACCAAATAATTAGCTGCCCTAATTAAGCAGCTGAGTAACATTCAGGAAAGTGAACATTTGTGGATCACAAAGTTGTAAAGTTGATGGGTGCTGGCAATAAATTTCTCTCCTTTTCTGCTTACTGTCAGAAATCACTGCTAAGTTATAGCATGTAGTCTTGGCATTGGTAGTCTGCGAGCTTCCTTCTCTGGATGGGGGATATTCTGCCATCAGAGTGCCTAGACTTCATGGGCTTTTTGGAAGAAAGCTCTGTTACTTATTAGATTTGTTCATCATGCAGAATGAACTGTGACATGCTGTTTCATCCTTTTTATTTCATTGGGTTTTTGTTTTCCTGTGGCAAAACCTTCTATTTGAGGCAAATCAAATTTGTGAAGTTACAACTGTACATTGCAAAATGATTTCTGAGGCCTTTTAGAAGGAAGTTTTATTGCCTGGATTCACCTTATGCACCAGAATGCAAAAACTAAAAAATGCTAGATTTAAAGAGGCATAGAAAACAGTTAGTAGGGAAGAACTATCAAAACTCTTTCTCTATTAGTTCCTAATTTTTAATGATGGGATAAACTTTAAGATAAACCAACATTTTCAGCCACAGTCAAACAAAACACCAACTAATATTTTTTTATTTAAGTCTAAGAACCTTCCAATCTTCTCTAAGTGTGTATCAAATACTTGATGTTCCTCAGCTCTTTGGAGGGAGGCATGACTCTGTAATACTGAAAGTTACAAGCACATATAAAAAGAAATACACTTTGTTGTTGTTTTTCTTCTTCTTTTAGATTTTATTTAGATTTCCAGACTCTGCTGGTGAAATGAAAATCTAGATTCCTGGATTTTCATTGTATTGCAAGGTATAATTAGATGATTTAGCACAAGACATTATTTTTCTCTTAATACTTTGCTCTATCTCATGGGCTGGGGTGGTGACTTTTAAATTTTTTTTTTAATTTTTAATTTTTTTTTTAATTGACATAACTAAATGTGTTTGAAGAAGATGGGGAAGAGGGAGAATGACCCTTACCTTGTCTGCATGGCTGTCATTAGCTGGAGCATGGCTGGTTCCAGACATTTTTAATAGAGACATTAAAACCCACAGGCTTTCAAGCAAGGTGGAGGAAAACAAACGTGATAGTGAAAAAACCCAAACTGTTGAAGAAAGTGCACAGAGGTCAGTGGAGCTGATTGAAAATACTATTGAATCTTAAAGCCAGTTCTGTGTGTGTGTGTGTGTCTTCCTCTTGACAAATGAAATAGGGCTGTTTTTGTGATGTCTGGAAAGCCTTTACTTTCTTACCAAACTACCTTTACCTGTTTTTGCTTGAGTAATTGCAGCATGCATGAGAGGTGAGAATGAGACAGGGAAGAATATGAGGCTGTACAGTAATTAATGAGCTGTTTCAGCCCAAAAACATCAGTCCAGCAGGCTGGTCAGAGCCTTGGAACCTATTAACCTTGATTTGTAAGTCTAAGACTTGACAGCTGGGGCAAACAGGGCTGTCTTAAAGAAGTTAAAAGTAAATCTCTCTTTTTCTTATTTCTTTCTCACATGCTCACTGGTGAAATGCTGCCTGACTTTTTTAACATTTATTTTTTGTGTGTGATTTCTTATTGCATAGCTTGACCAGGTGCCTTGCTACTGTGCTACCTATCTGAAAATTATTTGGGGTTTGTCCTTCTTCCTGATGAAAGACCAGTTTATTTGAGGCACTTGTTTATGCCTACAGAAATCTCACATCTTCTCTTCAGATATTTTTGTGCTCTGTGTTAAGATAAACTAGTTGCTCCATGAAGAATGACTTACTTGGGATCAAATAGGACAATATTTGTGTTAATCAGCTGCATTTCTGTCCACAGATTTTGCTGCACATTAAAACAAACATGCTGTAGACATGTATTAAGGGGGAATATATGACATGGAATTTCCTGACTGTTCAAAATAATAAGAATAAGAGTAAGAATAAGAATAAATCTTTGCCAAGAATAACTTCATCTGCAAGTGTTTCTTAAATGTGTTGCACATTTGTTTTTCTTTAGAGGATGGGTGGCCTCTTCACATGTGGCTACCATATACTGACCTGTTGTGGTTGTGTGATGATCTGAGTTTGATTAAAGGCTTCAGGTTTTTCCTAATCTGGATTGTTTTGACTGACCTAGGCTATGGAGCACAGATACAAGCAGGTAATGATGGCAGGCACATGTCATGAGGTTATGAGAAGCAATTTAGGACAGTAGTCTGTTACAGCTGCAACAACAAAACAGAGCAAGCACCACGGACACACTTTGGCTGATCTGTTTATATTCTATGTTACTTCAGTTTAGTTATGCATTCTGTCAACAACCCACAGAAGTAAATCCATTTTCTACCACCTGCAGAAAAAGCACAAATATTTTTACCCCCTGCTAGTCTCCAGCCAAAATAAAATTATTTCCCTTGCTTTGCCTCAATCTTAAATGCAACTGAGTAGCTTCCCTCTACCCACTACTTATTAAATAATGTTGAAAAATTGATGCATGTTACATGTTTTAAAACTTGCTTGTCCAGACTTAAAAGATTTTACTGAGTATTTTTCTCAGTTACTGGATGCAAGCTGTACTTCTAAATGTGTTGACTTTCCTGCTTGTCTTGGAATTTCTCTGGAAATAAAAGGACATTAACTGATCTTCCATCAAAACCACTTCACTGCATCACATGCAACTATGTCTGCTATAAGTCTGCACACCTTCTTTTCTGCCCGCCTAAATTCTGACACATATTAGAGAAATTGTTGTACTTTTATGACAATTTGTATTATCTGCCTATGCTGTTTAATGATGAATTTTGAGATGGTTGTCGAGATCTGTTGGATATCTCCAACTTTCTCAGCTGACCCAAGGAAAGAAAGAAACATATAGAAATATAACCTGATATAGTACTGCGGGTTTGTCTTAAGTTGTTTTTCTTCAGCTTTTGGAAAGTAACTTTGCTTTGTTTCACAGGGTATGTGCCCCTTACCCAGTAGAGCAGAGCTCCACAGACATTGTCTCTGCAGAACAGAGAGTGCCTTTGTCTTTACTGAAAGTTGCAGATTTATACATGATTGCTTTCTTTTTTTGTCTTTTCTCTTTTCAAATAATTGTAGGTTCATGTACTGGACAGACTGGGGAGAAGCGCCAAAGATAGAACGAGCTGGGATGGATGGTTCAAGCCGCTCCATTATTGTTAACACAGACATATATTGGCCAAATGGACTGACATTGGATTATGAGGAACAGAAGCTCTATTGGGCAGATGCTAAACTGAATTTCATCCACAAATCAAATCTGGATGGGAGTCATAGGTAAAAAGTTTTTTGTTTATGAGTGTAATGTGGGGATTTTCTTAGAAGATGCTGCCTAAGCAATATCGTAATCTCTGTTGCAGCGAATTGTCACATTAGCACTCGCAAAATTTTAAGCAAAGCAGTGCTGTCAGAAACTTTTCTCCTTCACCATCCTCACCTTTCCAGCACTGTGAAGTGGAATGTATCCTTCTCTTCAGGGTAATCTGCAACTCTCCCAAAGACTTTTCTCAGAACCAGTTCCATTAAAAAATCCTCAAATCCTGCTCTTAACAGTGTAAGACTATATAGCAAAATTGTCTCTTTTCAGTAGGTCTTCTTTGCAGTGTTGCTGTGGTATTCAGAGATGCAGAAGATAATATGACAAAATGTATCATCCTATATTAATATTTCAGTATTATTAATCCTAGGGGCTGGGAAATTAGTGAAAAACAGTCCTTAAAGGACAGCTATGTTAAAATGACATAGCTTTCTATGACTAACTAAAAATCTGTTTTCCTTGAACAGATTTATAGCAATGAAGTGATTCTTTTTGATCTAATCATGGCTACTTCTTAATTAAGGGCATAACTGGAACTTTGTGTATATATGTTTATCTCTAATTTGGGCGATGACTCTCTTTGTTAGATGTGTTTGACAAGTACTTCTTGCACACACGAATAAATCACAGCTTGTGCCCAAGGTGTCATATGGAGAGATGATTTTTTTATGGGGTTGTTCTTTGCAAATTTTTGTGATGTTTCAGTTAGTTTAGATGGGCATGAAATATGCTTTCTTATGCTCTTTGTTCTGACGTCTTAGGGACTTGCCCAACTTTCACCACAAATGTTAATTTGACATAAAGAAATTACTTCTATTGATAAGATCAATCTTTTGTGTGGACTGGTAAGTAGGACCACAGGCAACATGCATGAAACATGCCCACTGTCTTCTTGTGATATTTGTTTTGAAATCCACAATGTCTTTGTAATGCTGGTTTTCTTCTTAGTTCTGCCTTTTAAGTGATCACAAGTTCACGCAGTACGTTTGTAATGGTGTTTGTTCATGGAAAGTACCTGGAGTTGGATGTAGTTTTAAATTTGTGTCTTTGGATATAAGTATTATGACTAGCTTGGTTAATTCAAAACATGGATTGTGGATATCTATTTTGAAGTAGTCCTTCATTTGCTGTTTGTGTCACAAGAAAGAAAACTTAGTACCAAAAAGAGAGAAATATTTCATAGAGATTCTTTCAAAAAAGAAGACTGTCACATAAGTTTTCAAGTAATGGAGAGCAAAGGATAGAAATTATCATATACATTAGAAATTTGAGTATTTTTAATTTTATCTGATGCCTCCAGCCTTTCTTTTTCAGCGCTACTTCAGTGTTTCCTGCTGGCAGTTCTGCTTTTTCGATCTTGTTTTGCTACTGACTTCTTTGCAGTTTCTCTCTTGCTGGTGATCTGCTGCACAGTGATGTAAATATACTTGTGTTTGGTGTTCTGTTTTTATTTTCATGGTGTTTACTCCCTGGTCTACCATTGGTTAACCTGGGGGATGAGGCTTAGGAAGTGCTGAATTTTCTTGTGCAAGGGGCTGACCAGCCTTGTCTGTGTGTACACAGCTGTGTCCAACAGCTGCCTCATGGCATAGAATTGAAATCACCTGAGTCCCAGCAGTTCTCTTATTCCACAGTAAATTCTCTGGAATTATTTAAGCCTGTAATAAAGACCTGTATAGACAAGTAATTTAGATTTTTAGATCTACTAATTCTTACACAGCCATAAAAACCAAAACAGTCAAATGCTTTAGGTTAAGTTTCTTTTTCAAATTCATACATTTCAGTATCAGGACAGGAATATGTTGTGGCAGTATGCTAATATATTACTATCTGAGGGGCAGAAAGGGAAGTCATTCCTAGAAAGGAAAGAACATTTGACTTCCCTTAAGCACTCAGAGGCACAAACCAATTCTAACAGCACCTGTTTTTCCCTAGGCATGTGAGAAAGATTCAAAAAGCAATCAACATCTGTATCTAGGTATTTTGGTTTCATTTTTTATTCTTTGCAATTACATCATAAGGAGAAAAAAAAAAAAGAACTGCAGAAGTTAGGCTGTTCTACAGTGGGATTTTATGGGGTGTTTTTTTCTGCTGTGACCTCTTAGCCTCTGCCTGTATTAAGAAAAAAGATCTTCTGTGGCTGTCCAAAGTGTTGTTTTTTGGCTTTTTTGTTTTTGTTTTTTTTTTTTTTTGTGTAGATACTGTCTTTTGGCTATCCAACAAATTCAACTTTTTCAATGTGGTATTTTACAGCTGTAATTCTTATATTTTAATTATTTTGTTCATCTTTTCTACTAACTGATTCACTAATACTAGAAAAGAAAACACAATTTTTAATTCTGCAGCCAAAGCAAAAGTCTTTTAGATTTTCCTTTTCAGTGGAAAAAATCACCCCACTGAACCACCCAAAACCCACAAAGCATTTAGTCTTTTTTCCTAGCCATCTCCAACCCCTTAAAAAAAAGCAACCAACAAATAACCCCACTGCACTTGGCTTTCGGCGGCCACGGGATGGAGGTTTGTCGGCTCGCTGTCCCGCTTGTGGCCGTGGGCAGACATATGAGTGGCCGCACCTGAGTCCCTGCCGATACTGTTGCGGGTGACAGTGATTGCTGCGGCGTGGCACAGCAGAGGCACAGGGCATGAGGAAACCAAGGCAAAGGAATAAGGGAAGGGCACTTGTCTGAATCTCCAAGGATTTAACCTCGAAGTGGGGTAGAGCAAGTGACGAATCTGAACCTGAAAGGGCTACTTCTAAATGGTAGAGGGAACACAGGCAGGACACAACCTTTGACCAATAGGAGGGCATTAGGAGAGGGGTGTAGGGTAAGTTCTCCCCAGTAGAAGCCAACACAGGGAGGGAGCAAACCCTACAATCCAATTCGGCTTCGAGGAAGGGATGAAAGACATGGAATAGTCCAGAACCAAAGGAGTGTGCTATCTTTGGCAGACAGGGGTAAGACAAAGGAACAAGGGAGGTATACAGGGAGACTGACAAGTGAATTGACATACATTTTGGCGGGGAAAACTGTAGTGAACAACTCAGGTCTGAACCATTAGGGAAGCCAAATGGGGTACATAGAACGAACAATTACAAACTTGTAACAAGGAATATCAAAACATACTACAGAAGAACCAACTGTAAAGTAACAGACTACCACATCCCCCCTACAGTTATCCACCACCACTTCTCAAGAAGGTTATCAGTTAGGGTTTTTTCCTTAAGAATTAAGTGTGGGGGAGAACAAGATCGTTATGTAACTTAAACCAAACTCTGGTTTATTTAGAAACTGCCAGTTGTGGTGATTTGTTTTTTCTTGATATTTAGACCATTTTTCTAAATTGCTGATTTATATTTATACTTGGTTGGTTTGAGGTTTTTTTTTTCTAAACTTCTCTTGATCAGAACAGATTATTTTATCCTTGCAAAGTATTGCTAGTTTTTCTGATGCCTTATCTAATGCCAACATATGTGGAAAAATATATGCTTCTGGAAGTTGGCCCTATTGAAATGAAAAAGGCAAATGAGTTACTGGAAGACATATATCTTCATAAAAATTGCATATTCTAAATTTGGATAGTTTTGGTAACTTAGAAAAGAAAGCAGATGAGTAAGGATTTAATCTGTCAAGTTTTTTACTGTTGCATGGCAGGAGGTGGGAAAGAGTCTGTAGCAGGTAAACAATTGTAAAAGCTTCATGTAAAGTAGGATGGCATAAGTTTTAATTGCTTTGGGAGAAATATTTGGTAGGAACTAACATCCTTCTATCAAAAAAAATTCAAACAGTTCAGAGAAAATTGACTTTGTGGTTTGGAAAATGAAAAAATGCAGTGTAAATAGGAAAATATTTTAATTGGTGTCACTGATGGCATTAAAGTATTGAAGTTCAGATCTCAGGGATTGAAAATTTGGAAGAAGTTTTCTCTAGAAATTAGTGATGTATTTCTAAATCTGTAAAAAATCAAAAAAAAAGATTTATATCTCAGAGAAGTACATTGATCTGAATCATGGAATATCCTGAGTTGGGAAGGACCCACAAGGATCATCGAGTTCAACTCCTGGCCCTGCACAGATACCCCTCCAGTCCCCTCCATGCATCCCGAGAGCCTTGTCCAAACGCTCCCGGAGCTCTGGCAGCCTTGGGGCCATGACCATTCCCTGGGGAGCCTGGGCAGTGCCTGACAGCCTCTGGGGGAAGAACCTTTCCCTGATATGCAGTCTGACCCTCCCCTGACCCAGCTCCAGCTCCAGTTCCCTCGGGTCTGTCCCTGGTCCCGGAGAGCAGAGCTCAGAGCCTGCTCCTCCTCCTCCCCTCAGGAGAAGCTGTGACTGCGCTGTCTGCCCTCAGTCTCCTCCAGCTGAACAGACCAAGTGCCCTCAGCTGCTCCTCACACAGCTTCCCCTCAAGGCCCTTCACCATCCTCATGCCCTCCTTTGGACACTGTCTAATGGCTTCATGTCTTTCTGATATTGTGGCACCCAAAACTTCACACAATATTCGAGGTGAGGCTGTCCCAGAGCAGAGCAGGACAATCCCTCTCTGGCCCAACTATGCCTGATGCCCCCAGGACAGGGATGTCCCTCCTGGCTCCAGGACACTGCAGCCTCATGTCCAACTGGGACATTGCCTGGGACCCCCAGGTCCCTTTCCCTGGCACTGCTTTCCAGCCTCTCATTCCCAGTCTGTCCGTGCATCCAGGGCTGCCCCATCCCAGATGGAGTATCCAGCACTGTCCCTTGTTGAACTTGAGAGGGTTGGTGATTGCCCAGCTCTTTAGTCTCTGCAGGGCCTTTCTGAATGTGTTAGATTCCCACTGAATGAAGTAGTAAGTTTCACCATAGAGCAAAATAAAAACTAAAAAAAAAAAAAAAAAAAAGTAACAGGCACTATTTATTCTTTTGAGCAAGCTGTAACTTGGTGGGTGTCATTTTTTTTCTTTTCCCTTTAAAAGTCTAAAGCATAGAGGACCTGTAAGGAGCACAGTAAAAGAGGCACTGTTAGGACCCCCCTCTTGCAGCCTATTCAAACAGGGTTGGTGCCTGGACTCCTTCTGTGCTCCTCAATTTCTGCAAGCAGATATCTCCCACTGGTTCAGGGCAGTAAGAAATTTTCCCCATCTGTGCATATTGGATTTTGCTGTGCTTAAGTTGAATTTTCCCAACTCTTTTATTTTTTCTGGGCCTTTTGTGCTGCATTTTTTTAACAGATGAACTGTAATGAGTGAAAATGCAGCAACAGACATTACATGAGATTGTCATGTGTTTAAAGTTGCCATTTGCTATTCCTACATGAAAAACTTGGCAGCATTTTATAGCTGAATAAGAGGGACTACTAGCTTTGTAATATAACACAGTTGTATACTAAAATGGCTTTCATACCTAAAAGTGAGTCTTTGAAGTACTGAACTGTAAATTCACAATATATTTAGATATAGAAAATATGTTTATTTATTTATTGGTCTTGGCCTGTTCATTTTTATCATATGCTTATTATACATGTATTAGCATATAATTTACTTTATATGTAGTTAGTGTTTTGTTTAAAAAGACAGCTTTGCAAATTAAATGCATAGAACAATTACATTGTTTTGTTAAAATAGGTGAGTGAGTTTTTCTATAAAATGACTCAAGTTATTATCTTCTGCAGGAAAAGCTTTGAACGAGATAGATTTTGTTAAGTTTGCATGGTTTGAAAACAATATAAGTGATTTGACCTAGGTGGGCTTCTTTGGTAGCATCACTGTTTTTGGGGTTTTCTGCACCTCTTTGGTGCAGAAGGCTTTGTTTTCAGTGTGAGAAATCTTGATTGGATTTTGTCCATTGTACATTGCAATGCTTAAAGCAGGTGGTTCAGAGCCAGCCATGCCTACCTGAAATGGGAAACTGCAGCTCTGTTGGGAACCCTTTGGCTTCTGAACCCAAAACAAGGGTAAAAAGTAAAAGATTGTGTGTTAGGGTGTTAACAGTTCCCTGCTTAATTCACATCCATGCCTCACATAGCTGCTCTTAGAATGTGCAAGGGTAGTGTAGAGGCAAACAAAAGGCTGCAGATTTGCACAGAAAATGGTGTTGACTGCACTGAATATTAACATATTGTAAAGCAGCTCTGAAAATTACATTCAACTAATCTACTCAATCAACTAATATACTTATTTACAGAGACAAGCTATTGTAAAAGAGTACAGTTCTTAGCTAGCTAAAACATGTTTTCTCTCATGTTTATCTTTATTGTATCCCCAAAGGATATTTCTTCTTCTCTTTTATGAATAATTATTTCAATATTTAATTTACATGTACTTTTTTTTGCTTTTCCTGGAGGACCAAAAATATTTCCTGATTTTTGCAGTTGGATGAGAAACTTGTTATTAAAACCTTCCTGTCATACTTTTAGTCCCCTTATTTGAACATCCATTTTCTGTGTCTTTCAATACTGCTGTGTGGTTCTGGATTGCAGTTTTCCTCCCTTTGTGAACTTGCCTCAGAAGGAGTCTCCGTTCAGCTACCTGGAGTGTTACTTGATTCAATTGTCTTTTTGTAAACTCCTGAACATTTCTTCTCAAGTCAAAAGCTATTTTCAGTAACCAAACATACTTACTGTGCTTAGTTTTCCTGAACTACTCCAGTGCCTCGTGTTTAACTTTGTATTTATTGGTTACAGGAGTGCCAGTCCTGTTAGTGCTGGAGCTGGAGTAGGCTGTGTTTCACAGGGTCCACTGCAGAGCTGATGAGCTCCACAGGGGTTGCTGCAAGCTCTGAAGTTTGGCAGCTCCATGTAGAGCTCAGAAGTTCTTAGGGTCTGAACAAAGCATAATTGTAGAGCTGGGACCTTCATTGTGAAGAACCTCACCAAATAATTAGCTGCCCTAATTAAGCAGCTGAGTAACATTCAGGAAAGTGAACATTTGTGGATCACAAAGTTGTAAAGCTGATGGGTGCTGGCAATAAATTTCTCTCCTTTTCTGCTTACTGTCAGAAATCACTGCTAAATTTAGGGTTTGGGGGTAGGGTTGCTTAAAATATTTGCAGATTTAGAATGCCTTTATACTTGGTATGGTACCAGAATGTGTTGTGTCATTCTGGCTTCACTGTTTGGCTGGCAGGTTTCAGCTTTAAATTATATTACAGTGGTCTTTTGTAAGATGCTTAGTTGGTGTATTTAATTAGAAGCAAATATATACCTGACTCCAGTCAGAGATAAGAAAGAAAAGATACTATGTCCTACCTTTGAGTGCAAAATACCAAGAAACAGAAAATTTCATTTTGTGTAGAGTTGGAACACTACAGTGATAAGCAAGGGAACTATAGAAAAAAAATATAAAATCTTATAATGCATCTTTTTTCAGAAGCTAAGGTGAAAGGACGGTAATGACTAAAGTTTCTTTGTACTCAGAAGACACCTTCAAGCTTCTTGCTTTAATATACTGTTCTGTTACTCTTATTTTCCAAATATTTGATTGTTAAAATGTATTTTTGTTGTCTGTTAAACCACTTCAGTTAGACTTATTTCCAGAATCCATGCCTATGGTGTGGGGATGTTTTCTCAGTAAATGTATGGATGATTACCATCTTCCCTGCAAGAATAAAAATGGGAGGCTGGTGTTCATAGTGGGCCTTATTCAGAAGGAGTAGCAGGGCTGTGTGTCAATCCCTTATGCTTCCAGTTCAGGAAAGGGATGGTGATCCCCACTGTTTAGAAGGACCTTGCCTAGGTGGGAACACACTTCCACTTAGGCAGTTAAGAAGAACGGAGATGGGAAGAAGCACTTCTTTAAGCGGTACTTGTGTGGTAGCCCTGCTTTGTGTTGGTGCAGATGACCTCTGTAGTCCTCTCCATCTTAAATATTTCTGTGATTCTGAATAAAATAATAATAAGACTTGAGCCATTTAATTCCAGTTCTGAGGATCTTAGGTATAGATAATTAGTTTCTACATCACAAGAACCTGGAAAAACTGTCTTTAGTAATGATTGTGCTGCATTTTTGTGATGGCTAATGAGCATGTCTTTGTATATATACATAAAACATATGAGTATACGCTTTAATTTTGTTTGTGAACCTGGAGAGAGGCAGTGACCCAGTTTGCTTAGAAATTATATCATTACCATGGCAGAAAATCACTAGAACTCTGTTTAATGGCACTACTTATAGTAAAAACAATAGCTTAATAATTACCATAGTAATGGAAGTAACTTTAAGGATTTCTTTAGAGTGAAAAACTACTTTACAGTATTGTTTTGATGGTTCAAAAGAGGAACTGGAAGAGATGGATGGATAGCTAATTGACCAGTTTGTCTCAGTGTGTAATCTGCTGAGGCTGGAATTGGTGGACATGGTATATCAGCAGGTAGCAGTCAGACTTGCATAAAATCAGCTGGTGTTCATGTTGTGGCAAAGAGCCCTACAGGCATGGACTGTTCAAGAGATAAAAAGTATCAACAGATCTCTAAGGATTTCAGTTAGCATCTCTTGGGCTTCTCAGGATCAGTAGGCAGCCTGAAAATTGTATTCCTGTGTGGTTCCTTCATATCATTCCCCAAAGCAGGGGCAGTATATTTGTTTCCCAGAAATAAATAAGTACAAAGTTCTGATCAACAGTACCCAAACTTCTTTTCACAGAAGCTGTGTTCAGGCAAAACTGTCACATGAACTGTGTTTGAGCATTCATTTTCTCCCTGTGCTCTGTTAGGCAAGCAGTGGTTAAAGGCTCCCTTCCACATCCATTTGCTTTGACACTGTTTGGGGACACATTGTACTGGACTGACTGGAACACACATTCGATCTTGGCCTGCAGCAAGTACTCCGGGGAGGACCTGCGTGAAATACATTCCAACATCTTCTCTCCCATGGATATCCATGCCTTCAGCCAGAAGAGGCAGCCAAATGGTAAGCTGTCTTGCTATCCTTTTTTAATTACAATCTGGAACTGATTTGCAAAAGTCTTAATTAGTCTTTCTGTATGGTGCTGGCTGGCTTCACCCATGTCATGATGCAGTTTTTCCGGTGCAAAAGACCCAAAGGGAAACCAGATATTCTCTACATTTTTTGCAGGGATTTTTAAGTGCAAGAAAACCTTCCGTCTCTTACATTTTTTCTGCCTGACACATTTATGCTCTTGTTGTATTTTTCTGTTTCCTGTACCATAACTTCAGACAACACAGTATTTTTATTTTTCTACATGGTAGTTCCTGAGTGAAAAGTACTGTTAATTTGGCAGATGATGTTAAGCAGGACTAGCTAGCCCTGTGTAGTAACCACTGTCTTAACCATTTTGTTTTTATATATACATTCAGCACCAATATGCTGAAGAGTTTGTAAAAATGAGAAGAGCAGAGCTGAAACAAATTTCTTTTTTAGAGCTAAGTGCTACTTTCCCAAGAAGGGAAACATTAAACATCCATGCATTTTGATACCATAAGTACCCCACTATTCAACACTTGGAAGTAATTTTTACTTGTTCTGTATTTATCATTTCCTCCTTTAATCTGTGTTGCTGCCACTGATTCTACCACTCAAATGCCATTTATGTCTTAACACAAGATATGAGGTCATTGTTATCAGAAGCATTAATCTGTGTGATTTATGTTTAACAGCTACAAACCCATGTGGAACTAATAATGGTGGCTGCTCCCATTTGTGTTTGATGTCTCCTACCAAACCCTCTTATCATTGTGCATGTCCCACTGGTGTGAAACTTCTTGAGAATGGAAAGACCTGCAAAGATGGTAGGTTTGTTTTTAAAAAATCCTTTAGATTAAGCACAAAGTAGCTTTTGAAGGGAAAGGAGTTCTTCCAGCTGCACTATATGAATAATGCATGTTAGGGGTGGCAAATTCTGAAACTATGTATGCTTTTGCAGTATAGATAAAAGTGATTGGAAAATAACCTCTATGTTTTAAAAATGAAGAATTCTCATGACTGAAGGGCAGGTTACCTCCAGTTACAAATTTTAAGTTGCATTTCTATCTCTGTCACTAACTCCCTGCAAGTTTTGGGGGGCTCTGTTGTTGCTTTTTCTTAGAGAAAAAGATACCTACATTCTCTGTTGTCTCTAAAATATTTCTGACATTGATCATTAAGTATTTGGCTAATTAGATTGTACAACAACTTATTTTTTAATTTTTTTTTTTTAAGTCTGATGTCCATTTATTATACATACGTAAAGCAGGGACCAATAATAAAGAGGGTGAGCTGTACAGGAACAAACGCAGATCCGAACCAATGTGGCTAATCATATGTTCTCCATTTACTGTTTACAGACAGTAGTTTTTTTATACACTTCCAGATAGTTTACAATCGTGAGCACACTCTCATTGGCAGGCAAACATTGTTTGTTCCTGTCTTAAGGTGGCTAAAGTTTCACACTGCAGACCTATACTAATTCACACCTAGATAGCTCAGTACATTGTGTTATACCTTAACATAATTTCTGACTGTGCCACAAACTCATTCTTAACTGCGCCACAGGCTTCAAGGCCTCACCAAGGCCCAGATCTGAGGCCTAGGCTGGGGTAGCTCAACCTTCACTCTAAACATATAAATCATGAACATCCAGATCGTGACCTCTTTCTCTCAGAAATTATTCTACACATACTTACACCTGACATCTTTCTCTGAAAATAATGACATGTCTTTAGAGGTGCTGAAAGCCCTAAAACTTGATAAAGACATGATCAAGATTTAGAGCTGCAAGCGCTGACCCAAAACTTCTTTTAGTTTCTCATTGTGGGCTAATATACATGATTTTAAATTGTTATATTTGGTAAGTGTGGGTCTTGTGAAGTGTTGTGGTTGCTGTAGTACACTAACAGGCTCAAAATTAACACTGGGAGATAATTGCCTGGATCATAAATAACCATCTTGCATGCAGATCATCTCCCTAGGACAGAAATAAATAGAGGAAGAAATGATACAGCAGAGCTTAGTGTAAATAAGCCAAATAAAATGGATACAGAAATATTTTTTTAATTGGAGTTTCATATTTTAAAAATTATTTCAGGTTTGTCAGCTATGTTCAGAAATTTCTTTAATGTCATGCTATTTCATGCTCTCTGCTGATTATTTTTGTGTGTCTCTGTGAACCCTGTTAAAATAAATTGCTGCTTTTATGTGAAAAACAGCTCCCAATTTAGCCTGGCAGTATTGTTTATAAGAATTTCCCAATACACAAACAAGATGTTTTTCTTCCATTTCCCTTGGTGTAAGGAGAAACTTTAATAATACTGCTCTGGGTTGGTTGTATGTAGTCAGAATGTGACACAAATCCATGTACTTTTTCAAAAATACTTGATATACACAGATAAATTCCTGTGTATCAAAGTAAATTACCAAGGGTAAGTAGAAGAACGGTATTAAAAATCCACCCCAGAACCTTATTATAAGGCGTTTTCATGCAGAGATATTCAGAATCATCAGTTCACTTTTTTAGCTATTTCTTATGTCTCAGAATTTGTAACAGTTGCTCTTTTCTCCTACTCCTGAACATGAGAAGCCAAATTTTATGTTCCCTGTCAGCCATAATGTGTATTTGATTTACAGAATATAAGCCCCCACTGTACTAGAAATATTGTTAACCAAGTTGCTACAGTATTTTGTCCAGTTGTATACAAAAAACCTTTTACAGGAACATTTCTTTTATGCTTGTCAATATCACGTTGCATTTTAAACCACCATTCTGCTGCTTTATCTTTTGGGAACATTCTGCCTCTGCCTTTTCAGGAAAAAAAGGGTGGGAAGAGGGGAGAAAATTGAGACTGTTTAACTTGGTCTTAGAAAGGAGACAGCACATAACCCAGACGAAACAACCTACTCAAATTATTCATCAGGTCCATTGGTTTTGTGCAGCTTTGATCCTGTGCAGGGCTAATTTCTTACATACTCATGCAAGAAGTTCAGCATTTAGAGCTGAGCATACCCCAAAATAGTGATTTTTTTTTTCACTCTTCTCTCTCTGAAAGGAGGTGCAGATCCCTAAGTAAACTTAGAGCTTTTGCGAATGACCTAGAACTTTCCACAGCTCTCCAAGGCAGAGATCCCCTGGAACTTCTTCCTGTAGGTGCAAAGGTTTCAGTTATTGATTTGGGGGAGGGAGGAGAGCGTGGCACTTGAACAGAGCCAGAGTAGCCATAGACCAGAGTTCAAGATGTGAATCTGGAAAGATTTCTGCACAGTGTTTCAGGAAGGGGTGATACCTTAGAATGAAACTAACTATTTTTCTAATACCTGATAATACAAATCAAAACAGTGAAGTATCCTGAGATGCGGGCTTGTAGCGAGGTTTTAGCTCCCCCATAGCCTAGGTGAAAGTTTGTAAATCCCTGTCCCTCAAGCAGAAGAGAAGCAAAGTTATTTCATGGCCAGATAGTCCTCTATCAGTAACATGTGAAGCAAAGAGTCCTTTCTGAGCACCCAGGCAGGACTCGGGTCTTCTGCAAGAAAGCTTTTACCACCTTGTGTTTTATTCTTGATAACTTATTGTTCTTCTGTACAACATACTGGAATTTCTTTTTCAGTATTGTGTGTGCTACTGTTCTGATTTTGGCAGGGCTACATTCAAATGATGATGATGATAGTTGTAAGACAAACCAGAATTTTCTTATATAAATGAGTTTGTCATTGGAGTTAGATTCTTACCAGTGCCTGAAGATCTCTCTATGTCCTTGGTTTCTGTCTCTCTGTAAGGAATTTGACTTGTGTCCTGCAGTTGCTTCTGCCAATGGTGAAAAAAGTGGTTTAAACCACTTTTTAAAACACAGTAGTGCGAAAACCAGTGGTAACTTCAGCTAAGCAAGGAGGTGTGAGTTGCCTCACAAAGAAAAAGCAGTGCTTCACACTTTGATTTCAGCCTTGCTTGGGCCATTCTGTTCTCTTCCAGGAATAGTCTTTATTTTGCCCATGAATACTCACATCCTATTTTCCTAGCAGGCCTGGAGGTAGGAAGCAGAATTTTGCACTTCCTTTTGCAATTTAAGGCTGTCCACTGCCTAATTTGCTTTGTCAGGAATAGCCAGGATCCCAATTTGATAGCATAGATTAGGATGTTAGTTTCACACCTTCATTCTTTAATTTCTTTTAGAGGAAAGAAGAAATATATAATTAATTGCAGATATACGTTCTTTTGCCTTTGTAGTTTTAAGGTTACATAAAAAACTCTTGTTTGTATTGTTGTATCAGGGACTCTTTCACAATAGTGACTTCAAAACTGGGGAAAAACATTTAGGAATTAAATGTTTTGGTCAAATGTGAAGTAATTCTATTTGGGATGTATAGTGATTTCTCTGATACAGGGAATGCATGTCTTAGATCTAGCACTTCTTTTGTATGCATTCCTGAGCATGTGTCTTTGTAGCTCAGCAACCACTGTTGGTTTTAAAGTTCAATAACTTAAAAATGACTGAGGCCTGTATATAATGGAGAAGATGTAGTTAATTATAAAGGTTAGAAGGGCATTGGACTTAAATCTGTGCCGTTGCATGGATCTTTATGCTTGCTCTGATTCCCCCTTTCTCCCCCTTCCCTTAACTTCAGCTAGCACACAGATTTAAATTATTTAGAATTTTAATAGTGAATTTTTGAGGCAAGCATTAGCTCCAGTACTAATGTAATGCACTGTTCATGAGCTTGTAATCCCAGCTTCCAAAGTGCTTAATAAAAGTAGGCTGAAGCTCTCAAAACTACGAGTTTGGAGTAGTAAGGCTTATATGTCCATATTTAGACAAGTAAGGGACTTAGCAATTTTTTGAAAGCCATCTTGAATATCCTGTGACTTGAGCTACTGCTAAAAAGAATCTTGAGCTTAGTCCACAAGTTGGATGGTTTAGAAACAGAGGGAAAACTGCCTCAGGCCTGCATATGTGTGTGAGACCCGAGTTATAACTTCAGGCTCCATGTGCCCTTTGAAAGCATCTAAGCCAGCTGAGGTTGTAGAGTTTTATGTTTGTGACATAGCCAAAAATAAAGTTATGCTTGCATGCAGCCTGCATTGTCTTTTTCTCTTTTGAAATACAATTCTGTATTCATAATATTTTCTCCCTCATGCTCATCATTAGAGGCTTGATTTTTCTTAGGCAAGGCAAGAGGTCTGGCGATCCTGCTGTCATCTTAGCTTTTACTTCATAACTGGTCTTTGGAGTAGAAGTGAAATAAATTGATTGGTTTTGTCATGTCCTGATGCCCTTGAGTACCTTGAGCATCTTCTGAGTGGTGATCAGTGCCTAGCCAGGTAAACTTTGCACAGCTGGTGTTTGCCACACTTTTGAGACCACCTGGGGTTCTTTGCCCTGGCTGTTATCAAGGCAGTAATGGGATCAGTCTATGTTATAAATGAAAAATGATCCAGCCAAATCAAAATAAAAATAAAAATGTATTTTAGCAATAGAGGTCTAATTAGCCAGCCACAAGGAAAAGGGCAGTGCCGAGCCCGGGATCAGCGCTGGGTGCGAGACACAGAAGTCAGCCTCAGCGGAGGTTTTCCTCTATGCCCACACACCACCATCCTGGTACAAGCGATTTTTATAGGGAAAATTTTGCCTGAAGCCAGGATTTTGGCATTCAGTCCTTTGCTTCATTCAGAGTCCCATAAGTTGATGAGATTTCCTTCTTGGCGACAAGGTAGAACAATTCGAAGTCTGGAGTCGTTGAAACCCTTGATGAAATTTACGGGAACATGGTATTCACATGTATCAGCCCGGGGGATTTTCCTGATACCCATCTCTGGTCATTTGCTTGGGTGCTTCAGATAAGGCCTGTCTCCTGGCGAGCCACATCCTTTTGCTTATAAATCGGGTTTCCACACACACCTGGTTTTGCCTGAGAGGGTGGGGTGGGGGGGTGGGGGGGGCTTCTAATACAAACGAGTACATTCTAACAAATATTTAATATTATATATATCATGCTAAAAATGGCGCGAATTATACCCGTTACACATAACAGTCTATAAATGTGCCCAGCTCTTGCTATTGTCCTCAACCTGCCTGAAGTGTGGTGCTTCTCTGCTGCTCCATTTCTTTTTCCTGAACGGAATGACTGCTGAGCTAAGCAGCTGAGGTGTTGGTTTGCAAATGTTTGGGTAATGGCTCTGAAGTAAGCTTTAAACTTTTTATTGCCTGGTTGGAGGGCTCAAGGCTGGTGTTTGATGGAGGGATTGGAATGCTGGTGAAGCCGCCAAATAAGGACCATGAAATTCTTAGCTCGGGGTTCCAGAGTCCAACACGGGTTAGCTGAAAGTCAGCCATTTCCCAGTCCTGAATTAAAGCTTAAACACAGTGGGTTGTTTGACTAAACAACAGTGTTGCAGGCTGAAAGCAGGATACTGAAGCTGTTGAAATGGGTTGTCTTTGGGAAGAATGGGAAGTTCAGTTGGTGAATTTTAAGGGTGAGTTCGAGCAAGGGTATGGTTATACTGAACTGAGTCTTTCTGGAAACCTGGAATTGGTTCTTTGAAATGAGTGTCAACTTCAGCCAGAACACACAAATTATTTTTAAATTTTGCATTACACTTTTTCTGTATATGGTAGACAGTATATATATTTTGAACTCTGAGGTTAGGGCATTTGCTTAACCTCAGGTTTACTTGATAATGCAAAAAAAGATATCATTGTTTGGGGTTTTTAATGTGTTTTTCATTATTATGTTTAAAAATCAGGTTGGATAAATGACTGTGAATTTGCTAAGAAAATGTAGTAGGGATTTCTTTCTTCCTTGAACCTAAATTGTAGGAATTAGTTATGTAGTAAGACTTTCTATGAACATAATGCCCCTGTCTGCTTGAATCCTGGTGCTGAATTTTTTGTTAAACATAGTAGCAGCAAATGCAGATGTACATAGAGGCTCCTGTGTCGAGATTAATTGCTTCTCTAATAATAATAAAAAAAACCCTCTCTAACAGGCCTTTTTTCCATTGGCTGTGTCTCATGCTTTATAGTATTTTGAAGGATACATAGGCATGTAATTACAGGTTCCTCAATCCTGATTAATTAATGCATAAGAGTTACTCACTAGAAGAACAGTGGAGTAGTGTTTACATGTATTTCTGAATACAAGGTGTTTTAGGGCAAAGCATCCCAAAGCTGATCTTAGTCCATTCTGGACTACCAATCAGAAACACTTGTAATAATATCCTCAACTTCAGTTGTTGAAAGATGCTATTTCCTGCAGCACTGTGAAAGTGTCTTAGAGGTTTTTAACACCTAAAACTTGCTGTAAATGTAGCAGTGGCTGCTTTGGCATCTTTCCAAGGTCTAGCATGCAATGAGTTTCAGCTAGCACCAACATCAATTACTGTCTTTTTTTTAAAAAAAAAACAAATTTGGCACCAGACACCAAAATTCTTCTTTCATCACCAACTTACTTCAGTTTTAGCTCTTTCAGTCTTCTAGCTCTTATTTATACCTCTTACACATCAAAATCTAGACATGGACACAATGTGGCTTGGTGATTGCTCATTTTCACTGCATGTTCATGCATTTGTTTTCCTAAGCCTTCTCCACCCTCCCCCTCATCCTCCATCAGTCCTTGCCAAAGCCTGTCCTCTCACTCTTTGAGGAGAGCCATTGGACCACACTTTCCCTGCAATTTATACATGCATTTTTCACCTTAGCTCTGGCTTCCCTCAGGCATGAGCTGCTCTTATCTCCCTAAGACTCCAAACTGATAAGCCACTTTAATTGGAATGGGATGTGGTGGTTTTTATCTTTCATTACCTTGAAAACGGGGGACATAGAATAGAAAATTAAATGAAAATTAATTGTCATTCAACTGTCATTGATAGTACCATTAAACATGCTGTGTTGCCTATGTGAAAACATCTTCTGCAGTGCAAGCTGATCTTAATTATTTATTGTGATTCTGACTTTTGTCCCAAAAGCCATCAAGGCTTTTGAGTACTTTGGCTCAAAACACTGTTAATTTATCTTCATGTCTTCAATAAGCTTGTTCTTAGTAAATGTGGGAGAAGGTGACAGCCCTCCTGCTCTGCATGGTCATTGCACAGTGGTCTGTTCCCAAATCTGACTCCTCCAATAAGAGTTTCTCAAAAGAGAAACTTGTGGTGTTTTATGTTACATTTTTTCCATTCATCAGGCATTGTTGAAACATACAGCTTGTTTGTCATGGTTGTCCTCTCACCAACAGCAGCAAACATTCAGTAAATAACTAATTTCTCATCTAAGAGGTTGCAGGCTGTTCTCAATGAATGCTCCAATTTATTAATTAAAGAAAATTTATTAAATTATCCAAATATAAATTTAGAGAACAGTAATGAAAAGCCACAATCCAATCCAAAAGGGTTAGTGCCGAGCCCAGGTATTGGCGCTGGGTGAGACACAGGTCTGACTGCTACAGCAGAGGGTCCCCTATGTTTCACACCAACTGTCCTGTCTGAGCGGTTTTTATACAGTTTATTCTGCCCAAGGCAGAGTCCATTTTCTTCCTTTCAGAACCTCACATATCCATGTGAAGTTCTTTCTCTGTGAGGAGCTGAACAAAATGTGTCCAGAGAGTGATGAACATCGATGATCGCATTCCCGGAATTGAGATGTATCTCCCCAATGGCTCCGGCTATCTCAATCTCAGATATTTTATCATGTATTCATCATCCAGTTCTTTGGATTACCTTGAGGAACGATCCATCTCTGGGCTGGCCACATTAATTAGTTTGTAAGTGAGGTTCTCCCTTGTCTTGTCCAGGTGGTTTCGACACTGTGATGCAATCCCTGACACGGACTTGTGCGCTTAAAATCTTTTTATAAGGGTATTTCTTACCAATACATATCTATAAAATATACGACAATTTTCTCTGCACAAATTATCACATACTCATAACACAGGCCATCTGTTGATTTGCATAAAATAGCAGCATAGTTGCTGCATATCTATTTCAGAAATTTGGAGGCAACAATATGGATAGAGAATATGTGCAACATGATACATTCTGGGAAAGGAAAGGACCACTGAATTTTCTCTGTAAACACATCTGACTTGTTCTGAAGAAGAACATTGTGAGCAGCTTAACATTTTAAGCCTTGGAGTGGAATTCTCTGCTGGTACTCAGCAGTTTAGTTAGGTCCTGTGAAATCAAGGTAGCTAGACCATGTTGTTGGGAAAGAACAGACTCAGGTTCTCTATTTCCAGGCCTCTTGCACAGTGTTTCCAAGATGTTTGTGTTTGTCCTGTTCCTGCAGGTGCCACTGCACTGCTGCTCCTGGCCCGTCGGACAGACTTGAGGCGCATTTCCTTGGACACCCCTGATTTCACGGACATTGTGCTGCCGCTGGAGGACATCCGCCACGCTATTGCAATCGACTTTGATCCTCTGGAAGGATACATCTACTGGACGGATGATGAAGTGAGGGCCATCCGCCGCTCCTTCCTTGATGGCTCAGGCAGCCAGTTTGTGGTCACCGCTCAGATCGCGCACCCCGATGGCATTGCTGTGGACTGGGTGGCCCGCAACCTGTACTGGACGGACACCGGTACTGACCGCATTGAAGTCACCAGGCTTAATGGGACCATGAGGAAAATCTTGATATCAGAAGACCTGGAAGAACCCAGAGCTATTGTGCTGGATCCCATGGTTGGGTGAGGAGCTGTTTGTGAACATTTTTAAAAATATTGGTCATGCAAAGAAGATACCTCTTTCTGCTTCTATGCAGATAATGGGATGCAGTGATAAACTTCTGAGCTTTCCAAATGGAAATACTGGGATTCTCTGAAAGTTAAGGCTCTGAGGCACAAGCACTGCTGCTCTACTTTGACCACCTGGGTAGTCACCTTATGTGTCTATATTTTATTATTTTTAAAAATGTTTTTGTGGACTGCATGAATCAGGTATTTATTCTTGTTAATAGCACTGGTTATATAGCCTTGCTGAACAGACTGATACAGGAATTTTGTGTGTTTACATGCCAATTCTTTCTGAGTAGTTTGGGTATTTTTACCTAGGTAAGGAAGTATTTTTGGTTTAGGGATGTAACTTTCTGTGTGCTGTATGGTTTTGGGGAAGAGTAGTCCAGAAGTAGCTATAAGAATATTGGAGGTTTGTATTAATAAGCTTATGTTTCCTTTGCAGGTACATGTACTGGACTGACTGGGGAGAAATCCCAAAGATTGAGAGGGCAGCACTGGATGGCTCAGACAGAATTGTGCTGGTGAACACCTCACTTGGCTGGCCAAATGGGTTGGCACTGGATTATGCAGAAAGCAAAATATACTGGGGAGATGCCAAAACAGACAAAATAGAGGTTTGTAACTGTACCTGAATTTTTTATTCCATGAAGTTATAGAATGTAGTTTCATTTTTCTAGGTGTTCATATTTTGATACAGCCAGAAAGGGTGATAGGATGGTGGTTGAGTTGTGCTTTAAGAAATAACTCTGTTCTTCTCAGCCTTTGGGCAAGTTACTTGCTATTCTTCCCTCATTTTTTTGTGTAAAATAGAAATTATATCCATGTAGTAGAGCTGTCTTTGTAAGAATATGTGATAAGGACTTATTTTACAAGTCAATTCTTAAGTCATCAGGGGAAAAAGCTTTTTACTGGGATTAATGTATGTAGTTTAAAAAAAATATCTTTCAGTCTTTGCACTCTTCAGTTTAGACCCTAGTAAAACATGTTTTAAAGAAATAAATCTTATTTCACATATAATTATTTATACTTCCAGAAATCTGTTATACTTTGCATCTCCCTTGTTTAATTAGAGTTTGAGCAAAAGTATAGATTTTCCTTTTTTTCTGACATGTCCAGTTGAAACTTTTAATTAAAAAAGACACTTTTTCTTCTCTCCCATGTTGCAAGTCTTGCATTTATTTTGTTGTGTAACAGTTACAAAACAAATTTGACATTTATTATCTGTCAGTCTTTGAGGAAATGGTATTGTTTAGCATTTGATCAGTTGCTGTCAAAAGCTTTTGTTGGAAGTGGAAGCCTTGACTGCTACCTGGTGCACAGGTCTGCCTGTGCTATATCCTGGTAGATTTGCCTTCCTTTGAAGATTTACAGCTTTCGTTGTTGATGCCTAACTGTTGCAATTAACTTTTAGCACTTATAATAACAGGCAAAATCATATATTTATTTTCTAGACTTACAAAGTTGTTTTTACTCATTTATAACTACAGATAAGTTAAGGTGAAGTCATAGTCATGTGCTGGAAGGTCACATAACTTAGTTCTCCTTTAGAGCCAAAGTAACTCCAATCCTGCAAGGTGAGTTGCTTTGAAGCAGTCCTTGAGGGAGCCTCAGGGAGCAGAGTTTTCTTTGTCCTGAAAACAAGATTTATAGTCTGTAATTCACCTAATATTACACCAGCTCTGAGAAAAGAGGAGAAAATAGTCTTAGTGATTTGTAGAGATTTATTTATTGAGCACTTCAGCCCTGATACTGTCTCAGCCTTGAATGTGTTTTGCAAAAGGAAAGTTAGGCATTCTTCACCCTCATGTTTGCCAGAACACTGAAATTCCATATTCATTAATAATGATTCTATTCAGTGCTGGATCAGTTTGTGGCAGAAATTTTAATCTAGATCAGGCATGAACTCACTGCTGCAATTCTGTCAAACTGGCTAGAACACATCATAGAATGTTTATGTCAACATTACAGTGTCTGTGGCAAGACAGAAGATATCTGATTAGGCACAAAGGTTTTTTGGGACAATTTCCATTTCATTGTTCTTAAATCAGTGTAAGCCAGCAAAATGAGTTTGTTCCAGCTTGTCATGTACCATCTATGCAGGGCGTCAGAAAAGATTTATCACTCTAAGATTTCAGAATTACTAGTTATTTTTTCCTATGAGTCTCCAAGTGTTAGAGTTATATTACTGCTGCTGCTTTTTATAAAAAGTTAACATTTGTTAACTCTTATCAACTTGCAGTAAATCTTGAAACAGTCGGGCTAAAACCTTTAAAGCAACAGAGAAAAAGTTCTCCCACAGTTTTTCTTTGATGCTTTTGGATTTTAGTTTTGTTTGAGGATGTGGGTTTGTATTTTTTGATTCCTGAAGGTGTTCATTTAGGCATATGTGACACAGATCTATAAAATTTTGTGTAAGGTGATCAACGCTTCCCACACAGTCACCTTTTTTGACAGAAGATCTTGGTCCTTGTAACTAATTTTAGGTGGTGGGTGCAGAACAAACAAAAGTAGATGTTGTAAGTTGTGGAAATGGTTGTAGATGTTAAAAGCTTACACATGTTACTAGGCAGACTGAATAGGTTTGTGGAAGGGAATTCCCCTGCAATTTAGTGGCAAATAAAATTGCCTCTGAACTACAAATCACTGAACTGTAAATTGCTGTAGAAGGAAGGAGTCTTCTTGAAAAGTTTCTGTATGCATTTCCTTTCTTATGCAGTTCTGTGAGTGTAAGTGTTGATTATTCTCTGAGAAAGGATACTGGGCTGGGTAGACCTTTGGATGGAACCCATACAGCCTCTCTTATCCTGTGTTGAAGCCATTCTGTCATGTTCTTCCTTAGATGCAATGTTGCTGCCTGCTAACTGCACTTCAGAGGGGCAGAAAGGGGTTGAAAATCAGTGACCCTGGTAGTGATCAGCACACATGTTCAGTGTGGCTTCTGCTGTTAGTAAAGCATGGAAGGGCTCTATAGGATGAAATGGAGGTGTCCATCCAAGAGAAAGGTTCAGTCTAAAGGGGATTTTTTTTTATCTACACCTGTCATGATTAAGAAATGGTGCTCCCCAATTTAGTGCTCCCACCAAGACTCTCCAAACCACACACCTCTCACTTCCCCCAACAGGATGGAGAGGAGATTTGGAGGCACAAAAAGCAAAGATCACTGGTTGAGATAAGAATAATTTACTGAAAACAGTGACGAGATAAGAAAACTAACAGTAACAGCACAATAGTAATGAGAGAAAGAAATTATTCATTCAGAATATCCCTGACAACAGAAAAAACTGGATGACTCCCTCTCCCCCTGCCATGTTTCCTCAATTTGAAGGAACCCCTTCTCCCTGGAAAAGAGTCCCTTTCCCCCACCCCCAGCAATGACTTGAAGGGGAGAATAACCTCCAGGTCCTGGCCATACTCCCTCCTGACTACTGCAAAAGTTAATCCTGTCCTGGCCAGAACCAGGACATGTCCTACCCCTTATTTTATACCATGTCCTTTATATGCCCAGGTCCTACTCCTTCCAACTATATACATGTATATATACACAGAGACAAACACACACACAAAGTACAGCTCTCATTTCTGTGGTCAATGGCCATCCCCCCAAGATGTCTGTTGAGTTCATTTTGTCCATGGCTGTGGGTTCTCTCTGTCCCAAGTGTCTTCCAGGGCAGGAGGACTGTTGTGATGTTGGTTGGTTCCAAATTACATCAGGAGCTCATGACTGGTGTGTCTGGAGCAGTCCATCCTCATTGTCCATGGAGTTATGGCATGCAGTGGCCATGTCATTCGGCAACCAGTATTATACAGCTCAACATCACACACTGTTCTCATGCAAAGAATAAATCCCTCTGAGATACCCATTTTGTTTCCCCATCCCTCTACATCACCCACCAAGTGCACCCCAGTCTTGAGCAAAAACAATCCCACGGATGGGTTTGCCTTTGCTTGAGGCAGAACTGATCCAAACTGTCTTCCCTAACACATTCCTCATAGGCACCACAAAGACTTTATCCCCTTCTACAGTACATGGAGATTTTGATTGGTCAGGGCCAGCTCGACTGGTAGAGTCTCTGGTGTTAACTAATCAGGTGGCCTCTGCTAAATGTAAATTCCTATCTTAATCTATGATAGTTTCAAGTTTGCTCACACTGCCTACTCTCCAATGGCAACCAGGAATCTTGAGATTTGCTGCACTTTCCATGCCCTCACCATCCAATTTTTTATATCTGTGTAATAGAAGATGTTTTGGCCTTCAGTAAATGTTTTAAACTTATATTTGAAGAAAGAATGCTGGTGTAGGTGCAATAAAGAAAGGTATTTGTGACAGGTTCTAAAGATGAAACTTGGAATTGGACATGAAGGCATCAGAATAAAATACCTGGTCCCTGCTTTGCTTCATGTGCTTGTGTGTAGTTGAAAAGCAGGAGAAATACATTTGTGTACTTGCCTTTATTGCCTTTAAGTAGTTTTTTCATACATGATTTTATATACTTTCTGCTTTTCTCATTTTTCTCGCCTTTACATGTGGGATTCCTCAGAACCATTATTTAATTGCAGGGGCACCAAACTGAATGTCATTCTTGCAAGCCATGTTTCTGGTTTGTTTGTGCTACATAAGAGATTTTATTATTTATTTTTTACCCACTGATTCGTGCTATGCTGTTCTGGAACCCCCAGACGATACTAAAGCATCAGCAGGGGTTAATGGAGACTGGTAGGGAGTACAGCAGGGAGCTTTTGTTCCCATTTTATCTGGCAGCCTGCAGCAGGCAGAAGCAGGCTGTGGCTCAACAGCTTCGTCATTTATCTCGGTCAGGTTTCACTGCTGATAAACTTCTATTGAAATGGATGGCTGCTATTCTGTTTACCAGTGGGGAAGATTTCTCATTGACTTGCTACAGGTTTAAAGCATTTTCCTGCCATGCTATGAGGTTAAAAATGTATGATCTGCTCTGTTGAATTGGTCTTGTGTTTTCCTGCTCTAGTGAATATTTGTGTTCTTGGCACATGCACTACCTGTTTTAAGGCATAGATTGGATTTTTAAATGGTCAGCAAAGCTGGTATTGATAAAGCAATTATAAATGGCTGCATGGATGTGTGGCTGTGTGTGTTAAGGGGAAGTCATGATGATATGGCTGATTTCTTGTAGTTTTTCAGTCTCTGCTTCATTTTTCTTTATCCTCTCCTATTCTGCATTCTCAGAGCCGGAGATGACACCCACTAACACCTACTAGTGGTGAGTGTAAAGAAAGGATGTACCTCCTGCTCAGATCCAGCCATTATCTGGTGATTTTTGAGTGCAGCTCCAACATGAAGTGTTTGTGCATTCCCAAATCTATTAGCCTTGCCTGGCATTACTGTCTCTAATCCTCATGATTAATATGGAAAGTATTACATCCTGCTGTTTTTCAGCTTAAGTACACACCAGTGTTCAGAACTCAGCTTGCTGGACAACAGAAAAGCAGATGCTGCTAAGGCTTTATAGAGCACAGAAATCTTGAACAGAGATGACATTTTTGTCTTTGACCTAGGAGCTAATAGTCTGGCATCTAGAGAATGCTCTAATTCATATTCTAATCCTGAAATTGCAGGGCTATATATTCCTCCGATGACAACTCGCTCAATTTTACTGCCACCCTAATAAGGAAATTTTGTTTTCTAAGTATATACCAATTATTTTCTGACTGAGAATTTTTGTCTCATACCATTAGTCTTTGTACTGTGCAATGCTGATGAATTGCAAGCCTGGTTACTGATCCTACCCCATTCAGCCTACTTGAAGTACAGGTTTGAAAATTGAGAAGCAGAATCCATTATATTCCTAGCTCTTGAACACAGCTGCTTTTGTGTACTTGCATTAAACTTTTGGATGTATGAGAAGTAAGGTAGTTGAAATAAATACCTGAAGTTGCTTTGCTCTTTGCTTTTGCTTTGGATAACTGTGGAACTTGGGAATTTCATTCAACAAAAAACAAGTATATACTGTAGAGGGTAGGTACAGATCCCTGTACTCCATACCAGTTTCAGAAATTTAAAGCTTACTTTGTTGGGGTATTTCCAGCTATTTCTTAACACCTGCTAAGCCTGTATTAAGAAAAAAATAGAGATTTTTAAAATTAGTAGTAGAGTAAGGATTTATTAAAAAAACCCCAACAAACCAGTATTAGTTCATACTTGGTGTAATTTTCATTTAAGAGGTTTCTTTTGAACTTCTGAATGAACTTAAGGAAGAAATAAATTTTGTGATGATGACCAAGATAGTTAAACTTTATTAAAAAGCAAACAAATGATGGCCATAGACAATATATTAGTAAGGTCTCCTGGCTGTCACAGAGCTGGATACAAGGATTTGAATGGTCATGGACTCCAATGCTGAGTTAGGACCTCCTGACACAGTAAGCTTGTTACTATGTATAAAAAAAAATCCTTTTTTTTTACTTTGACTTTTGAGCATGGGGCTACAGAATTGTCACTTAGAGATGTACCTTTTCACAGAATCATAAAGTTGGAAGGGACCTCTAGAGATCCTGTAGTCAATCCCAGGTGTTTTAATGCAAAAATAAAATAGAAGAAATATTTAAAATATCCATGCTAGTTTCAAATTTGGAACATTAAAAGTTAACTTTTTATTACTTTTGATAAATTGAGATTACCTAAACAAAATCCAGATATGAAAAGTATGATTATTGAGACCTTACATTACAAGCCACTTGTGCTAAGAAGTTCTCCAAGAAGTCCTGAGGGATCTGCTATCCATAGACTGTCATGCTTTGTGAGACAGGGAGAGATTCCTACCAAAGAGACTACTGAAGGAAGCTTTTGGGGAGATGGAGCCAGAACTCCTGCCGAAGAGTAACTTGACTCTCTGATCTGAATACCAAATACAGTACCTTTCTAAATGAAATTACTGCCCTAAAAATTATGTGGAGAAGATTTTGGCATTCAGTTTTCAAATGGTTCTTCTGTCATAAATCTGCAATTCATCCTGAAATTTTGTCTCATGAGATGTAGATACATTCAGCTCATTTAAGTTCCTTTATGTTGCCTTTATAAAAATGTTGGAAATCAGCACTTCCACACTGTAAAAGTTTAGAATAGATTAGATGAGTCCTACTCTAAAAGCACTGTTTTTTTTTTTCCTGTTACGTCTAAGGAGAGCCTGGAATCGCTGTGTCAGAGGCAAGTACCCATGCTCGAGACACATTTGAGCAGAAAGTTGTGCTGACTGGCTCACACTGGGAATTCAGAGACATTTCTTACCACCTTTGCTAAAAGATGAGCAGTCCTGCTTTGCTGCTGATAGCTCTGAAAGCCTCATGGTCCCCATGGCCCAGCATGCAGCTGATTGGAGTATAACTGTTGGATCTACATTCATATGTCATACATGCTTCCCAGATTTTTCACATTGGAGTTGGGAAATTGTATTTTGGTTTATGCAGGTGTCTCACCTAGAAAGCAACAAGCCTCTGCTAGCAGCCAGTATTGGTTACCTAAGGGAAAACACTGAAATCCCTCAAACCGACACAGCCAGAGTCATCAGCTCAGCTGAGTCTGACATACTTCAAATATTTCATGGCAAGCTGGGGAACAATGTGAAGAGATACTGAGCTATTGTCTGTGTTTCCGATTCAGCTGAGTAATGTTTGTCAATCCACTATTATCCCTTAATCTCCAAAATTCTAGCTTTGTTTCTTTCCCCTTTTCACAAGCTGAGTTGCGTTGCTGTACAAAACCTTGTACTGATCTTGGACCTGGGCTTCTTTGGAAGTATTCACCTGACCTCCAATTGCTCTCAATAATGATTTAGCTTTCTTCACACAGGCTTCTTACTTTGCTGTGATATTTCGTAGTCTTAACCTGAACATCTTTTCTGGTACCATTAATCATCTTGTAGTGTGGCAAAGAGTTTGTGGAAAAAAGGTGGAAAACCAAGGCCTTGGACATGCAAGACCCTTGGAATCGAAGTGAATTAGTGAATAGGAGCAATTGAATCAACATGAAAGCTTACTGCCACCAAAATTGAAATGTGTCTCATAACTGGCTGAGTCTCTCACTGCACTATTCCCTGAACCACATGGACTTGGTAAAGTAGTAGAAAACTTTCCACATTTTTTCCCCTCTATAAAAAACCAATTATAGTCACTTATTAAAGAGTCTGGAAAACATCAGGTTAGGTAGAGAACAGATGAAAAATAAGTTTCTGGCGCAAGGCACTGAAAGAAAGAACCTTGGGAAAGAAGAGCACAGAGACTTTGCCCACATGCAAGAGCATCAGAAGTTGCTATGCTGAACTTAATATTGTAAAACTGTTCCCTCAAACCCACTGTGAGGTTTCAGGTTGGTCTTGGCTAGTCTGGTTTACATTCTGCAAAGTGTTGTGTGTAGCTACTCACAGGTCTTAGTTGCTAAATAGTAAGTTGCAAAATGGAGTAATTAGTTTCCTTTGCTGCCCCCACAGCCCAGGTAACAGAACACCCCCTGACTTCTGCCACTCCACCCTTTGGATTACATACCAAAATTAATCTCTGTAGTAAAGTGTTTTTAGTCAGCTGTTTTACCACTGAATCTTTTCAGAGGAGCTCCTTTTTTCCCCCCATGAAAATCTCTCTTTTCATCTTATTTATCACTTTGGCTCATTTTTTTGTCTTAGCCTGTTCTTTACAAATGCAGAAGTTTTTTTGTGTTACATGTGATTGCCTAGGAGATGTTATCTGTGATTGTCACAATGGTTGTAAAATATTTTCCTTGCCTACTTGTAACTTTGCCTGACTTTAACCATTTCATTAAAAACTGAACCACTTGTTTCTAAAATTAAATTCCATCACAGAGAAAACATTTCTGCTGTTGGCATTGGTCAGTGAGCTAAGAAAGTTGTCTTATTGTGAAAGAAATGAGCTTACAGCAGTGTGTGTAGCTTGATGGAAAGGGTGTTTATGAAGTTAATCTCTGTACTGTTTGTACATATTTATCTTCATGGCAGTCCTATTAGGAATATTATCCATGCTCAGAAAAAATATATTTTGAATTACTTGGAAAAATTGTTAGAGCTCTAAAGGAAACTGAGGGTGCTGAGCAACTGTTAAATTAGGAATTGTTAATGGCTATTACAAAGCAATTAACGGTAAGAAATCATGGACTTGGCTGGAGGCATTTGGTTTCTGAAGCAAATACAAAGGGTTTCAGGGATCATTTCTGCTGATTCCTGAGCTGATTCTGTTAATAGTAAGTAAATGACACTGACAGAATAATTTCTTAAAACTGAGTTGAAAGCTTCAGTTGCTCACTTAAAGAGAATATAGTTGATCAAGACAATGGAAGACTAATAAAACTGGAAATTTAGACAAGATATCTCTTTGTTTCTCTCTTAAAGCAGCTGTTTTGTAGTAAATACATTTAGATTATATGTGTTAATTATATGATATTGCTGCAGCCATAACAGTAAAATCATTCCAGTTTGTTTTATGTTGCTTAGAGAAGTTGAAAATACATTGTTCTTAAACACAGTCCAAAAAAATGCAAATATAATGATTAGAAGGCATTCCAGCTATCTTTTAGAGTTATTTTTAAGAGAGATGCTGCCCAAGTTCCCTTGCCCTTGCCCTTGCCCTTGCCCTTTCCCTGTCCCAGTGTCCCTGTCCCTTTCCCTGTCCCTGTCCTTCCCCTTCGGCCTTCCCGGCCCCTTCCCCTGTCCGCCCAGTCCCTCCCCTGTCCCTTCCCCTGTCCCCTTCCCCTTCCCGCTTCCCCTTCCCCTGTCCCCTTCCCCTTCCCCTGCCCTTCCCCTTCCCCTGTCCTTTCCCCTTCCCCTGTCCCCTTCCCCTTCCCCTTCCCCTTCCCCTTCCCCTTCCCCTTCCCCTTCCCCTTCCCTTCCCCTTCCCCTTCCCCTTCCCCTTCCCCTTCCCCTTCCCCTTCCCCTTTCCCTTCTCCTTCCCCTTCCCCTTCCCCTTCCCCTTCCCCTTCCCCTTCCCCCTTCCCATCTAATTAATCTTACTTTCCTTGTAAAGTAAGATTCATGTAAATTTAGGTAGACTATGAACAGTCATATCCCTGATTAGCATTGCAATGAACTGAGTTGTTACTTTTTGCATCAAACAGCATGGGTAGGTATTTATCTCTGCATAATCAGGGCTGAAGTAACTAAGCCTTGAGTGTGAGTATTCCTAAATTATCTCAGATATAATGCAAGCCTTGCTCACCATGGTATATTGGAATATCTGGGGCATTTGTATTGAATTCAGTATTTCAGGGTGTTCTACAGTAATGCTTTCTTGCAAGCATCTTAAGTAGATCAGTGTTAATGATCACACTCATGAAAAATTCCCCTTTTTACCCCATTGTTCTAAGTTGTATCTATTCCTGTGGTGCATTAGCATGACCCATGTTGAAATTGTGAAGGTGGTAATGCTTTCTGGTTATTTTCTTTTGGTTCTAAACTACTGGGAGAAACCCAAGTTGTCACTGGAATGAATTAAGAATTTAAGATCTGCTCAGGAAGAGTTTAGGTTTTTTTGGTGTGAACAGTTCCATTATAGAAGCCTGTGCCAAATGTCAGGGGGTTTTGTGCATACTGTAAGGTAAACCATACCTATGTATCCAGAGTATATTTTAACATGTTCCAAGGAAACAAGTTAGTGTGCTCTGCACTTGTGGGACATGTGACATGCAAAGCATTGCCACTAGGGTCAGAAGTCCTTCTAATTCCTTATCCTTCCAGAAGATAGATGAAAGCTACAATTGCATCCTTCCTGTGACTCAGTGGGGGAAGATGCTTTCCAGCTGTGATGCCTGATACAAAATTTGTAGAGGTTGGGGCAGTGATGGCAGTAGTACTTCAGCGGGGCAATTGAGGTCCTGCATATTAAGTGAAGTCTTCTGGCCTCTCTGAGGATGAGTAAACCTGGTGCTAGTAAAGATGCTGAAGTTCAGGAATCAATAATGGCTAAGGTATCTGTCATTTGTCCAAAAACAGGCTGTTGATTTAAAAATCAGGGCTTAGATTCAAGTATCTGAAATTAGAGGAACTTACGGATTTTACTGGAAGAGTTGTTTGTTTTAGGGAAGGGTGGATTTTTGTTTTACTGATGCGCGTCTGTGAAAGAAATAATGTTTTGGCAACATCTTGTAGTGTAGCTGGGGACTTAAAGTCCATCACAGAGGCCTATTCCATGCTCATAAGTAATATATTTTTTTAACATAGTGTTACTTGGTGTTGTTTATAAATTTTCATTGATTGTTGACTTCCTCTGCTCCTATCAGCCAGAGAAAGAGCTTAGTATGCATGATATTTAACCTGCTCCCTGATTATTTACCAGTATATCCAAAAGAGGACCTGGGAAGCTACAGGCCCATTAGTCTTATTCCAGTCCCTGCAAAGAGTTCTCCTAGAAACCTGCAAACCAAAGGAAGCAGGTGGTTGGAACAAGCCAATGCAGGTTTACGGAGGGCAAATTATGCCAGTGTGCTGCTGTACAATGAAGGCAAACAGGATCCTGGGCTGCATCCATGGGGACATTGATCATCCCACTCAGGCCATACACAGCTGTGTCTAGCTCTGATCCCCAAATTCAACAGAGATTCAGGGAGAGTGGAGAGCACCTAAAGGAATGATGAGAGCCCACCCTGTGAGGAAAGACAGAAGGGGTTTGGTCTCTTCTCCATGGGGAAGAGAAGGCTCACATTTTTCCAGTACTCAGGAAGGAGGAGGGAGGTTGTCCTGGTACATGGATGGTACCACACTGGAGAAGACAGGGCAACTGGTACAAGGTGCCTTGAGGGAGGTTTCATTTTAATATAGGAAAGAAATACTTTACTAAGGCATGTAGTCAAGTCCCTACCCTTACTAGTAGTTTTCAAGATGTAATTTGATAGGATGCTGGATAATCTTACCTAGGCTTCTTTCCCACAAAAAAATGGACCAGATGATCTTTTGGGGGTTCTTCCAACCTGAGCTGGTCTATGATTCTGTCGTTCTATATTGAACATTCAACCGTGCTTATGAGTTAAGATGAAAGATCTGTCTGCACTCTGTCAGTTTCATCTCAGTCTTGACACCTTGTAGGACTGGGCTCTTAGTTTGGTATTGATCTCAGCATAGCCCAATAGGGACAGATGCTTTCTGTGATGGGCATCTCCTCGGCGCTGTGCACCTAAACCAGTGCACATCTGCTCAGTCTCTGCTGCCCCTGGCCTTGGTGCACTGGACCTGAGGGGACTGCTAGTCTGCAGTTCTGCCAGGGTCCCAGCACAAGCTCTACGCAGAGATGAACATGGCTTTAATAAATTAGATAGATTTAATAATGAAATTCTAGACCTAAAGCAGTCAAGTGACAAGTTTAAACTACCATACATTCAAATCCCAGATTATCAAAAAGGTAAATTCACTGCATTAGCCTATTTATCCCAGTGATTACTGGTACTTAGAAGTGAATTGAATGCAAGGTATCTAATAACAAGACCCTTAGAATATGTCATTGTGTATTCCAGTCTGTAAATTTTAATGAAAAGTAGTGCTTCAGAGTTGTTATTTTATTGTTCCTGCCAATCACTAAGTACAGCATTTTAAAATGTGACTACATTTTCAGTAGTAATTCACTTACTTTGAATAAGCTGTGTGTTCATGAGGCTATAGGTTGGCATTCATTATTATTTTAGGATAAACAAAGCCCTTATTCTCCAAGCAGGATATCTGGCATTTTGTCTGAGGCCATTTAATTTTTGCACTTTTAATTTTTTTTTTTTTCATGGAACTACTCACTCTTTCAGTAAAGGTGGTGTTTGTGGTTACATCACATCTGTTTCCTGTTGTAGCCTATATTCTCAGTGTGATTTGCAGTATTCAGAATGGCCTTAGAATGTGAAACTCACACCACATTGTGGTTAAAAGCAGCATAAACCTCTGGAGACACTGCCTCGTAGCAGCTAAAGGTGGGTTTATTGTGTGTGGGATTCTGTGGGGCTTTTCTGTGAGGAGCTGATCCATGTGGAGCTGGGGAAGAGGAAAGAATCCAGAAAGGATTATAGCCTGGGACTTGGTTGTTGTCTGAGTTTGAGTATGTGAAAAGATGATGCTGAAATCCCTTGAAAGTAGTTGTTAAGTGATTGTTCCTTATTGCTTTATTCTTGTAGGTATCACCCCTACATCCCTTGCCACTTCCCTTCTGCCTTACACCAGACTGTTTGATTCTGTAGCCAATGGATTTAATTCTATTGAAATCACTTAACATGCAGCCAAAGTTAGTGCAGACAACATGGTGCCATGAAAATATATATATATGTGGTGGTAGCTGGCTGCTACCATATGCGTGTGTGTGTGCATATATATGTGGTGGTAGTGGGCAAATGTTTATATTAGGCTGCATAGTACAGATATGCTCAGGTAAAACTGCAGTGGGAGCAGAGTGGCAGGTATATGTAAATACTTTCAGAAAGGGGCATGTTTTGTCTAGGAGGTATAAAGCTATCTTTCAAAATAGCCTTTATGTGTCAAACCAAAAATTAGAAGCAGACACTTAAGGATTAAGTCCCTTCTCTTTGCCTAACTTTTCAGTATAGGGGGAAGCTTATTTGAACAGCTCTTAAAGTCTGCCGAAGAAAATTCATCTCGCACCACACACCTTCCAACTAATTTTTTTGCCAGTAGTTAAATTCTCTTAAATAGAGAATTTTCTTTCTTTTATAAATACCAGGCAAAAAATGTAATTTTAAAAAATGCTACTTTGTGATGGTGATGTTTTATTGCTTATTACTATGTGGTTTTAGATGGTTCATTTTCCAACATCCTTCCATTCTGTGTATCTTCTTGGTCTGCTCAGCAAGCACTAATTGCCATGTATTAATTAGTTGCAAACAAATGGCTTATCTCTAGTTTAAGGGGGAGGGGGGAAACAAGTTACCACAGAAAAGTCATCTGTTTTTGAAATACACGCGCATTAGTGCATTTATAGAAGCATGCTATATATTCTGCTGGACTGAAGGGTTTTGGTAAGCTAATTCCATTAAGTAATTATGACCTTTCTTCAGAAGTAAATATAGAGCATATTCCTACAATCCAGCAAATATGCAGTGTCCCTTTAGGGAAATGTGCACAAAAAGATTCAGTTCCTATTCTAATATACTGAGAGTAAGTGCCAAAATGTTGGGAAGTTTGACAAGGTATAGTTTTAAAGAGAAATTGAATTATTGTGAAGGTTATAGCATTTCTTCCACTTTTTAAAGGGAATTTATAAATATTTTATTATACTGTGTCCTGGGAAAGGTGTGTGTTTCAGTTCCATTTCTCTATTCCTTCATTCTCATATGTGCCTGGGTAGGAGTTGCTCCAAACTAGCATTTCTTGTTATCTGGGAAGATATTCTAGCCACCAGCTGTCATCAGTCTAGTCTGAGGTACTAAACCAGTTGATCCTGAAGGTTGTCATTGCATAAATCTTTGGGTTTGAGCCATGGGAAGGATGGGAAGCCATATAGATTTGTTTATGGTTATCTCAGTTCCATAAGTGAGAGAGATTTGAAAACAGTGGTTTAATAAATCACCCCTTTCCCAGTCATTTACTTAGAACATGCTTGGGTGGTGGGAAGGATGCTTTAATGTCTCAAGTATTAGTATGCTACCTTGGATTTTATTAATCACATTGTTTCTGAAAGTTTTTATATTAAGGTTTGTTGGAGGTTTTTTCCTGGTTTTGGAAGAGTGGTATATATACTGTAAACTTAAGCTATGGCCTTGAAAGAAGTAGAAATACTTCAGAAGGATTTTTTTCTGAAAAATTGCAGCACTGAACCATTTTTAAGCTTGTCTTGAAACACGGGACTCTATTCCTGTCAGTATGGTACATTTTATAATAATATTTGACATTCATAAGGCACTCGATCACTTGAACATGCATACATATGAAGTTAGGTATTACTCCTTTTTAGCAGTAGAGAAAAATGACACAGTAAATTCAAGTGTCTTGATCAAAGGCGTGTAATTATTTACAGACTACAGCTGTTTCTTGTAGTAAAAAAAAAAATACTGTACTTAATTTTGAAGAATGTAAAACTGATTCCTTATTCAGATGGGGGAATATAAATATACTCTGTAGATCTTCTTCACTGTTTGCCTCCCAGTATTTGTGTGGGGTCCCCTCTTAATGCTCTCTGTAATATGGGCAAAGCTCACTTGGGAGGGACTGTGGACTAGAAGATGCTGAGCCAGAACTCTTTGGCCATTATAAATTTGTCTTCATTTGTGTATAACACAGTGATTCCTCTTTAAAACTAAACCAAAACTCACGTCATAAATGAGAGAGTCATAACAGGAGTAATGGTTATTCCTTAATAATAGTTCCTAAAGCAAAGGTAACGAGTGTTGTGTCATAATTCCACATTACAATCTGGTTACGAGGCTAAACTTCTAAATAAATCTTTTAGAGTAAGTACCTGTTAATAAAGAGTCTCTTCTTTTTATTAAGGCACTGTGTGACATTGATAGCATTATAATGCATAGGAGATTATTTTTTAATTTGAAGTCTGAGCATAGAGCAGCTAGTTTGTTAATCTGCCAAATAGTGGCAGGTTTATTCTATATATCTGAAAAGTTTGTCTATATTCATAGGTCATGAATGCTGATGGAACTGGTAGGAGAGTCCTGGTGGAGGACAAGCTGCCTCATATATTTGGATTCACTCTGTTGGGAGACTACATTTACTGGACAGACTGGCAAAGGCGCAGCATTGAGCGTGTGCACAAGTGCACGGCAGAGAGAGAAATAATCATTGACCAGCTACCCGATCTGATGGGCCTGAAAGCCACCAATGTCCACCAGATCATCGGTGAGTGGTCTGCTAATCAGCCAAGGGAGAATGTGATAGAAAATGTCAGCAGTGCTGTACTGCAGAGTTTTAGAAATGGGCACAATTCGGTCCTATGGCATGATGACTGCAGGCTGCAGCTTGATAGGGTGGGTTAGGTCTTCTGTGAGGAGCTTCCAAGTTCTGTAGCTTGGAAGTATATCAAGCTGAACATGAGCTGCCAGTATGCAAAAGCTAAGAATGAGCCAGTTTTAGTCCATTCAATAGTTTTTACGTTAATATTAGAAAAGAATCTTTAAAAATACCTAGAAGTACTTCCTTCCCTGTAGCATTTGTGGTGTAAAAAAGCAGCATCTAGCTTTAAATTGCCTATCCTAAACTGTCCAAGCACTGGTAGCAGTATAATTGTAGCATCACAGAACTCATCACAGTACTTGAGTATCCTGCTATGTGGATAAGGCTTGCAGATTCTCGCTGTCATGTCTGGATTGTACTGCAGGAAACGAGTGAAATGTAGTTGATATATATCTTTGGGTGGCTAATGCCCCAAGGTGCACATGTTTTGAATGCAGCCCTGTTTCCAACTGTTTGGCCAATTGAACTGCTTAGTGCCAACCTCTCTTAGTTCAATTTCCAGCATGTGCAGGTACGTAAGTGAGTATTGCAAAGAGTTGCTTTGCATGCATCCTGAAGAGACCATTGAATGGATGTGAAAATAGTTATGAAAGTTTTTTTCCTGCAGGAATGCAAGGGGGTATGTAGCTGGACCAGTGTACTGTAAAAGGCAGCAGAACATACACTTACCATGCATTCGGTGCTTGTGCTGTGAACTGGGATCATCAGTAGCTATTGGAGCCCAGATCCCTTTCCCTAGTGCTGGGTTTGTTTCTTGGCATAAGGAAAATAATCACTGGCTTTCCAGCCAAGGAGAGTAAGGTCTGTCTAAAGGATTACAGGAAATGAATGAAAAATAATTTGATCAGAGAATACAAGGAGAAAAACTGAATGTTAGCTTGGAGGACTCATAGTGTGGCTGATGCATGTGAGGACTAGCTTCACCTTTCACCTGCAGTCAGTTTGCAATGGTTGCTTTTCCTCTTGTTGCCTGCTTAGGTACAAACCCCTGTGCAGAAGACAATGGTGGCTGCAGCCACCTGTGTCTGTACCGACCACAAGGCCTTCGCTGCGCCTGCCCCATCGGCCTGGAGCTCATCAGCGACATGAAGACCTGCATCGTGCCAGAAGCTTTCCTGCTCTTTTCCAGGAGAGCAGACATCAGGCGCATCTCCCTAGAAACCAACAATAACAACGTTGCTATTCCGCTCACTGGGGTCAAGGAAGCTTCTGCTCTGGATTTTGATGTGACAGACAATCGCATTTACTGGACTGACATTTCACTGAAGGTAGAGATTTAGTCCATGTTGGCTATTAAGCTGCTACATGCTCCTTGAGATCTTTAAGAGTAGGTTGATTAATGGGGTTTACAAAATTCAAGGGATATGTAAAAGAGTTTCGTTTTTAATTACATTTTCTGCAACTGACTTGAGACATATGCCAATAATAACTTATGGACTTTTGTAATTGGAGAAACATAGTAGTTGAAAACAGAGCATTTAAATGAGTCTGCTGGTGGTGACTTGGCTGAAATCCCTAAGCATGATATTCTTTTGAGCTGCGTAAGTGATACATATGAAGACTGATATATAAACTGCCCTGCTGTGTGCTGTCACAAACTGGCATAATTAGCAGGTTGTGTTCAAACTAGGAAGTAAACCAAAATCAAGGATTTGTTAACTTCTGATTGGTTGTGAGTATGAGGAGTGGGTGCAGATAGGAATATTGAGGACATGCAAAGGTAGCTCATGTTTGGCAAAATAATTCTGTACTATTCTAACATTTTCAGGCTTATCAGGGAATGCCTAAACTCTAATATATTATTAAAATGGAATTCTGGCTGTATCTGCTATCACAGGCTGATCCTGATGGCAGAGTTTAAAAACGTCTTTTGAAGTCCAAGAAGAGATTGTGCTTAGTGAAATCAAATTTAGCCATCAGCACTGAAGCTACTGAGCTTATCAGTCATTTGGTTGTCTTCTTCTATTTGCTGTTCTGTCCTGCACTTTTTTTTTTTTTTTCATTTGGCTGCTTTAAGTAGTGTTCTGTGCTATAACATTGATGCTTCTGTATAGTCCTGGGAGAGCCAAAATATTTCCCCCTCCAAGCTGGCACTGAGTTATTAAGGTCACTTGGTCATGTAGATGCTTCATTCAACCAGACTAGTTATCCCATTTATTTCCCCAGTGAAATGCTATTGTAGTTGACACAGAATACATTCACAGGACACAGTAAATCATTACTTCTGAATAGCAGCATTGTTTGCTTTGCAAATAAGTAGCATATTGTAAGTTCCTCTGAGATGTCTAAAATCTGAAAGTGTTTAATATTCAACAAAGAAAACAAGCAGCCCAGTGACAGGCTGGTAAGTTTTCTAATTTGCCTGTGTATCTTTGTATCCCTGCAGACCATCAGCAGAGCATTTATGAATGGCAGCGCACTGGAACATGTCGTGGAGTTCGGCTTGGATTATCCTGAGGGCATGGCCGTGGACTGGCTGGGGAAGAACTTGTACTGGGCTGACACTGGCACAAACCGGATTGAGGTGTCCAAGCTGGATGGGCAGCACCGCCAGGTGCTTGTGTGGAAAGATCTTGACAGTCCCCGGGCACTGGCACTCGACCCTGCTGAGGGGTAACTTGCTGATTTAATTCTGTGTTTATGAACAGTGAAAGACAACATTGTAATGCTTCCTCTAGGGCAACTCCTATAGAGAACTCAGCTGGGGAATACAACCTGGTAATTTAGAGAAATACACTCTTAATGTCCTGAATAATAATAAAAAAAAACTAAAAAAAAAAAAAAATCAGAGCAGCTCATTAGAAAGGGATTTATATTTAGTTTTATAATTAACCACAGAAACAAAGTAGTTTTAGGTTTATGGAATTCATTATGTAGAAAAGGACTTCTTTGAAAGGAATATATCGTTTTAGAAATTAGGATTCTTTTTATCACAAGTTAGGGTCCAATAAAGGTATTAAATTATTTAATTTGAGGATGGGAGACCGAAGTTTATAGTCTGAGCACAAGGAAGGTATTTATTTCTTCAGATAAGGAAACCTTTTTGTTTGTACAGACAAGGAAAGAAGGACAGAGAAGGAGGGGAAACAATTATATTCACCTATGCCCCAAATGAAAGATTTTCTGAGAAGATACTTCTGAGTTGGATTGAAGTGTAATAGCAAAAGTAGGGCAATAAATAGGGAGAGGGAGGAAGGAATGGGGCAAGTCAAGCTAACTATTCAGCTTCTGAAATAGCTCTTCTACCCTGAAACACTCACTTGACAACAACTAATGTTATAAGTAAAAATTAATTGAGCCAAATTTAATATTTTAAAAAAATAGATTTTTATTACGTGACCAAAATTTGGTGCGAGATAGCCACAATCCAATCAAAAAGGGTCAGTGCCAAGCCCGGGTATCAGCGCTGGCTGAGACACAGGTCCAACCGCTACAGCAGAGGGTCCCCTATGTGTCCTGTCCGAGTGTTTTTTATACAGTTCATTCTGCCCGAGGCGGAGTCTCTTTCCTTCCTTTCAGAACTTCACATATCCATGTGAAGTTCTTTCTCTGCCACGGGGGAGTGATGAACATCCATGATTGCATTCCCAGAATCCGGTATTGAGATGCATCTCCCCGATGGCTCCGGCTATCTCAATCTTAGATATTTATCACGTATTCATTGTCCAGTGTTCCTCGGATCACCTTGGGGAACGACCCATCGACCCATCTCCGGGCTGCCTACGTTCATTCGTTTGCAAATGAGGTTCTCCTTCCTCTTGTCCTGGTGGTTTCGACACTGTGATGCAATCCCCTACACTGACTTGTGTGCTTAAAAAATCTTTTATAAGAGGGTTTCTTACCTATATATATAAGATATATATGACAATTTTATATGCACGAATTATCCCATATACACATAACACTAATTACTGCAAAAACTTTTTGAGGTTATACCAATATTGCATTTTTTTTAAAATTAAGGAACTTAATTTACAAGGGTTACGACATTATCACAGTTCCCAGTCACACTATGAGAGCTACAGCAATGCAGAGAACTTGCAACACATTCCTTCTGCTTTATTTCCACAGGGTGGTGGCAATGGTCACCTCCAGTGGGATCCTAGATTGGATTCAGCCCTGATGTGCCAGGGGTTGCAGGATGAGAATTCAACATCAGATTCTTAGATTCAGTTACTCATTTGTAACAAAAGGCTGCTATGGATGATTCTGGTTTTACACCGGAAGTAGGTTTTTTCCAAGGATTATCATCATTCAGTGCTTTGTCTCTTCACCACAGATCAGAAAAAAAATTACTTGGGTCAGAATGCCCGTTTTTCCTTACAGCAGTAGTATAGCTGTATACTATATATGCATGTACACTTATATAAATATACATTCAGTATAGTTGTATTTTAAATTGAAGTTTTCGAGGCATTGCTGCTATGGGAGGCAGTTCTATCACTTGGCTCTGTGCTGTGTCCAACTTGCAAAATGTATACACAAAGTACTTGCAAAATTTTTAAGAGAAATTTGCAAGTATTCCTGGCGTCTAATGAATTTCTCCCCGCTAATCATCAGTTTCTGAAGCAACCTTTCCTATTGTGCAGTTGGTAGGAACTGAAAGACTTCCCAGGGGTTTGTTACTAGAGTTATTAAAACCCAAAGGTGTAAATATTGGATAACTGCCTCTCACTTTTATTTTAGAATGGTATCAGCTTCATATTTTGGAAGTGACTAACTAGCCATCAAATATATAATATACAAATATGCATCCTACTTTACTGTGCAGTGCCTAAAGAAAATGTAAACATATGTAAGTCTGTCCTTCCAAATGAGGCATAAGCTGGCACGTGAGTATGTAATAATTGTATTTTTGCTCCAGTGGAAATGCCATACAGTTTTGTGTGTCTCAGCTGAGATGTAAGACACTCATGTAAGTACATGACTGGTTGACTTAGTTGTGTGCACATGAGTGGTGGCACCTATTAACAAAAGTACCCTTCAGATCTACCTTCTTGTATTCCTTCATTTGAGAGACAACTGACTAGAAACAGAAGATAAGTGGTCTGGAAACACACCCTGCTAAATAATCAGGGTAAATGAAGGTGTCTGACTGCCAGCCTCTGCCTCTTAAATGACATACATAGATTAGTTACTAGCAAAGTGCTGTCACATAGAACTTGCCGGTGAAAATCCAGGTCCAAGTGGGAAAAAATAATGTTGGAAGCATTTTGAGGAAAGTTGACTCACTTTCTTGCCTCTACTTTGGAAAAAAAAAAACAACCTATTATAGCACAATGAGTCTTAATAAATGTTTGAATTTACAGCTCTTCTTTTTCTCTTATGCTTTATAAGGATTATTGTTTTGGTTTTCCTCTTGAGTTCTCTTGGATTGAATGCAATTATTTTTCTTTCTTCTGTTTTTTTAATCAGGTTCATGTACTGGACTGAGTGGGGTGGCAAGCCAAAGATTGACAGAGCTGCTATGGATGGCAGTGAGAGGACCACGTTGGTCCCAAATGTGGGACGTGCTAACGGCCTGACCATTGACTATGCCAAGAGGCGTCTGTACTGGACCGACCTGGACACCAACCTGATAGAGTCCTCCAACATGTTAGGTGAGCCTCAGAGCCCTGGGCAGCATCCTGAGGGCAATGCTGCTTTTTGCAGCTCCCTTATGGCAAATCATGGCTTAAATAATGCAAAGATACACATCATAAGACAAAAATAAAATTTCCCAACCTTGCATGCCTTTAATGTTTGCTTCTATAATTCATGTTCATGTAACACTATGGTTAGCAAGGCCTCGATTTTCTTGTAAGTGATTGGGTTGCTCAGAAAGTTAAAATTACACAAGGTATAAATATTTCCAGTTATATGTAGGACAAATATGTCATCTTGCAGTGTTTTGGAGGGTCTTGCTTTGCTATTCTCAAGAGCACTAGAAAATACATAACAAAGGTAGAAAGAAAGTCAACAAGAAGATAACATCTTACTCAACATGTAATTTAATACAATTTGGTTTTTTATCTTTGTTAGTATCCTCAGGCATTTTCTCCCCCTGTATTCTGCATGGTAAGGACCTTTTCCTGGCTAGTGTTTATCAGCAGGAGAGTTCTCTTTTGCTGGGGTCTGTGATGATTTTATAAACTGGTAATTGCAGCAAAATGGGGGTAGAATATTTTATTATTTCACTGTTCCAGAGTACTGTGTGGAGGACCTAGGCCCTCTCAGATTTGCACAGTACCGTGTTTTAACTTCTCAGCACTCACAGGAGTGAACTGCCTTGTTGTATGCTAAATTATTCAGATTAGCATTAACAATAGCCAATATTTAAGCATTAATAATTAGCCAGTATTTAATGCTAAAGGAATTAGTCTGCTTTAAACAGTATGCTTGCAGTAGTGGAACAAAGCTAGAAAAAGATCAAAACGGGCAAATGCAATATGGGAATTATATGTGATAGAAAAGCTTTTCTTCAGCTTCTCATATATTTTGGTGTGCTGTGGAGGCCTGCTCCATGTTTCCCTTTGAAATGTGGGACTGGAAACAGCATCAGAGCTTCTTTTTCCCTGTGCCTGTGGCTGGTGACAGCACAGATGCCTGTGGGGCTGTGCATCCTTGACTTCTGTGTGCAAAGAGGGAATGACTTTGTGCTTCATAATCCGTTCATTTTGTGTAACTATACCACAGGAGGTACCATGGTAATGAAGTGGTTGATAAAACAGAATTGAAACAACTTCCCCCTGCCATGTCCTGCTTCTTAAGATATCTTAACTTTTCCATGGTATACACAATTAGCTATTCCCTGTCCTGACTTTCTGGCTGCTCTGGAATGTTGTGACATTCCATGGTATACACAATTAGCTGTTCCCTGTCCTGACTTTCTGGCTGCTCTAGAATGTTGTGACATTCCAGAGACAAAAGTTATTTTAGCCTTGTACATTTAATTTTTCTCATAATGCAATGTAGTATTTAATTAAGCTCATAACAATTTTCTTTTTACAAGCAGTGGGAAAAGTGTGGTGCAAGAGATGCTCAACTGGAAATACAGTGTCAGGATCCTGCATTAGATTGAGAGGCATCCTGTCAGTTTTGGGAAGGGAGGAAAGGACAGAATCTTTCTGAGAACCCTGATAATTTTCAAAATTGAAAATTTTCTTCAGAAAACTACATTTTTTTCTGTGAATGGCAAGCAGGATTAACACATTTCTGTGATAGGCTCTGAGATTCCTTTTGTCTACTGTACATTACTTTGTAATTTACTTGTGTAATAATACCTTGTGTAATTGTTGTAATGATGAAAGGGTAACTTTAAAGTAATTGCATGGTTACTTTTCTGGGCAGGGGACATGTCCAACAGTATACTGCTTGTGCCCATGTCACTCCACTTTTTCTCTCCCTTCTTTTTGGACACAGGCCTTGACCGTGAGATCATAGCTGATGATTTGCCTCACCCCTTTGGCCTGACCCAGTACCAGGATTACATTTACTGGACAGACTGGAGCCGGCGCAGCATCGAACGAGCCAACAAGACCAGTGGCCAGAACAGAACCATCATCCAGGGCCACCTGGATTATGTTATGGACATCCTGGTCTTCCACTCCTCCCGACAGGCGGGCTGGAATGAGTGTGCCTCTAGCAATGGGCACTGCTCTCATCTGTGCCTGGCAGTCCCTGTGGGAGGGTTTGTCTGTGGCTGCCCAGCTCACTATTCCTTGAACTCTGACAACAGCACCTGCAGTGGTAAGCCATAAGGAAGTTAGTGAACTTTTCCAGTGGCTCACCTACATCTGTGTAAACACGAAAGCTAAACATGTGTTGGTTCTGTGTCTCTGTCAGACACTCTTCAAATGCTTACTTGATTGTTTATCTGCTTATGTATTCCTAGTATTGCCTGGCATAAACGATTTGTGATACTTTAGTCTGGATTCTAGACTTTGTGCATCTTTTATGGGGTCAGGATTTCATTCTGTAGTAGCTGTGTTTGCTGGCTGATGAGATGCTGAGGTGGGCCACTCGCAGACCTCTACAAGTGTTTTTCCTCAGTGAGGATGGGTTGGGCTCCATGGCTTCCCCAGCAGTCTGGTTCCTGATCTCAGTGCAGCCAAGCCCCATTTTTCTTTATTGTTGTGCAGAATACAAACCGCAAGGCTCCTCAGGCTGTGTGTAATTAGTTTGTAACCAAATAATTTATCCATCTCTCAATAACTGGCTGCAGTGAAGCTCTCATAATTTTGGCAGCAACTTTGGATGGCTGATTTTCACTGGTGTCATTCACATTAGTCAGTGGGGGAAGAGATTCATGGTACAGAGAGACAGATTGTATCTCACCCACATTACACATGAGTAGAGACATCCAATTTCATCTTAAAGCCAAAAGCTGGGCAGATTGTTGCACAAATGCCACCTCATGGCATTTTTTGAAAATCATACTTTTCAAAAAACTGTGCTTTTCTACTTCCCTTGTGTTCTGTACTTTTGCTCTCCTTTTTTTATTATAATGGCCCCTTGCATGACAACTGGATTCTTGCACCCTGGTACTTTGACATGTTCGTGCAAGTAAGAGGCACAGCCGGCATCTCTCTGGTAGTGACTGTGATCTTCTAGGTGGAGGAATTTGACTTCCAGGGGAGAAAAAGTAGCAGAATGATCAAAGGTCATGTTTTTCTTGTGAAAATGCTCCTGTAAACAGAGCAAGGAGCAAAATACAGGAAATACATTGCGAGCAAATATAACCATTTCCCCATGGTACAGTTGAGGGCTCTTTGTGTGGTATTAGGAATTTTCCTCTGCTATATTCAAACCTGGGAAATTTCCAGCTTCTCATTTATAGCTAATTGGAGATTTAGGCCTCTCTGCATATAATTTAATTCCTTTTTTTGGACACTATAATTGGAGCATGAATTGTTTTAACTTTCTTTTGCCTGTATTACTTGCTTATGTACCTCCTGAATGTTATTAGTCCAGGCCCTGTCTAGAGGTCCTCCCTTTCAGAATACCCTGCTCATGCATGCATAGGTTCTTTTAATTATACTCTGGTGAGATCTCTTCAGACCTACCACGTGTCATGAAGTTGGAAGGCAGGGTTACACAGGAGATATACTCAATGCACTCCCTTTGCCTGCTTCCAAAAATACAGTTAAAATATGTGACTATTGGGAGGGAGAATGATGAAAACTGGAAAGGGATTTCTGAAATTGGTACTGTTTCAGAGATGTGGAGTCTCAAGGGGAGAAATTCTGCTGTTGCTTTTTAGAATGAGCCATCAATTCAAAGTTGTAAGCCAGGCAGTCTTAGAAAGTAAGAGGGTATCTTTGGGGAAGAGTAGAAATAATTTTAGGTGCTTACATGTTTACCTGCATTGTTTTACCGTAAGTTTTTTCCCTTTTCATTTCTATCATAATTTCTTGGTAAGAATTCTGATGTTTCTGAATCCATTATTTTGCTGTACACATTCATATAAACTTGTCTTTGCTTTATTTTTTTGTGCTTTCTTACACAGTTTAGTGCTAAGTAGAAGGCTGCTTAATTTATTGGAAAAGTGCTTGGAGGGAAAATACAGATTTTCCAGAAAGCAAAAATACCTTGCAATTAGGCCTGATTGTTATAGGATGTTAAGAGAGAGTGTTGGTTTCCAAGGAAACTCCTCCCTGCCTTTTTTTTTTTCCCCAGCACTCAGAATAGCTGTTCAAAGTGTATGCTAAAATAACAAAGCAAGGTTATGATGTTCTCTAGGAGACTTTTGTTTCCTCCTCTTTCCCCGGTGGTGCCTTATCTGTTCTACAGGCTGGTAAATGAATGCAGAGTCCCACTGCTAATCTCTCTACAGACTTGGGCTGTAGAGAATTGATTGTACAAACTTCAGGGAGGCTTTAAGCTGCATTTCTAGAAATTTGCTCTTGTACCATCTTGCACAGCAGTGGTTTCAGGTAGAGCATTATTGAAAAGAACCCTCTGAAAAAGGAAAATGCTTTCACTACCTTCTCTGATTTCTGACCCAGTTATGTAATTTTTCTCAATGATGTATTCAATGCTTTGTGCACTTACTGTAAGTTACAGCTGATAAACTACAGCTGTATGGGGTGTTGAAATCTTTGATGGTATTTCTAATTACAAAGAATAAACATTTGCCCAGGAAATTTTTGCAGGGTAGAATATCAAATTTCTTTTTTTCATTGCAGGTTGTCATTCCCAGATAACCATCTAGAAATAATAAAGATACATAGCTTTGAGAAGAGCAAATGCATTTTTCTCCAAAACCACAGCCTCGCACACAGTTAAGAAATTTTCCTGTAAATTAGTTGTTTCATTCCAGTACAGGCAGAAAAAGGATTTGTAGGAACAGGACTGAACCACTGTCAATCTCTTTTCCCTGAAACATCTAAATAAGGAACCAGTGCTGGCTTTTTCTCACGTTCCTCTGCAAGTAGAAGTGCACCTAACAAAGGGTTCAACTTCAATATAGGGGAGCTGCATTTCCCTGAAACCCCTTTAGAAAGCAAATGGACAGTTCTTTGAGAGGCATAATTGACCATTCTTCTTTGAGATGCTTTTGGCAGAGGTCTTTGCATTCACTAGTCCTGCCACTTAAAAAATCTGATCTTTGCCTACCATATTCACGTAGAGACATTTATAGTAAAAAGGGTTAATTTGAAAGGCTTTTCGTACTCATCAGAGGGTGGGATTGTTATGTTTTGATTTTTTGTTTGGTTTTGGCAAAGGAAGAGGGAAAAGGGGAATGAAATAAATGTCTGGTTATGGATTGTAGTTGTCATTCTTAAACATAAAAATGCCCAGTGTTATTGCCACGTGTAACTCTTTCAACCCCTTTTCTTTTTTTAACCCATCTAGCTCCTACCACCTTTCTGTTGTTCAGTCAGAAGAACGCGATTAATCGCATGGTGATAGATGAGCAGCAGAGCCCAGATATCATACTCCCCATCCACAGCCTCCGCAATGTCCGGGCCATTGATTACGACCCCCTGGATAAGCAGCTCTACTGGATTGACTCTCGGCAGAACATCATCCGGAAAGCACAGGAAGATGGCAGCCAGGTATCCTGAGGGGGTGGAATTGCTGAATATTTGGCATGCCTGTGCCAAACAATGACTGGTTGTATGGGGATAATTTAGATGCACAGACTTCCCTGTAGGTTACTATACCTTGGTAAAATGACTGTCATCTGGAGTTTTCTGGAGTCCTCAGTCAGTAAATCTGGGAGGTGAAGCAATAAATAAAGCATGGAAAACCAAGGCCAGTTTGAGCATACTGTTGTTCCCAGTACAATTATTTGCTTAACATTGTCTTTTGTCTGGAAGCTGTTTGAAGCCAATATTTGAGATATGAAACATGGAAGGGAAGGTTCTTGGGAGAAATGGGGGGATGTGACAAAGGTATGTGAGCAGAGTGCAGGGGTAGATCCTCTGAAATGAGAAGGCTGGAACTGTGTGAGCACACTGCTGTGTCTGGAGCCTCCCAGGTTCTGGAGCAGATAAGAAGAGAGTTGTTGTAAATCACTGGGGCATGGAGTGACTAGACTGAACCTGTAAAAGACGTAGCAGACTTGGGAAAATGTATTTGGCTGGAGAATACAGAGAAAGTAGAGTAGGGTAGAAGGCAAAAGGTAATAGAAGTTTTGGTGGTTCAACCCTGGCTGGAGGCCAGACACCCACCCAAACCACCCTGTCAGTTCCCTCCTCAACTGGACAGGGGAGACAAGATACAGCAAAAGGCTTATGAGTTGGGATAAGGGATTACCGTCTGTTCATCACACTTTGTTCTGCCACTGTTTCCTCCTCATGGAGAGGAGTCTTTTCCCTGCTCCAGTGTGGGGTCACTCCCACCGGAGATAGTCTTCCATGAACTTCTGCCTCCAAAACGAGTCCTTCCTATGAGCTATGTTTGCTTCATGAACTGCTCCAGTGCGAGTCTTTCCCACAGGGTGCAGTCCCTCAGGAACAGGCCCTGGGTCCCTCACAGGGTCACGCATCCTACCAGGAAACCTGCTCCAGTGTGGGCTGTTCTCTCCACGGGGTTTCCCATAGGGTCACAGCCTCCTTTAGGCATCCCCCTGCTCCAGCAAGGGCTCCTCCAGGGACTGCAGTGGATCTCTGCACCCTCATGCCCTCCACTGGTTGCAGGGGCACAGGGAATCCTGGAGCAGCTCGTGCCCCTCCTTCCTCACTGCCATTGGTGTCTGCAGGGCTGTTCCTCTCACAGTCTTATTCCACTCTTCTCTGACTGCAACTGCTTCTGCCCAATAACTTTTCTTCCTCTTAAATATGTTATCCCAGAGGTGTTACCAACATCCCTGATTGGCCCAGCCTTGGCTGCTGGTGGGACCATCCTGGATTTGGTGGCATTGGCTCTGCTGGGCATGGGGGAAGCTTCCAGCACCTTCTCAGAGAACCCATCCCTATAGCACCCCCCAACCAAAACCTGGCCATACAAACCCAATATGCAGGTTTAGTGAGGTTAACTGTGACCAGTGACTGCTTATTCGATTTTGCATTTTAAAATAGAAATTTTCTTCCTAATTTTTTGAATGTGGGATGAGTGAGAGACTAAGATGAACAACACAACACAAGAGAGGTGCTATATTCAGTTGAATTTTAAGAGTGTGGTTTCTGGTGGTGGGTGTGGTAGTAGTTGCATCCTGCTGTATGCCCTTCAGCCTTAACTCTTAATTTAGCAATGCTTTTAATTTTGAAATATCTAAATAATACCCAAAACTAGTCAAAGCCACCATGTTTTTGCCAGCTTCAGCAGAATAAACAAATGGAAGACTTGCAGGCACACCATTTCATAGAGGTGACAAGCCAAATAAAGTTAGGCAGATTTTCTGGTGAAGTTTAATTTGGGGATGAGAGGATAGAGGTTACTCACTTCATAACCATGGCTTCCAAAATGTTTATGTAGGCCATGTTTACTGATTTATTAATCCTCTTCATAAAGAAGAAAAAGGCATGCCAACTCCAGAAGTCTAGACCAAGTAGAAGACAACACCTTGAACTAGTAAGGTGTTAGCTGGAGATGCTCTGAAGTTAGTATTGTACACTAGCTGATGTCCTTTCCATCTTTGGCAGAGCTGCCTTCCATTTATTAACCACCGTCGTGTCCTCCAACTGAGATGGCAGCAATGGTGGAGAAGAATGAGGCCAGCATTTCAAGTGCTGTCTGGCCTCACTTTGCCTTTGTTTTTCTCTGCTCAACTTCAGCTTTGGGAATTAGTGGTGGTACATTTCTATTGTAGAGTGTTAAATGTGCTGGGTTTGAGTCTATCCAAACTGAACTCTTGAGCTGTCAAAAAAGTAGAGGAAATACAGGAGCTGACTCTGGACCTTGAACACAGACACAATTTGGACGTACTGGTCAAACTTGCAAAGTCTTACAAGCTGCAGTCAGCTTGTGTGATTGCCATTACAGCAAACCATCAGGACTAAGTGTCTCTTTCTTATCAAAGGTGTTGGTGTGGCAACAGAACCTGGGTTTCTCCTTACTTTATGCTACTATTTTGGCTGTCTCCTTTTTCTGAGCAGTAGCTAGACATGGTGCATCCATAGCAAATAAAGTTATTCACATTAGATTAAGATTAAATATTCTCCTGTGTGTTGTTTCCTTTGCAGAGCCTCACTGTTGTGACAAGTCCAGTTCCCAATCAGAACCTGGATATGCAGCCCTACGACCTGAGCATTGACATCTACAGTCGCTACATCTACTGGACCTGCGAGGCCACCAACGTCATCAATGTGACTCACTTGGATGGGAGACCCATGGGAGTGGTGCTCAAGGGGGATCAGGATAGGCCCAGAGCCATTGTGGTGAATCCAGAGAAAGGGTATGTAGGAAAATTCAGGCCTAGGGTTTTGAGAATCAAGTAGTTTTCTTGCTGTAGCTTGTTTTCTGTTTGTCAGAATGAAAAACAACTTTGCCATTTGTTAAAATGTCTTGGATTTATAGAAAATGTGGAAAGATCAAATGAACCTTTTTTTTTTCCCTCTAATCATCCTGTTCCAGATACATGTATTTCACCAACCTCCAGGAGAGATCTCCTAAAATTGAGAGAGCAGCATTGGATGGAACTGAGCGAGAAGTCCTTTTTTTCAGCGGCTTGAGCAAGCCCATCGCCTTAGCTGTTGACGGCCAGCTGGGCAAGTTGTTCTGGGCTGACTCAGATCTGCGCAGAATTGAAAGCAGTGACCTTTCAGGTAGAGTAGCACCTTAATTCAGTGATTCATTTGTGTGGTGTGGGTGTGGGGGAATGCAAAGAAAGGTGTCATCTCATCTTTTCCTTCCTACTATAAACAGTCTGTACTATGATTCTAATCACTCCCTGAATTTTCAGCCAGGGAATGTGCATGATTCGTGCAGCATGTCTTTACAGTTTCATGACTGCGATTTGCATTATTAATTGCTACACATGCTATTTACTTTGGTTTCTTACTGCAAAACCTTTGTGTAGTTTTCCAAAGTTAGTTGATGAATAAATAGCAGCAGTTTTAGAAAGGGGAGAAAAAGGGTTGTTTTTAAAGACACTGCTTTTGGTGCAGTAATCTGTCAATCAGAGGAAAGTTCCCTGTTAGTAGAAAAATATATCCTGCAGAGTTGAAGCAGCAGGTGTCGATGTTACTTTTGTACCTGTCATTTGGGGTGAAAAGATGTGAGAAGGATAGAGAAGATGTAACATCTCTCTGTCCTCAAACCTCCCTTTTCCAGCTGTGGAATTCTCTTTGCTTGCTCTCCAAGACTGGTTATGCTGCTTGTCTGACCTCCTCTACGAGTTCATTCAGCCCATTTCACAATGACCTAACAACATTATACAGAAAAAGACAATTAGTGATTGGTGTTCTGTTGGCTTGGAAAGCTGCATTGTTTCAGGAAAAAGAGAGTCCAGCAAGCAACCAGAAGTGGAGCAAGAGAAGAGGGGAGAATTATATGGTCCAGATTGGGTAAGAAAGACAAATGTCTTTCATTTACTAGCCTAATCCAGAAAACTGCTGGATCAGCTCAGCTGCCTCATGTAGCATCAGTACTAATTTGTGATACAGATTGGGCTGGATGTTGTTGCTGGAAGTGAGAGTTGAAAACATAAAAGGAGTTATGACAGCTTGCAGTAATGTGTGTGGTAATGTCTTCCACTTATGACATGGTACCTTCATTCAAAGTAGTAGCATGTAACCCTGTTGACACCACTTGGATTTTCAGCCTTTTGCTAAGTACCTAGAATAAGCTTTTGGTTTGAAAAACAGTTTGTTTTTCCTAGATGGTTGGAATTAAAGCTCAGAAAGACAGTAATTTTTTTCAGTGGTGTGTCACTGGAAGATTTAGGGTCAGTACTGAACTGTGATATCATGATTGTTTATGGTTTTAAAATGCCAGACACAACCTGAGTTAGTGAATTATTAAAGAACAACAAAAGAAGACTTGTGGTGGTGTTGCTTGGTACGTTCCAGATTCATGGCTTGCATGAGTAGAGTAACAGGCAGGAGAATATTACACGTGCTTTATTTCTCTCTTTGTCTGTTATCTTCCTGAAGTTAGGACACCAGACAAGGAGATGGGTCTAAATTCTAGTTCAGTCTAGGTTTAATGATTCTGGTTTTTTTTTTTTTTCCCTTAAATATGTGGCTGTTGGATCACCAATGTTATGTAGTAAAAGTTCTTACTTTACAAACCATATTTTGAAGAGCATAGAGAAAAAAAACGTTCCAAAACCTCCCTTGATTTTGGCATTTGCACCACAAATAGATTGCTATAATCACCATGATAAATTGCTAACTGCTGAGATGCATTCCTGTGCTTAGGAATGCTGATTAATAAGTTCTTTTGACCAGCAGAGTAATTTTTCTGCATGTTAGCTTCTTAAAAACTTTCATTCTCTTGCTCTGTCATTTCTGTAGATTCCAGTACCCATAAAGACAAACTAGGATGCCTTTTATGTGATGTAGTCCTTCTTTTCCTCCCTGTCCTTCAGGCATGCAGTTAGGACTTGGTTATTCTGCCCAAATGGGAGATCTTATTGAAGTTAACCAGATTCTTCACATGATTAAGGGGTTGTTTATGAAAAGGTGACTGGAATTAGCTCTCTACCATGAAAACTATTTGGAAATTAGCTCTTCTATTCCAGAATAATTAGTGTGATTTGGAAATGTCTAATGATCCTGGAATTAAGTAATTTTTATTTGGAAATAGAATGAGCTATGTGTGTGTCCTGATTTTTGTATTTATTTGGTTGGTTTTAAATCTTTTTGTAAATGGTATTGCTGGAAAGGAGATGGTGATGCCAGAAGACAAAGCTCCTCTTAATCATGTCTCCCTTTCATCTGACATTCCCAATAAAGGAGACTAGCACCCTGATGAGTCAGCTTTGGGTTTCATTGTTGGTTGATGGAAGAAGGGACCTAATGTCTCAGTTTAGTCAGAAATTGTCAGTTACACTTGGTCACAAATATTACAAAGAAAGATTAAGACATTAAGGGATTGAAAATATTAAGCTTCAGAGGTTTAGGAACATACTGCAAAATGCCATGCTGATTGATGTGGGCATTGCAGAGCAGGACATGTACAGACTGCATTTGGGTAGGTCAAGGTTTTAGCTTTTGTATTCCTTCCTGTCTTCCTTTCATTTTGCCCTATTCTCAGCTTAACTTTATTTCTCAAGATGCAGGTTTCTGTTTCTTACATTTTCCTGACAAATTAATCATTTTATTGGAGTTTAATAGATGGTTGCAGTTATTTAGGTTGACTTACATCACTCAGTCTATTAATTTCTACATCAGTGTCCTGGTTCAGGGCAAATCTGGGAGAGAACCCCCAAAGGGGTTCCTCTAGAAGGCAGATTCAATTGGCCCCTCCCCCCAACTGGTTCAGGAAAAAATACTTCCTTGGAGAAAAGTGGAAAAAACTGTTTATTAAACAAGAAAATGCAAACAGTATTAAACAATGAAACTTCTTGCCGCTCCAAAAGAGGGACAAACTCAGAAAAATTCACCCCTCCAGGCTGCAGCTCGTCTCACTCAGTCTCTTATCAGTCCCTCCAGCGCTGGAAATGCCACGGCCCAGGCCCGGCCCACTGGGACACAGGAGCGAACTGCCGGTGCTCTTCTTGTGTTCAGTCCAGAGCAGGTTTGAGCAGGTCCAAAGAAAAGGAAAAGCCACAGTCCAGGGAACTTCTTTGCCTCAGCTAACTAAAACTAACTAAAAAGCAAAGGAGAGCTCTGTCTTGCTGTCTGTCTGTCCGCAGACAACACAGTCCAGCAGCAGGAATGTGGAGGAGTGAGTGCAGTTTCTGGAAACAAACTCCGCGCTTCTTCTCCCCCCCTTCACTCCTGGAACAAGTCTTAAAGGTGCAAAACTTATTATTCAGCATAAACAGAACAGACGATTGGGGATAAAAGCATCATACAGTCAACCTAGGACAATCAGTCTGGGTATAACCTCCTTCAGAATTCATCAACGTCTTTTCTTAATCAGATCATTGCTGGTGTTGCTTCAAAGTGGTGGTGAGAGTCCAGCCTAGCTGATTTGAATTCCTATGTTTTTCTTCAGGTTTTAACGCTTGGTAAATGTTTGGAAGGTTGCATAACTTCTGAAGTCTCTGTGCATTTCATGAAAAGGAGATAATCATATTTTTTCATAGCTGAATTTGTTTCTAAGTCATCGTCATTGACATAATGTTGATTAAATCCTCAACAAGCAAAAAACCCCTTCATACTACCAAACAAAGCAGAGAGGGATAGAATTTATTCAAAGTATAAAATCATGAAGTACACGTGTCTTCTGTCCTGTAAGGTTATCTTGTGCGGCTAAGGTAGATTTTTTCCCCCCTGGTATTCAGTTATTCCAGCACATTTGTACAGAACAAAAATATAAAAACTTACAGTAATTCATTCTATGGATGAACAATGTAAAGCTATTGTTTGCTGTAGCAGAAGTGAAAAATAAGCACAGCAGTGAGCTCAGCTATCATAAATACCAGGATTTATAGGTAAATTTTCAAGCTTTAGCTTGACTTGTGTGATCCTGTTTCAGTTTCTTAAAATTGAAGCAGATTCCATGTACTTTGCAAGTAATTTTGTGCTCAGAATCTGATCAACTCACTGAATATTTGACTGTTAATGACCACGTCATCATGTTAAATAAAGGAAGCATGGATTAAGCCTCCCTCCTGAGCCCTCAGGTTTTGACTAATATTTTTCTTCTGTGTAAGTTACAAAGTCTTCACTGTCTTCAGACAGACTTCAGTGATACCTTTAAAATAACTGTTGACTGTGTTCTGTTCATGTGGAGAGTAAACCATGAAATGTGACAGTCGCTCTTGACTGTATTTAATGCCAGAAAATCTGGCATAGAAATCAACAACCACTCTCCAGAGGTGTAAGGCCTCTTGTCTGCTCCTGGTGATTGCTAAAGGAACTCAGGAAAGTAAGTATTTGCTAGAAAGAAAGGAGCATTCCCAATTTAGCACTAATAGCTTAGTGAAGGTAAGTAGCTGAAAGAAAAGAACATGAGGAAGTCAGAAGTGTTAATCTCATCATTCATGTGAGAAGTCCTAATTACCCTGCTTTCACTTGGAATTTATCTTGTATGGGTTAGCTGAAGCCAATAATCCATCTTCTTATTCCCTGCTGTATGGCAAGACAAAGCAATTAATCTCTCAAAAACGGAAAGAAGAATGAAAAGAGCTACTGATTTCCATCATATTGATAAGAGACTGGAACGGCTCATGAGAGATTAGCCCCTCCACTCCAGGTGCTTCTTAAATACACTAGATATTTTTTGAGCACAAAAACTCTCTCCTTGGTGAAAGCAGAAGAAAAAATTGATCATCTCTGCAAAATGCATTAGTCTTGCATCAGAGGATCCAGTATTGCCTGGGTTTTTGTAGTAGGCTTACCCAGTAGCATAAAAGTAGTGACAAATAATGGTGTGCGTAATGTAGGAGATGTTTCCGATAGTTTTGCCTAGTTGAACCAAAGCACTCTTTCCCTTCTGCAGGTGCTAACCGGATGGTTTTGGAAGACTCCAATATCTTGCAGCCTGTGGGACTAACTGTCTTTGAGAACTGGCTGTACTGGATTGACAGGCAGCAGCAGATGATTGAAAAGATTGATATGACCGGTCGAGAAGGACGTACAAAGGTCCAGGCTCGTATTGCACAACTCAGTGACATCCATGCTGTGAAGGAGCTCAACCTGCAGGAATACAGTGAGTGCAATCTTGATTGCAGGTACAAATAGGGCCTGTAAGACTCGAGCCAAGAGACACGAGCCTGTTGTGCCTTGTTGCTGATCAACATCAGTGCAGATGGAAGGGGTGAGAAATTGGTATCTGTGCTGTTAGGTTGTTTCCTTCAGGCACTTGGCAACAGACTGGAAATCTATCACAATCCCAGAAACATGTTTTGTTGCTGATGACAACTTGATTGGTAGTCCCATCCAGGTACCTGGCATTTGAGTGTCTCTAGACACGGTGGAAACATCCTGTTATCCCTAATAATGGACTTTCTGGATCATGCTAGTGCGTTGTTATTGGGTGTTCACTGTTTAGGCAAGCACAGCTCTCAGGCCCTATTCACTAGCTGCCAAAGTTTCAGTGGACTGCCTGCCTTGAAGGCAAAGTGAACAATTTTTGATGGTGGTATTCCATACTGAAAGTGAATTGACAGAAGAGCAACGTTGCATTGCACAAAGGAATTGTGTATTAAATAGCAATTTGTGTTGATCATGGCTGCACTTTAAAAAAATTTCTGCTTACCAGACCTTTCCACACACACATGCTTGAAGCGGTGGGAGATGAATGGTTAAAGCAGTGGAGTTGCTGTCATCCTGGAGGAAATAGGCCTGGTTAGTAGGCTGTGGTGCATGCCTTGGAGAAATATGTAGAAAAATGTCTGGGGATGTTTAATGAAAACATCAGTGCAGACTACTACTAGTTTTGTGTGTTATTAATCTCAGTAAATCTGTCAGGAGTTCCAAGAGAAGTATGTTGTCCTTATTAAACATTAAAATGAAGATATATATTTGTATAGAGCATGTTAATTTGAGTTTCAGAGATAGTGTGGAAGCTTCAGAATTTGTAAATTAGAAAAGTTTATTTTTTAAATGGTCTTTGGTAGAGAAAATGAAGTATGGAATTCAAGACATCTTTTTGTATTACTGATGTGCTATTTGCTGTGGAGAACTACTGCTACCTCACACAAGAAGCAAAATGCTTTGAGTACTGTTTTTGTATAAATTCTTAGAGTAGCTTCAGATCATGGAGAGTTACCAATGTATGCTGTAATTATAGATGTGTGTAAAGGGAGAAATACAGACAACAAAATACAATATTAACAGAGATTTTTCATTAATCCTCACTTCAGGGGGTAGGGGGGTAATGAAGAAATGACTGAAAGGTCATAAAATAATTGGGGATTTCTTATCAGTCCCTGTCTTATTTTTAAAATCCTAGGACAACATCCATGCTCTCAAGATAATGGTGGCTGCTCGCACATTTGCATTGTGAAGGGGGATGGCTCCACTCGCTGCTCTTGCCCCGTGCACCTGGTGCTGCTGCAGGATGAGCTGTCCTGTGGAGGTGAGTCTTTCCCAAGTTCTGTGTCACTGAGGTCTTAGCTTCAGTTTTGGGGAGGGTCTCCATCTTCAGGGATGGCTTCTGAGCCAAAGGAATGTGACAGTGCACCGGCTGCTGTTACACACCTGTACAGACTCACCTCTTTCCCTCCACCCTCCAGCTAAATTTGCAAGTATTGAGAAGGAGTAAGGGAAGAGGAAAAATATCCCTAACTGTTGAATAAGGATTTCTGTTCACCCTTTCTACTTAAGACTCACACTTAAGACTCAACTTAAGTTGAATTATTTCAACTTGATTCTTAAACTATATGATTTTTATTACTTTTTGCTGTCACTCGCCATGTTCTGCTTTTCCAGCTAGTGGTAGATTCTCACATTCTGGCACATTGCATAGTCTGTGCTGTTTTGTACTTCTCTGTTGTCCTCCCCAAGATCACCCTGTGCATGTCTCGCCATTGAGGCAACGTGTGTTCTCACAATGGAACAAGAGCTAACATAATCCAGATATTTTCTCAGAGCAAGTTTAATACCAGGCTAAAAAGCTGTGAGAGGAAAGGGGGATTAAAAAAAGGGAAAATATCCACATTTATTTACTGCCTGAGATTAACAGTTAATGTAGTAAATGTTAAATAACAGCTAACAGATGTATTGAGGTAGTGGAACTTGACTAGACGAAGCAGTTTTTTGTTTTAAAATAATTTTGACTGAATAGAGCTGTGAAAGGCACATAACTAAACACTGAGTCACAGTGCATCCATCTGTAGTAAATGACATCCTTTTAACATCCTCTATACAATGACTGTCAAACATGAAAAAGAGGGTAAGCCATTGGGTGTGTATACAGTGGTGTGGCAGGAAAAGGTGAGTTGAAGAGTGTGATGACTTTGACTTGAAGTCTTACTAAGAGAAAGGTGTGACAGTCTTGAAGTGGGCAGGGAAGAAAATAATTGTGTTTTGAGTGTGCATGTTTCTCTGTTCCTCTCGTTCTTCATCTGTCAAGCCCCCATTGATGTGAGCCTGCATCAGTCACACTGGCCTCAAGGTCTGCAAAAGTGGCTGTGAACACAGTGGCTGTGGAAGTGACCTTATGATGTGGCATGTTGTTCATCAGATGCTCTGATATAGGAAAGCAGCTGAGCTCTTGTCCTTACCTGTCCTGATCTGCTGTTTGTTCACCTGGATTTTTAACTTCTGTTTGTTTGCTTGATTTTCAAAGAACCACCAACATGCTCCCCTCAGCAGTTCACCTGTTTCACAGGTGAGATTGACTGCATCCCGGTGGCCTGGCGCTGCGATGGGTTCACTGAGTGTGAAGACCACAGTGACGAGAAGAACTGCCCAGTGTGCTCTGACAGCCAGTTCCAGTGTGAGAGTGGGCAGTGCATAGACAGTGCCCTGCGCTGCAATGGGGAAGCGAATTGTCAGGACAACTCGGACGAGAAGAACTGCGAAGGTATGGAGGATACTGCCAAGTGGGATGAAAATGTACCTGTTACAGGGACACTGGGATGAGTACCAGCATTATTGCTGAGTAGGATTTGAAAAGATCCAAAGTTCTGCTAGTTTTTAAACTGGTCTGTTGAATATAAGTTATTTCATAACTCCATACTTTTGTTTCTCTACCTGTGAAGTGGAAATAAAGAGTGACCTCCATCAGAGTGGCTTAAATGCTGTTTGTGAAAATTGCTATCAAAAATGGCATGATTTTAAGCTCTAAAAACCTAGTATCTGGGGGTGAACTACAAAGTAGAGCAAATCCTTGTCATAGCTTTTTGTGTGCCTTGTACCGAGTAAAGGTTTTAGGATTGTTTATTTTACAATACCTGAACAAAATGAGCTTTTCTGAGTAAGCGGGAGTGAGAGACAGAGGAGATTCCTGGAGACTTCTTCTTCCCATAGAGCACAGCAAAAGAGAGTATATAAGCCATCTTTACAGAGGGAAGTGCTGTTGCCAGCACAATGAGAATTTAAGTTCATTTTGGAAAGGAAAGGTTTTGCTGGTGGAATCTGAACTGCCCCACCACTACAAAACATGAAATCTGAGCAAACTCATCCTTTCCCTATTGCAGATGTAGTGAAGAGTTGTAGGGACAGCTTGTAAGATTGAAAGGATGCTTCTTCTTTATATCCTTTCAGTGCATTTTCCTTCTTTGTGGAGACTGTTGAAATGTCTTTAAATCAAGGCTAAATTTCTTTCTAAAATATGTGCTCCAGCTCAAACAAAAACACAGAGCTGAAATTCCCATGTGTTGAAAGGTGATTATTAGCTAGCTGAGATACTGACATCTGAAAATGTGTTGTGCAAATTAACTTCCCAGTTGTCACTCACCAACTGGAGATGTCAGATTAGGGGCTGTTTGTCACCTTCAAAGTGGTCCTGTTGCTGAGATTATTCAAGTTCATTACGAATCAGAAAAGCCTTTAGTTTAACTTCTTAATTCAGCTGAAGACAAAAAAGGATTTCTGGATTTATGAGAAACAGGAGGCAGGAATATGTGGAAACAGCAGCAGCCAACACTTTGCCTGCAGCATCTTTTATTTTTTCAGTGTACTGGCAAAGCTTCAGTTTTATATTTTGTCCTCTGTTTCAGTTTAAAAACATAATATCAAGTCAACATATTGTCTCATGATTGAGGATTTCTCTGATTTACAGGAAGAGCACAAGGACATTAAGAAGGACATTTATCCTTCTTAAACATGGTTTGGCAGATTTATTTTTCATAACTTAATTCTTCTCTCTTATATTATAGTAAATGCTTGGGTTTGGAGATTCTTATAGTAATATTGCAATAACCATATCCAGGGATAGGTGCCTGTCTTCTTAATGGCCTCTGAGTTATTTTAGATGAGGGTCACTTTATCTTGTAGTGTTCTCACTGTAAGCAGGCAGTAAAGCCCAGGTACCAGTGTGCACTATCCCCAACAGAACACTGCTCTGCATGGTTCACATGAGGGACTTTGTGTGCCACTGGCTACTTCCAGAAATGAAGCTTGCAGCACTCCAAGCTCTCCCAAGATACTCCTGATTGTATGCTTTGGTGTCTTTATTTCTTAATGATTTTCAAGAGAATTTTCTGATGCTGACTGTTGGTGTGGGGGTTCTTTGCAGTGCTGTGTTTAACGGATCAGTTCCGCTGTGCCAGTGGGCAGTGCATTGGGAAAAGCAAGAAGTGTGATCACAACCTGGACTGCAGTGACAGCTCTGATGAGCAAGGATGTTGTAAGTGCACTGCCTGAGACTGGAGACGTGGTTGCAGTATCCAAAATTTGCTTCTCATCTTTCCTACGAGTTTGATTTTATTCTGCCAAGCAGACTGAATTAGTTGGTCCCAGAATTGATGCTTCTCTTCATAACTGCTGTCATGCAATTAATGCACAATATGGGGAATAGGAATAACTAAAATAATTAGTATACTGAACAAGTAGTTTCTGAGGCAGAGAATACCTGTTACTTTTCTTCTTACTTTTTTTAAATTTTAAAAGAAGTTAAAGGTTTGTTTTACTACAATGTTTATATGCTGAGTGGGCGCAATATTAAAAAATATCTATTGGCATGAAGCGTTCATATATAACTTCTCTGCTTCATGGTTTTCTCATCCAGAGAATTAATAGCAGGTGCTTTCAAAATCAGAGGAGCACTCTGTTTATAGAGTAAACCTTCTAAAATTTCTTTTATTTTATCTTGAAAGGATGTAATTCTGAGCTTGATTTCTGATTTGTAACATGTGATATCCCTGACCTTGAAATCTCCAGGGCTCTACAAGAAAGCCACTGCCTTCAAAATTCCAACGTGAAAGTTCACTTTCACTGTTGGTGCTTTAAAAGAAATTATAAATAGGGACACAAATTGTCTTGTGTTAGAGATCCATATATCACAGCTGGCACACAAATAATTTGAAAATGCATAGCCAGAATTGGACCCTTGATCTTAAGAGGAAGTATTAAGAGATGTTCTGTCATGCTACCAAGTCACTAGTGACATTATCACAGGCTTGTGTAGTTCCCTTTATTAGAGTTTGTATGTTCTCCAGTTTTTTAACAGAGGATGGGAAATTGGCCCACCCAGAATAAGATGGCAGTTGTCACCATCTCTCTTTCACTATGATCAGAAGTCTGTGTACTTATCTCTGTAGACTGTGACAAGCTGGTTCTGGTGTGTGTTTGGTGTTCAGGGAGAAGGAAACGTGTTGAGGAAAAAACTTTCAGTAACATGTAAGATGTAAAACACTGACTGGAACAGAAAAATACTTTAAAGTCTGCCTTTCTTGTCAAATTCATGAGCACAGGTAGGGGATTGTCATTTACTCCCAGAAATGTCATTGCTTAGAATTGGTCTTGTAGAGAAAGCCACTAATTTTGACTGTTGAATAATTGTTTTGGGTACAGATTCCTCATAAGGTGGCACTTCTCAGGCTGATGCTCAGCTGTATCTGTAACCATAAGGGTGGGTCAGATGTGGAATAGTTTAGGTAGTCTAATAAAACAGCAGCAAACCCCAAATTCATCACTGCTGAACAGTCAAGATGGTGCACCATAAGTGATTGTTACACTGCTGAGAAAAGGGAGGGTCAGTCTGTTACCCTGATAGCCGAGGTGTGACAAGAAAAGCACAAGAGGAGTCCCCTGCACAGTGTCATCTGGAGACCTGGCTGCAGGTCTTGTTCATCAAGTTCAAAGGAAAGCTCTGCTTGTCAGACTGAAGCAAGAGCAGGGCCATCACTCCCCCTGCACATGCATGTACTTAGTGCTCATTTCCTGTTATTTCTGATCCAAAAAACATCATGGCATGTTTGGAGGTCATCTTGGAGGCTGCATGTAGCCCTTATGGACACTCAGAGTCTTTGAACAGACCTGTCCTAGGGCCTGTTTGTTCCTCCCATATATTAATTTGAAAGTTGTCGTCTGCCTACAGAAGAGGAGGAAAGTGGAAAGATGCAAGAAAAATTGATGTTGGTCTAAACTTACATGGTCTGATTTTCCTTTTCCCTTTTAGACACAACGGAGGAACCTGCACCACAGCCCAACAACACCATAGGCTCCATCATTGGTGTGATCCTTACAGTCTTTGTGGTGGGAGCAATGTACTTCATCTGTCAGAGGGTGCTGTGCCCACGCATGAAGGGCGATGGGGAAACCATGACCAATGATTACGTGGTGCACGGACCAGCCTCAGTACCTCTGGGCTATGAGCCTCACCCAAGCTCTCTGTCAGGGTCTCTCCCTGGTAAGTAAAGGGGATGATCCTTGTCCTTGGCACCCCACAGCTGTACTTGAGGATACTGTGCATCAGTGTACAGGAAATGTCTGCTCCAGATGCAGTTCTTGGAAGCTGTGGGAAGCCAGGACTGTCAAGGCTTGTTGCCATATTTCTTTACAATAATGAACTGCTAATTTACCCGTGCTGTTCACAAGCATTTAGGTACTTAGCAGAACCTAAGCTTAAATAAGTGCACACACTGTGCATTTTCTTCTTTTGCTACTAAGGAATCCCCTTTTTGGGCTATTGCAGCACCAGCAAATTTTCACAACAGTATAGGGTAAAGTTACACAGAGTTATATTCATGGGACTTTAAACATTATGTAATCATTCTTGGTAGGTTTGCAGTCTAAGTTTGTATGCTTGTGCGATTTCTTGCCAAGTCTGTAATGATCAGCAATAACCTTTGGTCTCAACTTATTTCATTTAATGATGAATTTTCCAGTACCAGTCCAAGCACATGATGCTACTGCTGTTTAAAAAGTAAAACTTAACCACAACATTGCACTTCATCTATATGCAGTGCTTCTCTATATACTGATTAAATATGTACTGTAACTTGTGGCTTTTAGATCCAGCAGGCTCCTCTCAGAGCATAATTTGGTTTTAATACCAAGATAATTAATTTTGGGTTTGCAAGTTGTGCTTATACTGCTGTTGTCCTTCAGATTATTTTTTAAGCTTCCTTTTGTCTGTGAATTGAGGAAGAATTGAATGCTGACATACATCTCTGTTCTTCAGGTATGTCTCGAGGTAAATCTGTCATCAGCTCCTTCAGCATTATGGGAGGGAGCAGTGGCCCACCCTATGACAGAGCCCATGTTACAGGAGCCTCCTCCAGCAGTTCTTCAAGTACCAAAGGCACTTACTTTCCTCCAGTAAGTCATTCTGTTATTCATAAACTTTTAATAACTTTCAGGGAAGTGACAGTGTCTTTCTAAAGGTTAATCAATTGACAGATTCATGTTTTGATTTAGAATTCTAGTATAATAAACTTGTTTGGATATGGATTAAGTGATTTTGAAATGGAAGAGGATTATCTTTTTCCAAAATGGTCTAGAAATTTTCACTTAATTAAAAAAAAGTTGTGAGAGAGCTCAGTGCCAGGAAGAAAGATATTAGATTGAATGTCAGGGGAGATGAAAAAAATCCCTGTAGATGTTGAGCAGCTCTGGCAGAGAGATCTCTTTTCATTATACTCTGCCATGTGCCTCTGAAAGTAAAACTAAGGTTGATTCTGTACAGACCTGTCAAGGAATTAAAATGAAGCTTTGTGTCATGTGTCTTACAAGTGACAGGTAAATAAGTAAACAAGTGTTTTGCAGCTCTGTAACATCCCTCCATCACAAATGTGTAGTGTGCTGCACTAACTGCTGTGTAACAGTTGGTGCCATCCCTAGAGGGCTCCCTGTCTCTTCACTTCTAGTATCTGTGGTGGTTGGTTTGGGTATTTTTATGGAGCTTGCCAAACCACGGTCGAGTGTTAAATAATCCCATGGTTGGTCAGTGAAGGCTGGAATCTTCAACTGTTGGTTTTCAGTTCTGAGAATCAACTGATCAGGCTTTAAATCAGTTTTAAATTAATGCATATACATGAAGTAAGAACATGCCTGCATAGGGAAGGAATGCTTGCCTTGGCCAGCATGCTGCAAGTATTATAAGCAGAGCAATACTTGGAGACTGCAGCTTGCAGGAGCAGAGATCTGCCAGTCTGCCTTGGGCAGTGGTATCTCTAGTGACAATCTAGAATTGAACAGCTTGCTGCAACTTTACTTCTCAGTACTATGTCAAAATAGCCAAAGCAGTCAGCATTTTTTGAGAAGAGCTTAGTAGTAGCCAATAGGAATGGCAACAAATGGCATTTCCAGGGTCTGCTTAAGAGCTGGGGAATAAACAGGAGAAAAAAATCCTGTTTGCTGGGAGGGCTATGTATCTATGCAGTTCTTTACTTAAGGTTGCTATTAGACAGTACTAAAAACTATAAACTGGTGTTTTCTCGAGTTCCCTTTGTATCTTTCCTTTTTAAAAGTGCCTTTTTTCCTTTCTTACTCCTTAGATTTTGAACCCACCACCATCACCAGCTACTGAACGTTCACACTATACCGTGGAATTTGGTTATTCTTCAAACAGCCCATCCACTCATAGATCCTACAGGTAATTACTATTACAGTAGCTCCTGTCAGGATCAAAGCAGTTAGTGTAGAAAATGCAGAATAAAGGCAGCCTCTGCTCTGTAAGAATTACAATCAAAGGCCCTAATTCTGCAAACACTAAACTGGTGCTTAAATGGGCTCACGTGTATCATGTCACTGCTAGCTGTGTGGAAGTGCAGCACTATTTGAGGTAAATCTTACACTAAGTGGGTAGTGATACATCCCTGGGGTATATTCCTTAGGGGGAATGACAGCACTCATCACAAAACTAGCTACGTGCCAAAACAAACACAGTGCCATGAGTATTTTAAGCCTAAAAAACTTACCCTGGAGTGAATCCTGCCTTTTTTTGGCTTCTGCCATAAATAATTTGTTAGGTAATTATCGGAAATTATAAGCAAATACCCTATGGAGGAAAAGTTGGCAATATAAAGGCTAATAGGTTACAAGTAACATTAATGTTGTTGTCTTGATAAAGCACAGAATTTCTAGTTTGACACAATAAGGGTTAATGTCTGGAAAAGATTGTTAACCTTTTGCTTTATTTTCTCTTGACTAGTATTTATGAGCATGCATTTCATCTATGTTTGAATGTATTTTTCTTACCTTTTCTGTAAGAATGCTGGAGTTAATTACGATTTTATGGCAAGTTACCAAAAATAGAGCAATAGACCCCTGCTACTCAAGGGTGTAAAGGTTCCCCTCCCAAATCACCAGTAGATTTGGTCAATGAGCAGAGAGTGCTGTATTTGTCTGAAAGATGTGCCTCCCTAACATAGAGCCTTTAGGGGGCTTTGGGTAATGAGGTCTCTGGGGCTGTACAGACATCTCTTTCCATTAGCAGAAAGTATGGCCTCTGTTGTGCAGAAGGTCAGACCAGATGTTTATAATGATCCCTTGCAGCCATATGAAAAATCTTTTAGAATTAGAAGTAATTTTCTAATGAAAGAAACCAAATTCAGGCACCAGCATGGGTCATCTGCTGGTTAGCTGATGTGACTTTTAGTACTATAAATTATATTAGGGATGTAGCATAGGGTTTGATTTTTTCCAAATGCTCCCCCACCCAAAAATAAACACTGCTCTTGCTGCTTCTGATCTTACTTCTTTCCTAATATTCTGACTTGACTATAGAGGAGCTGCATCCCCTCATGTTCCCAGCCACTGATGGTGATGCTGGGAGTTGTAGTTACTATGCATTTCCCTTTCTAACTTATTTTCTTGAAACTATCTTGGGCTCATTTTAAAAGATGTTTTATGGTAGCAGTCTTTGAAAATTTCATCCCAGTTACTTCTCTAAGGAATGCTTCTCCTAAATGCTGTGAGTGTGCCAGGTAATTTTCAGTCCTTCTGTCTGGCCTTGGAAGTTAGTATCCAGAAACTGCATAATGGAAACAGAATTATCTTCTCCATAATTAAAACACAGCTATTACATAGGCACATGCACACCCGTGTCCTCCCTGCCCCACTGTCTTAGGAGCAACTTTTTCTACCTCAATTAAGTCCTTAGGGAGCCTGTTGTGTGAGACTTTTCTCAGCCACTGATTCTTTCTGTGGCACTGCACAAGTTCTTACAGGTGCTCCTTGCATCTCTGAGCAGGCAGTGCCAGGGTCACTGGAAACATCTGGAGATTGGGAAGCACTTAGCAAACCTGGGTTCTTCAGTGTTCTTGGCGTCACAGAATGCTGTGGGTAGGAGAGAACTTTAGCCCATCCAGTTCCACCCTATGCCATGGGCAGGGACATCTTCCACTAGACCAGGTTATTCCATGCCCTGTCCAGGCTGGCCTGGAACACTTCCAGGGATGGGGAACCCACAACATTATGGATTAAATTAACCTGAACACGATAATAGAATACTTACACCACATGTGGCCTACTGTCCAATTCCAGCAGTTTTGAGCACAACATTTATTTTCTACAAGTAAAGCCCAACGCTGTAGCACTTCTGCAGGGAAGTTTGGAGAGGAGATGCTGTGCATTACTGCAGAGGTTGCCCTGCTTTCTGTTTCCACCTTGGCTTATCCCCTTTGAGAAAGCAAAAATGACCCATTCCTCCATCTCTCCGCTACAGCTACCGGCCCTACAGCTACCGGCATTTCGCGCCGCCCACGACGCCCTGCAGCACGGACTTGTGCGACAGCGACTACGCCCCGAGCCGCCGGGTCCCCGCAGCCGCCGCCAAGGGCTACACCAGCGACCTCAATTACGACTCAGAACCGGTGCCGCCGCCGCCCACGCCACGCAGCCAGTACCTGTCTGCCGAGGAGAACTGCGAGAGCTGCCCGCCGTCCCCCTACACTGAGCGCAGCTACTCGCACCACCTGTACCCGCCGCCGCCGTCCCCCTGCACCGACTCCTCCTGAGGGGCAGCCCCCCGCCCTGCGCCCTCCTCTCTGTGGTGTAAATACAAAAGGTTCTGCTGGGGACGGGGGGAGGGAGCCGAACATGGAGGAGGACAGTGTACAGTTAAATGTGGGGCGGAGGAGCACTGAAGATATTTGTACAGAAGAATTAAAAAAAAAAAAAAAGGATATTTATATATTTTCTTAAACAGCAGCTGCTGCTTGTGCCATAAGAAGGAAAATTTTGTATAAAAGATCCCAGATGTTTGTACAAAAAGTTTTTATTTTTGCAAATGGAACACAAAAACATGCCTTAATCCAGTGAAGTGACTGAGCGCACAGGGAAATGGAAGGGCTGATATATGTTTATTGTCCAGTGAGGTGATATGTGGGTTTTGTCAGTACCAAAAATGTTTAAAGTAATTAATAATAAAGAAGTCCGTCTCACAGCAGCATACCATAGAGACTTGGAAGTAGCCAAATAACCTGTATGTTAACTGCAGAGGGCCAGCAACTAAAGTTAAACTTGAAAATGCAGTCAGGACAGATATTAACCTTACACAAAGGGCTTAGTTTTCTACAGGAATACAGCAGTCGTAGCCATGAATCCAGAAAATCAATTGCACACTTTTTAAAATTAATACACCTCTGTTTTTCCTTAATGCATTTAACAAATGAGAGCGTTTAATGCTTTCTCCCTGCTTCTGGAATTTCAGTTATTTTTGTTGGGTGTATCTTAAAATTTGGTTTTTAATCCCAGTTAGGTTTTCTTTCTTCCTCCTTTCTTCCTACCCGTGTCACTTAAATTCATTATATTCCTATTTAAAGTACTGCTAGAACTGGGCTGCTGTAAATGCCAGGGTTTCTCCTAATTAGCCTTGTCATATAGCAATTATCATGCTATACATTACCCTCCTCATTTTGCCAGCGTGGTAAGTCTCTGTTTTGTACCGGGTCAGTACGATTCTCACATCATTGACAAGGGTAATATGCATATACCTGAATGATTTTTAGTCCCATAAAAAAGAAAATCTTAGTTTGACATAGTGCCCACAAAATGTCAAGTATTTTTATACCACATATAATATAGACAGCATATTTATAATCTATAAATTTAACCATGGATTGTTAGTTTTACGGTAAATGAATAATATATCCTTGCAGTACTTTCAGTGTATATTGATATCACACTATACAAATCATATATATAAATATATATATTATGTTTTCCTTGTAAGGAAGCATTTAACTTTCAGTGGAACAACTGTCCATAAGAAAAATAGATGTTTTGATCTTTGGAAGGGGTTCTCCTGCTATATTAACTGCTCCTATTTTCTTTCTGTTAGGTAAAGCCAGTTTTTCTCAGTATGATTTTGACATACCTCCTCTTTTGTGTGGTATGAGTTTAATACTTAAGTATTAACCACTGTGAATGTCAAATTTTGAGATATTCTTAACCAAACCATTCTATATTCACATCTCTATTTTTGTATATTGTCATATTTAACCCCTTCTCCCATCAACCTCACCATGGTGATTTTGACAGGGAGATTATTTAATTAAGTGAAAGCATTATTTGTGTGGTTTAAGGGGCAACCTAGGATACTGTTAGCTCCTCTTGGACTCCAGTGCAGTGCTTTGAACTTGTTCTGTTGCAGCAGAGCACACAGTATACCTGGCCTTAGATGGCATTGTGCATTTGCACCTTCTTTTGACATCACATCCACTGAAGGTACTCAGTGCCTTCACAGACTGGCCCTCTGAGTCTTCTCTCTCAAAACAAAGGTCTTGGGAGCTCCTGCCTCCTAACCTTTGGGTATGGAATGGGGATAGCAACTTTCCAGAGGCGCCTTTGGGTTTTATTGTTCTCTGTTGCTTCCTTCCCAGAGAGTTTCAACTGAAACAGAAGTTACCTGAAAAAATGGCATGGGCTTGCAGTTGATGCTGTTGACAAAATTAGTGACAAGTTATTTTGCTAGCTGCCACTCATCTGGAGTACTGGATCCTCAATTGGTTTCAGCTCCAAGGAAAACTGTGTCATTGGGATTCCATCTGTAATAAAGGGTTTTTTCCTACTAGCCCAGAATACCTGAGGAATCTTTAAAAAGCCTTGGTGATCTCCAGGCTATTGCTGTTGGTCTCTGAAGATGGCATACTAAGGGGTTTTATGCCCAGCTTCATTCTAGGTTTCTAGGAATTATGGTAGTTGTTCTTCTGGCTCTTCCTTGCTGGTGGAGAAGCTTCCTTGTGTTGTCCAGCAGGATGAATGTTGGGGAGGGTGTTGTGAACTATAAGGGAACTGAAAACCATATATATGAAGGGGGGGAGGGCGGGTGTGTTGGGGTGGGGGGTGAGGCTGGCACACCAATGAGAATTAGAATTTCTCTGTTGTTTACATTTTTTTCATGTGCAGCATTCCCTGTGGGGTTCACATGTGGAAACTTGCACTAATGAACTCAGAAGAATATTGTATTGTTGTATCTCAGTCCAAGTGCTTGTACTGCAATGGTCTCTTCTTGCAAAATGCTTTTCTCTGAGTGACAATTTCCTTTTGAAAAACTCCAGGATGGTTGAGCTTAAGGAGTGGTATCCTCTTTCTGGTGCAGCTGGACTGCCTCACTGAGACATCCCCTTGGAGGGAGCTTCCTGCAGGTAAATTTGTGTGTTAATTATATGCAAGGATTTGTTTAGAAGAAAGACATTCTCTGCATATGGATCGTGCTGCCTCCTGTGCTGGTTTACATCCACATAACCCAACTGAAGTCAGTGGAGTTGCCATAGAATTCCATGTAGGATTTGATCAGGTCTTTCTGATACAGATGTTTCAATTTGTGCATCAAATATTTTGGGTGCCTCTGGGAGGTTCATGAGAGGGGAAGTGAACAGGCTGGGATTTTCCACTGAAAATGCCCAGCATGGAGAACAGGCTGTTCCTCATTTGAGCAGGAAGCTGTGATATGATTTTGCAAATGCATGTATTTTCTCAGTAAACTGGAGTAAATTTTTGAAAGAGGTGCTGATCTGTGAAGCTCCTCTTGGGCAGATATCCAAATTAAAAAAGCATTGATGCAACCAGTACCCACACCTGACACATTCCCAATGGATAAATGCTGAGACTGAACATTTTCTCTCTGTTCCCCTTTGGCACTGAGCCAGTTGTGATTCATATTTTCTCTTTCCCTCAGTGAGGATCATCTTTTCTCCTGCTTCTCCAGTTGACAGAGGTATTGGGACCGTAGGTAACACAGACATGCCCATTCAGGAGATTGCTAAAGTGGGTTTGTAGCATTAGCATGGAAGGGATCTCCTTGTCCTTCCAGTTAAGCATAAAGGTCCTTATCCTACAGCATCAGGTACAGGAGGGCATTAACACAAGGAACCCTTGTGTATTTTTTCCTCTCTGTAGATACTGGGCAGTTCCTAGCTGGCTCTCTGGTGATGGGAATAGCTGGCATGCCCAGTCTGTTGTAGCTAAAAAACAAAACAAGACATTACAGCATAAGTTGTTGAAAACTAACTTTGCTTGTTTAAATGGCAGCATTAATGAGACCTAAGTCTACCTTTTAAAGTTATACCTGGCATGTCATGCTGCATGCTGCTCATGGCTTTCTAAGGGGGCACTCTTAATTTCCCCACTGCTTTTGGATACCAAGATATTTGTTGGGAAATAACTTGGATGTGAGAAACGGAACAGACACATGGCATCTGCATTTGAAATAAAGCATGGTTTCCATGAATATAAATTCATGCAACCTGTTCACATACATTTAATGAAATATTTACAGTAATGCAAAATTTATAAGTGAGCCATTTGATATCAAATGATTCACTTTGCTGTGAGTTGAAACTTTCTGCACTGTAAATTCTGGATTTTTGCCGCAGCATTTCCCTCCCCATGTACAAGTGCATGTGCAGGTACCCAAATCTTTGATAACAGGCATTTACCCAAAGCTGATAATTTTCTCTTGTGCATAGATTCAGCCTCCCTGACTCCCAGAGTGATAATGCTGAGTGTTGTCCTGCTGTGTCTCACCTACTCTGGGCTCCTTTTGGCCAGGTTGTACGACACAGCAGAACACCTGAATCTTTAATGCTCTATCAAGCCAGACAGGAGAGGAAGCATATTTCTTATATTGTTCCCCTACTTTTGGAGTCCATTTTGCAGATGAGTAAAGTTCCTCTATGTTTTGTAGGGACATGAAAAGCAGTCTGCTGCAGCCCTAGCATAATTATGAAGAAAATTGAACCCAAACTGCTTGATGTGGCAGGTGCTGCATTCAACTGCAAGTGAAGGTGCATGTGGAAAATCCCGCTCATTCCTGTTTATTACACTAATGGGCCTTGATGGTGTTGTGGTCTCCAGCTCTGCTTTGCTTCTCTATTCATTACAGCTCATTCTCTAGAAATGCCTTCATTGGTAAGTCCTAAACACAGTTTAAGCTTTAAAGTAGTTAAACCTGTGCTAAAATGAAGAAAAGGCCACTGTCTTGAATATCATTTCCATTCCTGATTGCTTGGCAGATGTCAGATTGATTAATTAGCACCATTCTGAGGGGAGCTGCTTGAGCTACAGAACTTCCTGGTTACACATTCTGTTTGATCAGATGACTTCTTCAAAATGCCTCTTAAGAAGAAATCAATCACTTTCTTTTCCTGACCTTTTTGGCTTGAGCATGTTTGTCACACTGTATTGTTAGTGACAGAATCTGCTTCTGAACCTGTACTGTGCAGATTACTTATTAGTTCTGCAACAGAAAAATAAGTGACTTATTGAGTGCAAAAATAATTTAAGCATTGCTATTCAGAAATTGCCTTCTTAGCAATGAGATTTTTAATATTGCATTTTGGTGTTGGTATGGCTTGAAAATTAGCCTTTAACTTAACGGCAGATGACAGATAAACCTTGCTAATAAGTTAGGAATGAACTAATAGCTTGAAAAGGGTTACAAAACAGTTGATTTCTTTTCTAAAAGAAGTCAAAATACAGTAGTGATCCAAAATTTTCTTTCTTTTCCATCTTTAAAAAGGGAAGGGATTTGTAGCATTCATAGGGACTGGTGATTCACACCAGAACTGTGCAGGACAGGATAAGTAAAGTGGTGGTGTTTTATTCAGGATTGTCCTAGAAGAGGGCAGGGTGATTGTTACAAACTGTTGGAGAGCCAGTGTTCCCCTCTTTAAATGAACCAGGAGCAGTTTTGAAGTCCTGATTAAAATGGCTGCAGCCTTAAGCCATGCAGGGGAGAGTCAGTGGAAAAGGGAAGTGGTTTGTTGTAAAGAGGATACCACTAGGCTTAATCTGAACTAGCCTTGTTTGCAAGTGAAGGATCTGGTGCTGCTTTCAGATTTTAAGTCTTTGTTTTTGGTTTGTTTTGTTCTTTTTTTTTGTAAGCTTTAATCACTGTTTGTCATTGTCTTAAAGCCAGCTGGTGTCTCTTGTTCATCAACTTCAGTACGATGGTGTTTTGCAAGGATGTATTTATATTATAATGGCCAACATTTGGCCAGCCCTATTCACTCATTCACTGACTATTTTTTTTTTTTTTTTGTAAAATAAAGTGCTTTACTTGTACGGTGTATATAAACCTTGTACAAAAATCCTTTCCAATTATTACTATAAACTGAGTTGTAACAAATGAAATGTTGATTTTTATAATAAAACTAAGAGTGGAAAAAGAGAAGTATGTTTCATTTTATTTCGGCATCTGGAGGACAGGTAATTAAACGTACAATATGTGTCTTTGCTCTTCATAAAAGTCAGAATGGGCTGAGTTTTCTAATGCTGTAGAAGGCTCTGCAGACACATGGATTTGCAGTGCAACTGACAATATTTTAAAGCTTAAAGTCTTAGTTATTGATCCCTGAGATTGGTTTACAGGATAATACTGAAATAGAGATTTTTGGAGTTCACGTGAGTTAACAAAATAAATTAAGCATTTAAATTTTAGCTTGTAAAATTATGTGTTGAATTTTAAACCTTTTACTTAAGAAACCTCTGCCATGGTACAAAGGCCACAGGAAAATGCAAATTTCTGAAGCTTCTCGCAAGAACCCAGATAAAGGGGCTCCTCTGTCTCCAAGCTTATCAAGACTGACAGACGTATTCAGATATGCATCAAAGAACCAAAAGTGCACGCGCAAAGGAGAAAAGTTCAAAAGTTCAATCATGAGGAAGACCACAGTCTTCAGCCTCAGAGACCAGCCTCCAAGACAAGCTCTACACAAGTGGTTTCAGCTTGAGCCACATCAGTCTCTTCATCCATCAGGCAGTCATAGAACAAGAGGACTGAGGGAGAGACAGTGTTATTAGGAGGGATATACCAAAGTTCAACAAGTTGCTATCTAACCTTTGACTGGCAACAACTGCCAGTTGAATGGGTGCTTAGAAGCCCCTTGAGGTGGGGTCTGGAAGGGGTGATCCCCTGTTTCATGTGCAAATTGACAGCCTTTTGCTGGGAGCCAGACTGGCACACAGCTTGGGTTCTCCTCCGATGTTTAAAGTGTCAGAGGAGGCATTGTATTTCATATAGACAGAGATCCATGTGTTGTGCGTGCACCCCTGAATTACCGACATAGTGTAACCCAGGGGTTGAACAAGCAAGGTGTGAAATAGTGAATTTAATCTGTGGAAAAAGCCACCTAGTCCCTGAAACCTGGGACGTGTTTGAAGAAGATTGGGAAAGGATAAAGGAGTGGCACAGCCTTAGTATTAAAAAGAAGAACTAAAGAATTTTTTTTTTCTTTCTTTTCTTTCCTCCCCAGTGGTTTGGATTGAACCCTTAGGAGTTCATAAGTTTGTGTGGGACTGGGCAAACAACAAATTAATTAAAGTTAATGGTTAATTATGATATATTAATTAATACATTAGTATTTTAATATTAAAGGTAATTAATTAAAGTATTATTGATTATTAATTTGGATATTAATATTTTAATTTGGTTGTTTGATTAACTATAAATTTTTATTATTATTTTGATTTTAATATTTTGATAATTATTAAATTTTTTAATCACAAAAAAAATGTAATCACATATCCATAGAGAAAAGAGAAATGGCAGGAAGTTTATTATTGTGATATGTTCTTCTCCCTCCAAAATAACCCTGATTGGCAAAGGGACTGTAGCATCAAAGCCCCCTCTGGATCAAAGGGTGGTAGCCCATGTGCAGCAGGATTAGGGAGGACTGGAGGAGAATACCCCAGCAGGCCCTCTGGTTGTAAATCTGAAGCTGGGGAAAATGGAGAAAGAAGTAAAATTCCTGGTCGATACTGAGGCAACGTACTCGGTTCTAAATACAACCTTGATGCCCATAGGAGATGATTATGCTATAGTTACAAGAGCAACTGGCCAAACTGAAAAGGCATTTTTCTTTAGGCCACTGAAATACAAACTGGGAAAGCAGTGGGGGATCCACAAATTTCTATATATGCCCAACTCCCCTGAGCCACTTTTGGGTAGAGATTTGCTGGGACAATTACAGGCAACTATTACATTTAAAAATGGGGAAATGACTCTGGAGGTAAATCATCAAAAGTATATAGAAATATTGAGTTTGGTATTAACCACTAGCGAAGTCACAAGGGAAACTGAAATTAATGAAAAGATAATGAATCAGGTATTCCCTGGGTTATAGGCCTCTGATGTACCAGGGAGAGCAAAAAACACGCCCCCTATACAGATCAGGCTAAAAGAGGGAAAGCAACTTAACAAAGTTAAACAATATCCCTTGAGGGGGGAGGATAAGGAAGGGATTAGCCCAGTAATTGAGAACTTTTTCGTCTAGGATTATTAAAAGAATGTCAATCTGATTTTAATACCCCTATCCTACCAATTCGCAAACCTGATATGTCATACCAGTTAGTACAAGATCTGCAAGCCATGAACAAAGTCTAAGGATCTGTATCCTGTGGGAGCCAATTCCTACACATTATTAATTTGCTTAACACCCAAACTAACTTGGTTTACCATTTTAGATTTAAAAGATACCTTTTTTAGCCTTCCTATCCATGAAGCCAGCCAGAAATTTTTTGCTTTTGAATGGGAAAGTCCTAAAAGCAGGTGAAGAACTCAACTTACATGGACCAGATTCCCACAGAGATTTAAAAACTCACTCACTTTGTTTGCATAACAACTTGCAAAGGAATTAGAGACCTGGGAAGCCCCTCCAGAGGAAGGGAAGCTGCTACAGTACGTAGATGACATCCTGATAGCCACACAAATCTTGAACTTTCTGGGGCTCCAAGGGTACCGAGTATCAAAGAAAAAGGCCCAAGTAGTAAAACAGAAAGCAACTTATCTGGGTTATGAAGTCAGTGCTGGACAATGTACCCTGGGCCAAAGCTGGAAGGAGGCAATATGCCAGATCCCAAAACTTCAGACTGTAAAAGAACTACGAACTTTCCTGGGGATGACAGGGTGGTGCAGTGCTAGAGGTGAAAGGCAGGCATTGGCTTTCCCCACGGCTCCTGAGATACCAAGCTATTATAGTAGAGCAAGATGATGTGGAGATAGTGGTGATTAACATTCTCAATCCAGCCTCCTTCCTCAGTGGAAACCAAGGGGAACCAGTGGAACATGACTGCCTGGAGATTATCAAGGCCACCTATTCCAGCCACCCTGACTTGAAGGACACCCCTTTCGAGAATGCAGAAGTCTGGTTTACTGATGGAAGCAGTTATATCATCAGTGGAAAACGACACGCCAGGTACGCAATTACTACCTGCAAGGAGGTAATCGAATCTGGACCCCTGCCAATGAATACCTCTGCACAAAAGGCTGGGATAGTTGCTCTAACTCAGGCCTTAGAATTGGCAAAAGGGAAAGAAATGAACATAAATACAGATTCAAAGTATGCATTTGGAGTAGTGCATGCTCATGGAGCCATTTAGAAAGAGAGAGGACTGCTGAACTCTCAAAGGAAAAACATTAAACATGCATCAGAAATACTGTGACTTTTAGAAGTGTTCCAGTTGCCAGAGAAAGTAGCAATCATGCACATTGAAGCACATCAGAAGATAGAATTAGAAGAAAGGAACGAGCTGGCAGATAGGGAAGCAAAAGAAACGGCAAAATTTGAGGTAATAACTGAGGTGACCCTGATTCCAGACGGGCAAATTTTCCTCGAAGGTAAGTCAAAATACAACAAATAGACAAAAAATTGATCAATGAGCAAAAAGGAGACTATAACCAAGAGGAATGGGCCACCATAGAAGGAAAATTAGTTACACCCTCCTATTTATTATGGTCCCTAATAAGGGAGGAACAGCAGAAAACACATTGGGGAATTGATGCCCTTTATAAATGTCTAAATGAAAGGATCATAGCTAGACATTTACAAGACACTATCACCCAAGTTGACTCGACAATGTGACCTTTGCCTCCAGACCAACCCCAAGAATAGTCCCAAACCAAAACTTGGCCAGATTGGGAAGGGCCATGGGCCTGGGCAGCAATGGCAGATCAATTTCACGCAATTGTCAAGAAAAGGGAGGTATAAGTTTTTACTGGTGCTAACAGACACCTTTTCAGGACGGCCAGAAGCATTCCCTACCAGGACTTCTAAAGCTCGGGAGGTAACTAAGGTATTGGTACAGGAAATCATACCACACTTTGGAGTCCCAGCCACAATCTCCTCAGATAGAGGACCATATTTTATCCAAAATTAGTGCAACAGGTTTGCCAGTACTTGGGCATAGACTGGGAACTTCACACCCCATATGACCCACAATCAAGTGGTCAGGTAGAGAAAATGAATCATTTGATCAAACATCAAATTGTACAACTGGGACAAGAGGCTAATTTGCCATGGCCTCAGTCTCTCCCATTAGCACTACTGCAGATTCAAACCAAACCCAGGACTAAAGAAAAGCTGAGTCCCGTTGAATTACTTTATGGGAGACCATATGGGGTGCGGAAGGGAATGTCTGCCCAGGACTTATCACTAACCTCCTATATGATCGTTCTAAATAAACAACTTAGAGCAATTGAAAAATATGTGGCCAGAACTTGGGGTACAGGGCTCGATGCACCAGTACATGACATACAACCTGGAAACTATGTGTATGTTAAGTCTCTTACAGAGAAGGCCCTGCAACCACAATGGGAGGGAGTGTACCAAGTGCTCTTTACTAGCTTCACTGCAATCAAGATTAAAGGAAAAACCGCTTGAATCCACAGCTGTATTAAGAAAGCTCCAGAAGGCACTTGGAGAATAACACCGGGTGATGGTGAACCGAAACTGAAACTTACCCAGACAAAATGAATGTATCATAGTGGGTGGGGATTTTTGCTGATCTGTTAAGAATCATTCCAATTTTTGTATTTGCAACTTTATTAAGGTTAATAGGTGTGACTCTGTATATTCAGCAGCAATTGTATCTCACCAGTTAATAAAATCAAACTACACAACATACAACGAGTTAATTTAAGCCTAGTAAAAAAATAAAACACAAGTCATAACTGGTGGGATGCACTATTTGGATGGTCACTAACTGCAACTAGGATCATGAACACTTTATGTCACCCCATTATAGCTTTATTAATTTTAGTTACTATAAGTTTAATGATGTCTATTTTAACACTCATGTAGAATTAGAGGATGTTAAAATGCGTAGCTATTCTAACTTCACTATCTAGAACTCATGGAATCCTGCTGAAGGAGAACTGTCATGATGGTAGGTCAGAATTTAGATCAAGACCCCTGTAGTAAAAGAATTTACTATATTTTAAGAAAAGGGAGGACTGAAATGGAGATTTTTGGAGTTCATGTGAATTAACAAAATGAATTAAGCATTTAAATTTTAGCTTGTAAAATTATGTGTTGAATTTTAAACCTTTTACTTAAGAAACCTCTGCCATGGTACAAAGGCCACAGGAAAATGCAAATTTCTGAAGCTTCTCGCAAGAACCCAGATAAAGGGGCTCCTCTGTCTCCAAGCTTATCAAGACTGACAGACGTATTCAGATATGCATCAAAGAACCAAAAGTGCACGCGCAAAGGAGAAAAGTTCAAAAGTTCAATCATGAGGAAGACCACAATCTTCAGCCTCAGAGACCACCGAGAGACCCCCATGAGACCACCACAGCAAACCACGCATGCCCAGAAGGGCATGGACCTATTTAGCATGAGAGGCGAGGACAGGCGGGGCCAAGGGTTGAATATGTATGGCAAGGTTTTGTAATGTATTGCATATGGAACACCTTGGTGAATAAACATGTGGGTCAGACCGAGGCTCGAGGCTCAGGGCACAAGTTTTCAGAGAGATATTTTGCTTGTTCTAGGTGCTGACAGCACAGGACCTCTGGTGTTCAGCAACCCTTGGGTTTTTTTGTGAACTGGCAGGGTTCAGCAATAGCTACCCTGGCCTGGCCACAGTGCAAGTGTAACGAATGAAGCCCCCCTCTCCCAAACTGGTATACAGATGGTGCAAACCAGGAGACAGCAATGGCTGAAGGGGTGTGGGAAGGGGCGTGTAGAGGTAGTGGTGAATGCTCCCCTCTGAAGCTGAGCTGTCCTTGTGCAGGCACTGCCTGGGGAAAAGGCACGAGGAAACCACCCATGCACACAGCATGGCTGGGCAGTGTGTATTTGGTGTAATCATCTCTACAAAGAAGCATTTTACTGTCTCCAGCTCCTGAAAGGAGAGGCATGGCAGAGCTCAGCTTTCCATAAACTGCCTTCACCCTCCCACTTCTGGAGTGAAGGTAACCAAGTGATCTGCCTTTATCTGAAAGGATAAAATGCAGAAGGCAAGCATGACAATTTTGAAAACCTCAGAACACCACCTGAGGGAAGGGTTACTCTTTCTCTGTTTTCCTGGGAGAGCTTGAGGTGCTCTCTTGGGGCTTTTGGATGCTGGGGTAGGCCAGGCAAAGCACAGGACATGGCTGCAATCAACAGCCCTGCACAGCTTTGCTAGAGCTGCTCAGTCTCAAGGGCACCCTCCCCTTCTCTGCTGCTCAGCCTGGTGATAATGCCTAAAGCAATCCCTGCCCCACAGAAGATCTTTGTAACCCAGGTGTGTACAGGAAGGTACCTTGCCCAAGACCCAAACTCACACCAATTTGATGAAAAAAAAGAAAAAAAACCAAAAAACCAAACCCAAGCCAGCCGTAGCTAGACACACAGCTGCTTTAAATATAGAGCATGCTGAGGCTTTTCCTCTATTCCTGGAGTGGAAAAGCTTTTTTATATGTTTCTCTTGAGGTGTTTGGGAAAGTCTGCCTTCTGGACTCTCTTGCACTGTCATATTGCTTTGGAGGAAGACAGAGCTCTGTTCTGTACCCGGTAGTCAGTAGTCTTCCAAATTATAATGCTTTGGAAAAAATTGAGATAGCAAAGTTGCATTGATTTTGTTGTTTTGTCTGATGGCCAGCAGCAGTTATTTCAATCTAAACAGTAAAAATGAGAAAGAACGTTCATACCCCTACCTCTGATTGGTCTTAGAACCTTCACCAACTAAAAAATTTTAATTTCACTACAGGCACCTAGGCACTGCTGGCAGCACCAAGGACTTTGTTCAGGCCTTGCTTGACAAAAATAGTCCACACTTGCCTGTGTTTCTGCCACAGACACAGGCAGAAAGCTCAGTCTGAGCAGTGATTTGCTCCATGGTGCAGTCTTCTTGCCTGGGGAGCAAACAGGACCAGCCCAGCTGATGCTTCCCTGCACAAATCACTTCAGCTTGAGGGAGCAGGGAGGATAATAATGGTGGAATTCTTCAGGAGGTGTTGTTAAATCAGCAAGGCTGGGAATGGCTAGCTGACATTCAAGAAAATCCAGGTTCAGATCTCTCGGGAAGATATCATAAGCATAATCCAAAATTTCCATTGCAGTGCTGTGTGTAATAAATATTGTGAAAAACGCCAATCACTTGGTTTTAAATTTTTTTAAAGTTTAATAATAATAAAATGGTTATAAAAATAGTAATACAATTAGAGAAATAAACCTTAGAGTTAGGACAATTACAAGACAATACAAAGCAAAGAATTACGGATATCTGGATGCTCTCGGGCACTTAAGCCACAACAAGCATGCCTTGTGAACAAAGGAATCAACCTTAAAACAATACACTGTTGCATATTCATCTATACTTCATGGTTATGCATACATTCTATTTAAAACAAGAACCTCTGCCTGTTATGTGTCAACTCCTTCCTTTAATCCCCAGGGTCTTCGAGTCTGAGAAAGGCCTGAAGAAACTAGCTTCCACTGATAAGAAAACCATAAATTACTTTTCTCTGGAAGATTTAGGTGTTCTGGGACTGTTATCTCAAAGCGAGTATCTCATTCCTTTATAAAAAACCCCACATATATAGTTTCTATTTTAACTACAAAACTACATTTACTATACTATTAAAATATTAATATAGCACTTCTAATGAATATAACACAATACATATAGTATTCAATTTAATATTTACGAAAAGCCAGTCATAAAATATGCATTTTTCACAAATATTTAAGGCAGGACCACTGCAGTGACAGACAGAAAGTTCCACACTGGATTTTAAACTTCTAAATATTATCTCCCTCCAGCAACCAGGGATGAATTTGGTGGTTTGTGTTTCAGCATGACAGCTTTGGTTGGGAAGCATCTGAGCTTCCCCTAAGAGAAAAGTGCCATGTTTGGCATGGGTCTGTGTCCCAGATTGAAAGGCAAGATGTATTCTATTTGCCATCTGTATGGCAGTTGTCTTCTGTTAAGTGGGCAGTTTTCCTTATCTCTTTCATAACCAATCCTCTCTCAGGGAGATATCTGCTGATAATGGCCTATTGAATGTCACTGCATGACTAATAAGAACTATAACATCCCATTGTGAGATGCTCTGCCCAGAGGGAAGAGCCAAGCATTTCTACCTGGATATAATCTTAAGTTTCTCGAACTCCAGCATGGCTTTTTCTGCACTGGATTTCCCAGAGGAACAGCTGCCTCTTCCACTGCCTCTTCAGAGGAAGACTGCACCCTTTTCTGCAAGATCACTGCTCCAACAGAACCACACCTGACACTCCAGGAGGACTGCAGCCATAATTCCTAATTAGACTGCTGCCAACACCCTGACCAACAGGGTGTCAGGTTGTATTCTGACTCTGTCAGTGTTGTTTTAGTTCACTGCATTGTCTATTTTATCTTTTATACAACCTGGCTGCTTTGGGTCTGGGACTGTTATGTGTAATAGGCATAATTCACACCTATAAAGTTATATATGGGTAGGAATTTTTATATTATTAAAATATAGACACAAATCAAGCGGACCAGGGCAAGGGGTGCTGCCTCATGTATGTCAAAACCATTGTAGACAAGGCTTCATTTACAAGTTAATACATGTGGCTCACTCAGACATGGGCCGTTTCTTGAGATAATCTAGGAACTCCCAAGCGATGATCGATGATCGTCCCGACAACTACCTGAGACTGGGATCGCTGGAACCTCCGGCAGATGCATCTCAGTGCTGGGTTCCGTAACTCCATCATTGATATACATCGCTTCCCGGCACATCAGATTGTTCAACCTGGCACAGAGAAAAGAGACTTTATGAATATGTGGGACTTTGAATGGAAAGAAAAGGCTGATCACCGAAATCTTGGCCTCAAGCAAAATAAACTGTATAAAAACTGCTCATGCAGAACGGATGGTGTGAAGCATAGGAGACCCTCTGCTACAGCGGTCAGACCTGTGTCTCACTCAGCGCTGATCCCAGGCTCGGAACTGTCCTTTTATTTGTGGTTGGCTCAGATAGAATTTGATCTTTATAATATTTTTTTTTCTTTTTAATTTGGCTGGGTCAATTTTTTACCTATAACAGGGACCTTATGTGTACAGGCATCCAGCTGGATGGTGGTGAGGCAAGGAATCCTTGACCCAGGACTCAAGTATGAATCACATTGTTATGTATAACGGGTATAATTCACACCATTTTTAGCATGATATATATAATATTAAATATTTGTTAGAATGTACCCGTTTGTATTAGAAGCACCCCCCCCACCCTCTCAGGCAAAACCAGGTGTGTGTGGAAACCCGATTTATAAGCAAAAGGATGTGGCTGGCCAGGAGATGGGCCTTATCTGAAGCACCCAGGCACTGATCATGCTGATCATCGTGTGAATGACCGGAGATGGATATCAGGAAAATTCCCCAGGGCTGATACATGTGAATACCATGTTCCCACAAATTTCATCAAGGGTTTCAACGACTCCAGACTTCGAATTGTTCTACCTTGTCGCCAAGAAGGAAATCTCATCAACTTATGGGACTCTGAATGAAGCATAGGACTGAATGCCAAAATCCTGGCTTCAGGCAAAATTTTCCCTATAAAAATCGCTTGTACCAGGATGGTGGTGTGTGGGCATAGAGGAAAACCTCCGCTGAGGCTGACTTCTGTGTCTCGCACCCAGCGCCGATCCCGGGCTCAGCACTGCCCTTTTCCTTGTGGCTGGCTAATTAGACCTCTATTGTTAAAATAAATTTTTATTTTTATTTTTGATTTGGCTGGATCATTTTTCATTTATAACAAGATTTTTGTAAGGGAGGCCGAGTCCCTTTCCCTCTGGGAGCAGCTTTTAATAAGTGTCAGAGAGAACTTTGTCCACAGGGAGAGAATGCAGGAGCACCACCATAGAATGCGCTGGAAAACCCTTGAGGAAGGGATCCAACAGTTGAGAGAAGTGACAGTATTGGAGGTACTCTTTGGGAAGGATAGCATAATAACCCTGACAAAGTCAAGTGCACAGGGCAAATGTTGTGGAGTCTGGCAAATCTAGGGCCATCTCAATACACCACCTTCATTGCAATGATTGATGCCGATACCAACCAAGAGACTGTGGGTTCTATTGCCAACAAGCTTAGAAATTATGAAAGCATGATCAATAGCTCAATGCAGGCTCATGTCTCTGCTGTGGTCAAGGAACTCAAAGAGGAGATGAGGGAGATGAGGGAGGAGGTGAGGAGGAACAGTTCCCACATCACACCAGTGCGAGTCACAGGTCCCAAGGTCAGAGCCCAATGTCCCCCAGCTAGAGAGAGGGGGTACACCCCATGGGCTGACCTATGGTTCTTTCTGCGTGACCATGGGGAAGACATGGGAAGGTGGGATGGGAAACCTACTTCCATCTTGGCAGCATGGGTGCATCAACTCAAGGAGGGAAACACTAACTGAGGGAATTCCAGTAAAGTGAAGGTAGCCTCAATCTCCCATGACCGACCTGCTGAGTATGATCTGTCAGATCCCCTTGAAGGTACCTCTACCATGTGTATGCAGGAAAGAAATAATAACCAGGGTTAGAGGGGCCCTGCCTCTAGCAGGGAGAGGCACAGGAAAACTGGATCTTCTGGACGGTATGAATCCAATGGCCTGGCACATCAGAGCCACAAAACTATGATGCCTTAGTTGATACTGGTGCACAGTGTACCCTGATACCATCAGGACACGTGGGGGCAGAACCTGTTCCCATTGCTGGGGTGACGGGGGAATCACAGCAATTGACCCTGTTGGAAGCCATGGTGAGTCTGACTAGGAAAGAATGGAAGAAACATCCTATTGTGACTGGCCTAAAGGCTCCATGTGTTCTAGGCATAGACTTCCTCCAGAATGGCTATTATAAAGACCCAAAGGGACTCAGATGGACTTTTGGCATAGCTGCTGTAGAGGCAGAGAACATTAAGCAGTTGAACACTTTGCCTTTGACTATCAGAAAACCCATCTGCAGTAGGACTCCTGAAGGTAGAAGACTAACAAGTGCCAATTGCCACCTTGACAGTGCATCGCCGGCAGTATCAGACGAATCAAGATGCTGTAATTCCCATCCACAAAATGATCTGTGAACTGCAAAGCCTAGGAGTAGTCAGCAAAACCCACTCACCCTCCAACAGTCCCATCTGGCCTGTGCACAACTCTGACCGAAAATGGAGATTGACAGTGGACTATTGTGGCTTGAATGAAGTGACTCCACCGCTGAGCGCTGCTGTGCCGGACATGCTGGAACTCCAGTATGAGCTGGTGTCTAAGGCAGCAAAGTGGTAAGCCACTGTTGACATTGCCAATGCGTTTTTCTCCATTCCTCTGGCAGCAGAATGCAGGCCTCAGTTTGCTTTCACCTGGAGAGGTGTGCAATACACCTGGAACTGACTGCCCCAGGAGTGGAAGAACAACCCCACCATCTGCCATAGACTGATCCAGGCTGCACTAGAAAAGGGTGAAGCTCCAGAACACCTGCAGTACATTGATGACATCACTGTGTGGGGGAACATGGCAATGGAAGTATTTGAGAAAGGAGAGAGGATCATCCAGATTCTGCTAGAAGCCAGCTTCGCCATCAAGAACAGCAAAGTCAAGGGACCTGCTTGAGAGATTCAGTTCCTAAGAGTAAAGTGGCAAGACGGACAGGGTCAGATTCCAGCTGAGGTCATCAACAAGATCACCGCGATATCTTCACCAACCAGCAAGAAGGAAACACAAGCTTTCCTAGGCACCATAGATTTTTAGGGAATGCACATTCCTGAGTACAGTCAAATCATGAACCCTCTTTACTTAGTCACGTGCAAGAAAAACAAGTTCCACTGGGGCCCTGAACAACAGCAAGCTTTTGCCCAGAATAAGCAGGTCGCTCATGCAGTAGCCCTTGGCCCAGTCAGGACGGGACCAGAGGTGAAGAATGTGCTCTAATCTGTAGCCGGGAACAATGGCTTGTCCTGGAGCCTTTAGCAGAAGGTGCCTGGGGAGACTCGAGACCGACCACTAGGATTTTAAAGTTGAAACTACAGAGGGTCCAAAGCCAACTACACTCCCACAGAGTAAGAAATCTTGGCTGCCTATGAAGAAGTTCAAGCCGCCTCAGAAGTACACTACTACTCCTGGCACCCTGACTACCAGTGCTAGGGGAGATGTTTAAAGGAAAAGTTCCCACTATGCACCACGCCACTAATGCTACATGGAGCAAGTAAATTACTCTCATCACACAGCACACCCTTATTGGAAACCTGAATCACCCTGAAATTTTAGAGATAATTACAAACTGGCCAGAAAGTGAAAAATTTAGTCTCACTAATAAAGAAGAACAAGATCAAGGGACATGTGCTAAAGAAGCTCCACCATACAACCATCTACCAGCAGAGGAAACACACTAAGCTCTTTTCACTGACAGTTCCTGTCACATTGTAGGGATGAACCAGAAGTAGAAAGCAGCCATATGGAGCCCCACACAACAAGTTGCATAAGCTACCAAAGGAGAAGGTGGATCAAGTCAACTTGCTGAACTCAAAGTTGTTCAACTAGCCCTAGACATTGCTGAAAGAGAAAAGTGGCCAAAGCTCTACCTTTATACTAATTTTTAGATAGTAGCCAATGTTCTGTGGATCTGGCTGGAAAAGTGGAAAAAGGCCAACTGGCAGTGTAGAGGAAAGCCAGTCTGGGGTGCTGATGAATGGAAAGACATTGCCACTCAAGTAGAGAAGCTACCTGTGAAAGTCCTACATATAAATGCCCATGTCCCCAAGAGTCAGGCTAATGAAGAACACTGAAATAACAAGCAGGTAAATCAAGCAGCAAAAATAGAGGTGTCGAAGATAGACTTAGATTAGCAACATAAGCGGGAGTTGTTCCTAGCTCGATAAGCCCATGATGCCTCAGGTCATTGGGGCAGAGATGCTACCTACAAGTAGGCATAAGACCGAGAGGCAGATTTAACCACAAACAGTGTTTCTCAGGTTATCCATGACTGTGAGACGTGTGCTGCCATCAAACAGGCCAAGTGAGTGAAGCTCCTATGGCATGGTGGGCGGTGGTCCAAGTACAAATATGGGGAGGCCTGGCAGATTTACTACATCACACTGCCCCAGACAATCCAAGGCAAGCGCTACATGTTGACCATAGTAGAAGCCACCACTGGATGGCTGGAGACCTACCCTGTGCCTACCCTGAGAGAATTAAGTCGAACAACGGGACCCATTTCAAGAACAACCTTATCAACTCCTGGGCCAGAGAACATGGTATTGCATGGATATATCATATCCCCTATCATGCACCAGCTGCCGGGAAAGTTGAACAGTGCAACAGATGACTTAAAACTGCCCTAAAGGCATTTGACGGGAGAACTTTTAAAAATTGGGAAATGAACTTAACAAAAACCACCTGGATGGTCAACACCCAAGAGTCTATCAATTGAGCTAGTCCTGCCCAGTCTGAAACTTTACACACAATGGATAAAGTCCCTGTAGTACATATGAAAAATGTTTTAGGAAAGACTGTTTGGATTAATCCCACCTCAGGCAAAGGCAAACCCATCAGTGGGATTATTTTTGCTCAAGGACCTGGTTACACTTAGTGAGTAACGCAGAAAGATGGAGAAAGTTGTGTACCACAGGGAAACCTAGTCTTAAGTGAGAACAGTTTGTCAGGTTTCATTATGATGCAGATAGAAAATAGAATAAGGGGTGGATAATGGCCCAGACTGAAAGGCAAGATGCATTCTATTTGCCATCTGTATGGCAGTTGTCTTCTGTTAAGTAGGTAGCTTTCCTTATCTCTTTCACAACCAATCCTCTCTCAGGAGAGACATCTGCTAATAATGTGCTATTAAATGTCACTGCATGACTGATAAGTACTATAACATCCCATTGTGAGATGCCCTGCCCAGAGGGAAGAGCCAAGCATTTCTACCTGGATATAATCTTAAGTTTCTTGAACACCAGCATGGCTTTTTCTGCACTGGATTTCCCAGAGGAACAGCTGCCTCTTCCACTGCCTCTTCAGAGGAAGACTGCACCCTTTTCTGCAAGATCACTACTCCAACAGAACCACACCTGACACTCCAGGAGGACTGCAGTCACCATTTCAATTGGACTGCTGCCAACACCCCGACCAACAGGGTGTCAGGTTGTATTCTGACTCTGTCAGTGTTGTTTTAGTTTACTACATTGTTTATTTTATCTTTTTATTTTCTTCCCTAATAAAGAACTGTTATTCCTGCTCCAATATTTTTACCTGAGAGCCCCCCTTAATTTCAAATTTATAACAATTCAGAGGGAGGAGGTCTACATTTTCTCAATTTCAAGGGAGACCCCTGCCTTCCTTAGCAGACACCTGTCTTTGCAAACCAAGACTGTCTGCCAAAAGGACTCTCGGGTGGGAAGATGAGGGGCAGACTACCTTAAAAGTCAGCATAGAGATAATATCAGTCAGTAAAGCTGCTGACTCCAGCAAGAAATTTTTGTAACCCATCACTTCCACCTTCCCAGGCAGGAAAATGCATCATCTCTGCATTTTGTACAGTGAAAAGTTTTCTGCTTTGGCTGTAGCAGGTACCCACTGAAGCAAGATATGGTACACAGGAGAAACCTTCTTGAGGGCTTACTAGGAAGGATCCAGTAGCTCCACCTTCTGTGTGGGATTTCATGCAATAGCACTGGAATTCCTGACTTGCTGCTGGAGTTTGCACCACACCTGGCAAGAGTACCCCAGGTTCAGGTAACAAACAAGCACAACATCAGCTCTAATGGTTTGTGCCTGGTTCTCACCCTTCACTCACACTGCAACACCCCAGCTGTGAACTTTTAACCCTGAACTTGTTCCAGATTGTGAGTCCGTGCAGCAGCCAAGTCCCAGGCAGTAAATCCACTTTCAGACAAGTGCCCGAGCACAGGGGAATGGAGCTGTTCCCCTCTGTGCCTCACTGCAATTCACCTCCCACCTGCCTGCTTCCTTTCTGCCCACTTACACGTGTGCTGGGAGCAGCATTCTGCTCACCCGTGGGCAGCCTAAGAAGGGGAAGACTGTGTGATGCTGTGAGAAGAACCAAGGATGCCTTGGTTCCAAAACTCATCAGCCTGGTTTTGGAGAAATACTGGATTTACGATCATTTCCTGAGAGCTGAAGTAAAGGTAAGCAACAGGGAAGTAAAATATTTGGGTTTGACTGAAGGCTGTTTTCTAGTATTTCTGCCTCCTGCTTACTTGCCAGAGCAAGGAATACTGGCCATGTGCTCGTACAGAGCTCCTTTTTGCAACGTGTGCACATGGACAATGGGAGCTCCTTACCTGATGCTATAGCTGCTCCAGGGAATGGCAGGGGCACAGGTGCCACTCTGCTGGGAGCACAGCCTGTCGCAGCAGGCTGGCTACCTTTAACACAGAAGAAATCAGCTGCAGGATACATGCAGCACCCTTTTAAAATAAATCCCTCCATCACCTGCACAGGGCTAAACACTGTTGTTGCAACCCCAACATACAGTGAAAACAGCAGGTTTTAAACCTCAACTCGCTGATATAACAAGTACTGATACTGATCTGGGTGGATATATGTCCTAGTTTAGGGCAAATTTGGGAGAAAACCTCCGGAAGAAGCCCCCAAAAAGCAAACCCCCCATGGCCCCTCCCCCACCTGGTTCGGGAAGAATTTCCTCTGAGAGAAGTGGAAAAAAAATGTTTATTTAACAAGCAAAACACTCCCTAATACAAAAAAACAACACCAGATGAAAAAACTCTTTCACCGCTCTGAAGAGATGACAAATTCAGAAAGTCTCTCCTGGGAGTGGTCGCCCAGTTATCGGTATCCGGTGCTGGAGATGGCTGCTGCAGGTCAAAAAATGCAGAATCTCGGTGTTTCTTGGTGTTCCCAGGTCCCAGTCTGGAGCAGATTCGGATGGTATTCAGGAAAGGGTAAGGAAAAAAAAAAACAGTCCAAGGTAAAAATTGGACTGCCTAGCTGAACTAACTAATAAGCAAAACCAAAAAGCAGGAGCGACAGCAAAGTGAAGCAAGCAAGCCAGCAAGCAAGTAAGCAAGCAAGCCCTAGCCTCTCCTAGACACAGACCATGGGGGGAGGGAGCCGGCTGATAAGAAGACAAAACAAACCTTCACTTTTCAGAGTCAGTCCTGAAGGCACAGAACATAATATCAAACATAAACAGAACACACGACTGGGGATACAAGCACCACAAGACTCACAAGACTCTCTCTGTTGACAAGCAGCAGATCAAGGACATCTTTCCAAGACAGCTCTCTGTTCCATAAAGTTGCCATCCAGGTTTTTAGGAATCTTCTGGACCTGTTTGTGCCAGCTGTGTAATGCTCCCAGTTTATTTCTGGCAAGTTGAAGTCGCCCACAGGGACAAGGGCAGTTGATACAGAAGTATCCCTTGGTTCCTCAAAGAATAATTCATTGACATCAAGAGTCAGAGCCTGTTACAGGGCACATGAGTAAGGCTGGGGCTGAAAGGAGACCTCTTTGTCCCCTCCTTCACCAGCTCCTGGGTATATTTGCTAAATCTGGTGTCTGCTCCAGGATGGTGGAAGAGCACTTCCTTCTCACCCTGACCATACAAACCGACCCATCCCAGGTGTAGGTCTTTCCCTTCAGCTCTGCTGTCGTGTACAGAGGAGTAGACTGGGCTACATGGTAGTGGAGGCTTTTCCCATGCCAGGGTAAGAAAATGCCAGGTTTTCTCTCCCAGCTTTTCCAGCTGGATCCTTTCTTCCTGGATAACCCTGACTCACTTACAGTTCTCATGGAGAAAAGCAGAACTACTGCAGGTCACCAGGGCTCATTAAACAGCCTGACCAGTCCTTCCCATAAAACCTGACCAGACAGGTGCTGTCTGTGCAAGAGAACTGGACTGTTTTAAACTGTATGGATGGTGTGGGAAGCTGCTTTCGCTCAGAAACCCACCCAGCAGGACCCCTCTACATGATACAGTGGATGCATTGTGATATAGTTGCCTTAGGATGGAAAGCAGTAACTCACAAGATTAAGGATTATGTCCCCTCATTTAACCTTAACTGAATGGGGCACAACCTAATTAGCAAAGGCAGAGTTGATCTAGGATGCCAGGGAAAACATCCCTAGTGGCAGCAGATGTTACTGATGTGTCGTGGTTTGACATGGAAGTGAATTTTTTCAGGAAGTTGGGTCAAACCAATCAGTGGTCAGGTTTGGATATTGGCACCTGGAGTGACCACTGAATGTATAGACACACCTCTGAGAACACAGGGGGCTAAAACCAAGAACTCCCAGGCAAGCTTTCTCTTTGGTCCCGGTCAGAGTGCAGTGCAGACCTCCCCTGCCCAGCCACGGGCTGGGTGGGGGAGGGGCAGCCATGCGGCCTGAGAGAGGTAAGCCAGGGACTGAAGGACTGGAACCGAGCCAGCTCCTGTGGACAGAAGGGTGGAAAGAAACGGAGATGGCTTTGCCCCCCCACACCAGAGGGAAGAGACAGAGAGTCTGGACGGCACCTGTAACTTTGCTGACAGAGGAGAAGGAGAAGGGGTGGGAAGGTGCCCAGCCTTGGCCTTGGGAATTGGCTTCTGGGCAGAGATTTCAGCTGTCCAGGGAGTCTGAACTTTTAACCCTTTCCTGAGAAATGAGGGCTTTGTGAAATACTACTCCTCCTTGATTTGAAGTAGAAGAGAGACAGTCTGGGATCTGAGATGTTAGAAGAAGAAATTTTTGGGTGGAAGGAGAAGATAGAATGGCTTGTGGCTGGACTTTTCTTGATAACCATAGACTGAACCAAATTCTCCTACAATAGAAACTGCATTTTAGGGGGATGTAGTGGTGAACCAAAGAGACCTAGTTAAGCAACCACCAGTGCAGAAATGGAGAGAACAGAGGAAAGCTGAGGAGGGAATGGTGACGCCCTCTGTCTTCAGGAAGAAGATGATCTCTGTTCTTGGACCCTCGGCCCCAGGGGAAAAATGGCGGGGGGGGGGGACTATAGTCCCAAGAGGAGATGCTGAACTGTTGTCTCTTTTAGTGGGTGGCAAAGCATCCTTAAAGGAGCCCTATGAGCAGTCTGTCCACGCACGGTGGTGAGAGCACTGTGACATGGAAAAGAAAGTGTCACACTGGCAGATGTTCTCCGGGCAGTTGCCATGTGTGACGTGGAAACACAGGAGTGGCAATTGTGTTTCCTGGGGGAGTCTGTGGTGCAAGAGAGACTTCTCTCTCCTTCTCTCTCCTTTGAGGGACCGAGTGTTGATTATCTGAAGGGTGGCAACTTGATCAGGAATCCTGGGTGGTGTCTCACTGTGGTTTTGTTTGGAAATTGCGTGGGAGGAGGAGGAGTGTTTTGGAGGGTCTTCATCCTGGATTTAGTGTCTGTGTTTTTTATAGTAGTAGTAGTTGAATAAAGTTTTTTTTTTTTTTCTTTTGTTATTAACCTTGGGCCTGCTCTGCTGTGTTCCTGATCACATCTCACAGCAATTATTTGAGAAGGTGCATTATCATGGGGGCGCTGGCACTGCGCCATGAAATAGAAACACCACATACTGTAGGAAAAGGCCTAGGCTGATACAGGTCCTTCAGAAGAGGGCTGTCTGCTGGTTTGTGCCTGTCCAGAAATATTCCTCACGTTCCAAACTGAGAGGTTGCCTCAGGCTCAGCTTCTATAAGAGAAGTGATGCAGTGCTTGGTTTTCAGCACCAGCAGAAGTAGTAAGTCACCTGTTTATGACCTGCACTAGACTGAATTAACCATCACTGTGCAGCAAAAGATCTGGTAGCAAAAAGGGAATACCAGATGTGCCTGCTGACAGTTTTAGGGCAGCCTGTCACCTGCTGGATCACCCCCACCATTCACTTGGTTGGATTCGAACTCTAGAATCCCAGGACAGTTCCTTCCCTTTCTGATACCACAAAATATTTGATACCTGAAAGGACATTGTTTGGGATCTAAATAAATTATGATTAATATAGCCATATAATCCATATCCAGAGAATCTTTTGCTGGATTATAGACAAACATAATGCAGAAGGAACTGAGTTCAGACAAGAAGAGGTTTTTTTCATTATCTTCCATGGCTATTGCACCTGGGTGCCTGCTGATTTCCATTCTTTCTTCTCCTCTTTCAGTGGCTAGACTTGTTCTGCCAAAGCCAGCCTTGCAAGCACAGCACTTCCCTTAAGAATACAGAAGTTCGCTTCCTTTATTTCATATTTTCTGTCTTTCATCAGAACATGTTTATAAGCTTTTACTGAAAAGGACACTGCACTTGCAATAAAATTCAATGCCTATTGTGCTTCCTTATGAGAAGAACATTCAAACAAGTCAGTCTGCTTATAGTCGTCATTTAGGAATGGCACTTCCCAATGCAGTGCTTACACTGAGACTCTTCTGTTATAAACACCCATAAACTAATCTATTTTTTTTTTCATATGGCATTGCATTTTTTCCCAAACTCATGTTAAGCATTAATTAGGTAAGATCAGTAAAATGGCAGGGTGATGGTCTTGTAGCTTGTGAACCAAAATTATGATTCTGTTACCTGTATAACTAACCCCAAGCACACTTCCATTTTAAGAGGTATTTTCACCACATTGAGCCTCCATTTCCAAAATAAGCTTGTACATGAAATTGCTAGGAGGGGCCCCGTGCATATAAAACAGCTGAATGGGGGAACACTTGCATTTATCTGTGGCAGAGAAATAGTTTTAGGAGATGCAGAGGGGATTTCTGACTGGGAGGAGAACAAAAGTACTTGAGGCTGCACCTTGATCTGAGGCTGTTGCATGGATAAGTTCATCCTGGTGCCTTTCCTTCCAACAGAGGAATTTACTAGTAGGAGCAGAAATATGTGCAGAATGAACTTTGGATTCTCCAGGGAATAGCAGCTTGGATTTCACATATACATTGCAGGCTTATGGAAGGCTTTTTGTTCATGTTCACTGAAGGCTCCTATTTCCTTCCTGCTTTCCTTGGACCAGCTGACTTCAGAACAAGAATAGTAGATGGAAAGCTTGCATATTAAGGATTATTAATGATCTGTCATGCCCTTGTAAGAGCCTGTCTGAAGCCCCTTGTTCTCCATTCTGCCTTCCGATTGCCACGAGAAAGAATCCCTTCCCCCACTGCAGTTCCGGCTTAGAACAGGAAACAGTGCAGGTGGAACCACTGAACCATCATGCTAGCTGTTCCGAACAAGGCCTGGCAAGAACTTGGCAAGGAGTTGGCAAGGACTTGGCAAAGACCTGACATGGACCCAGCACGGGACAGCCTGATGCGCAGCCTGCTTCTAATCTCCGTTCTTAAGCCGAATGAACTTTTGGGGTGACTCCCGTGGTCCTTCATTGAAGACCCCTCATCTGCCTCATTACCACTGTGACAAATAAAGAGTGAGAACCCTCCTCCCAAGGACTGAGACTGAGACCCCTACTATAGGGAGGAGGGGAATTTGGTGGTCTGACCACTAATGACATGACCTGTTTCCCTTCAGTAATTTCAATGGACTTATTCTTTATTGTATTCGCCTTGCTTTGGTGGTTTCTGTGGACTCACCTGTTCCCTTGTGGCGATTACAATGGACTTTCATTGTTACACTTGTTCCCCCCTCTTTCCTCTGTGGACTATAACTGGACCCCCGAGTCGACCAGAACTTCGGAGACTCCCCCGACACGACAGACGGATCCCCATCATCCGGACCACTGAGGATGTCGCCTGTGTTGGTAGCTATTCCCATCCCCCTCTTCCCTCTTCTCTCTCTCTCTATTCTTTTATCTCCTTTCTGATCCCCACTATCACATTTACTGTTTTGGCCCCTAATAAAGGTGCATTTGTTGTGATTAACTGATAGTCCCTTGTTGTTTGACTTTTTGTACTTTTGGGATAGGTGAAAAGAACCATCACGACACCCCGCAATAAGCGGATCGTGACATTAAATTGGCATCACGGACAGGATTTCTGTCTAGACAGGAGGGTTGCAGATGAAAAAGCACCCACACTGTCTTTGGAAATTCACATAAGATCCCTTAGTGCAAAAGGTGGGACACTGTTGTTTTGTTGTTGTTGTTCTATTATTGTTGTCGTGTGTATCTGGTCTGGGAAGGAAGGGACAACTTGAAGAAACTAAGCAGAGCCTCCCAGGCAGATTATTGTCCTTTCACCCACCCAGGGAAGCGAAGGGCGACACAGCGAGGGCTGTGTGGTTTGTGGAACTTAAGTTGTACCTCCCTGTTGTGGTTTTGGTCCCTTCACAAAATGAGTGATAACCTTAATGATAAAGCTAAAGTTGGGCTTTATGCTCTACTAGCTAAATATAATGCCAAGCCTTCTCCGGGAGGAGAGGAATGGGCACAAAATAATTGGTTTAAATTTGGATAATGTGGTTGATAGAGTGTGTTCTTTACAACATGATACAAAGTTCAAACTGGGCAAGAATAAAACCATCTTATGCTCGGTTTTGGGAGCTTGTCTTACGGCAGCCATAGAAACTCGCTCACAATGAAGAAGTGAACAAGAAATAATAATAGACTCCCTTCAAAATTTAGTAGAAATTTTACAAAAACAGTTATATGAAGCAAGAAATGTGACTTATGCATTGCAAGCTGCCTTAACAGAAGAACATGTTAACAAATCACACAATGCTGATTCCCCTACAGAAACAGAGGAGAAGGAAACTCTTCACATTAGACAGATTTACCCCCAAAAGGAACTTGAAGCAGCAAGTAATTGTGGGGAACATTGCTGCCATCACTTGAGACCCCTAATTAAAACAGAGTATAATTATCTCAGTGATGATGATCTCGAACCTCACATCACAACCAAACACATACCATACACTGCCACTGAGTTAGCTAAGCTTAAAAAGGAATACGGACACCTCCCACACGAATCAGAAACAGAATATGTTTTCCGGGTGTCCCTCACTGGTGGTGATCAAATTAAATTAACTGATAGTCCCTTGTTGTTTGCCTTTTTGTATTTTTGGGATCGGTGAAAAGAACCATCATGACACCCCGCAATAAGCGGATCGTGACAGCCTTGAACTGCAAAAACTTAAAATTTTGTTTTCTTTTCAAACATACCCCATATCCTGATGCAGAATTTATTTATTCCAACACTAAAAGGAGGGCAGGGGGTGGAAAGGGTTCCCCTCAAGTTCCCTTCCCTGGAAAGGGAAGTGCTACTTGAGGCCCAGTAAAGGGAAGGGCAGCCTGAAGGGAACAGGAAAAAAGAACTAAACTACAGGTTTAAAGGTGAACTTTTGTATTTTTCTATTTTATAGAAACAGTCAGAAAGAGAGAAGACTGAGCAAAACCAAACTAATGTCAACTCTGCCCCATTTTATCTACCCTGTTCCCATAGAAATGATTGCCTTGTTCTGTCTCCTGTCACGACAAAAAAGGGGAAAAATGGCCATTTTTCACTTGGCTTTGTGTTGATCTTATAATCACAGCTGTATTTATAGTCCTGCATAACATTTGAAATATACTGGCAAAGAATATCTTTCATCTGGTTGGATTGGATTGGATTGGATTGGATTGGATTGGATTGAGGCAGCATCACTATCCATGGAGCAATGTCCTCCTCTGACATACAGCCACTCACCCAACCTGATACTTCCACAATCTTCTGCCACTTTCCACCTTAGAATATACTCTTGAAATAGCCATTCTGGCCATAATTTTAAACTGAAAATCAAAACAAACCACTTTGATTATTTTAAATCTCTGGTGGTATTTAGGGAATAGTGCATCAATCCATGTTTGCAAATTGGCAGCCCTGGCTGCACACAGGAAAAGCTATAGCCAGCCTTCTTTCTTGGCTGGAGCTCTGGGTTTCTAAAACCTCTGGGTGGAGGGACCTGACTTTGTCCATTATGGAGCAGTATAAGAAGAGATATTTCTAAACGTGTTACAGCCAGCCTGGGTGGATGTAGGTGTAAGGGAAGGTGTGATTCTGACTCCTTCTTTCATTTCGGCAGTAGCTGTTTCAAACAGAACTGGAAATTGTCCCAGAGCAGACAAGATGGATGCAAAGGGGAAACTCTGATAGAGACAATACAATATAATTTTTAATGTGCTTTAATTATTTTTGCTTCATTGTGCTTATATATTTTTGTCCCACTGCTTTCTCTCACAAGGAAAATTTATTTCAATAGCCTTTCCTGAAAGAGGATAGGAGAGCAAATATTCTGAATAATGGCAGTATAATTCCTCACCTTCCACGATGTTCACATTTGGTTTCTCTTCGGCTTCTCAGTCTCTTCATAAGGTTTCTCAGATTAAGACTAAAACTATGTTGATTTTTATGATATGTATTGAGTCAAAAGCATAAGAAGATTCCCCTTAAAAATGTGAAGAGACTGTGAGCTCTGCTGAGAGAAAATATTTGTTTCCAGGAGGGAAAAATAAATCAAAGAGGGAAAAAACTTCTTTTGAGAGATGGAAAGGCTTGGATTATGGTTTTTCCTCACCAGCAACAATAGTGCCGGGGGCTTCCAAGGGCACGAAGCTGGGCACAGGCGGGTCAGCGGTGCCTCTGCGCATCATCTGCCAACAAATGCCAGCATCTCTGCGCAGCAGCTGCCACGCTCACCACGGGCGTTCGGGCTGCTCAGCAAGAGCTCACGGCGGTACGGGGGGTTTGGAGCAGAGCCTTCGGCCGCCCCTGCCCGCAGCGCTGCCCGGAGAGCGCCGGCCTAGGTTGCGGAACTGAGGGACTGCCCCGGCCCCAACCCGTCCTGGCCCCAACGCAGCCCCAGCCTCAGCCTATACCCTGCCCCGACCCAGCCCCGGCCCGGCGCCGGCCGAGTCTCGACGCCAACCCCAACCTAGCCCCGGCCCCGGCCCCGGCGCCGGCCGAGTCTCGACGCCAACCCCAACCTAGCCCCGGCCCCGGCCCCGGCCCCAGCCTCAACACGGCCCCGGCCCCGGTCCCGGCCGGGGAAAAGGCGTCGGGTAGCGACACCCGGTGGACGAAGCGGCTGCAGAGCCCGGGAGAGCCGCCCTCCCTCGGCACGGAAGTGGGCACTCGCACCCGGGGACGAGCTGATGGCTCCACTGGAGAGCCACGAGACCGACCCGGCGTGAAAGGCTTTGGCTCTTCTGCCTGGCAAGAGGCGTGAAACACAGACTGAGCTCCAGAGAAGACTGAGGCACCGAAAAGCGGCTGAGTGCCCCTCCTGGCACTTGTCACTGTGCCAAACCAGAAATGAAATGTGCAAGGGGAGATCACACAAGGATACACTGCACATTAATGTATGTTTCTGAGTGGTGCTGCTATCCTTGCGTCTTTGGTTTAGATGGAAAATTTTAGATTGAATCTTTCTTCTTTTTTTAAGTTACCAAATGATGGAGCTTTTCCAAAGTGTTTTGCCTCATCTTCTCTTTGTGTATTGCAATGGAGTGAGTGGTGTGGCACAGTGAGGCTGGGGGTCAAGGAGGCATTGCTCTCCTCCTCTTTCTTCTCTTTTAACACTCTGGCATTACCCCCTCCTCCTCTCCAGGGTTTGGCATTAATGCTCAAGGCCACCAGATGTGGTGTGACTGCGTGACACCAGATGGGATGCCAGGGAAAGCCACAGTAAGAGCCTTCACTGGGGAGGAGGCTTTTCCCTGCTGTGCTCAGGGTTACATCTCGCTCAGGCCCTTACTCTTTGTGCTGCAGCTTTGCCAATCCAGACCCTGACTCCTCCTGAGCCTCTAGGCTGTGCCTGGTTGGGATCACCAAGCCAGCTCTGCCCACCTTGCACAGGTACTGGGGGCTGTCCTGTGCCCACAAGGATGCTGCTCTGGGCTGCTTGATGTCATCTCCAGCTCCTGGCTCCCTTTTCCTATGGAGCATCCTGGTAGCACCCAGGCTCTCAGAAACATCAAGTTGTGCCATGAAGCTGCCAGTAGAAAAGTAATCCTGGACTGGATTTCTTTTGGTACACTGCATGAGGGAAATCTGTGTCCTTTTATTTTTCTTGTTATTTACAGTCATGTCTTGTCTTTATTTTGACTGGCAGCTAAGCACAGTTCAGGTGGTTTAAGGTAAAGACACTGCAGTCTCCCACTACCCTGCCCTTTAACCAGTTTGGTTTAGGATACTGTAGGCTGTGATCTATCCTGACTGCCAAGGATATGTTCCAGAGCATGGGAGTCAGCAAAACATTTGAGTATCGTCCTCTTTTCTCCCAGCCTTTTCAATAAGACATTAAGTAGTGTTTCCCTAAAAGGCAAAATGAGACAAAGCAAGTTTTTCTTAATTCTTTTACTTCTACAATAATAAACCCAAACTACAAAATCTGTAAATTTCTGGATTAATAGTGAAATATGAGAGAGGCATTGACTAAAAAGTCATATACAGCTGTCTCTGGAAAGTATTTTCTCATTTGAGTTGAATTTCCTGACATCATTGAGCTGTTTCAGATTCTTGAAATATCTGTTACTGTACATTCCAGTTTGTGAGGGAGGGATTCTGTTCTGCTACTCCACTCTGGTGAGACCACTCCTGAAGTGATGCATCCAGCCTTCAGAATGGGAAAGACACAGATCTGTTAGAGCAAGTCCAGGAGAGGCCACAAAGATGGACAGAAGGCTGGAGCACCTCCTGTGTGAAGATAGGCTGGGAGAGTTGGGAGTTGTTCAGCATGGAGAAGGCCCTGAGGAGACCTTATTGTGAATTTTCAGTGTATAGAAGGGGCAAAGACAAATGGAGAGGGACTTTTTACCAGATCCTGCAGTACAGCGCAAAGGACAATGGTTTTAAACTGAAAGAGGGGAGGTTTAGATCGGATATAAAGAAGAAAGTTTTAACAATGAGGGTGATGAGGCCCTGGCAGAGGTTGCCCAGAGAAGCTGTGGCTGCCCCATCCCTGGAAATGTCCAAGCTTATGTTGCACAGGGCTTGGAGCAACCTGGGATAGTGGAAGAACTGTTCCTGCCCATGGCCAGGGGCTAGAGGATCTCCAGTGTCAGCAACTGTCCTCTAGCAGTCTGAAGGCTGCACACACAAGCCCCCTTCTTTGCGGCTTTGTTCTTCGCCTCTTGCAAGCTACCGTGCTGTCTGGGTCCCAGAGGCGAAGAAGTGGCTACATCGTGCACTGATCACTGGAGCGGCAGCTCCGGACCACTGCTTCTGCCAAAAGATGATCAGGAGGGGCACCTCCCTTAGGAGTGCTACGGAACCCCCTATTCTACATCTCTAGTCATCCACATCTTAGCAAAAAGCTTTTCCACTATTTCTCGCAAGGAGAAAGTGTACCAGCACTGTGCACTTACCCCTATCTTGCCCTGAAACTTTGATTTGCTGCACATTCCAAGGACACTGCTCTTTCCGAGGCAACCTGCAAACTGCTGTCATATGGAAGTGCTCTCTGCCCACTCCTGCCCAGCTCGTTGTACCAGCAGGGCCATTCCAGCCTGGCGAAGGCAAAAAACCTCGAGAGATGTCACAGAGCATAAGTGGAGCACAGATGCTGACAAGCGGCAAAGCTGAATAGCCTGGCTCAGCTTCAGCAGTGTGCAATTCACAGAAGGCAAAAAATGAAGCAGCAGAGCACTGGGCTTTTGTGCGCAGTAAAGGCAATTGCAAAAATCCAGTAGCTGCTCATTCACAAGCACAATCAGCGGTCTATGTTCTTGCTTCTTGAAAACTCACTGGTGCCCTTCTTTTCAGCAGCTGCCATCAAGTTCTCGGCATCTCAGAGACTCCGGGGATGAGGAAGACCTTCCAAGGAGGGCTGGACGAGGACTAGGTAGAAACTCAGGAATGTTGTACATGAACTCTTTCCATAAGAATGCTAATGTGAAGTCTACAGGCAGGGGAGTGGCAGCCACCACCCTCTATCAGCTGGAACGGTGCCCACAGAAGCCTGCTGTTGTTCATCTTCGTTCTTTGCCTCCTGCAAGCTGCGCACTCTCTGGCTCCCAGAGATGAAGAAGTGGCTACTTCATGCACAGATCAGTAGAGCTGCAGCAGTCCACTCCAGAGCGCTTCTTCTACCAAAAGGACTCCCGGGACTGGCACTTCCATTTGCAGTGCTCCAGAGCCCTGTATTCTGCCTCTCTAGTCATCTACATCCTAGCGAAAAGCTTTCCCACTACATTTCACAAGGAGAAAGTATACCAGCACTGTGCGCTTACCCCAAACTTGCCAAGAAATTTGATTTACTGCACATTCCAAGGACACGGCTCATTCCAAGGCAACCTGTAAACTGCTGTTAGATAGCCATGCTTGCTGCCCGCTCCTGCCCAGCTTGTTGTACCAGCGGGCACATTCCAGCCTGGCAAAGGAAAAAAACCTCGAGAGATGTCACAGTGCGTAAGTGGAGCACAGATGCTGACAAGTGGCAAAGCTGAATAGCCTGGCTCAGCTTCACCAGTGTGCAATTCACAGAAGGCAAAAAACGAAGCAGCAGAGCACTGGGCTTTTGTGCACAGTGAAGGCAATTACAAAATTCAGCATCTGCTCATTCACAAGCACAGTCAGCTCTCTGTGCTCTTGCCTCTTGAAAAACTCATGGGTGCCCTTCTTTTTTGCAGCTGCCATCACGTTCTCTGCATCTCGGAGCCGCTAGGGACAAGCAAGAATTTCCAAGGTGGGCTGCATCAGGACTAAGTAAAAACCCAGGAAAGTTGTCCTGGAACACCTTCCATACTCTTGCTAACTTGAATTCAACAGGCAGGCGAGTGGTAGCCACCATTGTCTAGCAGTCTGAAGGCTGCGCACACAAACCTGCTTCTTTGTGGTTTCCTTCTTTGCTTCCTACAAGCCACCGTTCTCTCTGGCTCCCGAAGGTGAAGAAGCTGCTACTTCACGCGCAGGTCACTGGAGAGGCAGCTGTATGCTCTGGAGTGCTGCTTCTGCTGAAAGGTGCCGGGGACCAGCACTTACCTTCAGACAGTTTCAGAGCCGCGTCTTCTGCCTCTCTAGTTGTCTACATCTTAGTGAAAAGCTTTTCCACTATGTCTCCCAATCAGAAATTGTGCTCTCACAGCACACTTATTCCAATCTTGCCCCAAATATGTGCAGGCTCTTATGATTTTTTCACTGTTTAAATAATGCATAAACCTTGCTGGAAACTTGCAGGATATCTCTCATTGTCACTGCTTCTTTTTGTTTTCTTACCCTTTTAGATCTTTCCCTGTGTTCCTTCGAACACTCTGAGGAAGCAATTTTTTATTTTCTTTCCTATCTGGCTTTACCAATCTTACTCTGAATTGCATGCTTTTTAATTAAGTCATGTGAAGTTAAATAATTGTGACAGCAAGAGTGCTAAATACAGAAAACTAATCTATTTTGGGGGTTTTATTCAATGAAGAGATAAAGGAAGTGTCTTCAAATCTTCCTATGTGAAGAATATCTTGTGAATATCTTGAAAAATATCTCTATGCATGTAGTTTGCACTCATTTAATGCTATAGTCATTGCTTTGGCAAATTTTACAGAATTGCAGCATTGTGTGTTTTGCAGCTTCTAGGGAGGGGTTTCTAGGCCTTGAGAGTGGGCTTTGTCTCACCTAACTTTAAACATTTGAAATTCATCTAGCTATCCTAAATAGTAAATAGAAATACAAATACCTGCACAGAACAGGAGGTGAGATTCATCTTCCCATGTGTCTTTCAAAGGGGTATCTATGTGTGAATGAGATTCTAGTCAGAATTGTGCTCAGTACAGTCAATAAAGCTGAGAGGGTTGACAATTTTATTCTGTAGTATATATCCACAGAGGCCGAAGGGCTCTCCATGCTCCCATGCTTACCAGTCTTCTCAATTATTCCAATCCTTGAGTAGAATGTCAGCAGAAAAAAGTTTTCTCCAGGTGACCTTTACCAAAAGAATCAATGTTAGATGGAATAAATCAATTCATTTTCTTTCCATTTAATAGAAAGGGATCCAAAAGATGAAATACATTTGCTTAGGTGAGAGAAATCATAGTCTTTGTTGATGGCATGAATTGCCCAGTATTGAAAGCAGAAAGAAGCAAAAAAGCAAGAAAATAAATGTGCAGTGCAGTCAGCAGAACTTCAAGCAAACCAGTGGAAAAATATTTGCATGATATGTAAGAAGAATCTGAGATCTACATCTAGAGTCCTTCCTTAATGATATTTTTCATTCACATTTAAAATATGAAAGAGGATAAAATGATGATATAAAGAATTCATGGCTTTTAGTTAAAGTATTTCTTTAGAGGCATGTATCCTGTGAAAACATGTTCAGCCACCTATTAGCTTCCCATCAGCAATTTTTGCATTTTTAATAGCCTTTACAATCTATAATTTAATACTTTTGAATATTTTTTTTTTGCTAATATTTGCATAGGCTTTTTTTTTTGGAACACTGGGAAAATTTTTCAGAAATGGTTCAATTGGATGTTCTGTCATTTAATATTAGAAAGCATTTCTGGTGTTGATTCTAGAAGATAAATGCACTAAATAAAAGATTATTCCCATTATACTTCTGCACTATTTTTCCCACCATCGAGCAAAGACAATTTTCTATTCTTTCCAGAATCCCAGAACACACTCCTAATTTATGAAACAGAGCTTCTCATCAGACTTTTAAGAGCAACATGCTCCTATGTTTATTTCTGCCATCTTGCTTGAAGGGCGCTTACCCCACTATTAGAATCTAGACTTGAAAAAAAACCAAAACAAAAACGCATCTTCTCATCTACCATCTAGTTGTTTTTCCTGGTGAATTAATTTGTTGCTCTGATACTGATTGTTACAGATTTTGGTTTCCAGTCTTCATCAGAAAAGTCAAAATATTTAGAACAAAAAATTCCACATTGACAAAGCAACGGAAAGAATTCTGCTGGAAAGAAATAGTTAGTCCCAAGTATCTAGAAACAAAAGTGTGCAATTAGTTGGTTACAGCTGAAGAGTTGTTTCATGTTGCATTCTAAGCATGAACTTCTATCAAAACTGCTGTACATTTTATGTACTTCCCACATCAAAACCTATCTCCTGATAGGGTTAATTAACATTAGAAGTGAGAAACAGATCTTGTGTTAGAAACAATAGCAAACCAAGGAAAAAAAAAACCAAAACCACAAACCCCCGAAAAACAAACAAACCGAAAAGCTCCAACTCACAAACATACTACCAAAGAAACAGTTTCTTCGGTTGCCACTTTTTCACTTCTCTTCCGCAATGTAAAGGTAGCTCTTGACGGTTTAAGGAGTAGAAAGTACCCAAGTCTATTTGAAACCATATTGCTTCTGAAAATCTTTTGGCCTGAATATTGTTTCTAAAATGTTTTTTATTCTAAGTATGTAGCCGCACTTTCTTCCATGAGTTATAATTGAAAATATCACTTGTCATAATTTTTATGGTTTTAGGCAACTTAAGATGGTTTGGTTACAGGAATAAAATACTCATTTTAATTGATGTCTATATATATATATATATATATATATATATATATATATATATATACATATTTGTACATATATACATATATATATTTTTTTGTGTATATATATATATATACATATTTGTACAGTTTGTACACGACTGTACAAATCTGGTCAGTTTCTTTTAATTTGTTTAGTTTGTTTAATAGACTTTTCCTATGCTCCAAATTTCACTGGTATGATTTGGCAATCACTTTTAAAACATATTGCTGAAGAAGAAATCCTCCCAATCAATTCCTAACCATTTACTTTTGAAAAGTGGATTTTCATTGAGTCTAAATAGCCAGGATGAAAGAACCCCATTTCCCCCCCTGAAAGTCAAGCTTTAAAAGGGTAAAAGAAGGACATTATGGAGAACATTATTTCTTCTAGATCATTCATAGGATCTATTGGATGCTGTGATAGATGACTTGACTGTTTCTGATTAAAAGGTTTTAGATTTTCCAAAGGAGAAGGGAAGAAGTGTAGTGGGAAAACCTCTTACTTACCTTGAAGCAACTGATAGACAAGTTTCTTTAGTCACTTCTTAGTGCCTCTGCAGTCTGTAGCGTAAGTTCTCCATATTCTAAAAGAAGTATTTAGAAAAAATAGAAAGATCTGCAGAAGGTAATTAAAATATATGTGCTCTTAGTCACTACTTAAATTAAGGTTAAAATGAGCTTCCCACTCAATCAATTTCTGCCAGATGAGGACAAAGAATTGTAGGGACATGCAGCAGCCCAGCTCTGCTGTCTTCTCTTCAGTTATCAGCCTTTGAAGAAATTGTCATTTCTACCTGAATTTCTAGTGCACACTTTGCATAGATGTTGCATATGCTGCAGTTGCAGATTTCTAAGAATAGCTATTTTCTTCTTTTACAAGCTAGAAATGATGGACAAGGCACCATATATCCTCAACGTGTCTTTTCACACCAAATGACTTGAAAAGATACTATGGTTCATCCATTTGAGAAACTTGCAAGTGCTAATCCAGAAGGCTTGTTAGGAACTTTGATAAACTGCTGCTTATTGAAGTGCTTCCTCTGAAAACTACTGCAGTTCAACTAAGTGCAATGAAAGTGCACTTTCAGCTTTTCTGATCGTATTTCTACTTGGCAGAAGCACTGCAATATGATCTTGAAAAAATAGACATGACATAGTTGCATGATTACCTTTGAATTAAAACCAGCTTGCAATTTCATTTCTTGCTCCTAGAATTTCTGTTCTGATTGATGTCCTACTTTTCCAGAGGGTAAATTTAGGACTTGTCCATTCAAAAGTATGTGTCTGTCATTTAATTCAGTGCCTTTTTATCACATACCTCTTACATACAAAGCCTCTATTGGATATTTTGATGAGTCTGAGGAATCAATAGCAATTGACTTCACTGTATTTGTAGTGATTATGTTTCCAATCTCAACCACCCAAAATTCAAGAAATGAACAACCAATCAAGTTCTTTCTTCAGTTGAAATCTGTTGGATCAAGCCATGTTTTTAGTAAGAACACTTCAGAATTTTCTCCGTTGATCAAATCAAGTCACGGTAAGGTATTCAGTTGGTAGGTTTGGAATGGGTTTCTCACCACCTTGTTGCCTACATTCCACTTCTCACATTCCTCTTGGAAAGCAAATGAGCTTTGGTAAATTTCCAGAGTAGATTTCTTATCTTATTAGCAGTCTAGAAACAGTTCTTATGATCTTCAATTGAACTCTGTTTCTAGAAGAATGATAGTTGTAAAATATAGACTGTGATAAAAGAAAATCTATTTTCGAGGTGATACCTACAATTGCCCTCAACTGATTGCTATTATCTAGACAACCCAAACAGGATTGTGGTAGCTGATATTTGGAAAGCAAGGTGCTGGTTTTAATGAGAGTTTTTGAATACTTGAACAAATCCAGAGTTAAAGAATTGGAACAATTCAATGAAGAGAGATTTACTGAAAAAATCCCTTCATAAAAAAGGCATGTTGTAGGTGTGCTAAACATGCCATCGATGTCTTCCGGAAAACATGATCTGTCATTGATGTAATTATTCTTTCGTTGCCATAATACTTGGGAAAAAAATTGCATGCAAGCAACCTAAGCTGGACTGAATGGTTCACATGAAGATGTAGTTAGGACAGTTTTTACCAAATATTGAATGACTTTTATTACCTTCTAGGTATAAATCCAGGTAATAGATCCAGGAAGAATACCCCTTGACTTTGAAAACCAAAGCCTGTTGAACAGAACAAAGATAGTACCTTCTTTCAGAGCCAAAATCACACATCTGTTTGCAGGGGGAAGAGCTGTAACTGTGTGTGTGAATGGGAAGTATACTCTCCCACCAAACAGATCCAATCTTTAGTAACCGCCATCTAGTGAGGATGCATAGAATTTTCTGATCTTTATTTCTCTTTTAAAAAAGATTTTCTAGTCAGTTGAAAAATTCTTCTGTGTTTGTGTGAGACTAGAAATGTCTATAAAGCTTACTGTGTAACGGCAATCCTTTGTACTAGATGATGAATATTTAGAGTATTGTATTTTCATCTTTATCAATCCATTTCCTTTTTTGGAAATATTTTTGTTATCTAAAGTAGTAACTTTCAAGATGTATTTTTAGAAGGTGTAAAAATTGAGATCATCATTTGTATCAGAGAAATACAAAGAAAATCCCTTCAAACCATCCAATCCATAATTTCAATGTTGTATTTTTGAATTTTCAATTTCTGACTTTATAATAACTTTTAATTGTTCCTTCTTCACACATTTTTGCTATTAATCCATTTCTATGCTTCAAAATTATATTTAGGGATGAGTCATTTATTGTAACTACTTCACAGTTTAGAAATTAACATCAAATTTGATGGAAGGAGGGAAGGAGGGAAGGAAGGAGGGAAGGAAGGAGGGAAGGAAGGAGGGAAGGAGGGAAGGAGGGAAGGAGGGAAGGAGGGAAGGAGGGAAGGAGGGAAGGAGGGAAGGAGGGAAGGAGGGAAGGAGGGAAGGAGGGAAGGAGGGAAGGAGGGAAGGAGGGAAGGAGGGAAGGAGGGAAGGAGGGAAGGAGGGAAGGAGGGAAGGAAGGAAGGAAGGAAGGAAGGAAGGAAGGAAGGAAGGAAGGAAGGAAGGAAGGAAGGAAGGAAGGAAGGAAGGAAGGAAGGAAGGAAGGAAGGAAGGAAGGAAGGAAGGAAGGAAGGAAGGAAGGAAGGAAGGAAGGAAGGAAGGAAGGAAGGAAGGAAGGAATTTCCAAATGTCAGAAGTCTTAAAAATTATAAAACATTTCTGTGTGTGATATTGAAGTGCCAGGACTGTTACTAGATATAGTAATGCTAAATTGAACATCTATGTGAGAGCAAAGCAGTTGAACTCATTGGAGAACAGTTTCTCAGAATCAAGAGTCTGTTATTTCTATCTTCAACGACTTACTGCTACTGCACAGTAGGAATATTGTCATAGAGTAATAGAATGGTTTGGGTTGGAAGGGACCTTAAATTTCACCGAAATTCACCCCCCATGTCATTGGCAGGGACACCTTCCGCTAGACCGCGTTAAGCTCAAAGAGCCATTCAAGCTGGCCTTGAACACTTCCAGGAATGGGTCACCCACAAGATGTTCCAGTGTCTCACAAGCCTCATGGCAAAGAATTTCTTGCCACTACCCAAACCAAACATATACTCTTCAGGTTTTAAAGGCATCAACACTTTTCCTATCACTACGTGCCCTTGTGTAGCTCATTCCCTCCTTCTGCTAGGCTGCCTTCAGATACTGGAGGGCTGCTGTAACATTTCCCCAGTCTGCTCTTCTCCAGGCTGAGAAGATGCCTGGAGGACTCAGGCTTCATTACAGATCTCCTGTGCAACACTGGGGGCTCAGACCCTTCTTCTTAGAATTGTTGTGTGATGCTCAGCCACTGTTTCTTGTTCTTCATTGTGATACAGGTCATAAATAGATGATTGCTTCCATAAAAACACACTTGAAATGGTAAGAGCTAAACTTGAAAGCCAAATGAATTGGAGAAGGATTCCTAAACCTGTGGCCAGTTACCCCAGCCCATAGATTGATTGTAAATGCCATTCCTTGCAGATGTTATGATCCATGAACCAAAGCCAAGTGATGTATAGTACTTAAGACGGATGTTCTACCTGCTTCCTGGAATATCTTCTTATGCTTATAAAACAATAGCCTGAACATTAAGAACAAGGGATTCCATCATGAAGTAACAAAGTGCTTTGGCTGAAAGTAAAATGCATTTTAAGGAAATGAGTTTGGGGGTTAGCACAGCAAGATCTCAGAAACTGAGGGCCAGCTTAGTTCTCTGGCCCAGACACAAGTGAAGCAATTCAGGAGTATCCTCCTGTGAAAAGAAGTTACAGATCCTTCTGCACAACACTTAACAAGCAGCATCTGAAATGTGTGCAAATCAAATACTAGGCATTACAAGTTTACCAGCCATGAGTGCTAGGGCAACTCAGACTGATAGCAGTGTTCTGCCCTTGTGCTGTTAGAATAGACAGAAAAGAATGAGGAAAATGATTTTTCCAACTAATTGATTTCAGTATTGGTACAAAGACTATTTTCTTGCCCTCGGGAGACAGCAAAAACTGTCATAAACTGAAATGCTTCAGAATTGGAAATGATCTGAAGCACAAATCTTTCTTCTCCAATCAAATTTAAAATGCAATTCATAACTATAAAGCAGATAGCGCTGTTTGAAGATTAATGTGCTATACATCCTAAAATAGTCCCAGAGATATCCATTGTGTACAAAGTCTGTTGAAAAGTCTAGAGCTCCTGGTAAAATACTTGTACACAACTGAGGTACCTAAATGATAGTCTCTATTAATGATCCTCTTCAATCTCATCAGTTCTACCAATTGATTTCAGTAAGTCCTTAGAAAACAGGAATTTAACTTTTTTTAGATCTATTTTAAAAACATGGCAGTGACAAGAGTTAATTGCACTCCCTATTTTCTGAAAAGCCTGAACATCAAGCCTGAAGAACTTTCTCATGGATTTTATTTCCTATGAAATGAAATTTTAAAGGAGTGGCAGAGAGAATGGGAGCCTCAAGCAAAAAAATTTAGGTTTCTAATTCTTAGATTGTCTTCTTACTTACCTATGACAAGAAGTGGACAGAGAATAGATTCGAGTTTGCAGCTTTTTGACATTTGCACATACTCTTCCACTAAAGAAGAGCTCAAGGATGGCTTTCTGCTCCACAGGCTGAAGCTTCCTTCTAGGCACATCCACCTGCCCTGGCATGGAGCCTTCCACGGCCTGCAGTGTAGGTATATGTTCCTCCACGGTTCTCCAGGGACTGCTGGAAGAAAACCTGCTTCACTATGATGTCCTCCAGGGACTGTGGGGGATTCTCTGCTCTGTCAACTAAAACACCTCTTCCTCCTTCTTGTCTCACCTTAGTATCACAGAGCTGCTTCTCATACTCTTTTTTTCCTCACTTGTCACTGCTTAGTCGTATGTTTTTCTCTTTTTACAATATCTTTTCATAGAGACAGATGAGCTCAGTTGCAAAAATGTCTCTTGCTAGAAAATGACATGCTATACAAGACCATGCTTTTGTAGAAAAGCATAGTGGAAGTAGAAATCTACTGCTAAAGAACCGTAAAATTGACAATGCTTCATTAGAATATGTCCCCTCACTTTGCCTTCTTTCTCCTTAAGATCTGGAAAAAATACTGGGCATAAGACAGTGTTGTTTCAAGGAAAAGATTTTTTTTTAGGATTCTATGGTGTGCGTTCAAATTTCTGTTTGAACACGCATGCTTTTTCTGTTCTGAGAAAAGGAGCTTTGTCTATTGTGAGAATCATGACCCAGTATATGCTACAGAATATCACTAGTGAAAAGTTATGAGCAACAATAGCAGATCAAAATCTGGTGAGAGCAAGCAATAGACCTTGAGTGGCCAGGACAGAATTATGGAGTCCTAGCATCAGCTGAATTGGAAGGGACCCATCAGAATCATCAAGTCCAACTCACAGCCCTGCATGGGAACATCCTCGAGAATCACACCATATGCCTGAGAGCAATGGCCAAAAGCTTCTTGAACTCAGACAGGTGTGATGCTGTGACCACTCCCTGGAGAGACTCTTCCAGTGCCCAGGCCATCCTCTGCTTCAAAACCTTTTTCCTACTATCCCACCTAAACCTCCTCTGACTCAGCTGCATGCCATTTCCTCGACTCCTGTCCTTGTAGACCTAGAATACTTTCTAATACCTTCATGTCTTTTTTCATTGTGGCACCCAAAACTGCCCCCAGGACTCAAGGTGAGGCTGCCCCAGAGCAGAGCAGAGCAGAGCAGAGAACAATTGCCTCCCTTTTCCAGCTGGTGATGCTGAGCCTGATGCACCCCAGGACAGGATTGGCCCTCCTGGCTGACAGGGCACTGCTGACTCACATTCAGCTTGCCTTTGGCCAGAAGCCTGAGTCCCTTTCCACAGTGCTTCTCTCTAGCTTCTTGCTCCCTAATCTATACACAGCCCAGGATTGGCCTGTCCCAGGTGCTGAATCCAGAACTTGCCCTTGTTCAGCTTCATCTGCTTGGTGATTGTCCATCTCTCTTCTTTGTCAAGATCTCTCTGCAGGGCCTCTCTGCCCTCAAGGCAGCTAGTTCACAGCTCCTCCCAATTTAGTGTCTTTGGCAAACTTACTTAATATCCCTTCAAGTCCCATGTCCAGCTTGTTAGAAAGATGTTGAAGAGAACTGGCCCAAGGATGATACTATCTAGCTGCGGCCACACAGCAGATGTGGCTGGGGTGGCCGCCTTCCAAGAGCATCTCCCTTGACCAAGGCGGATAGCCCAAACGAGCAGCAGACGCTTGCACAGGCAGATGGTGTATAGCAGGCTGACCAGAGAAGACAGGGGAGGCTCTCTGTGTAGGCTTCCAACCATTGTTTATTAACAGGAGGGCTGAAGGGACAGCGAGGAGCAGGGCTCAGAACCCAGAAGTCAGAGCCTCCGACAGGGGAGGGTCCAAGGTATTGAACTGACCAGGGCTAGTCGGGGTGAAACAACTTGAGGGCCAGTGGGAGGAGGGATAAGGGCAGGCACAAAGGCGGGCTAAAGGAACTGTAACCAATGGATAGAAAAAGGGGGAGTAACATATAACAAGGACCAATGGGAAAGTATGAAACAGTGAACATTCTGGAACTGGGGAAGGGACTAGAAGTGATGTCACAACAGTTATTAACATCAAGAACAAAGAACCATGGGGAAAAAAAAAAAATGCTAGTTTTCACTCTAATTGAAACTGTTGTATCCTGTGGATATTCTCAGTTCAGTCAGAGAGAAAAAGAGAAGGTTTTCTAACCAGGCAAGAGTCTGGGAAACAGTGGGGAAAGAATGTAAATAATTGTCTAATCTATCTTGTTCACATTGTTTATAGATATGCTCTGCCACCGTGCATCATCCACTGCACACCAATGGTGTGACATGTTTTTACTCCAAGACCAATGAAATTAGTCCGCACAATGTTCTCTATGCAATGTTCCTCTCTAAATGAGGAAAGTTCCTGGTGCTAGTTTTCTTGCCACACCTTTTGATTGTATCACGGATTGTATCTGATTATTACAATATTCTGAATAGTTATAATACAATTGGGATTTGGGAGACAACCAAGTGTTGCTATCATGTGGCTGATGTCCTTTTTGTGTTGGTTTCATAGCATGAGGTCCAAATATCAAACAGTAATTTCCTGGGACAGAGCCTAAAAGATCGAATTCTTGAGGTGGGATGCTAATAAATTTAAGATTCTGCACAACTGCAGCTGCTTGTGCTCCCAGAACACCTTTTGAGTCTATTTTGGCTTGGGTCCCATTTTTGAATTCTGCAATGGAACCCAGTGGAACTCCAATTAAACAAGTACAGAAAGGACTAGATGGTGTGTTTAAAGACAGGCAGAAGGAATACTGCCCAGTTTGATTGGCCCACGTGACCCACATGTTTTGTCTTTTGTCGACATCAAGGATTCCAGATACATTAGTTACAAAGACACTACTTTGTGTCAAAAAACACTGTGACCCACCACATATTTTTCCCGTTTGTGATTGTTCTGTGTAACGTGAAAGAAACAAGCTTACTTCTAAACTTAATTCTAAATACAAACTATACTTATACTAAACTTAATATTATATTGATAATTATCTAATTTAATTGCTAATACTCTAAAAAATTAATTTTCATCAGAACTGGACTTGTCGTGGGATGTTCCAGGTAATTCGTTGTTGTCAGCGTTGTTATCACGGTTGGCAGGAATCTCTGCCCGTGGACACACATGGGTGAATTTGCTCGGTACCCAAACTGGACCAGTGCCTGTTGAAACACACATATAACCTCTACCATTAAACAACACAGGACTTGGCCCTTGCCATTCACCTGTTTGCATGTCCTTGTGATAAACATAAAGTCCTGGAATTGCTTGTGGTCTTCCCTCTTTCACTGCTTGGTGGTGTATCACCACCGCAGGTTCTTCTCTACCTTCTGCTAAACACAACTAATTTAGGGCAAACAATACTTTCAACAATCAATTAGATACACCAATCTCATCATTCTGCTTTTGTTTTGCTAAGTATTCTTTCAGGGTATGATTTGCTCTCTCCACAATAGCTTGACCTGTAGAGGAGTGAGGGATCCCTGTGGTATGTTTCACCCCCCACTTCTGCATAAATGTTGCAATTTGTTGACTGACATAGGATGGAGCATTGTCAGTCTTAATTTCTGCAGGTACACCCGTAACTGCAAAGCAGGCAAATAAATGCCTTTTCATATGGAGAGCTTTTTCCCCTGTCTGTGCTGTTGCCCAAATGAACTTTGAGTAGGTATCTACAGTGACATGGACATAATTCAGCCTACCAAACTCTGGAACATGAGTGACATCCATCTGTGTCGTGGTTTGACATGGAAGTGATTTTTTTCAGGAAGGTGAGTCAAACCAATCAGTGGTCAAGTTTGGATATTGGCACCTGAAGTGACCACTGAATATAGGGATACGCCTCTGAGAACACAGGGGGTTAAAAGCAAGAACTCCCAAGAGCTCGCTGTCTTGGGTTCCGGTCAAGGTGCTGTGCAGACCTCCCCTGCCCAGCCATGGGGCTGGGTGGGGGAGGGGGAGCCATGAGGCCTGGTTGAGGTGAGCCGAGGGGTAGAAGGACTGGAAGCGAGCCAGCTCCTGTGGACGGAAGGGTGGAGAGAAGCGGAGATGTCTTTGTCATTCTCCCCCCCAGCGGGAAGAGATAGAGAGTCCGGACGGCACCTGTAACTTTGCCGGCGCGGAGGAGAAGGAGGGGGGGGAAGGTGCCCAGCCTTGGCCTTGGGAATCGGCTGCTGGGCAGAGATATCAGCCGTCCAGGGAGTCTGAGCTTTAAACCCTTTCCTGAGAAATGAAGGCTTTGTAAAATATTACTCCTCCTTGATTTGAAGTAGAAGAGAGACAGTCTGGGATCTGAGATGATGGAAGAAGAAATTCTCGAGTTGGAAGGAGATGATGGAGTGGCTTGTGGCTGGACTTTTCTTGTTAGCCATAGACTGAACCAAATTCTCCTAACAGAAGCTGCACTTAGGGTGGTGTGTTGGTGTGCCAGGAGACCTGTTTCAGTGATTACCAGCAGAGGAGTAGAGAGAACAGAGGAGAGTTGGAGAAGGTGTGGAGAAGCCCTCTATCTTCAAGGAAGAAGAAGAGGAGAAGAAGACCTCTGTTCTTGGACCCTCAGCCCCAGGGGAAAATGGGGGGGACTGTAGTCCCAAAATGAGAAACTGAACTGTTGTCTCTTTTGGTCCATGGCAAAGCATCCTTAAAGGAGCCCTATGAGCAGTCTGTCCATGCACGGTGGTGAGAGCACTGTGACATGGAAAGGAGAGTGTCACCATGGCAGATTTTCTCCGGGCGGTTGCCATGTGTGACATGGAAACACAAGGGTGGCAATTGTGTTTCCTGGGGAGTCTGGCACAGGAGAGACTCCCGTCTCCCTTGATGGATTGAGTATTTGAATATCTGAAGGGTAGCAACTTGATCAGGATCCTGGGTGGTGTCTCACTGTTGAGTTTGTTTAGAAATTGGGTGGGAGGAGGAGGGGTGTTTTGGAAAGTCTTCATCCAGGATTTAGTGTTTGTAGTTTTTATAGTAGAAGTAGTTTAATAAAGTTCTTTCCTTTGTTACTAAGTTTGGGCCTGCTTTGCTCTGTTCCTGATCACATCTCACAGCAATTATCTAAAAAGGTACATTTTCATGGAGGCGCTGGCAAGGCGCCAGTGTCAAACCATGACAATCTGCCACAATTTTAAAGCTTTCAGACCCCTTGGATTCGTGCCCAGTCGGAGGCCAGGCCCATAATGACTACATTGAGGGCAGGCACGGACAATCCCTTGAGCATCATTCAGGGGGATCTGAAATTGTCAGTGCGTGATTCTCACATTGAACAGGTAAAAAGGTAAAAACACCCATTCAAGCAGAATCGTTGCTGAACCAGGTTGGGACTCCCCCTTTTTCTTTTGCCATTGAAAAACAATGGCAAGTGAATTGGTGTCACTCTTGGGGAGAAACAGTGACAACTTGAACCAGGTTGCAAAAACTTTTTTTTTTTTTTCTGAAACTCAATTCAAAGCTTTTTGTTGATCAGAGGTACAAACTACAAACTGGAGTTTGCCATGGAGCCATGGCAGAAATGGTTGTAAAGCATCCTCTGTAATTCTTGGATAAAGCAGCTGCAATGATGTGTCCTTGCTGTTGCATGGCATCTTGAATGGCTGCAATGAGTGCTGCAGTTTGATTGCTTTGCTCTGCCCTCATGGCTCTGACAAGCATCTCGTTGACTAGACAGCCTTGAGGAAGAGTGGCTAAAAGAGTTCTCATGTGTGAGTTAGCATTTTCAAAAGCAAGTGAGCTCGAACATCTGCTGGCACATCAGGAGCATCTTTTAAAGCAGCTGACAATCTATCAATGAACTGTCCATATGGTTCTGTGGTTCTTTGCTTTATGGTTGCATAAGGTGCTGGCTTTTTCTTATCTGGTACTGAAAGCAAGGCCTGCTGTGCTAATTGCTGTGATAATTGATGCATTTAAATTGGGTGAGTTGTACTCTGTTTGTTGCATATGGTCCACACCCAGTCAGCATATCTGGCTGGATTCCATACAAAGGATCCCCTACAACTGCATGTTTGCTGGCTTCCTCAGTGGCCAGCCTTCTCCATTCCCTTTCAAACATGAGAAACTGTGATGGGGTTAATAACAAGGATGCAATACTAGATGAATCAGCGGGGCAAAGAACATCTGCTGTAAATATATACTGGATTATATTCCTTGCAGCCTCTGATCTGATACCATAATTGGTGACTCTCTGTTTGGCTGACTGAAGAATCTTCCACTCACGGGGCTCCAAGGTAGCATTCTGGTCTCTTACAACGACAGGACAGGCTAATAATTTGGCAGCGTTCCAGTCCCCATCTAAAATAGCATTTTTCACCACTGAAGCCCACCAGGATCACATTGGATTGTGTAAAACATCGGGTAATGTTAATTGTTGCTCAGAGGAAGAGTCCTCTAATTGAGTTGGCTGAGCTGAAAGATTGACAAACTGGGCTATTTTTTACTGTAAAGTATTTATTTTTGGTGTTTTATGTTGTGATCGCCTCCTGTTACAATTACTAAAATTGGGAGGGTCTGAATCTGATTCGTCTGTGTCAGAATTCAAGGGAAGCATACAGTGTTGGGCAACATGAGCTGCTGTGGGCTGTACCTCTATTGTCTGTGTTGTGGCTTCTGCTGTCCCACCGCTGCAGCTAGGTTCAAAGCCGCCCCCCCGTGCGTGTCTCTGCCGGCAGTGCCAGCTGCGGGGTGGCCCCCATGCGCGCGCGCGCAGCAGTGGCAGTGGCCGTGTCTCCTGGGGGGTGCAGGGGCGGTGCCGCCTCGCTCCCGTCGCCGCCCTGGTCTCCACCCCAGTGTTCTGTCACCTGAGCCAGCCCCGTTTCTTCATCAGCTCTGCCTGTCTCCTTGGGTTTCACCCCACCCAAGGAGTGGGGCAGCTGGCTCACTTCCTGTTGCCCCTCATTCTGCCCGGCCTGGCAGCCGGCTGAGTCACTTCCGCTGCCTGCTCGTGCATCTCCATGCACCCCACAATCTTCTGCACGGTGGTGCTAACCAGAGCATCGGCCACATATTATGAACACCAAAAAATTTCTCAACCTGAGATGGCTTCGGAATTTCTGTTTTTTCAACCATAGGTCCCTCAAATGCCTGAATTGCTGCCTCGGCTGCTCTCTTTTCAGCAGACATATTTTGCAAGGTTTGTAAGACTTTCTTTGCAACAGCTGCAAACTCTAGAATGGTTTATTTCTCCCTTCCGCCCTCCACAGCCGAATTCCAAAGCAGTTGCCCAATTTCTTGCCATTCTGTCTCACTAAAGAGGAGTGAGGGCTTCTTTAATTTGCCACATCTGAGGCCTAGGCTGGGGTAGCTCAACCTTCACTCCAAACATATAAATCATGAACATCCAGATCATGACTTCTTTCTCTCAGAAATTGTTCTACAAATGTCTTCTTATTTGTTTCTTTTTTAGCCATGCAGATGCCATTGCTTATAATCATGCTTTTTATCCCAACAGCAGCTGTGTTGCGGTGTGCTTTCATGGTTTACCCCTGAACCCTGGTTCCTCCCCTGAAGTTGTCTTCCCAGGTGTATCAATCACTCCTCCTTTCCCCACCCTGACCCCGACTGAGCACTGTCTGTCACCCCTGGCATTCCAAAAGTGCATTGAGTGATTGGCAGATTCAAAGGATGCCCTCCTCCACCATAGGGCCATCCAGGTGTCCTTTGTCCCTTGAGACCTCCTCTCCCGTACCTGGTTGGTGGGCTCCCTATCCCTTCCCCTCGTCCCCTCCACCAGGTAAAAGAGAGAGGAACTACGTGGTCCGGGCAGTTCTGATGGAGCAGTGACAGGATTCAGAGGCCTGCAGGGAGTTCTGCTTGGAGCTGTTGCTACAATCGGAGGCCTGCAGGCCAGAATAAAAGCTCTGGATTAAACCTCCATCAGAACCAACTCCTTTCCTTCACCATAGCCTTAAAGGATTCTCCGACATTGGAAAACCTGAGGAGAAAGAGGAAGCTCCATCCCACCGCCACCTGAGCTCCGGCATGTCTGGGCTTGTCTCCATGTGCCCAGCTGTGACATCCAGCTAGACAAAGGTGTCTCTGGGGTGAAACACCACAGTTACCACCATTTGGTCCAGCAGCAGGAGCCAGACAAGCCAAGGCACGTCCCGTTCTCTATATTGGAGCCTCCAATACAGCTGACATGACATTAACACACACATCAACAGCACACTTTCCCTACTGTTACTAGACTTTAACAATTCTGCAATCTGTGATTCAGTGACCTTTGCAACTAAATTCAGACCTTCAACATTTCTCAAAGAAAGAGGAAAATGTCCGCAGAAGAAAACTTTGCTGCATACTCTGTAAGACTACAGAATATATGATCATGAGTTAGCATCACAATCATTGAGGAACAGACCCTGTACTTTAGCAGGGAAAAAATTCAAAGAATAGCTATTTTATGCAGCAACATATCTGAGAAATGAAAACACTAGGCTCTTCCAAACTGTTCCCTGCAGTTTACAAGTGTCACTATCAAGTAAGAAAGCGGCACAGACTCCAAGAAGGCTGCTTTGCACAAACACAACTTAATTGTGAAAAACACTTCTCTTTATAGACTCTTCTGACACATTCTACCTGATTGGCTAATTAACAAAAACACTTTTCCCACAAACAATCCTTGAAAAGAACAGAAAAACAAAGAGTAGAAAAACACCAGCTGCAGGTTGTTTACAATAACAAGCTATCATCATTTCTCTACAACTCCCTAAAAGTCTCCCAAGTCCGCTGTGAGAAAACTCTCATTTTCTCACTCTCTGACCAGGCTGTCATATCCACATAAATGTACTTGTAAGAATAGAGAAGATAAAAGATGTGGTTTTGAAAGGCTCTATCCTTGCTAGGGTAAATTGGATCTCATCCTATAGATGAAAGATCAAGGAGCTCAAAGTGGAGACAGGGAGAAATGTCCAGGAAACGAGATATAGCAAAGCATTTCTAAAGATAATGAGGGATTCTGGTGGACTGGGCAGTTAGATTAAATCTGCCACACTCATTCACTTTCGGGGACTGAATTGTGGAGTGCTAAACCATATCTGCTTCTGTATAAAGTAAAAGAATCCACAGAATTCACAGAATGTCTGGGTTGGAAGAGACCTTCAAGATCATCGAGTCCAACTCATGCCCTAGCACCTCAACTAGATCATGGCATTGAGAGACCCATCCAAATGGTATGGTTAGTGTGAACACTCTCATTCTCTATTGTAAAACACTTCATAAGATATTACATAGTCTTAGGAAAATGAAATAAAGCCATTATACCCTCTTGGGATGGGAAAATATGTTCCAAATATTTTTCCCTCAGTTTTCTTCTTTTTTCTTTTTTTTTCCTCCCACAGCATCTGAATCGTCATTTCACCCATTCTGGAATGCTTTCAACAGATGAACCCAGCATAGTATTTTTATTACAGGTTCTTGCCCCTTACATGCTTCATTACAGTTTTGTAATATACTTCACAGTCATTAGAGTTTTTTTATCTCTTTTCCCAGAGACAATTTTAATGGACTAATCAACCCCTAAAAATCATCATTTCTCTGGTGTCTCAAAGATTTTTAAGAAAGGTGTTTTGGTTTGTTTGTTTGTTTTTTATTTTTTATATTGCAGCATTCCTAGTGGCTTCAGACCCACTACAAGTAGAAGTTCCAAATCAGTCTTATCGTAAAGAGACTGTTAAAGCTAATGAACTGCCAGTTTTGGTATTTGTATGTTTCTAAATCCTTTTAATGTCAAGGTTGCCTTCCTGAATCCTCAGCTGAATTAGAAAACAGTGTGTTTATAAAACAGACCCAGTTCAATTGCTTCTGCAAATTCACCTTTCTTGTTATACAGGATTGTACTTCAAGAAATCTTGTTTCATTCAAACATAAAAAGTATAGATTTGACATCATATGTTACCCTTTCATCTGTCTGAACTGTATTTCCTTGTGTGAGTTTCTCAGTTGCTTCAAATAAGGACAGATTCTTTTCAATTCACATAGCATATTACCTGAAGATCTCCTGTCTGCTTTCTTCACTGGCTTGAATGGAAAGAGAAGGGAAATACGTGAATGTTATCTTTTATAGTCTTGTCGTGGTTTGACATGGAAGTGAATTCTTTCAGGAAGTTGGGTCAAACCAATCAGTGGTCAAGTTTGGATATTGGCACCTAAAGGGACCACTGAAGGTATGGATACGCCTCTGAGAACACAGGGGGTTAAAAGCAAGAACTCCCAAGAGCTCGGTCTCTGTGGTTCCGGTCAGAGTGCAGTGCAGGCTCTCCCCTGCCCAGCCCACTGCTGGGTGGGGGAGGGGAAGCCATGCATCCTGGTCGAGGTGAGCTGAGGGGCTGAAGGACTGGAACTGAGCCAGCTCCTGTGGACGGAAGGGTGGAGAGAAACGGAGATGCCTTTGTCTTCCCCCCCAGAGGGAAGGGACAGAGAGTCCAGATGGCACCTGTAACTTTGCTGGCGCGGAGAAGAAGGGGGGAGGGGGGGAAGGCGCCTAGCCTTGGCCTTGGGAATCGGCTGCTGTGCAGAGATTTCAGCTGTCCAGGGAGTCTGAAGTTTTAACCCTTTCCTGGAAAATGAAGGCTTTGTAAAATATTACTCCTCCTTGAAGTAGAAGAGAGACAGTCTGGGATCCGAGATGATGGAAGAAGAAATTTTTGAGCTGGAAGGAGATGATGGAGTGGCTTGTGGCTGGACTTTTCTTGTTAGCCATAGACTGAACCAAATTCTCCTAACAGAGGCTGCACTTAGGGGGATGCGTTGGTAGGCCAAGAGACCTGTTTCAGTGACTACCAACAGAAGAATGGAGAGAACAGAGGAAAGTTGAAGAGGGTGTGGAGAGGCCCTCTGTCTTCAGAAAAGAAGAAGAGAAGAAGAAGATCTCTGTTCTTGGACCCTCGGCCCCAGGGGGAAATAGGGGGGACTCTAGTACCGAGATGAGATGCTGAACTGTTGTTTTTCTTGGTCCTTGGCAAAGCATCCTTAAAGGAGCCCTATGAGCAGTCTGTCCATGCACGGTGGTGAGAGCACTGTGACATGGAAAGGAGAGTGTCACCATGGCAGATTTTCTCCGGGCGGTTGCCATGTGTGACATGGAAACACAAGGGTGGCAATTGTGTTTCCTGGGGAGTCTGTGGCACAGGAGAGACTCCCGTCTCCCTTGATGGATTGAGTATTTGAATATCTGAAGGGTGGCAACTTGATCAGGAATCCTGGGTGGTGTCTCACTGTTGAGTTTGTTTAGAAATTGGGTGGGAGGAGGAGGGGTGTTTTGGAAAGTCTTCATCCTGGATTTAATGTTTGTAGTTTTTATAGTAGTAGTAGTTTAATAAAGTTTTCCTCTTTGTTATCAAGCTTGGGCCTGCTCTGCTCTGTTCCATTCCTGATCACATCTCACAGCAATTATTTGGAAAAGTGTATTTTCATGGGGGCGCTGGCAAGGCGCCAGTGTCAAACCATGACAAGTCTGAATAGCTGAAGGTTCTCTTTTCTAGTCTACTTTTACCTACCAATGTGCTTATATCTACTAGAACCAATTTCAGCTTGAAAGAACATATCAGAAAATCTCATTACTAAAATGGCCAAAAAGAATACATAACATTTAGAATTTTAAAAAACCAAAAAAAAACCTTGTAGCAATATTATTCTAGAGAATGCCATGTGTCTATGAAAAGTACAAAAATCTTTTATTTTGAAATGCACTTACAGATCACCATTTTGCATCTGGTTTGTTTTTTTGTTTGTTTAATTTTTTGTTTTTTTGAAAGCTCTGGCACTTATCTGATTCCTTTTTGAGCTAGTTCAGCTCATTAATCTGGTAAGAAAATTAATCTGGTAAAAAGAAACAGAAAACCAGAAAAAAGTGGCAACAGGATGCCACTTCACCCATATGTAGTAAAGCGTTAGGTCAGCCTTCTGTGTTGTAGAAATATGTCTGTCATATATGAAAATCAATGCAGAGCACTATCTTCTTTTAAACTTTCTCATTGCTACTGAATAGTTGAATCATCAAGATAGTTTAATGGTTTAAACCCAGCCCTCTAAAATACTCCCCAAGCTATTGCAATGGAATAACCTTACTAGGTGAAGAGTTTGCTCTACAAAACCTGAACCTGATGTCAAGTGTGGGAATCCAGGGCATTCCTGTGGCTGCCCTGGAAGGACTGGGACCCTGGCAGGGGGTCAGGAACCCCCCTGTACAGAGTCCCGAGAAACACTGTCTCTGATCTCTGTCCATGGAAAAGATTTTTCAGTCTTACAGGATGAATTACAAGCTCTGAGTGTTTGATATAAGTAGTAATTAGTGTGGCACGGGTGCAAAATCGGTGAGTTTTGGTAGTGCGAAGGAAAAGAGCCGAGCTGAATCCGTGCTCTGTGAGAACAATAGCACACGTGGCCAGCGCCATGTTTCACAGCTGTCGAGCTCTGCCCTTCATGGTCATATTCCAACCCCAGAGCCCCAGGATTCCCTTTCCGATTCATCATTGAGCTCTTACCCATCAGATGCGGGACACTCCCCGTTTGTGGGCCGAGCTAGGGTTGTCTCTCTGCCCAAACTCCCCGCCCACACCCCAGGACGGCACGCCCTCACCCTGCCTACAGTGGGAACTGGAGGTAGACCACCAGAATCTGAAGACCAAGCATCAATGCAGGAGGCAACAGATCAGGTCATCTCAGCAGTGGAAAAAGCAGGACTCACAGTAGCAAAGGAGAAAATACAGACACTTCCTCCCTGGAAATATTTAGGATACTGAATCACAGAACAAACTGTAACTCTGTAACCACTCCAACTAAAGAAAAATCTAAAAACACTGAATGAAGTGCAGCAGCTGGTAGGGACTCTGAACTGGCTTCGTCCACTGTTAAGCATTTCAAACCAGGACTTAGCTCCTCTGTCTGATCTACTGAAGGGAGACACAGCTTTAAACACACCACGAGAATTCAACAAAGAAGCCCAAAATGCTTTAGATAAAGAGATGCAAGCCATCCAGTCATGCCAGGCTCATCAGTATAATCCTAACTTGTCCTTTTTGTTTGCATTTTTAGGGGAGAATCCACAGCTTCATGGTCTCATATTCCAGTGGGATTTAGAGAAGAAGGACCATCTGATAATCATAGAATGGGTTTTCCTGTCACGTCAGATGGGTAAAACTATAAGAACTTGCCCTGAAATTATATGACAATTGATTATGAAGGCCAGATCACGAATGTTTTCACTTTTAGGAAAGGATTTTGCAGAAATCTTTCTGCCTGTCAAATCGATCTATTTGGAATGGTTAATTAAAAATCCAGAGGCTATGCAATTTGCCCTAGAAAATTTTACAGGGAAAATTTCGGTCAATTGTACAAAACACCAGCTACTAAATTAATCTCTAAAATTAATTCATAAGCCCTTAAGAAGTCATGCGCACCTTGATGCAATCACATTTTTTACAGACGGTTCAGGGAAGTCTAAAAGATCTGTGATTGCTTGGCAAAATCCAGAGACAAAAAAAATGGGAATCAGATATTGAAGAAGTAGAAGGTACTTTACAAATTATAGAGTTAACAGCAGTTGTGCGAGTCTTTTCAAAACTCATGTTTCCTTTTAATTTAATAACGGATTCATTTTATGTTGCAGGTGTAGTGGAAAGAGCAGAAGGGTCTCTGCTAAAAGAGGTTTCCAATGACCAGCTATACGGTTTGCTCAAAAAACTAATCTTTCTTCTTTCTCTTCGACGGGAACCTTATTTCATAATGCACATCCGTTCACATTCTGCACTCCCAGGTTTCCTAGCAGAAGGCAATGCCATGGCTGATTTGTTAGCCATGTCAATACAGAACACACTTCCAAATATTATCGAACAAGCCAGAATGAGCCATGCTTTCTATCATCAAAATGCACCTTAGTAAGAATGTTTAACATCTCTCAGAATCAGGCAAAAACAATTGTCCAGTCATGTCCAGATGGCCAAAAATTAGTGATACCAGCAATAGCAACAGGGTTTAGCCCTCGAGGCTTAAACAGCCTACAGATATGGCAAACTGACATAACTCAATATCAGTCATTTGCACGGTTCAAACATATACATGTATCAATAGATACGTTCTCAGGAGCAATTTTTTGCTTCTGCACATCAAGGAGAAAAGAGTAGAGATGTAATTAAACATTTCTTACAAGCATTTGTATCCTTAGATATCCCTCAAGAAGTTAAAACAGACAATGGATCAGCCTATGTCTCTAACAAACTGCAAGAGTTTTGCAAAATCTGGGGTATCAAACACACCACAGGTCTTCCACATTCTTCCACAGCCTAGTCTATTATAGAAAGAGGACACAGATCACCGAAAATGATCCTTGAAAGGCAAAAGGGAGGGACAGAAGTGCTGTCTACTATAGAGATGATGAACAAAGCTATATATGTTTTTAATTTCCTTAATAATTATTTTATGGAGCAGGTACCACCAATTTTCAGACATTTCAGCAACACCAGTCAAGCAAAGCTCAAGGAAAAGCCACCAGTCATCATAAAGGATCCAGAGACAGGACAAATTTCAGGACCCCATCCTCTTGTGTCTTGGGGAAGGGGATTTGCATGCATTTTTACAGATGCAGCTCTTCGATGGGTCCCTGCAAAGAATGTCAAGCCACAAGTACAGCCGATCCAAGAGCAGCAGATGCAGAAAAAGAACATGCAGACAACAGAGTGACAGCTAGAATGCAAAGACTGTGTTTTCTAAGTTTGCACTAATTAAAATTGTTAAAAAAAATAGTTAAATAGTTTGCATTGAAAAAGCTCTGTAAGTTATTATTGTTGTGTTAAATAGTTATTAACTTACCTCTAAATCATATGTTAAAATGTTTTAATGTTCTGTATGTTTAAATAATATATAGTCAGAAACTTGAGGCTTGCCTGGGAAAACACTTCACCAAAGTTAAGATCAAAGAATAACTCACAAGCAATAAAAACTGTAATCAAATTTAAAAATTATTAGCATAATACAAATTGTCAGCAAAGGTGAGATTTTTCAGATCATGTTCCTTTTTCCTCTTTCATTTTTAGATGTATAGAAGGGGGGAGATGTAGGAATGTGCCCCCTGTTGACAGAGTAAAAAAGTTACCCTTTGTCCCCTTAAAAAGGAAGAAAGCCCAGAAGTTTCTCTCCTCAATTTGGCTAAAATACACCTCATAGGACCTTGGGGACTTCACCTCAAACTTAAGGATAGCTAATTGGACAGGAGCCAAAAAGTCCCGCTTAAGCAATTCCCTAGAAAAATCAGAGAACAAAAGAAGTGCTTTAGCAGGAGCAAGAACCTCTTGCCCTGGCTCGGTTTTTCTCTGTAAACAGCTTCTTTATTTTGCCTTTTATTAAAACCTTGTGTTTCCAACACTGTCACAGGAACCATCCTACTTCTTTTATGCCACCTGGGGTAGCTGAACTATCAAGGGTATAATGCTTATCTCTGAGAGCTTATAGGACCTGGCTTGAAGAGAAAAAACATTATTACTTCTGTGATATTAAGAAATGGTTGTACTTCTATTAAGAAAACATAAAGGTGCACTCATATTTTATCTTATACCAAATGAAAAAAACCCCAACAATTAAAAATAATACCAGCAAATGATGGCTGTAAGACTGTTGGAGGAGGCTTTCTCCAGAACAATTTGCAGTTCTTCCTAATTCTATTTTTCCCTCCGATTACTTTGTACACAAATATTTTTACACAGTTGTCCTGGTTTAGGACAAATTAGGGGAAAATCTCCAAAGGAGCCCCTTAAAGGAAACAAACCTCCACAACTCCTCCCCCCCCACCACCGGGTTCGGGAGGAATTTCCTCGGAGGAAAAGTGGAAAAAACTAGTTTATTAAGCAAGAACAAAAAACGCTCCCCAGCACAAGAAAAGCAGCCCGAGATGACAACAAATGTTTTCACCAGTCCAAGAGAGGCCGAACGGCTTGGGCAATCTGCTGAGGAGGGTGCTGAGCTTCTCTGTAATGCAGACTCCGGAGGAGTTCCTTGACATCCCCGAATCAAGGTCCGAAGCAGGTCCGATGTCTTCAGGGAAGGGGAGGAAGGAAGGAAGGGAAAAACAAAAACAGAAAAATGGCAAAATAAGGCAAGCAAAGAAAAAGCAAAAAAAAGCAAGAGAGCAAAGCAAGCAAAGCGAGCCTAAAGCTAGCAGCAGCAAGCCAGAGCAAGCAGCCAGGGGAGGGACGTGGCTATAGACAAAACAAACTGAGAGCACGGGAACAGGAGTACACGATTGGGATACAAAGCATGAAAATGTCCTGTCACCCCAGGACAACAGTCTTCTAATAGTGGCATGTTACTACTGGGGTAGGGTATTGCCCTGCCAGCATTGGAATTGACTCTAGTGTAGTTGTGTTCAAGTTTACTGATGGGACAAGGTTTTTTTGCTCAACACACTTTAGCAAGCAAGAGAGCCTCCTAGTCTTTAGATGCTAGGAGTCCCAGGAAAAGATGAATGAGGTGATGATGTGCCTTGTGTTCTGAAGAGAGATCAAAATCTTCTTTTTGGGGTCACCCCCATCTTGGTACAGAAAGTGCACGGAAGGATTGGAAGCAGCGCTTTAACCCTCTTTGCATTCATTAGTAAATGTGAGACAGAACTTGCCCAATGGTTTGTGCAAGAAGACTCTTTTGCTGCAACTGTTAACCAGACAATATCTATGGGAAAATTGGCAGTAGCAGCAAGCAAGCCCTTCCTGGGAAATGGACTGAAATTGTTCCGAAGTTATTCCCATTCACTGTTGCTAAGCTCTGCTGTCTAGCTGTCAGATATGGCTGGGACCATGTTGAAATAATTCAATTGACTGATGCTGCAATATTGAGTCAACATAGGTGGTCTTTTCCATAGGTGTCATGGAAAAATATTTCTATTGGTAAAAATGAGTTGAACATCAAAAAAGAACAGCATGGTAGGAAAAAAATTGACATCAATAGAATGAAGATGCCTAGAGTTCTTCTTTTTAGGTTAGACAGAGTGAATATTTTCTAAAGAAGGTTGTGAAACTTATGAAGAAGTAGGAGTACATTCCACATGACTGGTGCCCAAGTTCATCTTTCCAACTTACAAAAAACATATGATTCAAAGACAAATTTTCTTCCTTGTGGAAAAGTAGCCCATTAGTAATTTGATCAAAGGTAGGATTCTATCAAGTATTCCTACAAGACAGTAGTAGTACTATGAAAAGCCTTTTGGTGTGTATTGAACTCCAGAAAATTGGAGAAAGCAGAAGAGTGTCTTTCCCTGCTGCAAACTGTACTTCCTATCTGCTATTGCTACTTGAACATTGTCGAAAGAAAATTGTCCAAAGAAGATTATTGTATAGAAACAACTGTAAATATCCATTCCATTCCAGCCAATTTTAACTAGAAAGTATGAGACACACCCTCTAGTTGAAGAGTCTAGTGCATAGATGGAGTATAACATTACTAATAAATGGGACTCTGGATAAAGGAGCTAATGCAGATGAATTTCAGGGAAGGGAATGATTGGAGAGCTAAGTGCAGACCCTCGACTTGCCAAGAAATGGTGTCTAGTAATCCCAACCAGAAACATAGAGAACTCCATTTTGAAATAGGTCACATTTATGGTCCTCTTTTCTTCCTATATGAAAGAACTGTGTTTTGAATCAATCTTCAAAATGGTATGGAAAAAAAACTTAGGCGTCTTTTTTATATTTCCCCAGAAACAACTGTCTCAAAACCTTTTTAAAACTGACTTATTCCCAAAGGATGCTCTATTTTAAAATAGCATCTTGTCATTTACAGAGTATTCCAAACATCATTCTCAAATTTAGACTAAAAGTAACACTCTTCCGAATCATCCTGCAGAGAACATGATGGCAGCTGCAGAAAAGAAGGGCAGCGGTGAGTTTGTCAAGAAACAAGAACATAGGCAGCTGACTGTGCTTGTGAATGGGCAACTGCCTAACTTTTCAATTGCCTTCACTGCGCACAAAAGCCCAGTGCTCTGCTGCTTCGTTTGTGGCCTTCTATGAATTGCACACTAGTGAAGCTGAGCCAGGCTCTTCAGCTTTGCTGCTTTTTAGCATCTGCGCTCCACTTATGCTCTGTGACATCTCTCGAGGTTTTTTTGTTTTTGCCAAGCTGGAATGTGCCTGCTGGTACAAGGAGCTGGGCAGGAGCGGGCTGAGAGCACTTCCATCTGACAGCAGTTTGCAGGTTGCCTCGGAAAGAGCAGTGTCCTTGTAATGGGCAGCAAATCAAATTTCTTGGCAAGATCGAAGTAAGTGCACAGTGCTGGTACACTTTCTCCATGCAAAAGATAGTGGCAAAGATTTTCGCTAGGATGTAGACGACTAGAGACGCAGAATACAGAGCTCCAGAGCTGTCCGAAGATAAGTGCCAGTCCCCGGGTGACATTTGGCAGAAGCAGAGATCTGGAGCATACGGCTGCCACTCCAGTGATCAGGGCACCAAGTAGCTGCTTCTTCGCCACCAGGAACCAGAGAGTGCAGTATCTTGCAAGAAGCGAAGAATGAAGCTCCAAAGAAGCAGGCTTGTGACTGCCATGCGCCTGCCTGTTGAATTCACTTTTAGCATGTGAATGGAAGGTGTTCCAGTATAACTTGCCTGGGTTTTAACTTAGTCCTGATGCATCCCACCTTGGCAAGTCTTGTTTGTCCCCAGAGGCTCTGAGATGCAGAGAACACGATGGCAGCGGCAGAAAAGAAGGGCAGTGCTGAGTTTGCCAAGAAACAAGAACATAGGCCACTGACTGTGCTTGGGAAGGAGCAGCTGCCTGATTTTTGCAATTGGCTTCACTGCGCACAGAAGCCCAGTGCTCTGCTGCTTCATTTTTCCCAGTGAGTGAATTGCACACTAGTGAAGCTGAGCCAGGCTCTTCAGCTTTGCTGCTTTTTAGCATCTGTGCTTCACTTATGCACTGTGACATTTCCCACGTTTTTTTGCCTTGGCCAGGCTGGAAAGTGGCCGGTGGTACAACAAGCTGGGCAGGAGAGGGCAGAGAGCACTTCCATCTGACAGCAGGTTGCAGGATGCCTCGGAAAGAGCCGTATCCTTGGAATGTTCAGCAAATCCTATTTCTTTGCAAACCGCGGTTAGTGTGCAGTGCTGGCACACTCTCCCCTTGCCAAATGGAGTGGGAAAGCTTTTCGCTAAGATAGAGACGACTAGAGAGGCAGAAGCTGTGACTCCGGAGCTGTCCGAAGGGAAGTGCCGGTTGCCGGCGTCTTTCTGCAGAAGCGGCGCTCCGGAGCGCTGCGCTGCCGCTCTACTGAGCTGTGCGCGAACTAGCTGCTTCTTCGCCTTCGAGAGGCAGAGATCGCAGTTGCTCGGAAGAGGCGAAGAACGAAGCCGCAAAGAAGCGGGCTTGTGTGCGAAGCCTTCCGACTGCTGGAGGACGGTGGCTGCCGCTCTCCTGCCTCTTGAATTCACTCTCGGCAAGCGAATGGAAAGCGTTCCAGGACAACTTGCCTGGGTTTTGACTTGGTCCTGATGCGTCCCACCTTGGCAAGTCTTGCTCGTCGCCAGAGGCTCCGAGATGCACAGAAGATGGTGGCAGCTGCTGAAAAGAAGGGCAGCGGTGAGTTTGTCGACAAGCAAGAACATAGGCAGCTGCCTGTGCTTGGGAAGGAGCAGCTGCCTGGTTTTGGCAATTGCCTTCACAGCGCCCAGAAGCCCGGTGCTCTGCTGCTTTGTTTTTCGCAGTCAGTCAATTGCACACTAGTGAAGCTGAGCCAGGCTCTTCAGCTTTGCTGCTTTGGAGCATCTGTGCTCCACTTATGCTCTGTGACATCTCTTGAGGTTGTTTGCCTCGCCCAGGCTGGAAAGTGCCCGCTAGTACATAGAACTGGGCGGGAGAGGGCAGAGAGCACTTCCATCTTTCCGAAGTTTATCAGCGGCCCATTTCGCGGTGAAGCGAAAAGTGTCATCCCAGGTTCCTCATGTCAGTTTGTAGGGTTCCCTTGGCACAGTCAAGGCAGCACAGGTTTGAGGTGGGGACAGGTTAGGTCTGGGAAATATCTTTAATCGTTTGGATTTTTTGGAGGCGCTTGGCCACTAAAGGCCACAGGCTCCCCGAGAAAGAGACCGGCAATTTTCCCTGTTAAGGAAAAGTTGCCAGCCCAGGTTTCTGCTGTCAGTTTAGAGGGCTCCCTTGAGACTTTCAGGGCATCACAAGTGTGAGGTGGGTATAGGGTGGGTCTGGGACATATCTTTAATCGATTGGATTTTTTTGAGGCGTCCGGCCACTCAGGGAAAAAGGTCCCTGCAGGCAAACACCGGCCATTTTTTCTGGGAAAGAAATATGATCAGCCCAGGTTCCCGCTATCAGTTTGCAGGGTTCCCTTGGGACTGTTCAGGCAGCACAAATTTGAGGTGGGTGCCGGTTGGGTCTGGGACATATCCTTGATCGTTTGGATTTTTTGGAGGCGTCCAGCCACTCAAGGCCACAAGGTCCTCGCGAAAAAGACCGGCCCTTTTTCCTGTGAAGGAAAAGTTGCCAGCCCAGGTTCCTGCTGTCAGTTTATAGGGTTCCCTTGGGACTGTCATGGAATCACAGGTTTGAGGTGGGGGCAGGTTGGGTCTGGGACATATCCTTCATCGTTTGGATTTTTTGGAGGCGTCCGGCCTTTCAGGGACACAGGCCCCTGCAGACAAACACCGGCCATTTATTCTGGGAAACAAATGCGGTCAACCCAGGTTCCTGCTGTCAGTTTGTAGGGTTCCCTTGGGACTGTTCGGGCAGCAAAATTTGAGGTGGGGGCAGGTTGGGTCTGGGACATATCCTTAATCATTTGGATTTTTTGGAGGCGGCCGGCCACTCAGGGACTAAGGCCCCTGCAGGAAAACACCGGCCATTTTTCCTGTGGAGGAAAAGTGTCCAGCCCAGGGTCCTGATGTCAATTTGTAGGGTTCCCTTGGGACTTTCAGGGCAGCACAGGTAAGAGGTGGGGGCAGGTTGGGTCTGGGGCATATACGTTATTGTTTGGATTTTTTTGAGGCGTCTGGCTACTCATGAACAAAGGCCCTTGGAGACAAACACCGGCCCTTTTCCATGTGGAGGAAAAGTGTCCAGCCCAGGTTCCTGATGTCAGTTTGTAGGTCTCCCTTGGGACTGTCAGGGAAGCACAGGTTTGAGTTGGAGGCAGGTTGGGTCTGGGAAATATCCTTAATCATTTGGGTTTTTTGGAGGCAGCCGGCCCGTCAAGGCCACAGGCTCCTGGAGACAAACACTGGTCCTTTTCCCTGTGAAGGAAAAGTTGCCAGCCCAGGTTCCTGAGGTCAGTTCGTAGGGTTCCCTTGGGACTGTCAGGGCAGCGCAGGTTTGAGATACGGGCAGGTTGGGTCTGGGACATATCTTTAATAGTTTGAATTTTTTTGGAGGCGTCCGGCCCTTCAAGGCCCAGGCTCCCCGAGAAAAAGACCAGCTTTTTTCCCTGTGGAGGAAAAGTTGCCAGCCCAGGTTTCTGATGTCAGTTTTTACTGTTCCCTTGGGACTGTCAGGGCAGCACATGTTAGAGGTGGGGGCAGGTTGGGTCTGGGGCATATACGTTATTGTTTGGATTTTTTTGAGGCGTCCGGTCACTCAGGGACACAGGCCCTTGGAGACAAACACCGGCCCTTTTCCCTGTGGAGGAAAAGTTGCCAGCCCAGTTTCCTGATGTCAGTTCGTAGGGTTCCTTTGGGACTGTCAGGGCAGCACAGGTTTGAGGTGGTTACAGGTTGGGTCTGGGACATATCTTTAATCGTTTGGATTTTTTGGAGGCGTCCGGCCACTCAGGGAAAAAGGCCCCTGCAGGCAAACACCGGCCATTTTTTCTGGGAAAGAAATATGGTCAGCCCAGGTTCCAGCTGTCAGCTTGTAGTGTTCCCTTGGGACTGTCAGGGCAGCACAGGTTTGAGGTGGTTACAGGTTGTGTCAGGGAAATATCCTTAATCATTTGGGTTTTTTGGAGGCGGCCGGCCACTCAAGGCCACAGGCTCCTGGAGACAAAGACCAGCCCTTTTCCCTGTGAAGGAAAGTTGCCAGCCCAGGGTGCTGATGTCAGTTTGGTAGAGTTCCCTTAGGACTGTCAGGGCAGCACAGATTAGAGGTGGGGGCAGGTTTCGTCTGGGTCATATCTTTAATCGTTTGGATTCTTTGGAGGCGGCCAGCGACTCAGGGCAAAGGCCCCTGCAGGAAAACACCGGCCCTTTGCTTGTGAAGGAAAATTTGCCAGCCCAGGTTGCTGATGTCAGTTGGTACGGTTCCCTTGGGACTGTCAGGGCAGCACAGGTTAGTGGTGGGGGCAGGTTGGGTCTGGGACATATCCTAAATCATTTGGATTTTTTGGAGGCGGCCGGCCACTCTGGGACACAGGCTCCTGGAGAAAAAGAGCGGCCCATTTCCCTGCGAAGGAAAAGTGGCCAGACCGGGGTTCACATGTCTGTTTGTAGGGTACCCTTGGGACTGTGAGGGCAGTTAAAATTTGAGGTGGAGGCAAGTTGAGTCTGGGACATATCCTTGATGGTTTGGATTTTTTGGAGGTGGCCGGCCACTCATGGCCACAGACCCCTTGAGACAAAGACCAGCCCTTTTCCCTGTGAAGGAAAAGTTGCCAGCCCAGTTTCGTCATGTCAGTTTGTAGGGTTCCCTTGGGACTGTCAGGGCAGCACAATCTTGAGGTGGGGGCAGGTTGGGTCTGGGACATATCCTTCATCGTTTGGATTTTTTGGAGGCGTCCGGTCACTCAGGGCCACAGGCCCCTGCAGACAAACACCAGCCATTTATTCTGGGAAACAAAAGTGCTCAACCCAGGTTCCTGATGTCAGTTTGTAGGGTTCCCTTGGGACTGTCAGGGCAGCGCAGGTTTGAGATACGGGCAGGTTGGGTCTGGGGCATATCCTTAATCGTTTGGATTTTTTGGTGGCGTCCGGTCACTCAGGGCCACAGACCCCTTGAGACAAAGACCGGCCATTTATTCTTGGAAAGAAATATGATCAGCCCAGGTTCCTGATGTCAGTTTCTAGGGTTCCCTTGGGACTGTCAGGGCAGCACAGGTTAGAGGTGGGGGCAGGTTGGGTCTGGGGCATATACGTTATTGTTTGGATTTTTTTGAGGCGTCCGGTCACTCAGGGACACAGGCCCTTGGAGACAAACACCGGCCCTTTTCCCTGTGGAGGAAAAATTGCCAGCCCAGTTTCCTGATGTCAGTTCGTAGGGTTCCTTTGGGACTGTCAGGGCAGCACAGGTTTGAGGTGGTTACAGGTTGGGTCTGGGACATATCTTTAATCGTTTGGATTTTTTGGAGGCGTCCGGCCACTCAGGGAAAAAGGCCCCTGCAGGCAAACACCGGCCATTTTTTCTGGGAAAGAAATATGGTCAGCCCAGGCTCCAGCTGTCAGTTTGTAGGGTTCCCTTGGGACTGTCAGGGCAGCACAGGTTTGAGGCGGGGCCAGGTTAGGTCTGGGACATATCTTTAATCGTTTGGATTTTTTGGAGGCGTCCGGCCACTCAGGGACAAAGGCCCCTGCAGGAAAACACCGGCCATTTTCGCTGGGAAGGAAAAGCGTCCAGCCCAGGTTCCTGCTGTCACTTTGTAGGGTTCCCTAGGGACTGTCAGGGTAGCACAGGTTAGAGGTGGGGCCGGTTGGGTCTGGGACATATCCTTAATTGTTTGGATTTTTTGGAGGCATCCGGCTACTCAGGGCTTCAGGCCCTTGGAGACAAACACCGGCCGTATTCCCTGTGAAGGAAAAGTTGCCAGCCCTGGTTGCTGACGTCCGTTTGTAGGGTTCCCTTGGGACTGTCAGGGCAGCAAAGGTTAGAGGAGGGGGCAGGTTGCGTCTGGGTCATATCTTTAATCATTTGGATTTTTTGGAGGCGTCCGGCCACTCTGGGACACAGGCTACTGGAGAAAAATACCGGCCCTTTTCCCTGCAAATGAAAAGTTGCCAGCCCAGGGTTTGCATGTCAGTTTGTAGGGTACCCTTGGGACTGTGAGGGCAGTTAAAATTTGAGGTGGGGGCAGGTTGAGTCTGGGACATATCCTTAATCGTTTGGATTTTTTGGAGGTGGCCGGCCGCTCATGGCCACAGGCTCCTGGAGACAAAGACCAGCCATTTTCCCTGTGAAGGAAAAGTTGCCAGCCCAGTTTCGTCATGTCAGTTTGTAGGGTTCCCTTGGGACTGTCAGGGCAGCACAATCTTGAGGTGGGGGCAGGTTGGGTCTGGGACATATCCTTAATCCTTTGGATTTTTTGGAGGCGGCCGGCCACCCAAGGCCACAGGCTCCTCGAGAAAAAGACCGGCCTATTTCCCTGTGGAGGAAAAGTTGCCAGGACAGGTTCCTCATGTCAGTTTATAGTGTTCTCTTGGGACTGTCAGGGCAGCACAAGTTTGTGGTGAGGGCAGGTTAGGTCTGGGACATATCTTTAATCGTTTGGATTTTTTGGAGGCGGCCGGCCACGCAAGGCCACAGGCTCCTCGAGAAAAAGACCGGTCCTTTTCCCTGTAAGGAAAAGTTGCCGGTCCAGGTTCCTCATGTCAGATTGTAGGGTTCCCTTTGGACTGTCGGATCAGCACAAATTGGAGGTGGGGGCCGGTTGGGTCTGGGACATATCTTTAATCGTTTGGAATTTTGGAGGCGGCCGGCCTCTCAAGGCCAAAGGCTCCTTGAGAAAAAGACCACTCATTTTCCCTGTGAAGGAATTGTTGCCAGGGCAGGTTCCTCTTGTCAGTTTGTAGGGTTCCCTTGGGACTGTCAGGGAAGCACAGGTTTGAGGTGGGGGCAGGTTAGGTCTGGGACATATCTTTAATCGTTTGGATATTTTGGAGGCGGCCGGCCACTCTGGGACAAAGGCTCCTGAAGACAAACACCAGCCCTTTTCCCTGTGAAGGAAAAGTTGCCAGCCCAGGTTCCTCATGTCAGTTTATGGCGTTCTCTTGGGACCGTCAGGGCAGCACAAGTTTGTGGTGGTGACAGGTTGGGTCTGGGACATATCCTTCATCGTTTGGATTTTTTGGAGGCGTCCGGCCTTTCAGAGACACAGGCCCCTGCAGATAAACACCGGCCATTTATTCTGGGAAAGAAGTGTGGTCAACCCAGGTTCCTGCTGTCAGTTTGTAGGGTTCCCTTGGGACTGTTCGGGCAGCAAAATTTGAGGTGGGGGCAGGTTGGGTCTGGGAAATATCCTTAATCATTTGGGTTTTTTGGAGGCGGCCGGCCACTCAAGGCCACAGGCTCCTGGAGACAAAGACCAGCCCTTTTCCCTGTGAAGGAAAGTTGCCAGCCCAGGGTGCTGATGTCAGTTTTTACGGTTCCCTTGGGACTGTCAGGGCAGCACAGGTTTGAGGTGGGGTCAGGTTGGGTCTGGGAAATATCCTTAATCATTTGGGTTTTTTGGAGGCGGCCAGCCACTCAGGGACAAAGGCCCCTTGAGACAAAGACCAGCCCTTTTCCCTGTGAAGGAAAAGTTGCCAGCCCAGGTTCCTGATGTCAGTTTTTACGGTTCCCTTGGGACTGTCAGGGCAGCACAGGTTTGAGGTGGGGGCAGGTTGGGTCTGGGAAATATCCTTAATCATTTGGGTTTTTTGGAGGCGGCCGGCCACTCATGGCCACAGACCCCTTGAGACAAAGACCAGCCCTTTTCCCTGTGAAGGAAAAGTTGCCAGCCCAGGTTCCTGATGTCAGTTTTTACGGTTCCCTTGGGACTGTCAGGGCAGCACAGGTTAGAGGTGGGGGCAGGTTGGGTCTGGGGCATATACGTTATTGTTTGGATTTTTTTGAGGCGTCCGGTCACTCAGGGACACAGGCCCTTGGAGACAAACACCGGCCCTTTTCCCTGTGGAGGAAAAATTGCCAGCCCAGTTTCCTGATGTCAGTTCGTAGGGTTCCTTTGGGACTGTCAGGGCAGCACAGGTTTGAGGTGGTTACAGGTTGGGTCTGGGACATATCTTTAATCGTTTGGATTTTTTGGAGGCGTCCGGCCACTCAGGGAAAAAGGCCCCTGCAGGCAAACACCGGCCATTTTTTCTGGGAAAGAAATATGGTCAGCCCAGGCTCCAGCTGTCAGTTTGTAGGGTTCCCTTGGGACTGTCAGGGCAGCACAGGTTTGAGGCGGGGCCAGGTTAGGTCTGGGACATATCTTTAATCGTTTGGATTTTTTGGAGGCGTCCGGCCACTCAGGGACAAAGGCCCCTGCAGGAAAACACCGGCCATTTTCGCTGGGAAGGAAAAGCGTCCAGCCCAGGTTCCTGCTGTCACTTTGTAGGGTTCCCTAGGGACTGTCAGGGTAGCACAGGTTAGAGGTGGGGCCGGTTGGGTCTGGGACATATCCTTAATTGTTTGGATTTTTTGGAGGCATCCGGCTACTCAGGGCTTCAGGCCCTTGGAGACAAACACCGGCCGTATTCCCTGTGAAGGAAAAGTTGCCAGCCCTGGTTGCTGACGTCCGTTTGTAGGGTTCCCTTGGGACTGTCAGGGCAGCAAAGGTTAGAGGTGGGGGCAGGTTGCGTCTGGGTCATATCTTTAATCATTTGGATTTTTTGGAGGCGTCCGGCCACTCTGGGACACAGGCTACTGGAGAAAAATACCGGCCCTTTTCCCTGCAAATGAAAAGTTGCCAGCCCAGGGTTTGCATGTCAGTTTGTAGGGTACCCTTGGGACTGTGAGGGCAGTTAAAATTTGAGGTGGGGGCAGGTTGAGTCTGGGACATATCCTTAATCGTTTGGATTTTTTGGAGGTGGCCGGCCGCTCATGGTCACAGGCTCCTGGAGACAAAGACCAGCCATTTTCCCTGTGAAGGAAAAGTTGCCAGCCCAGTTTCGTCATGTCAGTTTGTAGAGTTCCCTTGGGACTGTCAGGGCAGCACAATCTTGAGGTGGGGGCAGGTTGGGTCTGGGACATATCCTTAATCCTTTGGATTTTTTGGAGGCGGCCGGCCACCCAAGGCCACAGGCTCCTCGAGAAAAAGACCGGCCCATTTCCCTGTGGAGGAAATGTTGCCAGGACAGGTTCCTCATGTCAGTTTATAGTGTTCTCTTGGGACTGTCAGGGCAGCACAAGTTTGTGGTGAGGGCAGGTTAGGTCTGGGACATATCTTTAATCGTTTGGATTTTTTGGAGGCGGCCGGCCACGCAAGGCCACAGGCTCCTCGAGAAAAAGACCGGTCCTTTTCCCTGTAAGGAAAAGTTGCCGGTCCAGGTTCCTCATGTCAGATTGTAGGGTTCCCTTTGGACTGTCGGATCAGCACAAATTGGAGGTGGGGGCCGGTTGGGTCTGGGACATATCTTTAATCGTTTGGAATTTTGGAGGCGGCCGGCCTCTCAAGGCCAAAGGCTCCTCGAGAAAAAGACCACTCATTTTCCCTGTGAAGGAATTGTTGCCAGGGCAGGTTCCTCTTGTCAGTTTGTAGGGTTCCCTTGGGACTGTCAGGGAAGCACAGGTTTGAGGTGGGGGCAGGTTAGGTCTGGGACATATCTTTAATCGTTTGGATATTTTGGAGGCGGCCGGCCACTCTGGGACAAAGGCTCCTGAAGACAAACACCAGCCCTTTTCCCTGTGAAGGAAAAGTTGCCAGCCCAGGTTCCTCATGTCAGTTTATGGCGTTCTCTTGGGACCGTCAGGGCAGCACAAGTTTGTGGTGGTGACAGGTTGGGTCTGGGACATATCCTTCATCGTTTGGATTTTTTGGAGGCGTCCGGCCTTTCAGAGACACAGGCCCCTGCAGATAAACACCGGCCATTTATTCTGGGAAAGAAGTGTGGTCAACCCAGGTTCCTGCTGTCAGTTTGTAGGGTTCCCTTGGGACTGTTCGGGCAGCAAAATTTGAGGTGGGGGCAGGTTGGGTCTGGGAAATATCCTTAATCATTTGGGTTTTTTGGAGGCGGCCGGCCACTCAAGGCCACAGGCTCCTGGAGACAAAGACCAGACCTTTTCCCTGTGAAGGAAAGTTGCCAGCCCAGGGTGCTGATGTCAGTTTTTACGGTTCCCTTGGGACTGTCAGGAAAGCACAGGTTTGAGGTGGGGACAGGTTGGGTCTGGGAAATATCCTTAATCATTTGGGTTTTTTGGAGGCGGCCAGCCACTCAGGGACAAAGGCCCCTTGAGACAAAGACCAGCCCTTTTCCCTGTGAAGGAAAAGTTGCCAGCCCAGGTTCCTGATGTCAGTTTTTACGGTTCCCTTGGGACTGTCAGGGCAGCACAGGTTTGAGGTGGGGGCAGGTTGGGTCTGGGAAATATCCTTAATCATTTGGGTTTTTTGGAGGCGGCCGGCCACTCATGGCCACAGACCCCTTGAGACAAAGACCAGCCCTTTCCCCTGTGAAGGAAAAGTTGCCAGCCCAGGTTCCTGATGTCAGTTTTTACGGTTCCCTTGGGACTGTCAGGGCAGCACAGGTTTGAGGTGGGGGCAGGTTGGGTCTGGGAAATATCCTTAATCATTTGGGTTTTTTGGAGGCGGCCGGCCACTCATGGCCACAGACCCCTTGAGACAAAGACCAGCCCTTTTCCCTATGAAGGAAAAGTTGCCAGCCCAGGTTCCTGATGTCAGTTTCTAGGGTTCCCTTGGGACTGTCAGGGCAGCACAGGTTTGAGGTGGGGTCAGGTTGGGTCTGGGGCATATCCTTAATCGTTTGGATTTTTTGGAGGCGTCCGGTCACTCAGGGCACAGGCCCCTGGAGACAAAGACCGGCCATTTATTCTTGGAAAGAAATATGATCAGCCCAGGTTCCTGATGTCAGTTTCTAGGGTTCCCTTGGGACTGTCAGGGCAGCACAGGTTAGAGGTGGGGGCAGGTTGGGTCTGGGGCATATACGTTATTGTTTGGATTTTTTTGAGGCGTCCGGTCACTCAGGGACACAGGCCCTTGGAGACAAACACCGGCCCTTTTCCCTGTGGAGGAAAAATTGCCAGCCCAGTTTCCTGATGTCAGTTCGTAGGGTTCCTTTGGGACTGTCAGGGCAGCACAGGTTTGAGGTGGTTACAGGTTGGGTCTGGGACATATCTTTAATCGTTTGGATTTTTTGGAGGCGTCCGGCCACTCAGGGAAAAAGGCCCCTGCAGGCAAACACCGGCCATTTTTTCTGGGAAAGAAATATGGTCAGCCCAGGCTCCAGCTGTCAGTTTGTAGGGTTCCCTTGGGACTGTCAGGGCAGCACAGGTTTGAGGCGGGGCCAGGTTAGGTCTGGGACATATCTTTAATCGTTTGGATTTTTTGGAGGCGTCCGGCCACTCAGGGACAAAGGCCCCTGCAGGAAAACACCGGCCATTTTCGCTGGGAAGGAAAAGCGTCCAGCCCAGGTTCCTGCTGTCACTTTGTAGGGTTCCCTAGGGACTGTCAGGGTAGCACAGGTTAGAGGTGGGGCCGGTTGGGTCTGGGACATATCCTTAATTGTTTGGATTTTTTGGAGGCATCCGGCTACTCAGGGCTTCAGGCCCTTGGAGACAAACACCGGCCGTATTCCCTGTGAAGGAAAAGTTGCCAGCCCTGGTTGCTGACGTCCGTTTGTAGGGTTCCCTTGGGACTGTCAGGGCAGCAAAGGTTAGAGGAGGGGGCAGGTTGCGTCTGGGTCATATCTTTAATCATTTGGATTTTTTGGAGGCGTCCGGCCACTCTGGGACACAGGCTACTGGAGAAAAATACCGGCCCTTTTCCCTGCAAATGAAAAGTTGCCAGCCCAGGGTTTGCATGTCAGTTTGTAGGGTACCCTTGGGACTGTGAGGGCAGTTAAAATTTGAGGTGGGGGCAGGTTGAGTCTGGGACATATCCTTAATCGTTTGGATTTTTTGGAGGTGGCCGGCCGCTCATGGCCACAGGCTCCTGGAGACAAAGACCAGCCATTTTCCCTGTGAAGGAAAAGTTGCCAGCCCAGTTTCGTCATGTCAGTTTGTAGGGTTCCCTTGGGACTGTCAGGGCAGCACAATCTTGAGGTGGGGGCAGGTTGGGTCTGGGACATATCCTTAATCCTTTGGATTTTTTGGAGGCGGCCGGCCACCCAAGGCCACAGGCTCCTCGAGAAAAAGACCGGCCTATTTCCCTGTGGAGGAAAAGTTGCCAGGACAGGTTCCTCATGTCAGTTTATAGTTTTCTCTTGGGACTGTCAGGGCAGCACAAGTTTGTGGTGAGGGCAGGTTAGGTCTGGGACATATCTTTAATCGTTTGGATTTTTTGGAGGCGGCCGGCCACGCAAGGCCACAGGCTCCTCGAGAAAAAGACCGGTCCTTTTCCCTGTAAGGAAAAGTTGCCGGTCCAGGTTCCTCATGTCAGATTGTAGGGTTCCCTTTGGACTGTCGGATCAGCACAAATTGGAGGTGGGGGCCGGTTGGGTCTGGGACATATCTTTAATCGTTTGGAATTTTGGAGGCGGCCGGCCTCTCAAGGCCAAAGGCTCCTCGAGAAAAAGACCACTCATTTTCCCTGTGAAGGAATTGTTGCCAGGGCAGGTTCCTCTTGTCAGTTTGTAGGGTTCCCTTGGGACTGTCAGGGAAGCACAGGTTTGAGGTGGGGGCAGGTTAGGTCTGGGACATATCTTTAATCGTTTGGATATTTTGGAGGCGGCCGGCCACTCTGGGACAAAGGCTCCTGAAGACAAACACCAGCCCTTTTCCCTGTGAAGGAAAAGTTGCCAGCCCAGGTTCCTCATGTCAGTTTATGGCGTTCTCTTGGGACCGTCAGGGCAGCACAAGTTTGTGGTGGTGACAGGTTGGGTCTGGGACATATCCTTCATCGTTTGGATTTTTTGGAGGCGTCCGGCCTTTCAGAGACACAGGCCCCTGCAGATAAACACCGGCCATTTATTCTGGGAAAGAAGTGTGGTCAACCCAGGTTCCTGCTGTCAGTTTGTAGGGTTCCCTTGGGACTGTTCGGGCAGCAAAATTTGAGGTGGGGGCAGGTTGGGTCTGGGAAATATCCTTAATCATTTGGGTTTTTTGGAGGCGGCCGGCCACTCAAGGCCACAGGCTCCTGGAGACAAAGACCAGCCCTTTTCCCTGTGAAGGAAAGTTGCCAGCCCAGGGTGCTGATGTCAGTTTTTACGGTTCCCTTGGGACTGTCAGGGCAGCACAGGTTTGAGGTGGGGTCAGGTTGGGTCTGGGAAATATCCTTAATCATTTGGGTTTTTTGGAGGCGGCCAGCCACTCAGGGACAAAGGCCCCTTGAGACAAAGACCAGCCCTTTCCCCTGTGAAGGAAAAGTTGCCAGCCCAGGTTCCTGATGTCAGTTTTTACGGTTCCCTTGGGACTGTCAGGGCAGCACAGGTTTGAGGTGGGGGCAGGTTGGGTCTGGGAAATATCCTTAATCATTTGGGTTTTTTGGAGGCGGCCGGCCACTCATGGCCACAGACCCCTTGAGACAAAGACCAGCCCTTTTCCCTGTGAAGGAAAAGTTGCCAGCCCAGGTTCCTGATGTCAGTTTTTACGGTTCCCTTGGGACTGTCAGGGCAGCACAGGTTAGAGGTGGGGGCAGGTTGGGTCTGGGGCATATACGTTATTGTTTGGATTTTTTTGAGGCGTCCGGTCACTCAGGGACACAGGCCCTTGGAGACAAACACCGGCCCTTTTCCCTGTGGAGGAAAAATTGCCAGCCCAGTTTCCTGATGTCAGTTCGTAGGGTTCCTTTGGGACTGTCAGGGCAGCACAGGTTTGAGGTGGTTACAGGTTGGGTCTGGGACATATCTTTAATCGTTTGGATTTTTTGGAGGCGTCCGGCCACTCAGGGAAAAAGGCCCCTGCAGGCAAACACCGGCCATTTTTTCTGGGAAAGAAATATGGTCAGCCCAGGCTCCAGCTGTCAGTTTGTAGGGTTCCCTTGGGACTGTCAGGGCAGCACAGGTTTGAGGCGGGGCCAGGTTAGGTCTGGGACATATCTTTAATCGTTTGGATTTTTTGGAGGCGTCCGGCCACTCAGGGACAAAGGCCCCTGCAGGAAAACACCGGCCATTTTCGCTGGGAAGGAAAAGCGTCCAGCCCAGGTTCCTGCTGTCACTTTGTAGGGTTCCCTAGGGACTGTCAGGGTAGCACAGGTTAGAGGTGGGGCCGGTTGGGTCTGGGACATATCCTTAATTGTTTGGATTTTTTGGAGGCATCCGGCTACTCAGGGCTTCAGGCCCTTGGAGACAAACACCGGCCGTATTCCCTGTGAAGGAAAAGTTGCCAGCCCTGGTTGCTGACGTCCGTTTGTAGGGTTCCCTTGGGACTGTCAGGGCAGCAAAGGTTAGAGGTGGGGGCAGGTTGCGTCTGGGTCATATCTTTAATCATTTGGATTTTTTGGAGGCGTCCGGCCACTCTGGGACACAGGCTACTGGAGAAAAATACCGGCCCTTTTCCCTGCAAATGAAAAGTTGCCAGCCCAGGGTTTGCATGTCAGTTTGTAGGGTACCCTTGGGACTGTGAGGGCAGTTAAAATTTGAGGTGGGGGCAGGTTGAGTCTGGGACATATCCTTAATCGTTTGGATTTTTTGGAGGTGGCCGGCCGCTCATGGCCACAGGCTCCTGGAGACAAAGACCAGCCATTTTCCCTGTGAAGGAAAAGTTGCCAGCCCAGTTTCGTCATGTCAGTTTGTAGAGTTCCCTTGGGACTGTCAGGGCAGCACAATCTTGAGGTGGGGGCAGGTTGGGTCTGGGACATATCCTTAATCCTTTGGATTTTTTGGAGGCGGCCGGCCACCCAAGGCCACAGGCTCCTCGAGAAAAAGACCGGCCCATTTCCCTGTGGAGGAAATGTTGCCAGGACAGGTTCCTCATGTCAGTTTATAGTGTTCTCTTGGGACTGTCAGGGCAGCACAAGTTTGTGGTGAGGGCAGGTTAGGTCTGGGACATATCTTTAATCGTTTGGATTTTTTGGAGGCGGCCGGCCACGCAAGGCCACAGGCTCCTCGAGAAAAAGACCGGTCCTTTTCCCTGTAAGGAAAAGTTGCCGGTCCAGGTTCCTCATGTCAGATTGTAGGGTTCCCTTTGGACTGTCGGATCAGCACAAATTGGAGGTGGGGGCCGGTTGGGTCTGGGACATATCTTTAATCGTTTGGAATTTTGGAGGCGGCCGGCCTCTCAAGGCCAAAGGCTCCTCGAGAAAAAGACCACTCATTTTCCCTGTGAAGGAATTGTTGCCAGGGCAGGTTCCTCTTGTCAGTTTGTAGGGTTCCCTTGGGACTGTCAGGGAAGCACAGGTTTGAGGTGGGGGCAGGTTAGGTCTGGGACATATCTTTAATCGTTTGGATATTTTGGAGGCGGCCGGCCACTCTGGGACAAAGGCTCCTGAAGACAAACACCAGCCATTTTCCCTGTGAAGGAAAAGTTGCCAGCCCAGGTTCCTCATGTCAGTTTATGGCGTTCTCTTGGGACCGTCAGGGCAGCACAAGTTTGTGGTGGTGACAGGTTGGGTCTGGGACATATCCTTCATCGTTTGGATTTTTTGGAGGCGTCCGGCCTTTCAGAGACACAGGCCCCTGCAGATAAACACCGGCCATTTATTCTGGGAAAGAAGTGTGGTCAACCCAGGTTCCTGCTGTCAGTTTGTAGGGTTCCCTTGGGACTGTTCGGGCAGCAAAATTTGAGGTGGGGGCAGGTTGGGTCTGGGAAATATCCTTAATCATTTGGGTTTTTTGGAGGCGGCCGGCCACTCAAGGCCACAGGCTCCTGGAGACAAAGACCAGACCTTTTCCCTGTGAAGGAAAGTTGCCAGCCCAGGGTGCTGATGTCAGTTTTTACGGTTCCCTTGGGACTGTCAGGAAAGCACAGGTTTGAGGTGGGGACAGGTTGGGTCTGGGAAATATCCTTAATCATTTGGGTTTTTTGGAGGCGGCCAGCCACTCAGGGACAAAGGCCCCTTGAGACAAAGACCAGCCCTTTTCCCTGTGAAGGAAAAGTTGCCAGCCCAGGTTCCTGATGTCAGTTTTTACGGTTCCCTTGGGACTGTCAGGGCAGCACAGGTTTGAGGTGGGGGCAGGTTGGGTCTGGGAAATATCCTTAATCATTTGGGTTTTTTGGAGGCGGCCGGCCACTCATGGCCACAGACCCCTTGAGACAAAGACCAGCCCTTTCCCCTGTGAAGGAAAAGTTGCCAGCCCAGGTTCCTGATGTCAGTTTTTACGGTTCCCTTGGGACTGTCAGGGCAGCACAGGTTTGAGGTGGGGGCAGGTTGGGTCTGGGAAATATCCTTAATCATTTGGGTTTTTTGGAGGCGGCCGGCCACTCATGGCCACAGACCCCTTGAGACAAAGACCAGCCCTTTTCCCTATGAAGGAAAAGTTGCCAGCCCAGGTTCCTGATGTCAGTTTCTAGGGTTCCCTTGGGACTGTCAGGGCAGCACAGGTTTGAGGTGGGGTCAGGTTGGGTCTGGGGCATATCCTTAATCGTTTGGATTTTTTGGAGGCGTCCGGTCACTCAGGGCACAGGCCCCTGGAGACAAAGACCGGCCATTTATTCTTGGAAAGAAATATGATCAGCCCAGGTTCCTGATGTCAGTTTCTAGGGTTCCCTTGGGACTGTCAGGGCAGCACAGGTTAGAGGTGGGGGCAGGTTGGGTCTGGGGCATATACGTTATTGTTTGGATTTTTTTGAGGCGTCCGGTCACTCAGGGACACAGGCCCTTGGAGACAAACACCGGCCCTTTTCCCTGTGGAGGAAAAATTGCCAGCCCAGTTTCCTGATGTCAGTTCGTAGGGTTCCTTTGGGACTGTCAGGGCAGCACAGGTTTGAGGTGGTTACAGGTTGGGTCTGGGACATATCTTTAATCGTTTGGATTTTTTGGAGGCGTCCGGCCACTCAGGGAAAAAGGCCCCTGCAGGCAAACACCGGCCATTTTTTCTGGGAAAGAAATATGGTCAGCCCAGGCTCCAGCTGTCAGTTTGTAGGGTTCCCTTGGGACTGTCAGGGCAGCACAGGTTTGAGGCGGGGCCAGGTTAGGTCTGGGACATATCTTTAATCGTTTGGATTTTTTGGAGGCGTCCGGCCACTCAGGGACAAAGGCCCCTGCAGGAAAACACCGGCCATTTTCGCTGGGAAGGAAAAGCGTCCAGCCCAGGTTCCTGCTGTCACTTTGTAGGGTTCCCTAGGGACTGTCAGGGTAGCACAGGTTAGAGGTGGGGCCGGTTGGGTCTGGGACATATCCTTAATTGTTTGGATTTTTTGGAGGCATCCGGCTACTCAGGGCTTCAGGCCCTTGGAGACAAACACCGGCCGTATTCCCTGTGAAGGAAAAGTTGCCAGCCCTGGTTGCTGACGTCCGTTTGTAGGGTTCCCTTGGGACTGTCAGGGCAGCAAAGGTTAGAGGTCGGGGCAGGTTGCGTCTGGGTCATATCTTTAATCATTTGGATTTTTTGGAGGCGTCCGGCCACTCTGGGACACAGGCTACTGGAGAAAAATACCGGCCCTTTTCCCTGCAAATGAAAAGTTGCCAGCCCAGGGTTTGCATGTCAGTTTGTAGGGTACCCTTGGGACTGTGAGGGCAGTTAAAATTTGAGGTGGGGGCAGGTTGAGTCTGGGACATATCCTTAATCGTTTGGATTTTTTGGAGGTGGCCGGCCGCTCATGGCCACAGGCTCCTGGAGACAAAGACCAGCCATTTTCCCTGTGAAGGAAAAGTTGCCAGCCCAGTTTTGTCATGTCAGTTTTTAGGGTTCCCTTGGGACTGTCAGGGCAGCACAATCTTGAGGTGGGGGCAGGTTGGGTCTGGGACATATCCTTAATCCTTTGGATTTTTTGGAGGCGGCCGGCCACCCAAGGCCACAGGCTCCTCGAGAAAAAGACCGGCCCATTTCCCTGTGGAGGAAAAGTTGCCAGGACAGGTTCCTCATGTCAGTTTATAGTGTTCTCTTGGGACTGTCAGGGCAGCACAAGTTTGTGGTGAGGGCAGGTTAGGTCTGGGACATATCTTTAATCGTTTGGATTTTTTGGAGGCGGCCGGCCACGCAAGGCCACAGGCTCCTCGAGAAAAAGACCGGTCCTTTTCCCTGTAAGGAAAAGTTGCCGGTCCAGGTTCCTCATGTCAGATTGTAGGGTTCCCTTTGGACTGTCGGAACAGCACAAATTGGAGGTGGGGGCCGGTTGGGTCTGGGACATATCTTTAATCGTTTGGAATTTTGGAGGCGGCCGGCCTCTCAAGGCCAAAGGCTCCTCGAGAAAAAGACCACTCATTTTCCCTGTGAAGGAATTGTTGCCAGGGCAGGTTCCTCTTGTCAGTTTGTAGGGTTCCCTTGGGACTGTCAGGGAAGCACAGGTTTGAGGTGGGGGCAGGTTAGGTCTGGGACATATCTTTAATCGTTTGGATATTTTGGAGGCGGCCGGCCACTCTGGGACAAAGGCTCCTGAAGACAAACACCAGCCATTTTCCCTGTGAAGGAAAAGTTGCCAGCCCAGGTTCCTCATGTCAGTTTATGGCGTTCTCTTGGGACCGTCAGGGCAGCACAAGTTTGTGGTGGGGACAGGTTGGGTCTGGGACATATCCTTCATCGTTTGGATTTTTTGGAGGCGTCCGGCCTTTCAGAGACACAGGCCCCTGCAGACAAACACCGGCCATTTATTCTGGGAAAGAAGTGTGGTCAACCCAGGTTCCTGCTGTCAGTTTGTAGGGTTCCCTTGGGACTGTTCGGGCAGCAAAATTTGAGGTGGGGGCAGGTTGGGTCTGGGAAATATCCTTAATCATTTGGGTTTTTTGGAGGCGGCCGGCCACTCAAGGCCACAGGCTCCTGGAGACAAAGACCAGCCCTTTTCCCTGTGAAGGAAAGTTGCCAGCCCAGGGTGCTGATGTCAGTTTGGTACAGTTCCCTTAGGACTGTCAGGGCAGCACAGATTAGAGGTGGGGGCAGGTTGCGTCTGGGTCATATCTTTAATCGTTTGGATTCTTTGGAGGCGGCCAGCCACTCAGGGACAAAGGCCCCTGCAGGAAAACACCGGCCCTTTGCTTGTGAAGGAAAATTTGCCAGCCCAGGTTGCTGATGTCAGTTGGTACGGTTCCCTTGGGACTGTCAGGGCAGCACAGGTTAGTGGTGGGGGCAGGTTGGGTCTGGGACATATCCTAAATCTTTTGGATTTTTTGGAGGCGGCCGGCCACTCTGGGACACAGGCTCCTGGAGAAAAAGACCAGCCCTTTTCCCTGCGAAGGAAAAGTGGCCAGACCGGGGTTCACATGTCTGTTTGTAGGGTACCCTTGGGACTGTGAGGGCAGTTAAAATTTGAGGTGGAGGCAAGATGAGTCTGGGACATATCCTTGATGGTTTGGATTTTTTGGAGGCGGCCGGCCACTCATGGCCACAGACCCCTTGAGACAAAGACCAGCCCTTTTCCCTGTGAAGGAAAAGTTGCCAGCCCAGGTTCCTGATGTCAGTTTTTACGGTTCCCTTGGGACTGTCAGGGCAGCACAGGTTTGAGGTGGGGGCAGGTTGGGTCTGGGGCATATCCTTAATCGTTTGGATTTTTTGGAGGCGTCCGGTCACTCAGGGCCACAGGCCCCTGGAGACAAAGACCGGCCATTTATTCTTGGAAAGAAATATGATCAGCCCAGGTTCCTGATGTCAGTTTCTAGGGTTCCCTTGGGACTGTCAGGGCAGCACAGGTTAGAGGTGGGGGCAGGTTGGGTCTGGGGCATATACGTTATTGTTTGGATTTTTTTGAGGCGTCCGGTCACTCAGGGACACAGGCCCTTGGAGACAAACACCGGCCCTTTTCCCTGTGGAGGAAAAATTGCCAGCCCAGTTTCCTGATGTCAGTTCGTAGGGTTCCTTTGGGACTGTCAGGGCAGCACAGGTTTGAGGTGGTTACAGGTTGGGTCTGGGACATATCTTTAATCGTTTGGATTTTTTGGAGGCGTCCGGCCACTCAGGGAAAAAGGCCCCTGCAGGCAAACACCGGCCATTTTTTCTGGGAAAGAAATATGGTCAGCCCAGGCTCCAGCTGTCAGTTTGTAGGGTTCCCTTGGGACTGTCAGGGCAGCACAGGTTTGAGGCGGGGCCAGGTTAGGTCTGGGACATATCTTTAATCGTTTGGATTTTTTGGAGGCGTCCGGCCACTCAGGGACAAAGGCCCCTGCAGGAAAACACCGGCCATTTTCGCTGGGAAGGAAAAGCGTCCAGCCCAGGTTCCTGCTGTCACTTTGTAGGGTTCCCTAGGGACTGTCAGGGTAGCACAGGTTAGAGGTGGGGCCGGTTGGGTCTGGGACATATCCTTAATTGTTTGGATTTTTTGGAGGCATCCGGCTACTCAGGGCTTCAGGCCCTTGGAGACAAACACCGGCCGTATTCCCTGTGAAGGAAAAGTTGCCAGCCCTGGTTGCTGACGTCCGTTTGTAGGGTTCCCTTGGGACTGTCAGGGCAGCAAAGGTTAGAGGTGGGGGCAGGTTGCGTCTGGGTCATATCTTTAATCATTTGGATTTTTTGGAGGCGTCCGGCCACTCTGGGACACAGGCTACTGGAGAAAAATACCGGCCCTTTTCCCTGCAAATGAAAAGTTGCCAGCCCAGGGTTTGCATGTCAGTTTGTAGGGTACCCTTGGGACTGTGAGGGCAGTTAAAATTTGAGGTGGGGGCAGGTTGAGTCTGGGACATATCCTTAATCGTTTGGATTTTTTGGAGGTGGCCGGCCGCTCATGGCCACAGGCTCCTGGAGACAAAGACCAGCCATTTTCCCTGTGAAGGAAAAGTTGCCAGTCCAGTTTCATCTTGTCAGTTTGTAGGGTTCCCTTGGGACTATCAGGGCAGCACAATCTTGAGGTGGGGGCAGGTTGGGTCTGGGACATATCCTTAATCCTTTGGATTTTTTGGAGGCGGCCAGCCACCCAAGGCCACAGGCTCCTCGAGAAAAAGACCGGCCCATTTCCCTGTGGAGGAAAAGTTGCCAGGACAGGTTCCTCATGTCAGTTTATAGTGTTCTCTTGGGACTGTCAGGGCAGCACAAGTTTGTGGTGAGGGCAGGTTAGGTCTGGGACATATCTTTAATCGTTTGGATTTTTTGGAGGCGGCCGGCCACGCAAGGCCACAGGCTCCTCGAGAAAAAGACCGGTCCTTTTCCCTGTAAGGAAAAGTTGCCGGTCCAGGTTCCTCATGTCAGATTGTAGGGTTCCCTTTGGACTGTCAGGGCAGCACAGGTTAGAGGTGGGGGCAGGTTGGGTCTGGGGCATATACGTTATTGTTTGGATTTTTTTGAGGCGTCCGGTCACTCAGGGACACAGGCCCTTGGAGACAAACACCGGCCCTTTTCCCTGTGGAGGAAAAATTGCCAGCCCAGTTTCCTGATGTCAGTTCGTAGGGTTCCTTTGGGACTGTCAGGGCAGCACAGGTTTGAGGTGGTTACAGGTTGGGTCTGGGACATATCTTTAATCGTTTGGATTTTTTGGAGGCGTCCGGCCACTCAGGGAAAAAGGCCCCTGCAGGCAAACACCGGCCATTTTTTCTGGGAAAGAAATATGGTCAGCCCAGGCTCCAGCTGTCAGTTTGTAGGGTTCCCTTGGGACTGTCAGGGCAGCACAGGTTTGAGGCGGGGCCAGGTTAGGTCTGGGACATATCTTTAATCGTTTGGATTTTTTGGAGGCGTCCGGCCACTCAGGGACAAAGGCCCCTGCAGGAAAACACCGGCCATTTTCGCTGGGAAGGAAAAGCGTCCAGCCCAGGTTCCTGCTGTCACTTTGTAGGGTTCCCTAGGGACTGTCAGGGTAGCACAGGTTAGAGGTGGGGCCGGTTGGGTCTGGGACATATCCTTAATTGTTTGGATTTTTTGGAGGCATCCGGCTACTCAGGGCTTCAGGCCCTTGGAGACAAACACCGGCCGTATTCCCTGTGAAGGAAAAGTTGCCAGCCCTGGTTGCTGACGTCCGTTTGTAGGGTTCCCTTGGGACTGTCAGGGCAGCAAAGGTTAGAGGTCGGGGCAGGTTGCGTCTGGGTCATATCTTTAATCATTTGGATTTTTTGGAGGCGTCCGGCCACTCTGGGACACAGGCTACTGGAGAAAAATACCGGCCCTTTTCCCTGCAAATGAAAAGTTGCCAGCCCAGGGTTTGCATGTCAGTTTGTAGGGTACCCTTGGGACTGTGAGGGCAGTTAAAATTTGAGGTGGGGGCAGGTTGAGTCTGGGACATATCCTTAATCGTTTGGATTTTTTGGAGGTGGCCGGCCGCTCATGGCCACAGGCTCCTGGAGACAAAGACCAGCCATTTTCCCTGTGAAGGAAAAGTTGCCAGTCCAGTTTCGTCATGTCAGTTTGTAGGGTTCCCTTGGGACTATCAGGGCAGCACAATCTTGAGGTGGGGGCAGGTTGGGTCTGGGACATATCCTTAATCCTTTGGATTTTTTGGAGGCGGCCAGCCACCCAAGGCCACAGGCTCCTCGAGAAAAAGACCGGCCCATTTCCCTGTGGAGGAAAAGTTGCCAGGACAGGTTCCTCATGTCAGTTTATAGTGTTCTCTTGGGACTGTCAGGGCAGCACAAGTTTGTGGTGAGGGCAGGTTAGGTCTGGGACATATCTTTAATCGTTTGGATTTTTTGGAGGCGGCCGGCCACGCAAGGCCACAGGCTCCTCGAGAAAAAGACCGGTCCTTTTCCCTGTAAGGAAAAGTTGCCGGTCCAGGTTCCTCATGTCAGATTGTAGGGTTCCCTTTGGACTGTCAGGGCAGCACAGGTTAGAGGTGGGGGCAGGTTGGGTCTGGGGCATATACGTTATTGTTTGGATTTTTTTGAGGCGTCCGGTCACTCAGGGACACAGGCCCTTGGAGACAAACACCGGCCCTTTTCCCTGTGGAGGAAAAATTGCCAGCCCAGTTTCCTGATGTCAGTTCGTAGGGTTCCTTTGGGACTGTCAGGGCAGCACAGGTTTGAGGTGGTTACAGGTTGGGTCTGGGACATATCTTTAATCGTTTGGATTTTTTGGAGGCGTCCGGCCACTCAGGGAAAAAGGCCCCTGCAGGCAAACACCGGCCATTTTTTTCTGGGAAAGAAATATGGTCAGCCCAGGCTCCAGCTGTCAGTTTGTAGGGTTCCCTTGGGACTGTCAGGGCAGCACAGGTTTGAGGCGGGGCCAGGTTAGGTCTGGGACATATCTTTAATCGTTTGGATTTTTTGGAGGCGTCCGGCCACTCAGGGACAAAGGCCCCTGCAGGAAAACACCGGCCATTTTCGCTGGGAAGGAAAAGCGTCCAGCCCAGGTTCCTGCTGTCACTTTGTAGGGTTCCCTAGGGACTGTCAGGGTAGCACAGGTTAGAGGTGGGGCCGGTTGGGTCTGGGACATATCCTTAATTGTTTGGATTTTTTGGAGGCATCCGGCTACTCAGGGCTTCAGGCCCTTGGAGACAAACACCGGCCGTATTCCCTGTGAAGGAAAAGTTGCCAGCCCTGGTTGCTGACGTCCGTTTGTAGGGTTCCCTTGGGACTGTCAGGGCAGCAAAGGTTAGAGGTTGGGGCAGGTTGCGTCTGGGTCATATCTTTAATCATTTGGATTTTTTGGAGGCGTCCGGCCACTCTGGGACACAGGCTACTGGAGAAAAATACCGGCCCTTTTCCCTGCAAATGAAAAGTTGCCAGCCCAGGGTTTGCATGTCAGTTTGTAGGGTACCCTTGGGACTGTGAGGGCAGTTAAAATTTGAGGTGGGGGCAGGTTGAGTCTGGGACATATCCTTAATCGTTTGGATTTTTTGGAGGTGGCCGGCCGCTCATGGCCACAGGCTCCTGGAGACAAAGACCAGCCATTTTCCCTGTGAAGGAAAAGTTGCCAGCCCAGTTTCGTCATGTCAGTTTGTAGGGTTCCCTTGGGACTGTCCGGGCAGCACAATCTTGAGGTGGGGGCAGGTTGGGTCTGGGACATATCCTTAATCCTTTGGATTTTTTGGAGGCGGCCGGCCACCCAAGGCCACAGGCTCCTCGAGAAAAAGACTGGCCCATTTCCCTGTGGAGGAAAAGTTGCCAGGACAGGTTCCTCATGTCAGTTTATAGTGTTCTCTTGGGACTGTCAGGGCAGCACAAGTTTGTGGTGAGGGCAGGTTAGGTCTGGGACATATCTTTAATCGTTTGGATTTTTTGGAGGCGGCCGACCACGCAAGGCCACAGGCTCCTCGAGAAAAAGACCGGTCCTTTTCCCTGTAAGGAAAAGTTGCCGGTCCAGGTTCCTCATGTCAGATTGTAGGGTTCCCTTTGGACTGTCGGAACAGCACAAATTGGAGGTGGGGGCCGGTTGGGTCTGGGACATATCTTTAATCGTTTGGAATTTTGGAGGCGGCCGGCCTCTCAAGGCCAAAGGCTCCTTGAGAAAAAGACCACTCATTTTCCCTGTGAAGGAATTGTTGCCAGGGCAGGTTCCTCTTGTCAGTTTGTAGGGTTCCCTTGGGACTGTCAGGGAAGCACAGGTTTGAGGTGGGGGCAGGTTAGGTCTGGGACATATCTTTAATCGTTTGGATATTTTGGAGGCGGCCGGCCACTCTGGGACAAAGGCTCCTGAAGACAAACACCAGCCCTTTTCCCTGTGAAGGAAAAGTTGCCAGCCCAGGTTCCTCATGTCAGTTTATGGCGTTCTCTTGGGACCGTCAGGGCAGCACAAGTTTGTGGTGGGGGCAGGTTAGGTCTGGGACATATCCTTAATCGTTTGGATTTTTTGGAGGCGTCCGGCCACTCAGGGACAAAGGCCCCTGCAGGAATACAGGAGGAATTTTTTCTAGGCAAGAAATATGGTCAGCCCAGCTTCCTGATGTCAGCAGGTAGGGTTCCCTTGGGACTGTCAGGGTAGCACAAATTTGAGGTGGGGGCAGGTTGGGTCTGGGACATATCTTTAATCGTTTGGATTTTTTGGAGGCGGCCGGCCACTCAAGGCCACAGGCTCCTCGAGGAAAAGACCGGTCCTTGTCCCTGTAAGGAAGAGTTGCCGGTCCAGGTTGCTGATGTCTGCAGGTAGAGTTCCCGTTGGACTGTCAAGGCAGCACAGGTTTGAGGTGGGGCCAGGTTAGGTCTGGGACATATCTTTAATCGTTTGGATTTTTTGGAGGCGTCCGGCCACTCAGGGGCAAAGGCCCCTGCAGGAAAACACCGGCCATTTTCGCTGGGAAGGAAAAGCGTCCAGCCCAGGTTCCTGCTGTCACTTTGTAGGGACTGTCAGGGTAGCACAGGTTAGAGGTGGGGGCCGGTTGGGTCTGGGACATATCCTTAATTGTTTGGATTTCTTTGTGGCGTCTGGCTCCTCAGGGACACAGGCCCTTGGAGACAAACACCGGCCGTATTCCCTGTGAAGGAAAAGTTGCCAGCCCTGGTTGCTGATGTCAGTTTGTAGGGTTCCCTTGGGACAGTTCGGGCAGCAGAATTTGAGGTGGGGGCAGGTTGGTTCTGGGACATATCCTTAATCATTTGGGTTTTTTCGAGGCGGCCAGCCACTCTGGGACACAGGCTCCTGAAGATGAACACGGGACCTTTTGCCTGTAAAGGAAAAGTTGCCAACCCAGGTTCTTCATGTCAGTTTATAGCGTTCTCTTGGGACTGTCAAGGCAACACAGGTTTGAGGTGGGGACAGGTTGGGTCTGGGACATATCTTTAATCGTTTGGATTTTTTGGAGGCATCCGGCCCTTCAAGGCCACAGGCTCCCCGAGAAAAAGACCGGCTTTTTTCCCTGTGGAGGAAAAGTTGCCAGCCCAGGTTTCTGATGTCAGTTTTTACGGTTCCCTTGGGACTGTCAGGGCAGCACAGGTTAGAGGTGGGGGCAGGTTGGGTCTGGGACATATCCTTCATCGTTTGGATTTTTTGGAGGCGTCCGGCCTTTCAGAGACACAGGCCCCTGCAGATAAACACCGGCCATTTATTCTGGGAAAGAAGTGTGGTCAACCCAGGTTCCTGCTGTCAGTTTGTAGGGTTCCCTTGGGACTGTTCGGGCAGCAAAATTTGAGGTGGGGGCAGGTTGGGTCTGGGAAATATCCTTAATCATTTGGGTTTTTTGGAGGCGGCCGGCCACTCAAGGCCACAGGCTCCTGGAGACAAAGACCAGCCCTTTTCCCTGTGAAGGAAAGTTGCCAGCCCAGGGTGCTGATGTCAGTTTGGTAGAGTTCCCTTAGGACTGTCAGGGCAGCACAGATTAGAGGTGGGGGCAGGTTGCGTCTGGGTCATATCTTTAATCGTTTGGATTCTTTGGAGGCGGCCAGCCACTCAGGGACAAAGGCCCCTGCAGGAAAACACCGGCCCTTTGCTTGTGAAGGAAAATTTGCCAGCCCAGGTTGCTGATGTCAGTTGGTACGGTTCCCTTGGGACTGTCAGGGCAGCACAGGTTAGTGGTGGGGGCAGGTTGGGTCTGGGACATATCCTAAATCTTTTGGATTTTTTGGAGGCGGCCGGCCACTCTGGGACAAAGGCTCCTGAAGACAAACACCAGCCCTTTTCCCTGTGAAGGAAAAGTTGCCAGCCCAGGTTCCTCATGTCAGTTTATGGCATTCTCTTGGGACCGTCAGGGCAGCACAAGTTTGTGGTGGGGACAGGTTGGGTCTGGGACATATCCTTCATCGTTTGGATATTTTGGAGGCGGCCGGCCACGCAAGGCCACAGGCTCCTCGAGAAAAAGACCGGTCCTTTTCCCTGTAAGGAAAAGTTGCCGGTCCAGGTTCCTCATGTCAGATTGTAGGGTTCCCTTTGGACTGTCGGAACAGCACAAATTGGAGGTGGGGGCCGGTTGGGTCTGGGACATATCTTTAATCGTTTGGAATTTTGGAGGCGGCTGGCCTCTCAAGGCCAAAGGCTCCTCGAGAAAAAGACCACTCATTTTCCCTGTGAAGGAATTGTTGCCAGGGCAGGTTCCTCTTGTCAGTTTGTAGGGTTCCCTTGGGACTGTCAGGGAAGCACAGGTTTGAGGTGGGGGCAGGTTAGGTCTGGGACATATCTTTAATCGTTTTGATATTTTGGAGGCGGCCGGCCACTCTGGGACAAAGGCTCCTGAAGACAAACACCAGCCCTTTTCCCTGTGAAGGAAAAGTTGCCAGCCCAGGTTCCTCATGTCAGTTTATGGCGTTCTCTTGGGACCGTCAGGGCAGCACAAGTTTGTGGTGGGGGCAGGTTAGGTCTGGGACATATCCTTAATCGTTTGGATTTTTTGGAGGCGTCCGGCCACTCAGGGACAAAGGCCCCTGCAGGAATACAGGAGGAATTTTTTCTAGGCAAGAAATATGGTCAGCCCAGCTTCCTGATGTCAGCAGGTAGGGTTCCCTTGGGACTGTCAGGGTAGCACAAATTTGAGGTGGGGGCAGGTTGGGTCTGGGACATATCTTTAATCGTTTGGATTTTTTGGAGGCGGCCGGCCACTGAAGGCCACAGGCTCCTCGAGGAAAAGACCGGTCCTTGTCCCTGTAAGGAAAAGTTGCCGGTCCAGGTTGCTGATGTCTGCAGGTAGAGTTCCCGTTGGACTGTCAAGGCAGCAGAGGTTTGAGGTGGGGCCAGGTTAGGTCTGGGACATATCCTTAATCGTTTGGATTTTTTGGAGGCGTCCGGCCACTCAGGGACAAAGGCCCCTGCAGGAAAACACCGGCCATTTTCGCTGGGAAGGAAAAGCGTCCAGCCCAGGTTCCTGCTGTCACTTTGTAGGGACTGTCAGGATAGCACAGGTTAGAGGTGGGGGCCGGTTGGGTCTGGGACATATCCTTAATTGTTTGGATTTCTTTGTGGCGTCTGGCTCCTCAGGGACACAGGCCCTTGGAGACAAACACCGGCCGTATTCCCTGTGAAGGAAAAGTTGCCAGCCCTGGTTGCTGATGTCAGTTTGTAGGGTTCCCTTGGGACAGTTCGGGCAGCAGAATTTGAGGTGGGGGCAGGTTGGTTCTGGGACATATCCTTAATCATTTGGGTTTTTTCGAGGCGGCCAGCCACTCTGGGACACAGGCTCCTGAAGATGAACACGGGACCTTTTGCCTGTAAAGGAAAAGTTGCCAACCCAGGTTCTTCATGTCAGTTTATAGCGTTCTCTTGGGACTGTCAAGGCAACACAGGTTTGAGGTGGGGACAGGTTGGGTCTGGGACATATCTTTAATCGTTTGGATTTTTTGGAGGCATCCGGCCCTTCAAGGCCACAGGCTCCCCGAGAAATAGACCGGCTTTTTTCCCTGTGGAGGAAAAGTTGCCAGCCCAGGTTTCTGATGTCAGTTTTTACGGTTCCCTTGGGACTGTCAGGGCAGCACAGGTTAGAGGTGGGGGCAGGTTGGGTCTGGGACATATCCTTCATCGTTTGGATTTTTTGGAGGCGTCCGGCCTTTCAGAGACACAGGCCCCTGCAGATAAACACCGGCCATTTATTCTGGGAAAGAAGTGTGGTCAACCCAGGTTCCTGCTGTCAGTTTGTAGGGTTCCCTTGGGACTGTTCGGGCAGCAAAATTTGAGGTGGGGGCAGGTTGGGTCTGGGAAATATCCTTAATCATTTGGGTTTTTTGGAGGCGGCCGGCCACTCAAGGCCACAGGCTCCTGGAGACAAAGACCAGCCCTTTTCCCTGTGAAGGAAAGTTGCCAGCCCAGGGTGCTGATGTCAGTTTGGTAGAGTTCCCTTAGGACTGTCAGGGCAGCACAGATTAGAGGTGGGGGCAGGTTGCGTCTGGGTCATATCTTTAATCGTTTGGATTCTTTGGAGGCGGCCAGCCACTCAGGGACAAAGGCCCCTGCAGGAAAACACCGGCCCTTTGCTTGTGAAGGAAAATTTGCCAGCCCAGGTTGCTGATGTCAGTTGGTACGGTTCCCTTGGGACTGTCAGGGCAGCACAGGTTAGTGGTGGGGGCAGGTTGGGTCTGGGACATATCCTAAATCTTTTGGATTTTTTGGAGGCGGCCGGCCACTCTGGGACACAGGCTCCTGGAGAAAAAGACCGGCCCTTTTCCCTGCGAAGGAAAAGTGGCCAGACCGGGGTTCACATGTCTGTTTGTAGGGTACCCTTGGGACTGTGAGGGCAGTTAAAATTTGAGGTGGAGGCAAGTTGAGTCTGGGACATATCCTTGATGGTTTGGATTTTTTGGAGGTGGCCGGCCACTCATGGCCACAGACCCCTTGAGACAAAGACCAGCCCTTTTCCCTGTGAAGGAAAAGTTGCCAGCCCAGGTTCCTGATGTCAGTTTTTACAGTTCCCTTGGGACTGTCAGGGCAGCACAGGTTTGAGGTGGGGTCAGGTTTGGTCTGGGGCATATCCTTAATCGTTTGGATTTTTTGGAGGCGTCCGGTCACTCAGGGCCACAGGCCCCTGGAGACAAAGACCGGCCATTTATTCTTGGAAAGAAATATGATCAGCCCAGGTTCCTGATGTCAGTTTCTAGGGTTCCCTTGGGACTGTCAGGGCAGCACAGGTTAGAGGTGGGGGCAGGTTGGGTCTGGGGCATATACGTTATTGTTTGGATTTTTTTGAGGCGTCCGGTCACTCAGGGACACAGGCCCTTGGAGACAAACACCGGCCCTTTTCCCTGTGGAGGAAAAATTGCCAGCCCAGTTTCCTGATGTCAGTTCGTAGGGTTCCTTTGGGACTGTCAGGGCAGCACAGGTTTGAGGTGGTTACAGGTTGGGTCTGGGACATATCTTTAATCGTTTGGATTTTTTGGAGGCGTCCGGCCACTCAGGGAAAAAGGCCCCTGCAGGCAAACACCGGCCATTTTTTCTGGGAAAGAAATATGGTCAGCCCAGGCTCCAGCTGTCAGTTTGTAGGGTTCCCTTGGGACTGTCAGGGCAGCACAGGTTTGAGGCGGGGCCAGGTTAGGTCTGGGACATATCTTTAATCGTTTGGATTTTTTGGAGGCGTCCGGCCACTCAGGGACAAAGGCCCCTGCAGGAAAACACCGGCCATTTTCGCTGGGAAGGAAAAGCGTCCGACCCAGGTTCCTGCTGTCACTTTGTAGGGTTCCCTAGGGACTGTCAGGGTAGCACAGGTTAGAGGTGGGGCCGGTTGGGTCTGGGACATATCCTTAATTGTTTGGATTTTTTGGAGGCATCCGGCTACTCAGGGCTTCAGGCCCTTGGAGACAAACACCGGCCGTATTCCCTGTGAAGGAAAAGTTGCCAGCCCTGGTTGCTGACGTCCGTTTGTAGGGTTCCCTTGGGACTGTCAGGGCAGCAAAGGTTAGAGGTGGGGGCAGGTTGCGTCTGGGTCATATCTTTAATCATTTGGATTTTTTGGAGGCGTCCGGCCACTCTGGGACACAGGCTACTGGAGAAAAATACCGGCCCTTTTCCCTGCAAATGAAAAGTTGCCAGCCCAGGGTTTGCATGTCAGTTTGTAGGGTACCCTTGGGACTGTGAGGGCAGTTAAAATTTGAGGTGGGGACAGGTTGGGTCTGGGACATATCTTTAATCGTTTGGATTTTTTGGAGGCATCCGGCCCTTCAAGGCCACAGGCTCCCCGAGAAAAAGACCGGCTTTTTTCCCTGTGGAGGAAAAGTTGCCAGCCCAGGTTTCTGATGTCAGTTTTTACGGTTCCCTTGGGACTGTCAGGGCAGCACAATCTTGAGGTGGGGGCAGGTTGGGTCTGGGACATATCCTTAATCCTTTGGATTTTTTGGAGGCGGCCGGCCACCCAAGGCCACAGGCTCCTCGAGAAAAAGACCGGCCCATTTCCCTGTGGAGGAAAAGTTGCCAGGACAGGTTCCTCATGTCAGTTTATAGTGTTCTCTTTGGACTGTCAGGGCAGCACAAGTTTGTGGTGAGGGCAGGTTAGGTCTGGGACATATCTTTAATCGTTTGGATTTTTTGGAGGCGGCCGGCCACGCAAGGCCACAGGCTCCTCGAGAAAAAGACCGGTCCTTTTCCCTGTAAGGAAAAGTTGCCGGTCCAGGTTCCTCATGTCAGATTGTAGGGTTCCCTTTGGACTGTCGGAACAGCACAAATTGGAGGTGGGGGCCGGTTGGGTCTGGGACATATCTTTAATCGTTTGGAATTTTGGAGGCGGCCGGCCTCTCAAGGCCAAAGGCTCCTCGAGAAAAAGACCACTCATTTTCCCTGTGAAGGAATTGTTGCCAGGGCAGGTTCCTCTTGTCAGTTTGTAGGGTTCCCTTGGGACTGTCAGGGAAGCACAGGTTTGAGGTGGGGGCAGGTTAGGTCTGGGACATATCTTTAATCGTTTGGATATTTTGGAGGCGGCCGGCCACTCTGGGACAAAGGCTCCTGAAGACAAACACCAGCCCTTTTCCCTGTGAAGGAAAAGTTGCCAGCCCAGGTTCCTCATGTCAGTTTATGGCGTTCTCTTGGGACCGTCAGGGCAGCACAAGTTTGTGGTGGGGGCAGGTTAGGTCTGGGACATATCCTTAATCGTTTGGATTTTTTGGAGGCGTCCGGCCACTCAGGGACAAAGGCCCCTGCAGGAATACAGGAGGAATTTTTTCTAGGCAAGAAATATGGTCAGCCCAGCTTCCTGATGTCAGCAGGTAGGGTTCCCTTGGGACTGTCAGGGTAGCACAAATTTGAGGTGGGGGCAGGTTGGGTCTGGGACATATCTTTAATCGTTTGGATTTTTTGGAGGCGGCCGGCCACTCAAGGCCACAGGCTCCTCGAGGAAAAGACCGGTCCTTGTCCCTGTAAGGAAGAGTTGCCGGTCCAGGTTGCTGATGTCTGCAGGTAGAGTTCCCGTTGGACTGTCAAGGCAGCACAGGTTTGAGGTGGGGCCAGGTTAGGTCTGGGACATATCTTTAATCGTTTGGATTTTTTGGAGGCGTCCGGCCACTCAGGGGCAAAGGCCCCTGCAGGAAAACACCGGCCATTTTCGCTGGGAAGGAAAAGCGTCCAGCCCAGGTTCCTGCTGTCACTTTGTAGGGTTCCCTAGGGACTGTCAGGGTAGCACAGGTTAGAGGTGGGGGCCGGTTGGGTCTGGGACATATCCTTAATTGTTTGGATTTCTTTGTGGCGTCTGGCTCCTCAGGGACACAGGCCCTTGGAGACAAACACCGGCCATATTCCCTGTGAAGGAAAAGTTGCCAGCCCTGGTTTCTGATGTCAGTTTGTAGGGTTCCCTTGGGACAGTTCGGGCAGCAGAATTTGAGGTGGGGGCAGGTTGGTTCTGGGACATATCCTTAATCATTTGGGTTTTTTCGAGGCGGCCAGCCACTCTGGGACACAGGCTCCTGAAGATGAACACGGGACCTTTTGCCTGTAAAGGAAAAGTTGCCAACCCAGGTTCTTCATGTCAGTTTATAGCGTTCTCTTGGGACTGTCAAGGCAGCACAGGTTTGAGGTGGGGACAGGTTGGGTCTGGGACATATCCTTCATCGTTTGGATTTTTTGGAGGCGTCCGGCCTTTCAGAGACACAGGCCCCTGCAGACAAACACCGGCCATTTATTCTGGGAAAGAAGTGTGGTCAACCCAGGTTCCTGCTGTCAGTTTGTAGGGTTCCCTTGGGACTGTTCGGGCAGCAAAATTTGAGGTGGGGGCAGGTTGGGTCTGGGAAATATCCTTAATCATTTGGGTTTTTTGGAGGCGGCCGGCCACTCAAGGCCACAGGCTCCTGGAGACAAAGACCAGCCCTTTTCCCTGTGAAGGAAAGTTGCCAGCCCAGGGTGCTGATGTCAGTTTGGTAGAGTTCCCTTAGGACTGTCAGGGCAGCACAGATTAGAGGTGGGGGCAGGTTGCGTCTGGGTCATATCTTTAATCGTTTGGATTCTTTGGAGGCGGCCAGCCACTCAGGGACAAAGGCCCCTGCAGGAAAACACCGGCCCTTTGCTTGTGAAGGAAAATTTGCCAGCCCAGGTTGCTGATGTCAGTTGGTACGGTTCCCTTGGGACTGTCAGGGCAGCACAGGTTAGTGGTGGGGGCAGGTTGGGTCTGGGACATATCCTAAATCTTTTGGATTTTTTGGAGGCGGCCGGCCACTCTGGGACACAGGCTCCTGGAGAAAAAGACCGGCCCTTTTCCCTGCGAAGGAAAAGTGGCCAGACCGGGGTTCACATGTCTGTTTGTAGGGTACCCTTGGGACTGTGAGGGCAGTTAAAATTTGAGGTGGAGGCAAGTTGAGTCTGGGACATATCCTTGATGGTTTGGATTTTTTGGAGGTGGCCGGCCACTCATGGCCACAGACCCCTTGAGACAAAGACCAGCCCTTTTCCCTGTGAAGGAAAAGTTGCCAGCCCAGTTTCGTCATGTCAGTTTGTAGGGTTCCCTTGGGACTGTCAGGGCAGCACAATCTTGAGGTGGGGGCAGGTTGGGTCTGGGACATATCCTTCATCGTTTGGATTTTTTGGAGGCGTCCGGTCACTCAGGGCCACAGGCCCCTGGAGACAAAGACCGGCCATTTATTCTTGGAAAGAAATATGATCAGCCCAGGTTCCTGATGTCAGTTTCTAGGGTTCCCTTGGGACTGTCAGGAAAGCACAGGTTTGAGGTGGGGACAGGTTGGGTCTGGGACATATCCTTCATCGTTTGGATTTTTTGGAGGCGTCCGGCCTTTCAGAGACACAGGCCCCTGCAGACAAACACCGGCCATTTATTCTGGGAAACAAATGTGGTCAACCCAGGTTCCTGCTGTCAGTTTGTAGGGTTCCCTTGGGACTGTTCGGGCAGCAAAATTTGAGGTGGGGGCAGGTTGGGTCTGGGACATATCCTTAATCATTTGGATTTTTTGGAGGCGGTTGACCACTCAAGGCCACAGGCCCGTGGAGAAAAACACTGGCCCTTTTCCCTGTGAAGGAAAAGTTGCCAGCCCAGGTTCCTCATGTCAGATTGTAGGGTTCCCTTGGGACTGTCCGGGCAGCATAAATTTTAGGTGGGGGCCGGTTAGGTCTGGGACATATCTTTAATCGTTTGGATTTTTTGCAGGCGGCCGGCCACTCAGGGACTAAGGCCCCTGCAGGAAAACACTGGCCATTTTTCCTGTGGCGGAAAAGTGTCCAGCCCAGGGTGCTGATGTCAATTTGTAGGGTTCCCTTGGGACTTTCAGGGCAGCACAGGTTAGAGGTGGGGGCAGGTTGGGTCTGGGGCATATACGTTATTGTTTGGATTTTTTTGAGGCGTCCGGCTACTCATGAACAAAGGCCCTTGGAGACAAACACCGGCCCTTTTCCATGTGGAGGAAAAGTGTCCAGCCCAGGTTCCTGATGTCAGTTTATAGGTCTCCCTTGGGACGGTCAGGGAAGCACAGGTTTGAGTTGGAGGCAGGTTGGGTCTGGGAAATATCCTTAATCATTTGGGTTTTTTGGAGGCAGCCGGCCCGTCAAGGCCACAGGCTCCTGGAGACAAACAATGATCCTTTTCCCTGTGAAGGAAAAGTTGCCAGCCCAGGTTCCTGAGGTCAGTTCGTAGGGTTCCCTTGGGACTGTCAGGGCAGCGCAGGTTTGAGACACGGGCAGGTTGGGTCTGGGACATATCTTTAATCGTTTGGATTTTTTGGAGGCATCCGGCCCTTCAAGGCCACAGGCTCCCCGAGAAAAAGACCGGCTTTTTTCCCTGTGGAGGAAAAGTTGCCAGCCCAGGTTTCTGATGTCAGTTTTTACGGTTCCCTTGGGACTGTCAGGGCAGCACAGGTTAGAGGTGGGGGCAGGTTGGGTCTGGGGCATATACGTTATTGTTTGGATTTTTTTGAGGCGTCCGGTCACTCAGGGACACAGGCCCTTGGAGACAAACACCGGCCCTTTTCCCTGTGGAGGAAAAATTGCCAGCCCAGTTTCCTGATGTCAGTTCGTAGGGTTCCTTTGGGACTGTCAGGGCAGCACAGGTTTGAGGTGGTTACAGGTTGGGTCTGGGACATATCTTTAATCGTTTGGATTTTTTGGAGGCGTCCGGCCACTCAGGGAAAAAGGCCCCTGCAGGCAAACACCGGCCATTTTTTCTGGGAAAGAAATATGGTCAGCCCAGGCTCCAGCTGTCAGTTTGTAGGGTTCCCTTGGGACTGTCAGGGCAGCACAGGTTTGAGGCGGGGCCAGGTTAGGTCTGGGACATATCTTTAATCGTTTGGATTTTTTGGAGGCGGCCGGCCACTCAGGGACAAAGGCCCCTGCAGGAAAACACCGGCCATTTTCGCTGGGAAGGAAAAGCGTCCAGCCCAGGTTCCTGCTGTCACTTTGTAGGGTTCCCTAGGGACTGTAAGGGTAGCACAGGTTAGAGGTGGGGCCGGTTGGGTCTGGGACATATCCTTAATTGTTTGGATTTTTTGGAGGCATCCGGCTACTCAGGGCTTCAGGCCCTTGGAGACAAACACCGGCCGTATTCCCTGTGAAGGAAAAGTTGCCAGCCCTGGTTGCTGACGTCCGTTTGTAGGGTTCCCTTGGGACTGTCAGGGCAGCAAAGTTAGAGGTGGGGGCAGGTTGCGTCTGGGTCATATCTTTAATCATTTGGATTTTTTGGAGGCGTCCGGCCACTCTGGGACACAGGCTACTGGAGAAAAATACCGGCCCTTTTCCCTGCAAATGAAAAGTTGCCAGCCCAGGGTTTGCATGTCAGTTTGTAGGGTACCCTTGGGACTGTGAGGGCAGTTAAAATTTGAGGTGGGGGCAGGTTGAGTCTGGGACATATCCTTAATCGTTTGGATTTTTTGGAGGTGGCCGGCCGCTCATGGCCACAGGCTCCTGGAGACAAAGACCAGCCATTTTCCCTGTGAAGGAAAAGTTGCCAGCCCAGTTTCGTCATGTCAGTTTGTAGGGTTCCCTTGGGACTGTCAGGGCAGCACAATCTTGAGGTGGGGGCAGGTTGGGTCTGGGACATATCCTTAATCCTTTGGATTTTTTGGAGGCGGCCGGCCACCCAAGGCCACAGGCTCCTCGAGAAAAAGACCGGCCCATTTCCCTGTGGAGGAAAAGTTGCCAGGACAGGTTCCTCATGTCAGTTTATAGTTTTCTCTTGGGACTGTCAGGGCAGCACAAGTTTGTGGTGAGGGCAGGTTAGGTCTGGGACATATCTTTAATCGTTTGGATTTTTTGGAGGCGGCCGGCCACGCAAGGCCACAGGCTCCTCGAGAAAAAGACCGGTCCTTTTCCCTGTAAGGAAAAGTTGCCGGTCCAGGTTCCTCATGTCAGATTGTAGGGTTCCCTTTGGACTGTCGGAACAGCACAAATTGGAGGTGGGGGCCGGTTGGGTCTGGGACATATCTTTAATCGTTTGGAATTTTGGAGGCGGCCGGCCTCTCAAGGCCAAAGGCTCCTTGAGAAAAAGACCACTCATTTTCCCTGTGAAGGAATTGTTGCCAGGGCAGGTTCCTCTTGTCAGTTTGTAGGGTTCCCTTGGGACTGTCAGGGAAGCACAGGTTTGAGGTGGGGGCAGGTTAGGTCTGGGACATATCTTTAATCGTTTGGATATTTTGGAGGCGGCCGGCCACTCTGGGACAAAGGCTCCTGAAGACAAACACCAGCCCTTTTCCCTGTGAAGGAAAAGTTGCCAGCCCAGGTTCCTCATGTCAGTTTATGGCGTTCTCTTGGGACCGTCAGGGCAGCACAAGTTTGTGGTGGGGGCAGGTTAGGTCTGGGACATATCCTTAATCGTTTGGATTTTTTGGAGGCGTCCGGCCACTCAGGGACAAAGGCCCCTGCAGGAATACAGGAGGAATTTTTTCTAGGCAAGAAATATGGTCAGCCCAGCTTCCTGATGTCAGCAGGTAGGGTTCCCTTGGGACTGTCAGGGTAGCACAAATTTGAGGTGGGGGCAGGTTGGGTCTGGGACATATCTTTAATCGTTTGGATTTTTTGGAGGCGGCCGGCCACTCAAGGCCACAGGCTCCTCGAGGAAAAGACCGGTCCTTGTCCCTGTAAGGAAAAGTTGCCGGTCCAGGTTGCTGAAGTCTGCAGGTAGAGTTCCCCTTGGACTGTCAAGGCAGCACAGGTTTGAGGTGGGGCCAGGTTGGGTCTGGGACATATCTTTAATCGTTTGGATTTTTTGGAGGCGTCCGGCCACTCAGGGGCAAAGGCCCCTGCAGGAAAACACCGGCCATTTTCGCTGGGAAGGAAAAGCGTCCAGCCCAGGTTCCTGCTGTCACTTTGTAGGGTTCCCTAGGGACTGTCAGGGTAGCACAGGTTAGAGGTGGGGGCCGGTTGGGTCTGGGACATATCCTTAATTGTTTGGATTTCTTTGTGGCGTCTGGCTCCTCAGGGACACAGGCCCTTGGAGACAAACACCGGCCGTATTCCCTGTGAAGGAAAAGTTGCCAGCCCTGGTTGCTGATGTCAGTTTGTAGGGTTCCCTTGGGACAGTTCGGGCAGCAGAATTTGAGGTGGGGGCAGGTTGGTTCTGGGACATATCCTTAATCATTTGGGTTTTTTCGAGGCGGCCAGCCACTCTGGGACACAGGCTCCTGAAGATGAACACGGGACCTTTTGCCTGTAAAGGAAAAGTTGCCAACCCAGGTTCTTCATGTCAGTTTATAGCGTTCTCTTGGGACTGTCAAGGCAGCACAGGTTTGAGGTGGGGACAGGTTGGGTCTGGGACATATCTTTAATCGTTTGGATTTTTTGGAGGCATCCGGCCCTTCAAGGCCACAGGCTCCCCGAGAAATAGACCGGCTTTTTTCCCTGTGGAGGAAAAGTTGCCAGCCCAGGTTTCTGATGTCAGTTTTTACGGTTCCCTTGGGACTGTCAGGGCAGCACAGGTTAGAGGTGGGGGCAGGTTGGGTCTGGGGCATATACGTTATTGTTTGGATTTTTTTGAGGCGTCCGGTCACTCAGGGACACAGGCCCTTGGAGACAAACACCGGCCCTTTTCCCTGTGGAGGAAAAATTGCCAGCCCAGTTTCCTGATGTCAGTTCGTAGGGTTCCTTTGGGACTGTCAGGGCAGCACAGGTTTGAGGTGGTTACAGGTTGGGTCTGGGACATATCTTTAATCGTTTGGATTTTTTGGAGGCGTCCGGCCACTCAGGGAAAAAGGCCCCTGCAGGCAAACACCGGCCATTTTTTCTGGGAAAGAAATATGGTCAGCCCAGGCTCCAGCTGTCAGTTTGTAGGGTTCCCTTGGGACTGTCAGGGCAGCACAGGTTTGAGGCGGGGCCAGGTTAGGTCTGGGACATATCTTTAATCGTTTGGATTTTTTGGAGGCGTCCGGCCACTCAGGGACAAAGGCCCCTGCAGGAAAACACCGGCCATTTTCGCTGGGAAGGAAAAGCGTCCAGCCCAGGTTCCTGCTGTCACTTTGTAGGGTTCCCTAGGGACTGTCAGGGTAGCACAGGTTAGAGGTGGGGCCGGTTGGGTCTGGGACATATCCTTAATTGTTTGGATTTTTTGGAGGCATCCGGCTACTCAGGGCTTCAGGCCCTTGGAGACAAACACCGGCCGTATTCCCTGTGAAGGAAAAGTTGCCAGCCCTGGTTGCTGACGTCCAGTTGTAGGGTTCCCTTGGGACTGTCAGGGCAGCAAAGGTTAGAGGTGGGGGCAGGTTGCGTCTGGGTCATATCTTTAATCATTTGGATTTTTTGGAGGCGTCCGGCCACTCTGGGACACAGGCTACTGGAGAAAAATACCGGCCCTTTTCCCTGCAAATGAAAAGTTGCCAGCCCAGGGTTTGCATGTCAGTTTGTAGGGTACCCTTGGGACTGTGAGGGCAGTTAAAATTTGAGGTGGGGGCAGGTTGAGTCTGGGACATATCCTTAATCGTTTGGATTTTTTGGAGGTGGCCGGCCGCTCATGGCCACAGGCTCCTGGAGACAAAGACCAGCCATTTTCCCTGTGAAGGAAAAGTTGCCAGTCCAGTTTCGTCATGTCAGTTTGTAGGGTTCCCTTGGGACTATCAGGGCAGCACAATCTTGAGGTGGGGGCAGGTTGGGTCTGGGACATATCCTTAATCCTTTGGATTTTTTGGAGGCGGCCAGCCACCCAAGGCCACAGGCTCCTCGAGAAAAAGACCGGCCCATTTCCCTGTGGAGGAAAAGTTGCCAGGACAGGTTCCTCATGTCAGTTTATAGTGTTCTCTTGGGACTGTCAGGGCAGCACAAGTTTGTGGTGAGGGCAGGTTAGGTCTGGGACATATCTTTAATCGTTTGGATTTTTTGGAGGCGGCCGGCCACGCAAGGCCACAGGCTCCTCGAGGAAAAGACCGGTCCTTTTCCCTGTAAGGAAAAGTTGCCGGTCCAGGTTCCTCATGTCAGATTGTAGGGTTCCCTTTGGACTGTCAGGGCAGCACAGGTTAGAGGTGGGGGCAGGTTGGGTCTGGGGCATATACGTTATTGTTTGGATTTTTTTGAGGCGTCCGGTCACTCAGGGACACAGGCCCTTGGAGACAAACACCGGCCCTTTTCCCTGTGGAGGAAAAATTGCCAGCCCAGTTTCCTGATGTCAGTTCGTAGGGTTCCTTTGGGACTGTCAGGGCAGCACAGGTTTGAGGTGGTTACAGGTTGGGTCTGGGACATATCTTTAATCGTTTGGATTTTTTGGAGGCGTCCGGCCACTCAGGGAAAAAGGCCCCTGCAGGCAAACACCGGCCATTTTTTCTGGGAAAGAAATATGGTCAGCCCAGGCTCCAGCTGTCAGTTTGTAGGGTTCCCTTGGGACTGTCAGGGCAGCACAGGTTTGAGGCGGGGCCAGGTTAGGTCTGGGACATATCTTTAATCGTTTGGATTTTTTGGAGGCGTCCGGCCACTCAGGGACAAAGGCCCCTGCAGGAAAACACCGGCCATTTTCGCTGGGAAGGAAAAGCGTCCAGCCCAGGTTCCTGCTGTCACTTTGTAGGGTTCCCTAGGGACTGTCAGGGTAGCACAGGTTAGAGGTGGGGCCGGTTGGGTCTGGGACATATCCTTAATTGTTTGGATTTTTTGGAGGCATCCGGCTACTCAGGGCTTCAGGCCCTTGGAGACAAACACCGGCCGTATTCCCTGTGAAGGAAAAGTTGCCAGCCCTGGTTGCTGACGTCCGTTTGTAGGGTTCCCTTGGGACTGTCAGGGCAGCAAAGTTAGAGGTGGGGGCAGGTTGCGTCTGGGTCATATCTTTAATCATTTGGATTTTTTGGAGGCGTCCGGCCACTCTGGGACACAGGCTACTGGAGAAAAATACCGGCCCTTTTCCCTGCAAATGAAAAGTTGCCAGCCCAGGGTTTGCATGTCAGTTTGTAGGGTACCCTTGGGACTGTGAGGGCAGTTAAAATTTGAGGTGGGGGCAGGTTGAGTCTGGGACATATCCTTAATCGTTTGGATTTTTTGGAGGTGGCCGGCCGCTCATGGCCACAGGCTCCTGGAGACAAAGACCAGCCATTTTCCCTGTGAAGGAAAAGTTGCCAGCCCAGGTTCCTAATGTCAGTTACTAGAGTTCCCTTGGGACTGTCAGGGCAGCACAATCTTGAGGTGGGGGCAGGTTGGGTCTGGGACATATCCTTAATCGTTTGGATTTTTTGGAGGCATCCGGCCCTTCAAGGCCACAGGCTCCCCGAGAAAAAGACCGGCTTTTTTCCCTGTGGAGGAAAAGTTGCCAGCCCAGGTTTCTGATGTCAGTTTTTACGGTTCCCTTGGGACTGTCAGGGCAGCACAGGTTAGAGGTGGGGGCAGGTTGGGTCTGGGGCATATACGTTATTGTTTGGATTTTTTTGAGGCGTCCGGTCACTCAGGGACACAGGCCCTTGGAGACAAACACCGGCCCTTTTCCCTGTGGAGGAAAAATTGCCAGCCCAGTTTCCTGATGTCAGTTCGTAGGGTTCCTTTGGGACTGTCAGGGCAGCACAGGTTTGAGGTGGTTACAGGTTGGGTCTGGGACATATCTTTAATCGTTTGGATTTTTTGGAGGCGTCCGGCCACTCAGGGAAAAAGGCCCCTGCAGGCAAACACCGGCCATTTTTTCTGGGAAAGAAATATGGTCAGCCCAGGCTCCAGCTGTCAGTTTGTAGGGTTCCCTTGGGACTGTCAGGGCAGCACAGGTTTGAGGCGGGGCCAGGTTAGGTCTGGGACATATCTTTAATCGTTTGGATTTTTTGGAGGCGTCCGGCCACTCAGGGACAAAGGCCCCTGCAGGAAAACACCGGCCATTTTCGCTGGGAAGGAAAAGCGTCCAGCCCAGGTTCCTGCTGTCACTTTGTAGGGTTCCCTAGGGACTGTCAGGGTAGCACAGGTTAGAGGTGGGGCCGGTTGGGTCTGGGACATATCCTTAATTGTTTGGATTTTTTGGAGGCATCCGGCTACTCAGGGCTTCAGGCCCTTGGAGACAAACACCGGCCGTATTCCCTGTGAAGGAAAAGTTGCCAGCCCTGGTTGCTGACGTCCGTTTGTAGGGTTCCCTTGGGACTGTCAGGGCAGCAAAGTTAGAGGTGGGGGCAGGTTGCGTCTGGGTCATATCTTTAATCATTTGGATTTTTTGGAGGCGTCCGGCCACTCTGGGACACAGGCTACTGGAGAAAAATACCGGCCCTTTTCCCTGCAAATGAAAAGTTGCCAGCCCAGGGTTTGCATGTCAGTTTGTAGGGTACCCTTGGGACTGTGAGGGCAGTTAAAATTTGAGGTGGGGGCAGGTTGAGTCTGGGACATATCCTTAATCGTTTGGATATTTTGGAGGTGGCCGGCCGCTCATGGCCACAGGCTCCTGGAGACAAAGACCAGCCATTTTCCCTGTGAAGGAAAAGTTGCCAGCCCAGGTTCCTAATGTCAGTAACTAGAGTTCCCTTGGGACTGTCAGGGCAGCACAAGTTTGTGGTGAGGGCAGGTTGGGTCTGGGACATATCCTTAATCATTTGGATTTTTTGGAGGCGGCCGGCCACCCAAGGCCACAGGCTCCTCGAGAAAAAGACCGGCCCATTTCCCTGTGGAGGAAAAGTTGCCAGGACAGGTTCCTCATGTCAGTTTATAGTTTTCTCTTGGGACTGTCAGGGCAGCACAAGTTTGTGGTGAGGGCAGGTTAGGTCTGGGACATATCTTTAATCGTTTGGATTTTTTGGAGGCGGCCGGCCACGCAAGGCCACAGGCTCCTCGAGAAAAAGACCGGTCCTTTTCCCTGTAAGGAAAAGTTGCCGGTCCAGGTTCCTCATGTCAGATTGTAGGGTTCCCTTTGGACTGTCGGAACAGCACAAATTGGAGGTGGGGGCCGGTTGGGTCTGGGACATATCTTTAATCGTTTGGAATTTTGGAGGCGGCCGGCCTCTCAAGGCCAAAGGCTCCTCGAGAAAAAGACCACTCATTTTCCCTGTGAAGGAATTGTTGCCAGGGCAGGTTCCTCTTGTCAGTTTGTAGGGTTCCCTTGGGACTGTCAGGGAAGCACAGGTTTGAGGTGGGGGCAGGTTAGGTCTGGGACATATCTTTAATCGTTTGGATATTTTGGAGGCGGCCGGCCACTCTGGGACAAAGGCTCCTGAAGACAAACACCAGCCCTTTTCCCTGTGAAGGAAAAGTTGCCAGCCCAGGTTCCTCATGTCAGTTTATGGCGTTCTCTTGGGACCGTCAGGGCAGCACAAGTTTGTGGTGGGGGCAGGTTAGGTCTGGGACATATCCTTAATCGTTTGGATTTTTTGGAGGCGTCCGGCCACTCAGGGACAAAGGCCCCTGCAGGAATACAGGAGGAATTTTTTCTAGGCAAGAAATATGGTCAGCCCAGCTTCCTGATGTCAGCAGGTAGGGTTCCCTTGGGACTGTCAGGGTAGCACAAATTTGAGGTGGGGGCAGGTTGGGTCTGGGACATATCTTTAATCGTTTGGATTTTTTGGAGGCGGCCGGCCACTCAAGGCCACAGGCTCCTCGAGGAAAAGACCGGTCCTTGTCCCTGTAAGGAAAAGTTGCCGGTCCAGGTTGCTGATGTCTGCAGGTAGAGTTCCCGTTGGACTGTCAAGGCAGCACAGGTTTGAGGTGGGGCCAGGTTGGGTCTGGGACATATCTTTAATCGTTTGGATTTTTTGGAGGCGTCCGGCCACTCAGGGGCAAAGGCCCCTGCAGGAAAACACCGGCCATTTTCGCTGGGAAGGAAAAGCGTCCAGGCCAGGTTCCTGCTGTCACTTTGTAGGGTTCCCTAGGGACTGTCAGGGTAGCACAGGTTAGAGGTGGGGGCCGGTTGGGTCTGGGACATATCCTTAATTGTTTGGATTTCTTTGTGGCGTCTGGCTCCTCAGGGACACAGGCCCTTGGAGACAAACACCGGCCGTATTCCCTGTGAAGGAAAAGTTGCCAGCCCTGGTTGCTGATGTCAGTTTGTAGGGTTCCCTTGGACAGTTCGGGCAGCAGAATTGAGGTGGGGGCAGGTTGGTTCTGGGACATATCCTTAATCATTTGGGTTTTTTCGAGGCGGCCAGCCACTCTGGGACACAGGCTCCTGAAGATGAACACGGGACCTTTTGCCTGTAAAGGAAAAGTTGCCAACCCAGGTTCTTCATGTCAGTTTATAGCGTTCTCTTGGGACTGTCAAGGCAGCACAGGTTTGAGGTGGGGACAGGTTGGGTCTGGGACATATCTTTAATCGTTTGGATTTTTTGAGGCATCCGGCCCTTCAAGGCCACAGGCTCCCCGAGAAAAAGACCGGCTTTTTTCCCTGTGGAGAAAAGTTGCCAGCCCAGGTTTCTGATGTCAGTTTTTACGGTTCCCTTGGGACTGTCAGGGCAGCACAGGTTAGAGGTGGGGGCAGGTTGGGTCTGGGGACATATCCTTCATCGTTTGGATTTTTTGGAGGCGTCCGGCCTTTCAGAGACACAGGCCCCTGCAGATAAACACCGGCCATTTATTCTGGGAAAGAAGTGTGGTCAACCCAGGTTCCTGCTGTCAGTTTGTAGGGTTCCCTTGGGACTGTTCGGGCAGCAAAATTTGAGGTGGGGGCAGGTTGGGTCTGGGAAATATCCTTAATCATTTGGGTTTTTTGGAGGCGGCCGGCCACTCAAGGCCACAGGCTCCTGGAGACAAAGACCAGCCCTTTTCCCTGTGAAGGAAAGTTGCCAGCCCAGGGTGCTGATGTCAGTTTGGTAGAGTTCCCTTAGGACTGTCAGGGCAGCACAGATTAGAGGTGGGGGCAGGTTGCGTCTGGGTCATATCTTTAATCGTTTGGATTCTTTGGAGGCGGCCAGCCACTCAGGGACAAAGGCCCCTGCAGGAAAACACCGGCCCTTTGCTTGTGAAGGAAAATTTGCCAGCCCAGGTTGCTGATGTCAGTTGGTACGGTTCCCTTGGGACTGTCAGGGCAGCACAGGTTAGTGGTGGGGGCAGGTTGGGTCTGGGACATATCCTAAATCTTTTGGATTTTTTGGAGGCGGCCGGCCACTCTGGGACACAGGCTCCTGGAGAAAAAGACCGGGCCCTTTTCCCTGCGAAGGAAAAGTGGCCAGACCGGGGTTCACATGTCTGTTTGTAGGGTACCCTTGGGACTGTGAGGGCAGTTAAAATTTGAGGTGGAGGCAAGTTGAGTCTGGGACATATCCTTGATGGTTTGGATTTTTTGGAGGTGGCCGGCACTCATGGCCACAGACCCCTTGAGACAAAGACCAGCCCTTTTCCCTGTGAAGGAAAAGTTGCCAGCCCAGGTTCCTGATGTCAGTTTTTACGGTTCCCTTGGGACTGTCAGGGCAGCACAGGTTTTGAGGTGGGGGCAGGTTGGGTCTGGGACATATCCTTCATCGTTTGGATTTTTTGGAGGCGTCCGGCCACTCAGGGAAAAAGGCCCCTGCAGGCAAACACCGGCCATTTATTCTTGGAAAGAAATATGATCAGCCCAGGTTCCTGATGTCAGTTTCTAGGGTTCCCTTGGGACTGTCAGGGAAGCACAGGTTTGAGGTGGGGACAGGTTGGGTCTGGGACATATCCATCATCGTTTGGATTTTTTGGAGGCGTCCGGCCTTTCAGAGACACAGGCCCCTGCAGACAAACACCGGCCATTTATTCTGGGAAAGAAGTGTGGTCAACCCAGGTTCCTGCTGTCAGTTTGTAGGGTTCCCTTGGGACTGTTCGGGCAGCAAAATTTGAGGTGGGGGCAGGTTGGGTCTGGGAAATATCCTTAATCATTTGGGTTTTTTGGAGGCGGCCGGCCACTCAAGGCCACAGGCTCCTGGAGACAAAGACCACCACTTTTCCCTGTGAAGGAAAGTTGCCAGCCCAGGGTGCTGATGTCAGTTTGGTACAGTTCCCTTAGGACTGTCCGGGCAGCATAAATTTTAGGTGGGGGCAGGTTGCGTCTGGGTCATATCTTTAATCGTTTGGATTCTTTGGAGGCGGCCGGCCACTCAGGGACTAAGGCCCCTGCAGGAAAACACTGGCCATTTTTCCTGTGGAGGAAAAGCGTCCAGCCCAGGGTGCTGATGTCAATTTGTAGGGTTCCCTTGGGACTTTCAGGGCAGCACAGGTTAGAGGTGGGGGCAGGTTGGGTCTGGGGCATATACGTTATTGTTTGGATTTTTTTGAGGCGTCCGGCTACTCATGAACAAAGGCCCTTGGAGACAAACACCGGCCCTTTTCCATGTGGAGGAAAAGTGTCCAGCCCAGGTTCCTGATGTCAGTTTATAGGTCTCCCTTGGGACTGTCAGGGAAGCACAGGTTTGAATTGGAGGCAGGTTGGGTCTGGGAAATATCCTTAATCATTTGGGTTTTTTGGAGGCAGCCGGCCCGTCAAGGCCACAGGCTCCTGGAGACAAACAATGATCCTTTTCCCTGTGAAGGAAAAGTTGCCAGCCCAGGTTCCTGATGTCAGTTCGTAGGGTTCCCTTGGGACTGTCAGGGCAGCGCAGGTTTGAGACACGGGCAGGTTGGGTCTGGGACATATCTTTAATCGTTTGGATTTTTTGGAGGCATCCGGCCCTTCAAGGCCACAGGCTCCCCGAGAAAAAGACCGGCTTTTTTCCCTGTGGAGGAAAAGTTGCCAGCCCAGGTTTCTGATGTCAGTTTTTACTGTTCCCTTGGGACTGTCAGGGCAGCACATGTTAGAGGTGGGGACAGGTTGGGTCTGGGGCATATACGTTATTGTTTGGATTTTTTTGAGGCGTCCGGTCACTCAGGGACACAGGCCCTTGGAGACAAACACCGACCCTTTTCCCTGTGGAGGAAAAATTGCCAGCCCAGTTTCCTGATGTCAGTTCGTAGGGTTCCTTTGGGACTGTCAGGGCAGCACAGGTTTGAGGTGGTTACAGGTTGGGTCTGGGACATATCTTTAATCGTTTGGATTTTTTGGAGGCGTCCGGCCACTCAGGGAAAAAGGCCCCTGCAGGCAAACACCGGCCATTTTTTCTGGGAAAGAAATATGGTCAGCCCAGGTTCCAGCTGTCAGTTTGTAGGGTTCCCTAGGGACTGTCAGGGTAGCACAGGTTAGAGGTGGGGCCGGTTGGGTCTGGGACATATCCTTAATTGTTTGGATTTTTTGGAGGCATCCGGCTACTCAGGGCTTCAGGCCCTTGGAGACAAACACCGGCCATATTCCCTGTGAAGGAAAAGTTGCCAGCCCTGGTTGCTGACGTCCGTTTGTAGGGTTCCCTTGGGACTGTCAGGGCAGCAAAGGTTAGAGGTGGGGGCAGGTTGCGTCTGGGTCATATCTTTAATCATTTGGATTTTTTGGAGGCGTCCGGCCACTCTGGGACACAGGCTACTGGAGAAAAATACCGGCCCTTTTCCCTGCAAATGAAAAGTTGCCAGCCCAGGGTTTGCATGTCAGTTTGTAGGGTACCCTTGGGACTGTGAGGGCAGTTAAAATTTGAGGAGGGGGCAGGTTGAGTCTGGGACATATCCTTAATCGTTTGGATTTTTTGGAGGTGGCCGGCCGCTCATGGCCACAGGCTCCTGGAGACAAAGACCAGCCATTTTCCCTGTGAAGGAAAAGTTGCCAGGACAGGTTCCTCATGTCAGTTTATAGTGTTCTCTTGGGACTGTCAGGGCAGCACAAGTTTGTGGTGAGGGCAGGTTAGGTCTGGGACATATCTTTAATCGTTTGGATTTTTTGGAGGCGGCCGGCCACGCAAGGCCACAGGCTCCTCGAGAAAAAGACCGGTCCTTTTCCCTGTAAGGAAAAGTTGCCGGTCCAGGTTCCTCATGTCAGATTGTAGGGTTCCCTTTGGACTGTCGGAACAGCACAAATTGGAGGTGGGGGCCGGTTGGGTCTGGGACATATCTTTAATCGTTTGGAATTTTGGAGGCGGCCGGCCTCTCAAGGCCAAAGGCTCCTCGAGAAAAAGACCACTCATTTTCCCTGTGAAGGAATTGTTGCCAGGGCAGGTTCCTCTTGTCAGTTTGTAGGGTTCCCTTGGGACTGTCAGGGAAGCACAGGTTTGAGGTGGGGCAGGTTAGGTCTGGGACATATCTTTAATCGTTTGGATATTTTGGAGGCGGCCGGCCACTCTGGGACAAAGGCTCCTGAAGACAAACACCAGCCCTTTTCCCTGTGAAGGAAAAGTTGCCAGCCCAGGTTCCTCATGTCAGTTTATGGCGTTCTCTTGGGACCGTCAGGGCAGCACAAGTTTGTGGTGGGGGCAGGTTAGGTCTGGGACATATCCTTAATCGTTTGGATTTTTTGGAGGCGGCCGGCCACTCAGGGACAAAGGCCCCTGCAGGAATACAGGAGGAATTTTTTCTAGGCAAGAAATATGGTCAGCCCAGCTTCCTGATGTCAGCAGGTAGGTTTCCCTTGGGACTGTCAGGGTAGCACAAATTTGAGGTGGGGGCAGGTTGGGTCTGGGACATATCTTTAATCGTTTGGATTTTTTGGAGGCGGCCGGCCACTCAAGGCCACAGGCTCCTCGAGGAAAAGACCGGTCCTTGTCCCTGTAAGGAAAAGTTGCCGGTCCAGGTTGCTGATGTCTGCAGGTAGAGTTCCCGTTGGACTGTCAAGGCAGCACAGGTTTGAGGTGGGGCCAGGTTAGGTCTGGGACATATCTTTAATCGTTTGGATTTTTTGGAGGCGTCCGGCCACTCAGGGACAAAGGCCCCTGCAGGAAAACACCGGCCATTTTCGCTGGGAAGGAAAAGCGTCCAGCCCAGGTTCCTGCTGTCACTTTGTAGGGTTCCCTAGGGACTGTCAGGGTAGCACAGGTTAGAGGTGGGGGCCAGTTGGGTCTGGGACATATCCTTAATTGTTTGGATTTTTTGGAGGCATCCGGCTACTCAGGGCCTCAGGCCCTTGGAGACAAACACCGGCCGTATTCCCTGTGAAGGAAAAGTTGCCAGCCCTGGTTGCTGATGTCAGTTTATAGGGTTCCCTTGGACTGTCAGGGCAGCAAAGGTTTTAGGTGGGGGCAGGTTGCGTCTGGGTCATATCTTTAATCATTTGGATTTTTTGGAGGCGTCCGGCCACTCTGGGACACAGGCTACTGGAGAAAAATACCGGCCCTTTTCCCTGCAAATGAAAAGTTGCCACCCAGGGTTTGCATGTCAGTTTGTAGGGTACCCTTGGGACTGTGAGGGCAGTTAAAATCTGAGGTGGGGGCAGGTTGAGTCTGGGAAATATCCTTGATCATTTGGATTTTTTGGAGGTGGCCGGCCACTCTGGGACCCAGGCTCCTTAAGGCAAACAACGGCCCTTTTCCCTGTGAAGGAAAAGTTGCCAGCCCAGTTTCGTCATGTCAGTTTGTAGGGTTCCCTTGGGACTGTCAGGGAAGCACAGGTTTGAGGTGGGGGCAGGTTAGGTCTGGACATATCCTAAATCATTTGGATTTTTTGGAGGCGGCCGGCCACTCTGGGACACAGGTTCCTGAAGAGAAACACCGGCCATTTTCCTGTGAAGGAAAAGTTGCCCACCCAGGTTCTTCATGTTAGTTTATAGCCTTCTCTTTGGTCTGTCAAGGCCACACCGGTTTGAGGTGAGGCCAGGTTAGGTCTGGGACATATCTTTAATCGTTTGGATTTTTTGGAGGCGTCCGGCCACTCAGGGACAAAGGCCCCTGCAGGAAAACACCGGCCATTTTCGCTGGGAAGGAAAAGCGTCCAGCCCAGGTTCCTGCTGTCACTTTGTAGGGTTCCCTAGGGGCTGTCAGGGTAGCACAGGTTAGAGGTGGGGGCCGGTTGGGTCTGGGACATATCCTGAATTGTTTGGATTTCTTTGTGGCGTCTGGCTACTCAGGGCCTCAGGCCCTTGGAGACAAACACCGGCCGTATTCCCTGTGAAGGAAAAGTTGCCAGCCCTGGTTGCTGATGTCAGCAGGTAGGGTTCCCTTGGGACTGTCAGGGCAGCACAAATTTGAGGTGGGGGCAGGTTAGGTCTGGGACATATCTTTAGTCGTTTGGATTTTTTGGAGGCGGCCGGCCACTCAAGGCCACAGGGTCCTCGAGAAAACCACTGGCCCTTTTCCCTGTAAGGAAATGTTGCCGGTCCAGGTTGCTGATGTCTGCAGGTAGAGTTCCCTCGGGACTGTCAAGGCAGCACAGGGTTTGAGGTGGGGGCAGGTTAGGTCTGGGAAATATCTTTAATCGTTTGGATATTTTGGAGGCGTCCGGCCACTCTGGGACAAAGGCCCCTGCAGGAAAAACACCGGCCATTTTCCCTGGGAAGGAAAAGTGTCCAGCCCAGGTTCCTGCTGTCACTTTGTAGGGTTCTCTAGGGGCTGTCAGGGGAGCACAGGTTAGAGGTGGGGGCCGGTTGGGTCTGGGACTTATTCTTAATAGTTTGGATTTTTTTCAGACTTTCTGCTACTCAGGGCCTCAGGCCCCTGGAGACACACACCGGCCGTATTCCCTGTTAAGGAAAAGTTGCCAGCCCTGGTTGCTGATGTCAGTTTGTAGGGTTGCCTTGGGGCTGTCAGGGAAGCACAGGTTTTAGGTGGGGGCAGGTTTGTTCTGGGACATATCCTTAATCGTTTGGATATTTTGGAGGCGGCCGGCCACTCAGGGACAAAGGCCCCTGCAGGAAAAACACCGGCCATTTTCCCTGTGAAGGAAATGTGCCAGCCCGGGTCCCTGATGTCAGTTTATAGGGTTCCTTTGGGACTGTCAAGGCAGCACAGGTTAGAGATGGGGGCAGGTTGGGTCTGGGACATATCCTTCATCGTTTGCATTTTTTGGAGGCGGCTGGCCTCTCAAGGCCAAAGGCTCCTCGAGAAAAAGACCACCATTTTCCCTGTGAAGGAAAAGTTGCCAGGGCAGGTTCCTCATGTTAGTTTGTAGGGTTCCCTTGGGACTGTCAGGGAAGCACAGGTTTGAGGTGGGGGCAGGTTGGGTCTGGGTCATATCTTTAATCGTTTGGATATTTTGGAGGCGGGCCGGCCTCTCAAGGCCAATGGCTCCTGAAGACAAACACCGGCCCTTTTCCCTGTGAAGGAAAAGTTGCCAGCCCAGGTTCCTGATGTCAGTTTGTAGAGTCCCCTTGGGACTGTCAGGGCAGCACAGATTTGAGGTGGGGTCAGGTTGGGTCTGGGGCATATCCTTTATCATTTGGATTTTTTCGAGGCGGCCGGCCACTCTGGGACACAGGCTCCTTGAGAAAAAGACCGGTCCTTGTCCCTGTAAGGAGAAAAGTTGCCGTCCAGGTTGCTGATGTCTGCAGGTAGAGTTCCCTAGGGACTGTCAAGGCAGCACAGGTTTGAGGTGGGGGCAGGTTAGGTCTGGGACATATCCTTCATCGTTTGGATTTTTTGGAGGCGTCCGGCCACTCAGGGACATAGTCCCCTGCAGGAAAAACACCGGCCATTTTCCCTGGGAAGGAAAAGTGTCCAGCCCAGGTTCCTGCTGTCACTTTGTAGGGTTCTCTAGGGGCTGTCAGGGGAGCACAGGTTAGAGGTGGGGGCCGGTTGGGTCTGGGACTTATTCTTAATAGTTTGGATTTTTTTCAGACTTTCTGCTACTCAGGGCCTCAGGCCCCTGGAGACACACACCGGCCGTATTCCCTGTTAAGGAAAAGTTGCCAGCCTGGTTGCTGATGTCAGTTTGTAGGGTTGCCTTGGGGCTGTCAGGGAAGCACAGGTTTTAGGTGGGGGCAGGTTTGTTCTGGGACATATCCTTGATCGTTTGGATATTTTGGAGGCGGCCGGCCACTCAGGGACAAAGGCCCCTGCAGGAAAAACACCGGCCATTTTCCCTGTGAAGGAAATGTTGCCAGCCCGGGTCCCTGATGTCAGTTTATAGGGTTCCTTTGGGACTGTCAAGGCAGCACAGGTTAGAGATGGGGGCAGGTTGGGTCTGGGACATATCCTTCATCGTTTGCATTTTTTGGAGGCGGCTGGCCTCTCAAGGCCAAAGGCTCCGCGAGAAAAAGACCACCCATTTTCCCTGTGAAGGAAAAGTTGCCAGGGCAGGTTCCTCATGTTAGTTTGTAGGGTTCCCTTGGGACTGTCAGGGAAGCACAGGTTTGAGGTGGGGGCAGGTTGGGTCTGGGACATATCTTTAATCGTTTGGATATTTTGGAGGCGGCCGGCCTCTCAAGGCCAATGGCTCCTGAAGACAAACACCGGCCCTTTTCCCTGTGAAGGAAAAGTTGCCAGCCCAGGTTCCTGATGTCAGTTTGTAGAGTCCCCTTGGGACTGTCAGGGCAGCACAGATTTGAGGTGGGGTCAGGTTGGGTCTGGGGCATATCCTTTATCATTTGGATTTTTTCGAGGCGGCCGGCCACTCTGGGACACAGGCTCCTTGAGAAAAAGACCGGTCCTTGTCCCTGTAAGGAAAAGTTGCCGGTCCAGGTTGCTGATGTCTGCAGGTAGAGTTCCCTAGGGACTGTCAAGGCAGCACAGGTTTGAGGTGGGGCCAGGTTAGGTCTGGACATATCCTTAATCGTTTGGATTTTTTGGAGGCGTCCGGCCACTCAGGGACATAGTCCCCTGCAGGAAAACACCGGCCCGTTTTCCCTGGGAAGGAAAAGTGTCCAGCCCAGGTTCCTGCTGTCACTTTGTAGGGTTCCCTAGGGACAGTCAGGGGAGCACAGGTTAGAGGTGGGGGCCGGTTGGGTCTGGACATATCCTTAATTGTTTGGATTTCGTTGTGGCGTCTGGCTACTCAGGGACACAGGCCCTTGGAGACAAACACCGGCCGTATTCCCTGTGAAGGAAAAGTTGCCAGCCCTGGTTGCTGATGTCAGTTTGTAGGGTTCCCTTGGGACTGTCCGGGAAGCACAGTTTTCCGGCGGGGGCAGGTTGGTTCTGGGACATATCCTTAATCGTTTGGATAATTTGGAGGCTTCCGGCCACTCAAGGCCAAAGGCCCTTGGAGACAAACACCGGCCCTTTTCCCTTTGAAGGAAAAGTTGGTGGTCCAGGTTGCTGATGTCTGCAGGTAGAGTTCCCTTGGGACTGTCAAGGCAGCACATGTAAGAGGTGGGGGCAGGTTAGGTCTGGGCAATATCTATAATAGTTTGGACTTTTTGGATGCATCCGGCCACTCAGTGACAAAGGCCCCTGCAGGAAAACACCGGCCCATTTTCCATCGGAACGAAAAGTGTCCAGCCCAGGCCCCTGCTGTCACTTTGTAGGGTTCCTAAGGGGCTGTCAGGGGAGCACAGGTTAGAGGTGGGGGCCAGTTGGGTCTGGGACATATCTTTAATCGTTTGGATATTTTGGAGGCGGCTGGCCTCTCAAAGCCAAAGGCTCCTGAAGACAAACACCGGCCCTTTTCCCTGTGAAGGAAAAGTTGCCAGCCCAGGTTCCTGATGTCAGTTTATATCGTTCTCTTGGGACTGTCAGGGCAGCACAAGTTTGTGGTGGGGACAGATTAGGTCTGGGACATATCCTTAATCGTTTGGATATTTTGGAGGCGTCCGGCCACTCAGGGACAAAGGCCCCTTCAGGAAGACAGGAGCAATTTTTTCTGGGAAAGAAATATGGTCAGCCCAGCTTCCTGATGTCAGCAGGTAGGGTTCCTTGGGACTTTCAGGGAAGCACAGGTTTGAGGTGGGGGCAGGTTGGGCCTGGGGCATATCCTTAATCATTTGGATTTTTTCGAGGCGGCCGGCCACTCTGGGACACAGGCTCCTGAAGACGAACACGGGACCTTTTGCCTGTAAAGGAAAAGTTGCCAACCCAGGTTCTTCATGTCAGTTTATAGCGTTCTCTTGGACTGTCAAGGCAGCACAAGTTTGTGGTGGGGGCAGATTAGGTCTGGGACATATCCTTAATCGTTTGGATTTTTTGGAGGCGTCCGGCCACTCAGGGACAAAGGCCTCTGCAGGAAGACAGGAGGAATTTTTTCTAGGCAAGAAATATGGTCAGCCCAGCTTCCTGATGTCAGCAGGTAGGGTTCCCTTGGGACTTTCAGGGCAGCACAAATTTGAGATACGGGCAGGTTGGGTCTGGGACATATCTTTATTCGTTTGGATTTTTGGAGGCTGCCGGCCACGCAAGGCCACAGGCTCCTCGAGAAAAAGACCGGTCCTTGTCCCTGTAAGGAAAAGTTGCCGGTCCAGGTTGCTGATGTCTGCAGGTAGAGTTCCCGTTGGACTGTCAAGGCAGCACCGGTTTGAGGTGGGGCCAGGTTAGGTCTGGGACATATCTTTAATCGTTTGGATTTTTTGGAGGCGTCCGGCCACTCAGGGACAAAGGCCCCTGCAGGAAAACACCGGCCCTTTTCCCTGTGAAGGAAATGTGGCCAGCCCGGGTCCCTGATGTCAGTTTATCGGGTTCCTTTGGGACTGTCAAGGCAGCACAGGTTAGAGGTGGGGGCAGGTTGGGTCTGGGACATATCCTTCATCGTTTGCATTTTTTGGAGGCGGCAGGCCTCTCAAGGCCAAAGGCTCCTGAAGACAAACACCGGCCCTTTTCCCTGTGAAGGAAAAGTTGCCCACAAAAGTTCTTAATGTCAGTTTATAGCATTTTCTTGGGACTGTCAAGGCAGCACAGGTTTGAGGTGGGGCCAGGTTAGGTCTGGGATTATTCTTTAATCGTTTGGATTTTTTGGAGGCGGCCGGCCACTCAGGGACAAAGGCCCCTGCAGGAAAACACCGGCCATTTTCGCTGGGAAGGAAAAGCGTCCAGCCCAGGTTCCTGCTGTCACTTTGTAGGGTTCCCTAGGGACTGTCAGGGTAGCACAGGTTAGAGGTGGGGGCCGGTTGGGTCTGGGACATATCCTTAATTGTTTGGATTTCTTGGAGGCATCCGGCTACTCAGGGCCTCAGGCCCTTGGAGACAAACACCGGCCGTATTCCCTGTGAAGGAAAAGTTGCCAGCCCTGGTTGCTGATGTCAGTTTGTAGGGTTCCCTTGGGACTGTTCGGGCAGCAGAATTTGAGGTGGGGGCAGGTTGGGTCTGGGACATATCTTTAATCGTTTGGATATTTTGGTCGCGGCCAGCCACTCAAAGCCAAAGGCTCCTGAAGACAAACACCAGCCCTTTTCACTGTGAAGGAAAAGTTGCCAGCCCAGGTTCCTGATGTCAGTTAGTAGAGATCCCTGGGGATTGTCAGGGCAGCACAAATTTGAGGTGGGGGCAGGTTGGGTCTGGGGCATATCCTTAATCATTTGGATTTTTTCGAGGTTGCCGGCCACTCTGGGACACAGGCTCCTGAAGAAAAACACCGGCCATTTTCCCTGTGAAGGAAAAGTTGCCAGCCCAGGTTCCTGATGTCAGTTTATAGTGTTTTCTGGGGACTTTCAGGGCAGCACAAGTTTGTGGTGGGGGCCGATTAGGTCTGGGACATATCTTTAGTCGTCTGGATTTTTTGGCGGCGTCCGGCCACTCAGGGACAAAGGCCCCTGCAAGAAGGCAGGAGCAATTTTTTCTAGGAAAGAAATTTGGTCAGCCCAGGTTCCTGATGTCAGCAGGTAGGGTTCCCTTGGGACTGTCAGGGCAGCACAAGTTTGTGGTGGGGGCCGGTTAGGTCTGGGACATATCCTGAATCGTTTGGATTTTTTGGAGGCGGCTGGCCACTAAAGGCCACAGGCTCCTCGAGAAAAAGACCGGTCCTTTTCCCTGTAGGGAAAACTCGCCGGTCCAGGTTGCTGATGTCTGCAGGTAGAGTTCCCTTGGGACTGTCAAGGCAGCACAGGTTAGAGATGGGGGCAGGTTGGGTCTGGGACATATCCTTCATCGTTTGCATTTTTTGGAGGCGGCCGGCCTCTCAAGGCCAAAGTCTCCTCGAGAAAAAGACCAACCATTTTCCCTGTGAAGGAAAAGTTACCAGGGCAGGTTCCTCATGTTAGTTTGTAGGGTTCCCTTGGGACTGTCAGGGAAGCACAGGTTAGAGGAGGGAGCCGGTAGGGTGTGGGACATATCCTTAATTGTTTGGATTTCTTGGAGGCATCCGGCTACTCAGGGCCTCAGGCCCTTGGAAACAAACACCGGCCGTATTCCCTGTGAAGGAAAAGTTGCCAGCCCTGGTTGCTGATGTCAGTTTGTAGGGTTCCCTTGGGACTGTCAGGGCAGCACAAGTTTGTGGTGGGGGCAGATTAGGTCTGGGACATATCTATAATCGTTTGGATTTTTTGGCGGCGTCCGGCCACTCTGGGACAAAGGCCCTTGCAGGAAGATAGGAGCAATTTTTTCTAGGAAAGAAATATGGTCAGACCAGGTTGCTGATGTCAGCAGGTAGGGTTCCCTTGGGACTGTCAGGGCAGCACAGTTTTGAGGTGGGGGCAGGTTAGGTCTGGGACGTATCTTTAGTCGTTTGGATTTTTTGGAGGCGGCCGGCCACTCAGGGACAAATGCCCCTGCAGGAAAAACACCGGCCATTTTCCCTGGGAAGGAAAAGTGTCCAGCCCAGGTTCCTGCTGTCACTTTGTAGGGTTCCCTAGGGGCTGTCAGGGTAGCACAGGTTAGAGGTTGGGGCCAGTTGGGTCTGGGACATATCCTTAATTGTTTGGATTTCTTTGTGGCGTCTGGCTACTCAGGGCCTCAGGCCCTTGGAGACAAACACCGGCCGTATTCCCTGTGAAGGAAAAGTTGCCAACCCTGGTTGCTGATGTCAGTTTGTAGGGTTCCCTTGGGACTGTCCGGGAAGCATAGGTTTGAGGTGGGGGCAGGTTGGTTCTGGGACATATCCTTAATCGTTTGGATTTTTTGGCGGCGTCCGGCCACTCAAGGCCAAAGGCCCTTGGAGACAAACACCGGCCCTTTTCCCTTTGAAGGAAAAGTTGGCAGCCCAGGTTGCTGATGTCAGTTTGTAGGGTTCCCTTGGGACTGTCAGGGAAGCACAGGTTTGAGGCGGGGGCAGGTTGGTTCTGGGACATATCCTTAATCGTTTGGATATTTTGGAGGTGGCCGGCCACTATGGGACACAGGCTCCTGAAGGCAAACACCGGCCCTTTTCCCTGTGAAGGAAATGTTGCCAGCCCGGGTCCCTGATGTCAGTTTATAGGGTTCCTTTGGGACTGTCAAGGCAGCACAGGTTAGAGGTGGGGGCAGGTTGGGTCTGGGACATATCTTTCATCGTTTGCATTTTTTGGAGTCGGCCGGCCACTCTGGGACACAGGCTCCTGAAGACAAACACCGGCCCTTTTCCATGTGAAGGAAAAGTTGCCAGCCCAGGTTCTTCTTGTCAGTTTATAGCGTTCTCTTGGACTGTCAAGGCAGCACAAGTTTGTGGTGGGGGCAGGTTAGGTCTGGGACATATCTATAATCGTTTGGACTTTTTTGAGGCGTCCTGCCACTCAGGGACAAGGTCCCCTGAACTAAAACACGAGCAATTTTTTCTAGGAAAGAATTATGGTCACCCCGGTTCCTGATGTGAGCAGGTAGGGTTCCCTTGGGACTGTCAGGGAGGCACAGTTTAGAGGTGGGGGCAGGTTAGGTCTGGGACATATCCTTAACCGTTTGGATTTTTTGGAGGCGGCAGGCCAGTCAAGGCCACAGGCTCCTCGAGAAAAAGACCGGTCCTTTTCCCTGTAGGGAAAAGTTGCCGGTCCAGGTTGCTGATGTCTGCATGTAGAGTTCCTGTTGGACTGTCAAGGCAGCACAGGTTTGCGGTGGGGGCAGGTTAGGTCTGGGAAATATCTTTAATCGTTTGGATTTTTTGGAGTCGTCCAGCCACTCAGGGACAAAGGCCCCTGCAGGAAAAACACCGGCCATTTTCCCTGGGAAGGAAAAGTGTCCCGCCCAGGTTCCTGCTGTCACTTTGTAGGTTTTCCTAGGGACTGTCAGGGTAGCACAGGTTAGAGGAGGGGGCCGTTTGGGTCTGGGACATATCCTTAATTGTTTGGATTTCTTGGAGGCGTCCGGCTACTCAAGGCCAAAGGCCCTTGGAGACAAACACCGGCCCTTTTCCCTGTTAAGGTAAAGTTGCCAGCCCTGGTTGCTGATGTCAGTTTATAGGGTTCCCTTGGGACTATCAAGGCAGCACAGGTTTGAGGTGGGAGCAGGTTGGGTTTGGGAAATATCTTTAATTGTTTGGAATTTTTGGAGGTGGCCGGCCACTCAAGGCCACAGGCTCCTCGAGAAAGTCCGTCCTTTTCCCTGTAAGGAAAACTCGCCGGTCCAGGTTGCTGATGTCTGCAGGTAGAGTTCCCTAGGGACTGTCAAGGCACCACAGGTTTGCAGTGGGGGCAGGTTAGGTCTGGGAAATAGCTTTAATCGTTTGGATTTTTTGGAGGCGGCCGGCCGCTCTGGGACACAGGCTCCTGAAGGCAAACACCGGCCCTTTTCCCTGTAAAGGAAAAGTTGGCAGCCCAGGTTGCTGATGTCAGTTTGTAGCGTTCCCTTGGGACTGTCAAGGCAGCAAAGGTTTGAGGTGGGGGCCGGTTGGGTCTGGGAAATATCTTTAATCGTTTGGATTTTTTGGCGGCGTCCGGCTACTCAAGGCCAAAGGCCCTTGGAGACAAACACCGGCCCTTTTCCCTTTGAAGGAAAAGTTGACAGCCCAGGTTGCTGATGTGTGCAGGTAGAGTTCCCTCGGGACTGTCAAGGCAGCACATGTATGAGGTGGGGGCAGGTTGGGTCTGGGAAATACCTATAATAGTTTGGATTTTTTGGAGGTGTCCGGCCACTCAGGGACAAAGGCCCCTGCAGGAAAACACCGGCCCTTTTTCCATGGGAAGGAAAAGTGTCCAGCCCAGGATCCTGCTGTCACTTTGTAGGGTTCCCTTGGGACTGTCAGGGTAGCACAGTTTAGAGGAGGGGGCCGGTTGGGTCTGGGACTTATCCTTAATTGTTTGGATTTTTTGGAGGCATCTGGCTACTCAGGGCCTCAGGCCCTTGGAGACAAACACCGGCCGTATTCCCTGTGAGGGAAAAGTTGCCAGCCCTGGTTGCTGATGTGAGTTTGTAGGGTTCCCTTTGGACTGTCAGGGAAGCACAGGCTTTGTGGTGGGGTCAGGTTGGTTCTGGGACATATCTTTAATCGTTTGCATATTTTGGAGGCGTCCAGCCACTATTGCACATAGGCTCCTCGAGAAAAAGACCACCCGTTTTCCCTGTGAAGGAATTGTCGCCAGGGCAGGTTCCTCTTTTCAGTTTGTAGGGTTCCCTTTGGACTGTCAGGGAAGCACAGGTTTGAGGTGGGGGCAGGTTAGGTATGGGACATATCTTTAATCGTTTGGATATTTTGGAGGCGGCTGGCCACTCTGGGACAAGGGCTCCTGAAGAAAAACACCGGCCCTTTTCCCTGTGAAGGAAAAGTTGCCAGCCCAGGTTCCTCATGTCACATTATAGCGTTCCCTTGGGACTGTCAGGGCAGCACAAATTTGAGGTGGGGGCAGGTTAGGTCTGGGAAATATCTTTAATCGTTTGGATTTTTTGGAGGCGGCCGGCCACCCAAGGCACCAGGCTCCTCGAGAAAAAGACCGGTCCTTTTCCCTGTATGGAAAAGTTGCCGGTCCATGTTTGCTGATGTCAGTTTATAGGGTTCCCTTTGGACTGTCAGGGCAGCACAAATTTGAGGTGGGGGCAGGTTGGGTCTGGGACATATCTTTAATCGTTTGGATTTTTTGGAGGCGGCCGTCCAGTCAAGGCCAAAGGCCCTTGGAGACAAACACCGGCCCTTTTCCCTTTGAAGGAAAAGTTGGCAGCCCTGGTTGCTGATGTCAGTTTATAGGGTTCCCTTGGGACTGTCAAGGCAACACAGTTTAGAGGTGGGGGCAGGTAAGGTCTGGGAAATATCCTTAATTGTTTGGATTTTTTGGAGGCGTCCAGCCACTCAGGGTCAAAGGCCCCTGCAGGAAAACACCGGCCCTTTTCCATGTAAAGGAAAAGTGTCCAGCCCTGGTTCCTGCTGTCAGTTTTTAGGGTTCCTTTGGGACTGTCAGGGTAGCACAGGTTAGATTAGGGGGCCGTTTGGGTCTGGGACATATCCTTAATTTTTTAGATTTCTTTGAGGCGTCCAGCTACTCAGGGCCCCATGCCCTTGGAGAAAAACACTGGCCCTTTTCCGTTTGAAGGAAAAGTTGCCAGCCCATGTTCTTGCTGTCACTTTGTAGGGTTCCCTTGGGACTGTCAGGGTAGCACAGGTTAGAGGAGGGGGCCGGTTGGGTCTGGGACTTATCCTTAATTGTTTGGATTTTTTGGAGGCATCCGGCTACGCAGGGCCTCAGGGCCTTGGAGACAAACACCGGCCGTATTCCCTGTGAAGGAAAAGTTGCCAACCCTGGTTGTTGATGTGAGTTTGTAGGGTTCCCTAGGGACTGTCAAGGCAGCACAGGTTTGAGGTGGTCGCAGGTTGGTTCTGGGACATATCCTTAATCGTTTGGATATTTTGGAGGCAGCCGGCCACTCAAGGCCACAGGCTCCTCGAGAAAAAGACCGGCCCTTTTCCCTGCAAGGAAAACTCGCCTGTCCAGGGTACTGATGTCTGCAGGTAGAGTTCCCTAGGGACTGTCAAGGCAGCACAGGTTTGAGGTGGAGGCAGGTTAGGTCTGGGACATATCTTTAATCATTTGGATTTTTTGGAGGTGGCCGGCCACTCTGGGACCCAGGCTCCTTAAGGCAAACAACGGCCCTTTTCCCTGTGAAGGAAAAGTTGGCAGCCCAGGTTGCTGATGTCAGTTTGTAGAGTTCCCTCGGGACTGTCAAGGCAGCACATGTAAGAGGCGGGGGCAGGTTGGGTCTGGGAAATACCTATAATAGTTTGGAATTTTTGGAGGCGTCCGGCCACTCAGGGACAAAGTCCCCTGCAGGAAAACACCGGCCCATTTTCCATTGGAAGGAAAAGTGTCCAGCCCAGGATCCTGCTGTCACTTTGAAGGGTTCCCTTGGGACTGTCAGGGTAGCACAGGTTAGAGGAGGGGGCCGGTTGGGTCTGGGACTTATCCTTAATTGTTTGGATTTTTTGGAGGCATCCGGCTACTCAGGGCCTCATGCCCTTCGAGAGAAATGCCGGCCGTATTCCCTGTGAAGGAAAAGTTGCCAGCCCTGGTTGCTGATGTCAGTTTGTAGGGTTCCCTTGGGACTGTCAGGGAAGCACAGGTTTTGAGGTGGGGTCAGGTTGGTTCTGGGACATATCTTTAATCGTTTGCATATTTTGGAGGCGTCCAGCCACTATTGCACATAGGCTCCTCGAGAAAAAGACCACCCGTTTTCCCTTTGAAGGAATTGTCGCCAGGGCAGGTTCCTCTTTTCAGTTTGTAGGGTTCCCTTTGGACTGTCAGGGAAGCACAGGTTTTGAGGTGGGGGCAGGTTAGGTCTGGGACATATCTTATATCGTTTGGATATTTTGGAGGCGGCCGGCCACTCTGGGACAAGGGCTCCTGAAGAAAAACACCAGGCCTTTTCCCTGTGAAGGAAAAGTTGCCAGCCCAGGTTCCTCATGTCACATTATAGCGTTCCCTTGGGACTGTCAGGGCAGCACAAATTTGAGGTGGCGGCAGGTTGGGTCTGGGACATATCTTTAATCGTTTGGATTTTTTGGAGGCGGCCGGCAACTCAGGGACAAAGGCCACTGCAGGAAAAACACCGGCCATTTTCCCTGTGAAGGAAAAGCGTCCGGCCCACGTTCCTGCTGTCACTTTGTAGGGTTCCCTAGGGGCTGTCAGGGGAGCACAGGTGAGAGGTGGGGGCCAGTTGGGTCTGGGACATATCCTTAATTGTTTGGATTTCTTTGTGGCGTCTGGCTACTCAGGGCCTCAGGCCCTTGGAGACAAACACCGGCCGTATTCCCTGTGAAGGAAAAGTTGCCAGCCCTGGTTACTGATGTCAGTTAGTAGGTTTCCCTTAGGACTGTCCGGGAAGCACAGGTTTGAGGTGGGGGCAGGTTGGGTCTGGGACATATCCTTAATCATTTGGATTTTTTGGAGGCGTCCGGCCACTCAGGGCCAAAGGTCCTTGGAGACAAACACCAGCCTTATTCCCTGTGAAGGAAAAGTTGCCAGCCCAGGTTCCTGATGTCAGTTTGTAGAGTTCCCTTGGGACTGTCAAGGCAGCACATGTAAGAGGTGGGGGCAGGTTAGGTCTGGGCAACATCTGTAATAGTTTAGTCTTTTTGGATGCATCCGGCCACTCAGGGACAAAGTCCCCTGCAGGAAAACACCGGCCCATTTTCCATGGGAACGAAAAGTGTCCAGCCCAGGATCCTGCTGTCACTTTGTAGGGTTCCTTAGGGACTGTCCGGGAAGCAGAGTTTTGAGGTGGGGGCAGGTTGGTTCTGGGACATATCCTTAATCGTTTGGATATTTTGGAGGCGTCCAGCCACTATGGGACACAGGCTCCTGAAGGCAAACATGAGCCCTTTTCCCTGTGAAGGAAATGTTGCCAGCCCGGGTCCCTGATGTCATTTTATAGGGTTCCTTTGGGACTTTCAAGGCAGCACAGGTTAGAGGTGGGGGCAGGTTGGGTCTGGGACATATCCTTCATCGTTTGCATTTTTTGGAGGCGGCCGGCCTCTCAAGGCCAAAGGCTCCTCCGGAAAAAGACCACCCATTTTCCCTGTGAAGGAAAAGTTGCCAGCCCAGGTTCCTCATGTCAGTTTGTAGGGTTCCCTTGGGACTGTCAGGGCAGCACAAGTTTGTGGTGGGGGCAGATTAGGTCTGGGACATATCTATAATCGTTTGGATTTTTTGGCGGCGTCCGGCCACTCTGGGACAAAGGCCCTTGCAGGAAGATAGGAGCAATTTTTTCTAGGAAAGAAATATGGTCAGCCCAGGATCCTGATGTCAGCAGATAGGGTTCCCTTGGGACTGTCAGGGCAGCACAGTTTTGAGGTGGGGGCAGGTTAGGTCTGGGACATATCTTTAGTCGTTTGGATTTTTTGGAGGCGGCCGGCCACTCAGGGACAAAGGCCCCTGCAGGAAAAACACCGGCCATTTTCCCTGGGAAGGAAAAGTGTCCAGCCCAGGTTCCTGCTGTCACTTTGTAGGGTTCCCTAGGGGCTGTCAGGGTAGCACAGGTTAGAGGTTGGGGCCAGTTGGGTCTGGGACATATCCTTAATTGTTTGGATTTCTTTGTGGCGTCTGGCTACTCAGGGCCTCAGGCCCTTGGAGACAAACACCGGCCGTATTCCCTGTGAAGGAAAAGTTGCCAGCCCTGGTTGCTGATGTCAGTTTGTAGGGTTCCCTTTGGACTGTCCGGGAAGCATAGGTTTGAGGTGGGGGCAGGTTGGTTCTGGGACATATCCTTAATCGTTTGGATTTTTTGGAGGCGGCCGGCCACTCAAGGCCAAAGGCCCTTGGAGACAAACACCGGCCCTTTTCCCTTTGAAGGAAAAGTTGGCAGCCCAGGTTGCTGATGTCAGTTTGTAGGGTTCCCTTGGGACTGTCAGGGAAGCACAGGTTTGAGGCGGGGGCAGGTTGGTTCTGGGACATATCCTTAATCGTTTGGATATTTTGGAGGTGGCCGGCCACTATGGGACACAGGCTCCTGAAGGCAAACACCGGCCCTTTTCCCTGTGAAGGAAATGTTGCCAGCCCGGGTCCCTGATGTCAGTTTATAGGGTTCCTTTGGGACTGTCAAGGCAGCACAAGTTAGAGGTGGGGGCAGGTTGGGTCTGGGACATATCTTTCATCGTTTGCATTTTTTGGAGGCGGCCAGCCACTCCAGGCCAAAGGCTCCTGAAGACAAACACCGGCCCTTTTCCCTGTGAAGGAAATGTTGCCTGCCCAGGTTCCTGATGTCAGTTAGTAGGGTTCCCTTGGGACTGTCAGGGCAGAACAGATTTGAGGTGGTGTCAGGTTGGGTCTGGGGCATATCCTTAATCATTTGGATTTTTTCGAGGCGACCAGCCACTCTGGGACACAGGCTCCTGAAGACGAACACGGGACCTTGTGCCTGTAGAGGAAAAGTTGCCAGCCCAGGTTCCTCATGTCAGTTAGTAGAGTTCCCTTGGGACTGTCAGGGCAGCACCGGTTTGAGGTGGGGCCAGGTTAGGTCTGGGGCATATCTTTAATCGTTTGGATTTTTTGGAGTCGGCCGGCCACTCTGGGACACAGGCTCCTGAAGACAAACACCGGCCCTTTTCCATGTGAAGGAAAAGTTGCCAGCCGAGGTTCTTCTTGTCAGTTTATAGCGATCTCTTGGACTGTCAAGGCAGCACAAGTTTGTGGTGGGGGCAGGTTAGGTCTGGGACATATCTTTAATCGTTTGGACTTTTTTGAGGCGTCCTGCCACTCAGGGACAAGGTCCCCTGAACTAAAACACGAGCAATTTTTTCTAGGAAAGAATTATGGTCACCCCGGTTCCTGATGAGAGCAGGTAGGGTTCCCTTGGGACTGTCAGGGAGGCACAGGTTTGAGGTGGGGTCAGGTTGGGTCTGGGACATATCCTTAATCGTTTGGATTTTTTGGAGGCGGCAGGCCAGTCAAGGCCACAGGCTCCTCGAGAAAAAGACCACTCCTTTTCCCTGTAAGGAAAAGTTGCCGGTCCAGGTTGCTGATGTCTGCATGTAGAGTTCCTGTTGGACTGTCAAGGCAGCACAGGTTTGAGGTGGGGGCAGGTTAGGTCTGGGAAATATCTTTAATCGTTTGGATTTTTTGGAGGCGTCCAGCCACTCAGGGACAAAGGCCCCTGCAGGAAAACACCGGCCCTTTTCCATGTGAAGCAAAAGTGTCCAGCCCTGGTTCCTGCTGTCCCTTTGTAGGTTTTCCGAGGGACTGTCAGGGTAGCACAGGTTATAGGAGGCGTCCGGTTGGGTCTGGGACATATCCTTAATTGTTTGGATTTCTTGGAGGCGTCCGGCTACTCAAGGCCAAAGGCCCTTGGAGACAAACACCGGCCCTTTTCCCTGTTAAGGTAAAGTTGCCAGCCCTGGTTGCTGATGTCAGTTTATAGGGTTCCCTTGGGACTGTCAAGGCAGCACAGGTTTGAGGTGGGGGCAGGTTGGGTTTGGGAAATATCTTTAATCGTTTGGATTTTTTGGAGGTGGCCAGCCCCTCAAGGCCACAGGCCCCTTCAGACAAACACCGGCCATTTTTTCTTGGAAAGATATATGGTCAGCCCTGGTTCCTGCTGTCAGTTTGTAGGATTTTCTTGGGACTGTCAGGGAAGCACAAATTTGAGGTGGGGGCAGATTAGGTCTGGGACATATCCTTAATCATTTGGATTTTCGGAGGCGGCCGGCCACTCTGGGACACAGGCCCCTTCAGGAAAACACCGGCCCTTTGCTTGTGAAGGAAAATTTGCCAGCCCAGGTTGCTGATGTCAGTTGGTACGGTTCCCTTGGGACTGTCAGGGCAGCACAGGTTAGTGGTGGGGGCAGGTTGGGTCTGGGACATATCCTAAATCATTTGGATTTTTTGGAGGCGGCCGGCCACTCTGGGACACAGGCTCCTGGAGAAAAAGACCGGCCCTTTTCCCTGTAAGGAAAAGTTGCCGGTGCAGGTTGCTGATGTCAGTGTTTAGTGTTCCCTGGGGACTACAAGGGCTGCACAGGTTAGAGGTGGGGGCAGGTTGGGTCTGGGACATATCTTTAATCGTTTGGATTTTTTGGAGGCGTCCGGCCACTCAGGGACACAGGCTCCTGAAGACAAACACCGGCCCTTTTCCATGTGAAGGAAAAGTTGCCAGCCCAGGTTCTTCTTGTCAGTTTATAGCGTTCTCTTGGACTGTCAAGGCAGCACAAGTTTGTGGTGGGGGCAGGTTAGGTCTGGGACATATTTTAATCGTTATGATTTTTTTGAGGCGTCCTGCCACTCAGTGACAAGGTCCCCTGCACTAAAACACGAGCAATTTTTTCTAGGAAAGGAATATGGTCAGCCCAGGATCCTGCTGTCACTTTGTAGGGTTCCCTTGGGACTGTCAGGGAGGCACAGTATAGAGGTGGGGGCAGGTTAGGTCTGGGACATATCCTTAACCGTTTGGATTTTTTGGAGGCGGCAGGCCAGTCAAGGCCACAGGCTCCTCGAGAAAAAGACCGGTCCTTTTCCCTGTAGGGAAAAGTTGCCGGTCCAGGTTGCTGATGTCTGCATGTAGAGTTCCTGTTGGACTGTCAAGGCAGCACAGGTTTGCGGTGGGGACAGGTTAGGTCTGGGACATATCTTTAATCGTTTGGATTTTTTGGAGGCGTCCAGCCACTCAGGGACAAAGGCCCCTGCAGGAAAACACCGGCCATTTTCGTTGGGAAGGAAAAGCGTCCAGCCCAGGTTCCTGCTGTCACTTTGTAGGGTTCCCTAGGGACTGTCAGGGTAGCACAGGTTAGAGGTGGGGGCCGGTAGGGTGTGGGACATATCCTTAATTGTTTGGATTTCTTGGAGGCATCCGGCTACTCAGGGCCTCAGGCCCTTGGAGACAAACACCGGCCGTATTCCCTGTGAAGGAAAAGTTGCCAGCCCTGGTTGCTGATGTCAGTTTGTAGGGTTCCCTTGGGACTGTCAGGGCAGCACAAGTTTGTGGTGGGGGCAGATTAGGTCTGGGACATATCTATAATCGTTTGGATTTTTTGGCGGCGTCCGGCCACTCTGGGACAAAGGCCCTTGCAGGAAGATAGGAGCAATTTTTTCTAGGAAAGAAATATGGTCAGACCAGGTTGCTGATGTCAGCAGGTAGGGTTCCCTTGGGACTGTCAGGGCAGCACAGTTTTGAGGTGGGGGCAGGTTAGGTCTGGGACATATCTTTAGTCGTTTGGATTTTTTGGAGGCGGCCGGCCACTCAGGGACAAAGGCCCCTGCAGGAAAAACACCGGCCATTTTCCCTGGGAAGGAAAAGTGTCCAGCCCAGGTTCCTGCTGTCACTTTGTAGGGTTCCCTAGGGGCTGTCAGGGTAGCACAGGTTAGAGGTTGGGGCCAGTTGGGTCTGGGACATATCCTTAATTGTTTGGATTTCTTTGTGGCGTCTGGCTACTCAGGGCCTCAGGCCCTTGGAGACAAACACCGGCCGTATTCCCTGTGAAGGAAAAGTTGCCAGCCCTGGTTGCTGATGTCAGTTTGTAGGGTTCCCTTTGGACTGTCCGGGAAGCATAGGTTTGAGGTGGGGGCAGGTTGGTTCTGGGACATATCCTTAATCGTTTGGATTTTTTGGAGGCGGCCGGCCACTCAAGGCCAAAGGCCCTTGGAGACAAACACCGGCCCTTTTCCCTTTGAAGGAAAAGTTGGCAGCCCAGGTTGCTGATGTCAGTTTGTAGGGTTCCCTTGGGACTGTCAGGGAAGCACAGGTTTGAGGCGGGGGCAGGTTGGTTCTGGGACATATCCTTAATCGTTTGGATTTTTTGGAGTCGGCCGGCCACTCTGGGACACAGGCTCCTGAAGGCAAACACCGGCCCTTTTCCCTGTGAAGGAAATGTTGCCAGCCCGGGTCCCTGATGTCAGTTTATAGGGTTCCTTTGGGACTGTCAAGGCAGCACAAGTTAGAGGTGGGGGCAGGTTGGGTCTGGGACATATCTTTCATCGTTTGCATTTTTTGGAGGCGGCCAGCCACTCCAGGCCAAAGGCTCCTGAAGACAAACACCGGCCCTTTTCCCTGTGAAGGAAATGTTGCCAGCCCAGGTTCCTGATGTCAGTTAGTAGGGTTCCCTTGGGACTGTCAGGGCAGAACAGATTTGAGGTGGTGTCAGGTTGGGTCTGGGGCATATCCTTAATCATTTGGATTTTTTCGAGGCGACCAGCCACTCTGGGACACAGGCTCCTGAAGACGAACACGGGACCTTGTGCCTGTAGAGGAAAAGTTGCCAGCCCAGGTTCCTCATGTCAGTTAGTAGAGTTCCCTTGGGACTGTCAGGGCAGCACCGGTTTGAGGTGGGGCCAGGTTAGGTCTGGGGCATATCTTTAATCGTTTGGATTTTTTGGAGTCGGCCGGCCACTCTGGGACACAGGCTCCTGAAGACAAACACCGGCCCTTTTCCATGTGAAGGAAAAGTTGCCAGCCGAGGTTCTTCTTGTCAGTTTATAGCGATCTCTTGGACTGTCAAGGCAGCACAAGTTTGTGGTGGGGGCAGGTTAGGTCTGGGACATATCTTTAATCGTTTGGACTTTTTTGAGGCGTCCTGCCACTCAGGGACAAGGTCCCCTGAACTAAAACACGAGCAATTTTTTCTAGGAAAGAATTATGGTCACCCCGGTTCCTGATGAGAGCAGGTAGGGTTCCCTTGGGACTGTCAGGGAGGCACAGGTTTGAGGTGGGGTCAGGTTGGGTCTGGGACATATCCTTAATCGTTTGGATTTTTTGGAGGCGGCAGGCCAGTCAAGGCCACAGGCTCCTCGAGAAAAAGACCACTCCTTTTCCCTGTAAGGAAAAGTTGCCGGTCCAGGTTGCTGATGTCTGCATGTAGAGTTCCTGTTGGACTGTCAAGGCAGCACAGGTTTGAGGTGGGGGCAGGTTAGGTCTGGGAAATATCTTTAATCGTTTGGATTTTTTGGAGGCGTCCAGCCACTCAGGGACAAAGGCCCCTGCAGGAAAACACCGGCCCTTTTCCATGTGAAGCAAAAGTGTCCAGCCCTGGTTCCTGCTGTCCCTTTGTAGGTTTTCCGAGGGACTGTCAGGGTAGCACAGGTTATAGGAGGCGTCCGGTTGGGTCTGGGACATATCCTTAATTGTTTGGATTTCTTGGAGGCGTCCGGCTACTCAAGGCCAAAGGCCCTTGGAGACAAACACCGGCCCTTTTCCCTGTTAAGGTAAAGTTGCCAGCCCTGGTTGCTGATGTCAGTTTATAGGGTTCCCTTGGGACTGTCAAGGCAGCACAGGTTTGAGGTGGGGGCAGGTTGGGTTTGGGAAATATCTTTAATCGTTTGGATTTTTTGGAGGTGGCCAGCCCCTCAAGGCCACAGGCCCCTTCAGACAAACACCGGCCATTTTTTCTTGGAAAGATATATGGTCAGCCCTGGTTCCTGCTGTCAGTTTGTAGGATTTTCTTGGGACTGTCAGGGAAGCACAAATTTGAGGTGGGGGCAGATTAGGTCTGGGACATATCCTTAATCATTTGGATTTTCGGAGGCGGCCGGCCACTCTGGGACACAGGCCCCTTCAGGAAAACACCGGCCCTTTGCTTGTGAAGGAAAATTTGCCAGCCCAGGTTGCTGATGTCAGTTGGTACGGTTCCCTTGGGACTGTCAGGGCAGCACAGGTTAGTGGTGGGGGCAGGTTGGGTCTGGGACATATCCTAAATCATTTGGATTTTTTGGAGGCGGCCGGCCACTCTGGGACACAGGCTCCTGGAGAAAAAGACCGGCCCTTTTCCCTGTAAGGAAAAGTTGCCGGTGCAGGTTGCTGATGTCAGTGTTTAGTGTTCCCTTGGGACTACAAGGGCTGCACAGGTTAGAGGTGGGGGCAGGTTGGGTCTGGGACATATCTTTAATCGTTTGGATTTTTTGGAGGCGTCCGGCCACTCAGGGACACAGGCTCCTGAAGACAAACACCGGCCCTTTTCCATGTGAAGGAAAAGTTGCCAGCCCAGGTTCTTCTTGTCAGTTTATAGCGTTCTCTTGGACTGTCAAGGCAGCACAAGTTTGTGGTGGGGGCAGGTTAGGTCTGGGACATATTTTAATCGTTATGATTTTTTTGAGGCGTCCTGCCACTCAGTGACAAGGTCCCCTGCACTAAAACACGAGCAATTTTTTCTAGGAAAGGAATATGGTCAGCCCAGGATCCTGCTGTCACTTTGTAGGGTTCCCTTGGGACTGTCAGGGAGGCACAGTATAGAGGTGGGGGCAGGTTAGGTCTGGGACATATCCTTAACCGTTTGGATTTTTTGGAGGCGGCAGGCCAGTCAAGGCCACAGGCTCCTCGAGAAAAAGACCGGTCCTTTTCCCTGTAGGGAAAAGTTGCCGGTCCAGGTTGCTGATGTCTGCATGTAGAGTTCCTGTTGGACTGTCAAGGCAGCACAGGTTTGCGGTGGGGACAGGTTAGGTCTGGGACATATCTTTAATCGTTTGGATTTTTTGGAGGCGTCCAGCCACTCAGGGACAAAGGCCCCTGCAGGAAAACACCGGCCATTTTCGTTGGGAAGGAAAAGCGTCCAGCCCAGGTTCCTGCTGTCACTTTGTAGGGTTCCCTAGGGACTGTCAGGGTAGCACAGGTTAGAGGTGGGGGCCGGTAGGGTGTGGGACATATCCTTAATTGTTTGGATTTCTTGGAGGCATCCGGCTACTCAGGGCCTCAGGCCCTTGGAGACAAACACCGGCCGTATTCCCTGTGAAGGAAAAGTTGCCAGCCCTGGTTGCTGATGTCAGTTTGTAGGGTTCCCTTGGGACTGTCAGGGCAGCACAAGTTTGTGGTGGGGGCAGATTAGGTCTGGGACATATCTATAATCGTTTGGATTTTTTTGCGGCGTCCGGCCACTCTGGGACAAAGGCCCTTGCAGGAAGATAGGAGCAATTTTTTCTAGGAAAGAAATATGGTCAGACCAGGTTGCTGATGTCAGCAGGTAGGGTTCCCTTGGGACTGTCAGGGCAGCACAGTTTTGAGGTGGGGGCAGGTTAGGTCTGGGACATATCTTTAATCGTTTGGATTTTTTGGAGGTGGCCAGCCCCTCAAGGCCACAGGCCCCTTCAGACAAACACCGGCCATTTTTTCTTGGAAAGATATATGGTCAGCCCTGGTTCCTGCTGTCAGTTTGTAGGATTTTCTTGGGACTGTCAGGGAAGCACAAATTTGAGGTGGGGGCAGATTAGGTCTGGGACATATCCTTAATCATTTGGATTTTCGGAGGCGGCCGGCCACTCTGGGACACAGGCCCCTTCAGGAAAACACCGGCCCTTTGCTTGTGAAGGAAAATTTGCCAGCCCAGGTTGCTGATGTCAGTTGGTACGGTTCCCTTGGGACTGTCAGGGCAGCACAGGTTAGTGGTGGGGGCAGGTTGGGTCTGGGACATATCCTAAATCATTTGGATTTTTTGGAGGCGGCCGGCCACTCAGGGACACAGGCTCCTGAAGACAAACACCGGCCCTTTTCCATGTGAAGGAAAAGTTGCCAGCCCAGGTTCTTCTTGTCAGTTTATAGCGTTCTCTTGGACTGTCAAGGCAGCACAAGTTTGTGGTGGGGGCAGGTTAGGTCTGGGACATATTTTAATCGTTATGATTTTTTTGAGGCGTCCTGCCACTCAGTGACAAGGTCCCCTGCACTAAAACACGAGCAATTTTTTCTAGGAAAGGAATATGGTCAGCCCAGGATCCTGCTGTCACTTTGTAGGGTTCCCTTGGGACTGTCAGGGAGGCACAGTATAGAGGTGGGGGCAGGTTAGGTCTGGGACATATCCTTAACCGTTTGGATTTTTTGGAGGCGGCAGGCCAGTCAAGGCCACAGGCTCCTCGAGAAAAAGACCGGTCCTTTTCCCTGTAGGGAAAAGTTGCCGGTCCAGGTTGCTGATGTCTGCATGTAGAGTTCCTGTTGGACTGTCAAGGCAGCACAGGTTTGCGGTGGGGACAGGTTAGGTCTGGGACATATCTTTAATCGTTTGGATTTTTTGGAGGCGTCCAGCCACTCAGGGACAAAGGCCCCTGCAGGAAAACACCGGCCATTTTCGTTGGGAAGGAAAAGCGTCCAGCCCAGGTTCCTGCTGTCACTTTGTAGGGTTCCCTAGGGACTGTCAGGGTAGCACAGGTTAGAGGTGGGGGCCGGTAGGGTGTGGGACATATCCTTAATTGTTTGGATTTCTTGGAGGCATCCGGCTACTCAGGGCCTCAGGCCCTTGGAGACAAACACCGGCCGTATTCCCTGTGAAGGAAAAGTTGCCAGCCCTGGTTGCTGATGTCAGTTTGTAGGGTTCCCTTGGGACTGTCCGGGAAGCACAAGTTTGTGGTGGGGGCAGATTAGGTCTGGGACATATCTATAATCGTTTGGATTTTTTGGCGGCGTCCGGCCACTCTGGGACAAAGGCCCTTGCAGGAAGATAGGAGCAATTTTTTCTAGGAAAGAAATATGGTCAGACCAGGTTGCTGATGTCAGCAGGTAGGGTTCCCTTGGGACTGTCAGGGCAGCACAGTTTTGAGGTGGGGGCAGGTTAGGTCTGGGACATATCTTTAGTCGTTTGGATTTTTTGGAGGCGGCCGGCCACTCAGGGACAAAGGCCCCTGCAGGAAAAACACCGGCCATTTTCCCTGGGAAGGAAAAGTGTCCAGCCCAGGTTCCTGCTGTCACTTTGTAGGGTTCCCTAGGGGCTGTCAGGGTAGCACAGGTTAGAGGTTGGGGCCAGTTGGGTCTGGGACATATCCTTAATTGTTTGGATTTCTTTGTGGCGTCTGGCTACTCAGGGCCTCAGGCCCTTGGAGACAAACACCGGCCGTATTCCCTGTGAAGGAAAAGTTGCCAGCCCTGGTTGCTGATGTCAGTTTGTAGGGTTCCCTTTGGACTGTCCGGGAAGCATAGGTTTGAGGTGGGGGCAGGTTGGTTCTGGGACATATCCTTAATCGTTTGGATTTTTTGGAGGCGGCCGGCCACTCAAGGCCAAAGGCCCTTGGAGACAAACACCGGCCCTTTTCCCTGTGAAGGAAATGTTGCCAGCCCAGGTTCCTGATGTCAGTTAGTAGGGTTCCCTTGGGACTGTCAGGGCAGAACAGATTTGAGGTGGTGTCAGGTTGGGTCTGGGGCATATCCTTAATCATTTGGATTTTTTCGAGGCGACCAGCCACTCTGGGACACAGGCTCCTGAAGACGAACACGGGACCTTGTGCCTGTAGAGGAAAAGTTGCCAGCCCAGGTTCCTCATGTCAGTTAGTAGAGTTCCCTTGGGACTGTCAGGGCAGCACCGGTTTGAGGTGGGGCCAGGTTAGGTCTGGGGCATATCTTTAATCGTTTGGATTTTTTGGAGTCGGCCGGCCACTCTGGGACACAGGCTCCTGAAGACAAACACCGGCCCTTTTCCATGTGAAGGAAAAGTTGCCAGCCGAGGTTCTTCTTGTCAGTTTATAGCGATCTCTTGGACTGTCAAGGCAGCACAAGTTTGTGGTGGGGGCAGGTTAGGTCTGGGACATATCTTTAATCGTTTGGACTTTTTTGAGGCGTCCTGCCACTCAGGGACAAGGTCCCCTGAACTAAAACACGAGCAATTTTTTCTAGGAAAGAATTATGGTCACCCCGGTTCCTGATGTGAGCAGGTAGGGTTCCCTTGGGACTGTCAGGGAGGCACAGGTTTGAGGTGGGGTCAGGTTGGGTCTGGGACATATCCTTAATCGTTTGGATTTTTTGGAGGCGGCAGGCCAGTCAAGGCCACAGGCTCCTCGAGAAAAAGACCACTCCTTTTCCCTGTAAGGAAAAGTTGCCGGTCCAGGTTGCTGATGTCTGCATGTAGAGTTCCTGTTGGACTGTCAAGGCAGCACAGGTTTGAGGTGGGGGCAGGTTAGGTCTGGGAAATATCTTTAATCGTTTGGATATTTTGGAGGCGTCCAGCCACTCAGGGACAAAGGCCCCTGCAGGAAAACACCGGCCCTTTTCCATGTGAAGCAAAAGTGTCCAGCCCTGGTTCCTGCTGTCCCTTTGTAGGTTTTCCGAGGGGCTGTCAGGGTAGCACAGGTTATAGGAGGCGTCCGGTTGGTTCTGGGACAAATTCTTAATTGTTTGGATTTCTTGGAGGCGTCCGGCTACTCAAGGCCAAAGGCCCTTGGAGACAAACACCGGCCCTTTTCCCTGTTAAGGTAAAGTTGCCAGCCCTGGTTGCTGATGTCAGTTTATAGGGTTCCCTTGGGACTGTCAAGGCAGCACAGGTTTGAGGTGGGGGCAGGTTGGGTTTGGGAAATATCTTTAATCGTTTGGATTTTTTGGAGGTGGCCAGCCCCTCAAGGCCACAGGCCCCTTCAGACAAACACCGGCCATTTTTTCTTGGAAAGATATATGGTCAGCCCTGGTTCCTGCTGTCAGTTTGTAGGATTTTCTTGGGACTGTCAGGGAAGCACAAATTTGAGGTGGGGGCAGATTAGGTCTGGGACATATCCTTAATCATTTGGATTTTCGGAGGCGGCCGGCCACTCTGGGACACAGGCCCCTTCAGGAAAACACCGGCCCTTTGCTTGTGAAGGAAAATTTGCCAGCCCAGGTTGCTGATGTCAGTTGGTACGGTTCCCTTGGGACTGTCAGGGCAGCACAGGTTAGTGGTGGGGGCAGGTTGGGTCTGGGACATATCCTAAATCATTTGGATTTTTTGGAGGCGGCCGGCCACTCTGGGACACAGGCTCCTGGAGAAAAAGACCGGCCCTTTTCCCTGTAAGGAAAAGTTGCCGGTGCAGGTTGCTGATGTCAGTGTTTAGTGTTCCCTTGGGACTACAAGGGCTGCACAGGTTTGAGGTGGGGGCAGGTTGGGTCTGGGGCATATCTTTAATCGTTTGGATTTTTTGGAGGCGTCCGGCCACTCAGGGACACAGGCTCCTGAAGACAAACACCGGCCCTTTTCCATGTGAAGGAAAAGTTGCCAGCCCAGGTTCTTCTTGTCAGTTTATAGCGTTCTCTTGGACTGTCAAGGCAGCACAAGTTTGTGGTGGGGGCAGGTTAGGTCTGGGACATATTTTAATCGTTATGATTTTTTTGAGGCGTCCTGCCACTCAGTGACAAGGTCCCCTGCACTAAAACACGAGCAATTTTTTCTAGGAAAGGAATATGGTCAGCCCAGGATCCTGCTGTCACTTTGTAGGGTTCCCTTGGGACTGTCAGGGAGGCACAGTATAGAGGTGGGGGCAGGTTAGGTCTGGGACATATCCTTAACCGTTTGGATTTTTTGGAGGCAGCAGGCCAGTCAAGGCCACAGGCTCCTCGAGAAAAAGACCGGTCCTTTTCCCTGTAGGGAAATGTTGCCGGTCCAGGTTGCTGATGTCTGCATGTAGAGTTCCTGTTGGACTGTCAAGGCAGCACAGGTTTGCAGTGGGGACAGGTTAGGTCTGGGACATATCTTTAATCGTTTGGATTTTTTGGAGGCGTCCAGCCACTCAGGGACAAAGGCCCCTGCAGGAAAACACCGGCCATTTTCGTTGGGAAGGAAAAGCGTCCAGCCCAGGTTCCTGCTGTCACTTTGTAGGGTTCCCTAGGGACTGTCAGGGTAGCACAGGTTAGAGGTGGGGGCCGGTAGGGTGTGGGACATATCCTTAATTGTTTGGATTTCTTGGAGGCATCCGGCTACTCAGGGCCTCAGGCCCTTGGAGACAAACACCGGCCGTATTCCCTGTGAAGGAAAAGTTGCCAGCCCTGGTTGCTGATGTCAGTTTGTAGGGTTCCCTTGGGACTGTCAGGGCAGCACAAGTTTGTGGTGGGGGCAGATTAGGTCTGGGACATATCTATAATCGTTTGGATTTTTTGGCGGCGTCCGGCCACTCTGGGACAAAGGCCCTTGCAGGAAGATAGGAGCAATTTTTTCTAGGAAAGAAATATGGTCAGACCAGGTTGCTGATGTCAGCAGGTAGGGTTCCCTTGGGACTGTCAGGGCAGCACAGTTTTGAGGTGGGGGCAGGTTAGGTCTGGGACATATCTTTAGTCGTTTGGATTTTTTGGAGGCGGCCGGCCACTCAGGGACAAAGGCCCCTGCAGGAAAAACACCGGCCATTTTCCCTGGGAAGGAAAAGTGTCCAGCCCAGGTTCCTGCTGTCACTTTGTAGGGTTCCCTAGGGGCTGTCAGGGTAGCACAGGTTAGAGGTTGGGGCCAGTTGGGTCTGGGACATATCCTTAATTGTTTGGATTTCTTTGTGGCGTCTGGCTACTCAGGGCCTCAGGCCCTTGGAGACAAACACCGGCCGTATTCCCTGTGAAGGAAAAGTTGCCAGCCCTGGTTGCTGATGTCAGTTTGTAGGGTTCCCTTGGGACTGTCAGGGCAGCACAAGTTTGTGGTGGGGGCAGATTAGGTCTGGGACATATCTTTAATCGTTTGGACTTTTTTGAGGCGTCCTGCCACTCAGGGACAAGGTCCCCTGAACTAAAACACGAGCAATTTTTTCTAGGAAAGAATTATGGTCACCCCGGTTCCTGATGTGAGCAGGTAGGGTTCCCTTGGGACTGTCAGGGAGGCACAGGTTTGAGGTGGGGTCAGGTTGGGTCTGGGACATATCCTTAATCGTTTGGATTTTTTGGAGGCGGCAGGCCAGTCAAGGCCACAGGCTCCTCGAGAAAAAGACCACTCCTTTTCCCTGTAAGGAAAAGTTGCCGGTCCAGGTTGCTGATGTCTGCATGTAGAGTTCCTGTTGGACTGTCAAGGCAGCACAGGTTTGAGGTGGGGGCAGGTTAGGTCTGGGAAATATCTTTAATCGTTTGGATATTTTGGAGGCGTCCAGCCACTCAGGGACAAAGGCCCCTGCAGGAAAACACCGGCCCTTTTCCATGTGAAGCAAAAGTGTCCAGCCCTGGTTCCTGCTGTCCCTTTGTAGGTTTTCCGAGGGGCTGTCAGGGTAGCACAGGTTATAGGAGGCGTCCGGTTGGGTCTGGGACATATCCTTAATTGTTTGGATTTCTTGGAGGCGTCCGGCTACTCAAGGCCAAAGGCCCTTGGAGACAAACACCGGCCCTTTTCCCTGTTAAGGTAAAGTTGCCAGCCCTGGTTGCTGATGTCAGTTTATAGGGTTCCCTTGGGACTGTCAAGGCAGCACAGGTTTGAGGTGGGGGCAGGTTGGGTTTGGGAAATATCTTTAATCGTTTGGATTTTTTGGAGGTGGCCAGCCCCTCAAGGCCACAGGCCCCTTCAGACAAACACCGGCCATTTTTTCTTGGAAAGATATATGGTCAGCCCTGGTTCCTGCTGTCAGTTTGTAGGATTTTCTTGGGACTGTCAGGGAAGCACAAATTTGAGGTGGGGGCAGATTAGGTCTGGGACATATCCTTAATCATTTGGATTTTCGGAGGCGGCCGGCCACTCTGGGACACAGGCCCCTTCAGGAAAACACCGGCCCTTTGCTTGTGAAGGAAAATTTGCCAGCCCAGGTTGCTGATGTCAGTTGGTACGGTTCCCTTGGGACTGTCAGGGCAGCACAGGTTAGTGGTGGGGGCAGGTTGGGTCTGGGACATATCCTAAATCATTTGGATTTTTTGGAGGCGGCCGGCCACTCAGGGACACAGGCTCCTGAAGACAAACACCGGCCCTTTTCCATTTGAAGGAAAAGTTGCCAGCCCAGGTTCTTCTTGTCAGTTTATAGCGTTCTCTTGGACTGTCAAGGCAGCACAAGTTTGTGGTGGGGGCAGGTTAGGTCTGGGACATATTTTAATCGTTATGATTTTTTTGAGGCGTCCTGCCACTCAGTGACAAGGTCCCCTGCACTAAAACACGAGCAATTTTTTCTAGGAAAGGAATATGGTCAGCCCAGGATCCTGCTGTCACTTTGTAGGGTTCCCTTGGGACTGTCAGGGAGGCACAGTATAGAGGTGGGGGCAGGTTAGGTCTGGGACATATCCTTAACCGTTTGGATTTTTTGGAGGCGGCAGGCCAGTCAAGGCCACAGGCTCCTCGAGAAAAAGACCGGTCCTTTTCCCTGTAGGGAAAAGTTGCCGGTCCAGGTTGCTGATGTCTGCATGTAGAGTTCCTGTTGGACTGTCAAGGCAGCACAGGTTTGCGGTGGGGACAGGTTAGGTCTGGGACATATCTTTAATCGTTTGGATTTTTTGGAGGCGTCCAGCCACTCAGGGACAAAGGCCCCTGCAGGAAAACACCGGCCATTTTCGTTGGGAAGGAAAAGCGTCCAGCCCAGGTTCCTGCTGTCACTTTGTAGGGTTCCCTAGGGACTGTCAGGGTAGCACAGGTTAGAGGTGGGGGCCGGTAGGGTGTGGGACATATCCTTAATTGTTTGGATTTCTTGGAGGCATCCGGCTACTCAGGGCCTCAGGCCCTTGGAGACAAACACCGGCCGTATTCCCTGTGAAGGAAAAGTTGCCAGCCCTGGTTGCTGATGTCAGTTTGTAGGGTTCCCTTGGGACTGTCAGGGCAGCACAAGTTTGTGGTGGGGGCAGATTAGGTCTGGGACATATCTATAATCGTTTGGATTTTTTGGCGGCGTCCGGCCACTCTGGGACAAAGGCCCTTGCAGGAAGATAGGAGCAATTTTTTCTAGGAAAGAAATATGGTCAGACCAGGTTGCTGATGTCAGCAGGTAGGGTTCCCTTGGGACTGTCAGGGCAGCACAGTTTTGAGGTGGGGGCAGGTTAGGTCTGGGACATATCTTTAGTCGTTTGGATTTTTTGGAGGCGGCCAGCCACTCAGGGACAAAGGCCCCTGCAGGAAAAACACCGGCCATTTTCCCTGGGAAGGAAAAGTGTCCAGCCCAGGTTCCTGCTGTCACTTTGTAGGGTTCCCTAGGGGCTGTCAGGGTAGCACAGGTTAGAGGTTGGGGCCAGTTGGGTCTGGGACATATCCTTAATTGTTTGGATTTCTTTGTGGCGTCTGGCTACTCAGGGCCTCAGGCCCTTGGAGACAAACACCGGCCGTATTCCCTGTGAAGGAAAAGTTGCCAGCCCTGGTTGCTGATGTCAGTTTGTAGGGTTCCCTTGGGACTGTCAGGGCAGCACAAGTTTGTGGTGGGGGCAGATTAGGTCTGGGACATATCTATAATCGTTTGGATTTTTTGGCGGCGTCCGGCCACTCTGGGACAAAGGCCCTTGCAGGAAGATAGGAGCAATTTTTTCTAGGAAAGAAATATGGTCAGACCAGGTTGCTGATGTCAGCAGGTAGGGTTCCCTTGGGACTGTCAGGGCAGCACAGTTTTGAGGTGGGGGCAGGTTAGGTCTGGGACATATCTTTAGTCGTTTGGATTTTTTGGAGGCGGCCGGCCACTCAGGGACAAAGGCCCCTGCAGGAAAAACACCGGCCATTTTCCCTGGGAAGGAAAAGTGTCCAGCCCAGGTTCCTGCTGTCACTTTGTAGGGTTCCCTAGGGGCTGTCAGGGTAGCACAGGTTAGAGGTTGGGGCCAGTTGGGTCTGGGACATATCCTTAATTGTTTGGATTTCTTTGTGGCGTCTGGCTACTCAGGGCCTCAGGCCCTTGGAGACAAACACCGGCCGTATTCCCTGTGAAGGAAAAGTTGCCAGCCCTGGTTGCTGATGTCAGTTTGTAGGGTTCCCTTTGGACTGTCCGGGAAGCATAGGTTTGAGGTGGGGGCAGGTTGGTTCTGGGACATATCCTTAATCGTTTGGATTTTTTGGAGGCGGCCGGCCACTCAAGGCCAAAGGCCCTTGGAGACAAACACCGGCCCTTTTCCCTTTGAAGGAAAAGTTGGCAGCCCAGGTTGCTGATGTCAGTTTGTAGGGTTCCCTTGGGACTGTCAGGGAAGCACAGGTTTGAGGCGGGGGCAGGTTGGTTCTGGGACATATCCTTAATCGTTTGGATATTTTGGAGGTGGCCGGCCACTATGGGACACAGGCTCCTGAAGGCAAACACCGGCCCTTTTCCCTGTGAAGGAAATGTTGCCAGCCCGGGTCCCTGGGTCTGGGACATATCTTTCATCGTTTGCATTTTTTGGAGGCGGCCAGCCACTCCAGGCCAAAGGCTCCTGAAGACAAACACCGGCCCTTTTCCCTGTGAAGGAAATGTTGCCAGCCCAGGTTCCTGATGTCAGTTAGTAGGGTTCCCTTGGGACTGTCAGGGCAGAACAGATTTGAGGTGGTGTCAGGTTGGGTCTGGGGCATATCCTTAATCATTTGGATTTTTTCGAGGCGACCAGCCACTCTGGGACACAGGCTCCTGAAGACGAACACGGGACCTTGTGCCTGTAGAGGAAAAGTTGCCAGCCCAGGTTCCTCATGTCAGTTAGTAGAGTTCCCTTGGGACTGTCAGGGCAGCACCGGTTTGAGGTGGGGCCAGGTTAGGTCTGGGGCATATCTTTAATCGTTTGGATTTTTTGGAGTCGGCCGGCCACTCTGGGACACAGGCTCCTGAAGACAAACACCGGCCCTTTTCCATGTGAAGGAAAAGTTGCCAGCCGAGGTTCTTCTTGTCAGTTTATAGCGATCTCTTGGACTGTCAAGGCAGCACAAGTTTGTGGTGGGGGCAGGTTAGGTCTGGGACATATCTTTAATCGTTTGGACTTTTTTGAGGCGTCCTGCCACTCAGGGACAAGGTCCCCTGAACTAAAACACGAGCAATTTTTTCTAGGAAAGAATTATGGTCACCCCGGTTCCTGATGTGAGCAGGTAGGGTTCCCTTGGGACTGTCAGGGAGGCACAGGTTTGAGGTGGGGTCAGGTTGGGTCTGGGACATATCCTTAATCGTTTGGATTTTTTGGAGGCGGCAGGCCAGTCAAGGCCACAGGCTCCTCGAGAAAAAGACCACTCCTTTTCCCTGTAAGGAAAAGTTGCCGGTCCAGGTTGCTGATGTCTGCATGTAGAGTTCCTGTTGGACTGTCAAGGCAGCACAGGTTTGAGGTGGGGGCAGGTTAGGTCTGGGAAATATCTTTAATCGTTTGGATATTTTGGAGGCGTCCAGCCACTCAGGGACAAAGGCCCCTGCAGGAAAACACCGGCCCTTTTCCATGTGAAGCAAAAGTGTCCAGCCCTGGTTCCTGCTGTCCCTTTGTAGGTTTTCCGAGGGGCTGTCAGGGTAGCACAGGTTATAGGAGGCGTCCGGTTGGGTCTGGGACATATTCTTAATTGTTTGGATTTCTTGGAGGCGTCCGGCTACTCAAGGCCAAAGGCCCTTGGAGACAAACACCGGCCCTTTTCCCTGTTAAGGTAAAGTTGCCAGCCCTGGTTGCTGATGTCAGTTTATAGGGTTCCCTTGGGACTGTCAAGGCAGCACAGGTTTGAGGTGGGGGCAGGTTGGGTTTGGGAAATATCTTTAATCGTTTGGATTTTTTGGAGGTGGCCAGCCCCTCAAGGCCACAGGCCCCTTCAGACAAACACCGGCCATTTTTTCTTGGAAAGATATATGGTCAGCCCTGGTTCCTGCTGTCAGTTTGTAGGATTTTCTTGGGACTGTCAGGGAAGCACAAATTTGAGGTGGGGGCAGATTAGGTCTGGGACATATCCTTAATCATTTGGATTTTCGGAGGCGGCCGGCCACTCTGGGACACAGGCCCCTTCAGGAAAACACCGGCCCTTTGCTTGTGAAGGAAAATTTGCCAGCCCAGGTTGCTGATGTCAGTTGGTACGGTTTCCTTGGGACTGTCAGGGCAGCACAGGTTAGTGGTGGGGGCAGGTTGGGTCTGGGACATATCCTAAATCATTTGGATTTTTTGGAGGCGGCCGGCCACTCAGGGACACAGGCTCCTGGAGAAAAAGACCGGCCCTTTTCCCTGTAAGGAAAAGTTGCCGGTGCAGGTTGCTGATGTCAGTGTTTAGTGTTCCCTTGGGACTACAAGGGCTGCACAGGTTAGAGGTGGGGGCAGGTTGGGTCTGGGACATATCTTTAATCGTTTGGATTTTTTGGAGGCGTCCGGCCACTCAGGGACACAGGCTCCTGAAGACAAACACCGGCCCTTTTCCATGTGAAGGAAAAGTTGCCAGCCCAGGTTCTTCTTGTCAGTTTATAGTGTTCTCTTGGACTGTCAAGGCAGCACAAGTTTGTGGTGGGGGCAGGTTAGGTCTGGGACATATTTTAATCGTTATGATTTTTTTGAGGCGTCCTGCCACTCAGGGACAAGGTCCCCTGAACTAAAACACGAGCAATTTTTTCTAGGAAAGGAATATGGTCAGCCCAGGATCCTGCTGTCACTTTGTAGGGTTCCCTTGGGACTGTCAGGGAGGCACAGTATAGAGGTGGGGGCAGGTTAGGTCTGGGACATATCCTTAACCGTTTGGATTTTTTGGAGGCGGCAGGCCAGTCAAGGCCACAGGTTCCTCGAGAAAAAGACCAGTCCTTTTCCCTGTAGGGAAAAGTTGCCGGTCCAGGTTGCTGATGTCTGCATGTAGAGTTCCTGTTGGACTGTCAAGGCAGCACAGGTTTGCAGTGGGGACAGGTTAGGTCTGGGACATATCTTTAATCGTTTGGATTTTTTGGAGGCGTCCAGCCACTCAGGGACAAAGGCCCCTGCAGGAAAACACCGGCCATTTTCGTTGGGAAGGAAAAGCGTCCAGCCCAGGTTCCTGCTGTCACTTTGTAGGGTTCCCTAGGGACTGTCAGGGTAGCACAGGTTAGAGGTGGGGGCCGGTAGGGTGTGGGACATATCCTTAATTGTTTGGATTTCTTGGAGGCATCCGGCTACTCAGGGCCTCAGGCCCTTGGAGACAAACACCGGCCGTATTCCCTGTGAAGGAAAAGTTGCCAGCCCTGGTTGCTGATGTCAGTTTGTAGGGTTCCCTTGGGACTGTCAGGGCAGCACAAGTTTGTGGTGGGGGCAGATTAGGTCTGGGACATATCTATAATCGTTTGGATTTTTTGGCGGCGTCCGGCCACTCTGGGACAAAGGCCCTTGCAGGAAGATAGGAGCAATTTTTTCTAGGAAAGAAATATGGTCAGACCAGGTTGCTGATGTCAGCAGGTAGGGTTCCCTTGGGACTGTCAGGGCAGCACAGTTTTGAGGTGGGGGCAGGTTAGGTCTGGGACATATCTTTAGTCGTTTGGATTTTTTGGAGGCGGCCGGCCACTCAGGGACAAAGGCCCCTGCAGGAAAAACACCGGCCATTTTCCCTGGGAAGGAAAAGTGTCCAGCCCAGGTTCCTGCTGTCACTTTGTAGGGTTCCCTAGGGGCTGTCAGGGTAGCACAGGTTAGAGGTTGGGGCCAGTTGGGTCTGGGACATATCCTTAATTGTTTGGATTTCTTTGTGGCGTCTGGCTACTCAGGGCCTCAGGCCCTTGGAGACAAACACCGGCCGTATTCCCTGTGAAGGAAAAGTTGCCAGCCCTGGTTGCTGATGTCAGTTTGTAGGGTTCCCTTTGGACTGTCCGGGAAGCATAGGTTTGAGGTGGGGGCAGGTTGGTTCTGGGACATATCCTTAATCGTTTGGATTTTTTGGAGGCGGCCGGCCACTCAAGGCCAAAGGCCCTTGGAGACAAACACCGGCCCTTTTCCCTTTGAAGGAAAAGTTGGCAGCCCAGGTTGCTGATGTCAGTTTGTAGGGTTCCCTTGGGACTGTCAGGGAAGCACAGGTTTGAGGCGGGGGCAGGTTGGTTCTGGGACATATCCTTAATCGTTTGGATATTTTGGAGGTGGCCGGCCACTATGGGACACAGGCTCCTGAAGGCAAACACCGGCCCTTTTCCCTGTGAAGGAAATGTTGCCAGCCCGGGTCCCTGGGTCTGGGACATATCTTTCATCGTTTGCATTTTTTGGAGGCGGCCAGCCACTCCAGGCCAAAGGCTCCTGAAGACAAACACCGGCCCTTTTCCCTGTGAAGGAAATGTTGCCAGCCCAGGTTCCTGATGTCAGTTAGTAGGGTTCCCTTGGGACTGTCAGGGCAGAACAGATTTGAGGTGGTGTCAGGTTGGGTCTGGGGCATATCCTTAATCATTTGGATTTTTTCGAGGCGACCAGCCACTCTGGGACACAGGCTCCTGAAGACGAACACGGGACCTTGTGCCTGTAGAGGAAAAGTTGCCAGCCCAGGTTCCTCATGTCAGTTAGTAGAGTTCCCTTGGGACTGTCAGGGCAGCACCGGTTTGAGGTGGGGCCAGGTTAGGTCTGGGGCATATCTTTAATCGTTTGGATTTTTTGGAGTCGGCCGGCCACTCTGGGACACAGGCTCCTGAAGACAAACACCGGCCCTTTTCCATGTGAAGGAAAAGTTGCCAGCCGAGGTTCTTCTTGTCAGTTTATAGCGATCTCTTGGACTGTCAAGGCAGCACAAGTTTGTGGTGGGGGCAGGTTAGGTCTGGGACATATCTTTAATCGTTTGGACTTTTTTGAGGCGTCCTGCCACTCAGGGACAAGGTCCCCTGAACTAAAACACGAGCAATTTTTTCTAGGAAAGAATTATGGTCACCCCGGTTCCTGATGTGAGCAGGTAGGGTTCCCTTGGGACTGTCAGGGAGGCACAGGTTTGAGGTGGGGTCAGGTTGGGTCTGGGACATATCCTTAATCGTTTGGATTTTTTGGAGGCGGCAGGCCAGTCAAGGCCACAGGCTCCTCGAGAAAAAGACCACTCCTTTTCCCTGTAAGGAAAAGTTGCCGGTCCAGGTTGCTGATGTCTGCATGTAGAGTTCCTGTTGGACTGTCAAGGCAGCACAGGTTTGAGGTGGGGGCAGGTTAGGTCTGGGAAATATCTTTAATCGTTTGGATATTTTGGAGGCGTCCAGCCACTCAGGGACAAAGGCCCCTGCAGGAAAACACCGGCCCTTTTCCATGTGAAGCAAAAGTGTCCAGCCCTGGTTCCTGCTGTCCCTTTGTAGGTTTTCCGAGGGACTGTCAGGGTAGCACAGGTTATAGGAGGGGTCCGGTTGGGTCTGGGACATATTCTTAATTGTTTGGATTTCTTGGAGGCGTCCGGCTACTCAAGGCCAAAGGCCCTTGGAGACAAACACCGGCCCTTTTCCCTGTTAAGGTAAAGTTGCCAGCCCTGGTTGCTGATGTCAGTTTATAGGGTTCCCTTGGGACTGTCAAGGCAGCACAGGTTTGAGGTGGGGGCAGGTTGGGTTTGGGAAATATCTTTAATCGTTTGGATTTTTTGGAGGTGGCCAGCCCCTCAAGGCCACAGGCCCCTTCAGACAAACACCGGCCATTTTTTCTTGGAAAGATATATGGTCAGCCCTGGTTCCTGCTGTCAGTTTGTAGGATTTTCTTGGGACTGTCAGGGAAGCACAAATTTGAGGTGGGGGCAGATTAGGTCTGGGACATATCCTGAATCATTTGGATTTTCGGAGGCGGCCGGCCACTCTGGGACACAGGCTCCTGAAGAAAAACACCATTCTTTTTCCCTGTGAAGGAAAAGTTGCCAGCCCAGGTTCCTGATGTCAGTTTATAGCGTTCTCTTGGGACTGTCAGGGCAGCACAAATTTGAGGTGGAGGCCGGCTGGGTCTGGGAAATATCTTTAATTGTTTGGATTTTTTGGAGGCGTCCAGCCACTCAGGGTCAAAGGCCCCTGCAGGAAAACACCGACCCTTTTCCACGTGAAGGAAAAGTGTCCAGCCCTGGTTCCTGCTGTCAGTTTTTAGGATCCCCTTGGGACTGTCAGGGTAGCACAGGTTAGATTAGGGGGCCGTTTGGGTCTGGGACATATCCTTAATTTTTTGGATTTCTTTGAGGCGTCCAGCTACTCAGGGCCCCATGCCCTTGGAGAAAAACACTGGCCCTTTTCCGTTTGAAGGAAAAGTTGCCAGCCCATGTTCCTGCTGTCAGTTTGGAGGGTTCCCTTGGGACTCTCAGGGCAGCACAGGTTTGAGGTGGGGGCAGGTTGGGTCTGGGACATATCCTTAATCGTTTGGATTTTTTGGAGGCATCCGGCTACTCAGGGCCTCAGGCCCTTGGAGACAAACACCGGCCGTATTCCCTGTGAAGGAAAAGTTGCCAGCCCAGGTTGCTGATGTCAGTTTATAACGTTCTCTTGGGATTGTCAGGGAAGCACAGGTTTTGAGGTGGGGGCAGGTTGGGTCTGGGACATATCTTTAATCGTTTGGATATTTTGGAGGCGTCCAGCCACTATTGGACATAGGCTCTTCGAGAAAAAGACCACTCATTTTCCCTGTGAAGGAATTGTTGCCAGGGCAGGTTCCTCTTGTCAGTTTGTAGGGTTCACTTGGGACTGTCAGGGAAGCACAGGTTTGAGGTGGGGGCAGGTTAGGTCTGGGACATATCTTTAATCGTTTGGATAGTTTGGAGGCGGCCGGCCACTCTGGGACAAAGGCTCCTGAAGACAAACACCAGCCCTTTTCCCTGTGAAGGAAAAGTTGCCAGCCCAGGTTCCTCATGTCACATTATAGCGTTCCCTTGGGACTGTCAGGGCAGCACAAATTTGAGGTGGGGGCAGGTTGGGTCTGGGACATAACCTGAATCGTTTGGATTTTTTGGAGGCGGCAGGCCACCCAAGGCCAAAGCCCCCTGAAAACAAACACCGGCCCTTTTCCCTGTGAAGGAAAAGTTGCCAGCCCAGATTCCTCATGTCAGTTAGTAAGGTTTCCTTGGGACTGTCAGGGCAGCACAGTTTAGAGGTGGGGGCAGGTTGGGTCTTGGACATATCTTTAATCATTTGGATTTTTTGGAGGCGGCCGGCCACCCAAGGCCACAGGCTCCTCGAGAAAAAGACCGATCCTTTTCCCTGTAAGGAAAAGTTGCCGGTCCATGTTGCTGATGTCAGTTTGTAGGGTTCCCTTTGGACTGTCAGGGCAGCACAGGTTTGAGGTGGGGGCAGGTTAGGTCTGGGAAATATCTTTAATCGTTTGGATTTTCTGGAAGCGTCTGGCCACTCAGGGACAAAGGCCCCTGCAGGAAAAACACCGGCCATTTTCCCTGGAAAGGAAAAGTGTCCAGCCCAGGTTCCTGCTGTCACTTTGTAGGGTTCCCTAGGGGCTGTCAGGGGAACACAGGTTAGAGGTGGGGGCCGGTTGGGTCCGGGAGATATCCTTAATTGTTTGGATTTTTTGGAGGAATCCAGCTACTCAGGGCCTCAGGCCCTTGGAGACAAACACCGGCCGTATTCCCTGTGAAGGAAAAGTTGCCAGCCGTGGTTGCTGATGTCAGTTAGTAGGGTTCCTTTTGGACTATCAAGGCAGCACTTTTGAGGTGGGGGCAGGTTGGGTCTGGGACACATCTTTAATCATTTGGATTTATGGGAGGCGTCCGGCCACTCAAGGCCAAAGGCCCTTGGAGACAAACACCGGCCCTTTTCCCTGTGAAGGAAAAGTGTCCAGCCCAGGTTCCTGCTGTCACTTTGTAGGGTTCCCTAGGGACTGTCAGGGTAGCACAGGTTAGAGGAGGGGGCCGGTTGGGTCTGGGACATATCCTTAATTGTTTGGATTTCTTGGAGGCGTCTGGCCACTCAGGGACACAGGCCCTTGGAGACAAACACCGGCCGTATTCCCTGTGAAGGAAAGGTTTCCAGCCCTGGTTGCTGATGTCAGTTAGTAGGGTTCCCTTGGGACTGTCGGGGAAGCACAGGTTTTGAGGTGGGGGCACATTAGGTCTGGGAAATATCTTTTATCCTTTGGATTTTCGAAGGCGGCTGGCCACTCAAGGCCACAGGCCCCGAGAAACAAACACCGGCCCTTTTCCCTGTGAAGGAAAAGTTGCCAGCCCAGGTTCCTCATGTCAGTTTATAGGGTTCCTTTGGGACTGTCAGGGCAGCACAAGTTTGTGGTGGGGGCAGGTTAGGTCTGGGACATATTCTTAATTGTTTGGATTTTTTGGAGGCGGCCGGCCACCCAAGGCCACAGGCTCCTTGAGAAAAAGACTGGTCCTTTTCCCTGTAAGGAAAAGTTGCCGGTCCATTTTGCTGATGTCAGTTTGTAGGGTTTCCTTTGGACTGTCAGGGCAGCACAGGTTTAAGGTGGGGGCAGGTTGGGTCTGGGACATATCTTTAATCGTTTGGATTTTTTGGAGGCGGCCAGCCACTCAAGGCCACAGGCTCCTCGAGAAAAAGACCGCTCCTTGTCCCTGTAAGGAAAAGTTGCTGGTACAGGTTGTTGATGTCTTCAGGTAGAGTTCCCTTGGGACAGTCAGGGCAGCACAATTTTGAGGTGGGGGCAGGTTAGGTCTGGGAAATATCTTTAATCGTTTGGATTTTTTGGAGGCGGCCGGCTACTCAGGGACAAAGTCCCCTGCAGGTAAACACTGGCCCTTTTCGCTGGGAAGGAAAAGTGTCCAGCCCAGGATCCTGCTGTCACTTTGTAGGGTTCCCTTGGGACTGCCAGGGTAGCACAGGTTAGAGGTGGGGGCCGGTTGGGTCTGGGACATATCTTTAATCGTTTGGATTTCGTGGTGGCATCCGGCCACTCAAGGCCAAATGCCCTTGGAGACAAACACCGGTCCTATTCCCTGTGAAGGAAAGGTTGCCAGCCCTGGTTGCTGATGTCAGTTTGTAGGGTTCCCTTGGGACTGTAGGGGAAGCGCCGGTTTGAGTTGGGGTCAGGTTGGGTCTGGCACATATCTTTAATCGTTTGGATTTTTTGCCGGCGTCCGGCCACTCAAGGCCAAAGGCCCTACGAGACAAACACTGGCCATTTTTTCTTGGAAAGATATATGGTCAGCCCTGGTTCCTGCTGTCAGTTTGTAGGGTTCCCTTGGGACTGTCAGGGAAGTACAGGTTTTGAGGTGGGGGCAGGTTGGTTCTGGGACATATCCTTAATCATTTGGATTTTTGGAGGCGGCCGGCCACTCAAGGCCACAGGCCCCGAGAGACAAACACCGGCCCTTTTCCCTTTGAAGGAAAACTTGCCCACCCAGGTTCTTGCTGTCACTTTATAGCGTTCTCTTGGGACTGTCAGGACCGCACAAATTTGAGGTGGGGGCAGGTTGGGTCTGGGACATATCCTTAATCGTTTGGATTTTTTGGAGGCGGCCGGCCACTCAAGGCCAAAGGCCCCTGAAGAGAAACAACGGCACATTTACCTGTGAAGGAAAAGTTGCCAGCCCAGGTTCCTCATGTCAGTTAGTAAGGTTTCCTTGGGACTGTCAGGGCAGCACAGTATAGAGGTGGGGGCAGGTTGGGTCTGGGACATATCTTTAATCGTTTGGATTTTTTGGAGGCGGCCGGCCACCCAAGGCCAGAGGCTCCTCGAGAAAAAGACTGGTCCTTGTCCCTGTAAGGAAAAGTTTCCAGCCCTGGTTGCTGATGTCTGCATGTAGAGTTCCCTTGGGACTGTCAAGGCAGCACAGTTTTGAGGTGGGGGCAGGTTAGGTCTGGGAAATATCTTTAATCGTTTGGATTTTTTGGAAGCTTCTGGCCACTCAGGGACAAAGGCCCCTGCAGGAAAACACCAGCCCATTTTCCCTGGAAAGGAAAAGCGTCCAGCCCAGGTTCCTGCTGTCACTTTGAAGGGTTCCCTTGGGACTGTCAGGGTAGCACAGGTTAGAGGTGGGGGCCGGTTGGGTCTGGGACATATCCTTAATTGTTTGGATTTTTTGGAGGCATCCGGTTACTCAGGGCCTTTAGGCCCTTGGAGACAAACACCGGCCGTATTCCCTGTGAAGGAAAAGTTGCCAGCCCTGGTTGCTGATGTCAGTTAGTAGGGTTCCCTTTGGACTGTCAGGGCAGCACAGGTTAGAGGTGGGGGCAGGTTGGGTCCGAGACACATCTTTAATTGTTTGGATTTTTTGAAGGCGGTAGGCCACTCAAGGCCAAAGACCCTTGGAGACAAACACCGGCCCTTTTCCCTGTGAAGGAAAAGTTGACTGCCCGGGTTCCTGATGTCAGTTTATAGGGTTCCTTTGGGACTATCAGGGCAGCACATGTAAGAGGTGGGGGCAGGTTGGGTCTGGGACATATCCTTCATCATTTGGGTGTTTTGGAGGCGGCCGGCCACTCAAGGCCACAGACCCCTTCAGACAAACACTGGCCATTTTTTCTTGGAAAGATATATGGTCAGCCCTGGTTCCTGCTGTCAGTTTGTAGGGTTCCCTTGGGACTGTCAGGGAAGTACAGGTTTTGAGGTGGGGGCAGGTTGGGTCTGGGACATATCCTGAATCGTTTGGATTTTTTGGAGGCGGCCGGCCACTCAAGGCCAAAGGCCCCTGAAGACAAACACCGGCCCTTTTCCCTGTGAAGGAAAAGTGTCCAGCCCAGGTTCCTGCTGTCACTTTGTAGGGTTCCCTAGGGACTGTCAGGGTAGCACAGGTTAGAGGTGGGGGCCGGTTGGGTCTGGGACATATCCTTAATCATTTGGATTTTTGGAGGCGGCCGGCCACTCAAGGCCACAGGCCCTTGGAGACAAACACCGGCCCTTTTCCCTGTGAAGGAAAAGTTGCCAGCCCAGATTCCTCATGTCAGTTTATAGCGTTCTCTTGGGACTGTCAGGGCAGCACAAGTTTGTGGTGGGGGCAGGTTAGGTCTAGGACATATCTTTAATCATTTGGATTTTTTTGAGGCGGCCGGCCACCCAAGGCCACAGGCTCCTCGAGAAAAAGACCGATCCTTTTCCCTGTAAGGAAAAGTTGCCGGTCCATGTTGCTGATGTCAGTTTGTAGGGTTCCCTTTGGACTGTCAGGGCAGCACAGGTTTGAGGTGGGGGCAAGTTGGGTCTGGGACATATCTATAATCGTTTGGATTTTTTGGCGGCGTCCGGCCACTCAAGGCCACTGGCTCCTCGAGAAAAAGACCGGTCCTTGTCCCTGTAAGGAAAAGTTGCTGGTACAGGTTGTTGATGTCTTCAGGTTGAGTTCCCTTGGGACTGTAAAGGCAACACAGTTTTGAGGTGGGGGCAGGTTAGGTCTGGGAAATATCTTTAATCGTTTGGATTTTTTGGAGGCGTCTGGCCACTCTTGGACAAAGGCCCCTGCAGGAAAACACCGGCCCATTTTCCCTGGGAAGGAAAAGCGTCCAGCCCAGGTTCCTGCTGTCACTTTGTAGGGTTTCCTAGGGGCTGTTAGGGTAGCACAGGTTAGAGGAGGGGGCCGGTTGGGTCTGGGACATATCCTTAAATTGTTTGGATTTCTTGGAGGCGTCCGACTTCTCAGGGACACAGGCCCTTGGAGACAAACACCGGCCCTTTACCCTGTAAGGAAAAGTTGCTTGTACAGGTTGCTGATGTCAGTTTGTAGGGTTCCCTTTAGACTGTCAGGGCAGCACAGTATCGAGGTGGGGGCAGGTTGGGTCTAGGACATATCTTTAATCGTTTGGATTTTTTGGAGGCGGCAGGCCAGTCAAGGCCACAGGCTCCTCGAGAAAAGGACTGGTCCTTGTCCCTGTAAGGAAAAGCAGCCGGTCCAGGTTGCTGATGTCAGCAGGTAGAGTTCCCTTGGGACTGTCAAGGCAACACAGTTTTGAGGTGGGGCAGGTTAGGTCTGGGAAATATCTTTAATAGTTCGGATTTTTCGGAAGCGGACGGCCACTCAGGGACAAAGGCCCCTGCAGGTAAACACTGGCCATTTTCGCTGGGAAGGAAAAGTGCCCAGGCCAGGTTCCGGCTTTCACTTTGTAGGGTACTCTTGGGTCTGTCAGGGTAGCACAGGTTAGAGGAGGGGGCCGGTTGGGTCTGGGACATATCCTTAATTGTTTGGATTTCTTGGAGGTGTCCGGCCACTCAGGGACACAGGCCCTTGGAGACAAACACCGGCCATATTCCCTGTGAAGGAAAGGTTGCCAGCCCTGGTTGCTGATGTCAGTTTGTAGGGTTCCCTTGGGACTGTAGGGGAAGCGCCGGTTTGAGTTGGGGTCAGGTTGGGTCTGGCACATATCTTTAATCGTTTGGATTTTTTGCCGGCGTCCGGCCACTCAAGGCCAAAGGCCCTACGAGACAAACACTGGCCATTTTTTCTTGGAAAGATATATGGTCAGCCCTGGTTCCTGCTGTCAGTTTGTAGGGTTCCCTTGGGACTGTCAGGGAAGTACAGGTTTTGAGGTGGGGGCAGGTTGGTTCTGGGACATATCCTTAATCATTTGGATTTTTGGAGGCGGCCGGCCACTCAAGGCCACAGGCCCCGAGAGACAAACACCGGCCCTTTTCCCTTTGAAGGAAAACTTGCCCACCCAGGTTCCTGCTGTCACTTTATAGCGTTCTCTTGGGACTGTCAGGACCGCACAAATTTGAGGTGGGGGCAGGTTGGGTCTGGGACATATCCTGAATCGTTTGGATTTTTTGGAGGCGGCCGGCCACTCAAGGCCAAAGGCCCCTGAAGAGAAACAACGGCACATTTACCTGTGAAGGAAAAGTTGCCAGCCCAGGTTCCTCATGTCAGTTAGTAAGGTTTCCTTGGGACTGTCAGGGCAGCACAGTATAGAGGTGGGGGCAGGTTGGGTCTGGGACATATCTTTAATCGTTTGGATTTTTTGGAGGCGGCCGGCCACTCAAGGCCACAGGCCCCTTCAGACAAACACTGGCCATTTTTTCTTGGAAAGATATATGGTCAGCCCTGGTTCCTGCTGTCAGTTTGTAGGGTTCCCTTGGGACTGTCAGGGAAGTACAGGTTTTGAGGTGGGGGCAGGTTGGTTCTGGGACATATCCTTAATCGTTTGGATTTTCGGAGGCGGCCGGCCACTCAAGGCCACAGGCCCCAAGAGACAAACACCAGCCGTTTTTCCTGGGAAGGAAAAGTTGCCATCCTGGGTTTTTGAGGTCAATTTGTAGGGTTCCCTTGGGACTGTCAGGACCGCGCAAATTTGAGGTGGGGGCAGGTTAGGTCTGGGACATATCCTGAATCGTTTGGATTTTTTGGAGGCGGCCGGCCACTCAAGGCCAAAGGCCCCTGAAGACAAACACCGGCCCTTTTCCCTGTGAAGGAAAAGTGTCCAGCCCAGGTTCCTGCTGTCACTTTGTAGGGTTCCCTAGGGACTGTCAGGGTAGCACAGGTTAGAGGTGGGGGCCGGTTGGGTCTGGGACATATCCTTAATCATTTGGATTTTTGGAGGCGGCCGGCCACTCAAGGCCACAGGCCCTTGGAGACAAACACCGGCCCTTTTCCCTTTGAAGGAAAACTTGCCCACCCAGGTTCCTCACGTCACTTTATAGCGTTCTCTTGGGACTGTCGGGACCGCACAAATTTGAGGTGGGGGCAGGTTGGGTCTGGGACATATCCTGAATCGTTTGGATTTTTTGGAGGCGGCCGGCCACTCAAGGCCAAAGGCCCCTGAAGAGAAACAACGGCACATTTACCTGTGAAGGAAAAGTTGCCAGCCCAGGTTCCTCATGTCAGTTAGTAAGGTTTCCTTGGGACTGTCAGGGCAGCACAGTATAGAGGTGGGGGGCAGGTTGGGTCTGGGACATATCTTTAATCGTTTGGATTTTTTGGAGGCGTCCGGCCACCCAAGGCCAGAGGCTCCTCGAGAAAAAGACTGGTCCTTGTCCCTGTAAGGAAAAGTTTCCAGCCATGGTTGCTGATGTCTGCATGTAGAGTTCCCGTTGGACTGTCAAGGCAGCACAGGTTTGAGGTGGGGCCAGGTTAGGTCTGGGACATATCCTTAATCGTTTGGATTTTATGAAAGCTCCTGGCAACTCAGGGACAAAGGCCCCTGCAGGAAAACACCAGCCCATTTTCCCTGGGAAGGAAAAGCGTCCAGCCCAGGTTCCTGCTGTCACTTTGAAGGGTTCCCTAGGGACTGACAGGGTAGCACAGGTTAGAGGTGGGGGCCTGTTGGCTCTGGGACATATCGTTAATTGTTTGGATTTCTTGGACGCATCCGGCTACTCAGGGCCTCAGGCCCTTGGAGACAAACACCGGCTGTATTCCCTGTGAAGGAAAAGTTGCCAGCCCTGGTTGCTGATGTCAGTTAGTAGGGTTCCCTTTGGACTGTCAGGGCAGCAGAGGTTAGAGGTGGGGGCAGGTTGGGTCTGGGTAATATCCTTCATCGTTTGGGTGTTTTGGAGGCGGCCGGCCACTCAAGGACACAGGCCCCTTCAGACAAACACCGGCCATTTTTTCTTGGAAAGATATATGGTCAGCCCTTGTTCCTGGTGTCAGTTTGTAGGGTTCCCTTGGGACTGTCGGGGAAGCACAGGTTTTAAGGTGGGGGCAGGTTGGGTCTGAGACATATCCTTAATCAATTGGATTTTCGGAGGCGGCCGGCCACTCAAGGCCACAGGCCCCGAGAGACAAACACCGGCCCTTTTCCCTGTGAAGGAAAAGTTGCCAGCCCAGGTTCCTCATGTCAGTTTTTAGGGTTCCCTTGGGACTGTCCGGGCAGCATAAATTTTAGGTGGGGGCCGGTTAGGTCTGGGACATATCTTTAATCGTTTGGATTTTTTGCAGGCGGCCGACCACTCAGGGACTAAGGCCCCTGCAGGAAAACACTGGCCATTTTTCCTGTGGGGGGAAAGTTTCCAGCCCAGGGTCCTGATGTCAATTTGTAGCGTTCTCTTGGGACTGTCAGGGCAGCACAAGTTTGTGGTGGGGGCAGGTTAGGTCTGGGACATATCTTTAATCGTTTGGATTTTTTGGAGGCGGCCAGCCACCCAAGGCCACAGGCTCCTGGAGAAAAAGACCGGTCCTTTTCCCTGTAAGGAAAAGCAGCCGGTCCATGTTGCTGATGTCAGTTTGTAGGGTTCCCTTTGGACTGTCAGGGCAGCACAGGTTTGAGGAGGGGGCCGGTTGGGTCTGGGACATATCCTTAATTGTTTGGATTTTTTGGAGACGTCCGGCCACTCAGGGACACAGGCCCTTGGAGACAAATTCCGGCCCTTTACCCTGTAAGGAAAAGTTGCTGGTCCAGGTTGCTGATGTCAGTTTATAGGGTTCCCTTTGGACTGTCAGGGCAGCACAAATTTGAGGTGGGGGCAGGTTGGGTCTGGGACATATCTTTAATCGTTTGGATTTTTTTGGAGGTGGCCGGCCACTCAAGGGCACAGGCTTCTCGAGAAAAAGACTGGTCCTAGTCCCTGTAAGGAAAAGCAACGCGTCCAGGTTGCTGATGTCTGCATGTAGAGTTCCCTTGGGACTGTCAAGGCAGCACAGGTTTGAGGTGGGGCCAGGTTAGGTCTGGGAAATATCTTTAATCATTTGGATTTTTTTGGAGGCGGCCGGCCACTCTGGGACAAAGGCCCCTGCAGGAAAACTCTGGCCATTTTCCCTGGGAAGGAAAAGCGTCCAGCCCAGGTTCCTGCTGTCACTTTGTAGCGTTCCCTAGGGACTGTCAGGGTAGCACAGTATAGAGGTGGGGGTAGGTTAGGTCTGGGACATATCTTTAATCGTTTGGATTTTTTGGAGGCGGCCGGCCACTCAAGGCCACAGGCTCCTCGAGAAAAAGACCGCTCCTTTTCCCTGTAAGGAAAAGTTGCCGGTCCATGTTGCTGATGTCAGTTTGTAGGGTTCCCTTTGGACTGTCAGGGCAGCACAAATTTGAGGTGGGGCAGGTTGGGTCTGGGACATATATTTAATCGTTTGGATTTTTTGGTGGCGGCCAGCCACTCAGGGCCACAGGCTCCTCGAGCAAAAGACCGGTCCTTGTCCCTGTAAGGAAAAGTTTCTGGTACAGGTTGTTGATGTCTTCAGGTAGAGTTCCCTTGGGACTGTCAAGGCAGCGCAGTTTTGAGGTGGGGGCAGGTTGGGTCTGGGAAATATTTTAATCGTTTGGATTTTTTGGAGGTGGCCAGCCAACCAAGGCCAGAGGCTCCTCGAGAAAAAGACTGTTCCTTGTCCCTGTAAGGAAAAGTTTCCAGCCATGGTTGCTGATGTCTGCATGTAGAGTTCCCGTTGGACTGTCAAGGCAGCACATGTTTGAGGTGGGGCCAGGTTAGGTCTGGGACATATCCTTAATCGTTTGGATTTTATGAAAGCTTCTGGCAACTCAGGGACAAAGGCCCCTGCAGGAAAACACCAGCCCATTTTCCCTGGGAAGGAAAAGCGTCCAGCCCAGGTTCCTGCTGTCACTTTGAAGGGTTCCCTAGGGACTGACAGGGTAGCACAGGTTAGAGGTGGGGGCCGGTTGGGTCTGGGACATATCCTTAATTGTTTGGATTTCGTTGTGGCGTCTGGCTACTCAGGGCCTCAGGCCCTTGGAGACAAACACCGGCTGTATTCCCTGTGAAGGAAAAGTTGCCAGCCCTGGTTGCTGATGTCAGTTAGTAGGGTTCCCTTTGGACTGTCAGGGCAGCACAGGTTTGAGGTGGGGGCAGGTTGGGTCTGGGACACATCTTTATTAGTTTGGATTTTTTGAAGGCGTCCGGCCACTCAAGGCCAAAGGCCCTTGGAGACAAACACCGGCCCTTTTCCCTTTGAACGAAAAGTTGACAGCCCGGGTTCCTGATGTCAGCTTATTGGGTTCCTTTGGGACTGTCAGGGCAGCACAAATTTGAGGTGGGGGCAGGTTGGGTCTGGGACATATCCTTAATCTTTTGGATTTTTGGAGGCGGCCGGCCACTCTGGGACACAGGCTCCTGAAGACAAACACCGGCCTTTTTCCATGTGAAGGAAAAGTTGCCAGCCCAGGTTCCTCATGTCAGTTTATAGCGTTACCTTGATACCGGTCCTCGGCGTCTTTCGGCAGAAGCGGCGCTCCGGAGCGCTCCGCTGCCACTCTACTGAGCTGTGCGCGAATTAGCCGCTTCTTCGCCTCCGAGAGGCAGAGATCGCGGTTGCTTGGAAGAGGCGAAGAACGAAGCCGCAAAGAAGCGGGCTTGTGTGCGAAGCCTTCTGACTGCTGGAGGACGGTGGCTGCAGCTCTCCTGCCTCTTGAATTCACTCTCGGCAAGCGAATGGAAAGCGTTCCAGGACAACTTGCCTGGGTTTTGACTTGGTCCTGATGCGTCCCACCTTGGCAAGTCTTGCTCGTCGCCAGAGGCTCCGAGATGAACAGAAGACGGTGGCAGCTGCTGAAAAGAAGGGCAGCGGTGAGTTTGTCGACGAGCAAGAACATAGGCAGCTGACTGTGCTTGGGAAGGAGCAGCTGCCTGGTTTTGGCAATTGCCTTCACAGCGCCCAGAAGCCCGGTGCTCTGCTGCTTTGTTTTTCGCAGTCAGTCAATTGCACACTAGTGAAGCTGAGCCAGGCTCTTCAGCTTTGCTGCTTTTGAGCATCTGTGCTCCACTTATGCTCTGTGACATCTCTCGAGGTTGTTTGCCTCGCCCAGGCTGGCAAGTGCCCGCTAGTACCTAGAGCTGGGCAGGAGAGGGCAGAGAGCACTTCCATCTGACAGCAGGTTGCAGATTGCCTCGGAAAGAGCCGTGTCCTTGGAATGTGCAGCAAATCCTCTTTCTTTGCAAACCGCGGTTAGTGTGCAGTGCAGGTACACTCTCCCCTTGCCAAATGGAGTGGGAAAGCTTTTCGCTAAGATAGAGACGACTAGAGAAGCAGAAGCGCGGCTCCGGAGCGATCCGGAGGAAAGTGCCGCTTCCCGGCGTCTTTCGGCTTGAAGCGGCGCTCCGGAGCGCTGCGCTGCCGCTCTACTGAGCTGTGCGCGAATTAGCCGCTTCTTCGCCTCCGAGAGGCAGAGATGGCGGTTGCTTGGAAGAGGCGAAGAACGAAGCCGCAAAGAAGCGGGCTGGTGTGCGAAGCCTTCCGACTGCTGGAGGACGGTGGCTGCCGCTCTCCTGCCTGTTGAATTCACTCTCGGCAAGCGAATGGAAAGCGTTCCAGGACAACTTGCCTGGGTTTTGACTTGGTCCTGATGCGTCCCACCTTGGCAAGTCTTGCTCGTCGCCAGAGGCTCCGAGATGCACAGAAGACGGTGGCAGCTGCTGAAAAGAAGGGCAGCGGTGAGTTTGTCGACAAGCAAGAACATAGGCAGCTGCCTGTGCTTGGGAAGGAGCAGCTGCCTGGTTTTGGCAATTGCCTTCACAGCGCCCAGAAGCCCGGTGCTCTGCTGCTTTGTTTTTCGCAGTCAGTCAATTGCACACTAGTGAAGCTGAGCCAGGCTCTTCAGCTTTGCTGCTTTTGAGCATCTGTGCTCCACTTATGCTCTGTGACATCTCTGGAGGTTGTTTGCCTCGCCCAGGCTGGCAAGTGCCCGCTAGTAGCTAGAGCTGGGCAGGAGAGGGCAGAGAGCACTTCCATCTGACAGCAGGTTGCAGATTGCCTCGGAAAGAGCCGTGTCCTTGGAATGTGCAGCAAATCCTCTTTCTTTGCAAACCGCGGTTAGTGTGCAGTGCAGGTCCACTCTCCCCTTGCCAAATGGAGTGGGAAAGCTTTTCGCTAAGATAGAGACGACTAGAGAGGCAGAAGCGGGGCTCCGGAGCTATCCGGAGGGAAGTGCCGCTTCCCGGCGTCTTTCGGCTTGAAGCGGCGCTCCGGAGCGCTGCGCTGCCGCTCTACTGAGCTGTGCGCGAATTAGCCGCTTCTTCGCCTCCGAGAGGCAGAGATGGCGGTTGCTTGGAAGAGGCGAAGAACGAAGCCGCAAAGAAGCGGGCTTGTGTGCGAAGCCTTCCGACTGCTGGAGGACGGTGGCTGCCGCTCTCCTGCCTGTTGAATTCACTCTCGGCAAGCGAATGGAAAGCGTTCCAGGACAACTTGCCTGGGTTTTGACTTGGTCCTGATGCGTCCCACCTTGGCAAGTCTTGCTCATCGCCAGAGGCTCCGAGATGCACAGAAGACGGTGGCAGCTGCTGAAAAGAAGGGCAGCGGTGAGTTTGTCGACAAGCAAGAACATAGGCAGCTGCCTGTGCTTGGGAAGGAGCAGCTGCCTGGTTTTGGCAATTGCCTTCACAGCGCCCAGAAGCCCGGTGCTCTGCTGCTTTGTTTTTCGCAGTCAGTCAATTGCACACTAGTGAAGCTGAGCCAGGCTCTTCAGCTTTGCTGCTTTTGAGCATCTGTGCTCCACTTATGCTCTGTGACATCTCTGGAGCTTGTTTGCCTCGCCCAGGCTGGCAAGTGCCCGCTAGTAGCTAGAGCTGGGCAGGAGAGGGCAGAGAGCACTTCCATCTGACAGCAGGTTGCAGATTGCCTCGGAAAGAGCCGTGTCCTTGGAATGTGCAGCAAATCCTCTTTCTTTGCAAACCGCGGTTAGTGTGCAGTGCAGGTCCACTCTCCCCTTGCCAAATGGAGTGGGAAAGCTTTTCGCTAAGATAGAGACGACTAGAGAGGCAGAAGCGGGGCTCCGGAGCTATCCGGAGGGAAGTGCCGCTTCCCGGCGTCTTTCGGCTTGAAGCGGCGCTCCGGAGCGCTGCGCTGCCGCTCTACTGAGCTGTGCGCGAATTAGCCGCTTCTTCGCCTCCGAGAGGCAGAGATGGCGGTTGCTTGGAAGAGGCGAAGAACGAAGCCGCAAAGAAGCGGGCTGGTGTGCGAAGCCTTCCGACTGCTGGAGGACGGTGGCTGCCGCTCTCCTGCCTGTTGAATTCACTCTCGGCAAGCGAATGGAAAGCGTTCCAGGACAACTTGCCTGGGTTTTGACTTGGTCCTGATGCGTCCCACCTTGGCAAGTCTTGCTCGTCGCCAGAGGCTCCGAGATGCACAGAAGACGGTGGCAGCTGCTGAAAAGAAGGGCAGCGGTGAGTTTGTCGACGAGCAAGAACATAGGCAGCTGCCTGTGCTTGGGAAGGAGCAGCTGCCTGGTTTTGGCAATTGCCTTCACAGCGCCCAGAAGCCCGGTGCTCTGCTGCTTTGTTTTTCGCAGTCAGTCAATTGCACACTAGTGAAGCTGAGCCAGGCTCTTCAGCTTTGCTGCTTTTGAGCATCTGTGCTCCACTTATGCTCTGTGACATCTCTGGAGGTTGTTTGCCTCGCCCAGGCTGGCAAGTGCCCGCTAGTACCTAGAGCTGGGCAGGAGAGGGCAGAGAGCACTTCCATTTGACAGCAGGTTGCAGATTGCCTCGGAAAGAGCCGTGTCCTTGGAATGTGCAGCAAATCCTCTTTCTTTGCAAACCGCGGTTAGTGTGCAGTGCAGGTCCACTCTCCCCTTGCCAACTGGAGTGGGAAAGCTTTTCGCTAAGATAGAGACGACTAGAGAAGCAGAAGCGCGGCTCCGGAGCGATCCGGAGGAAAGTGCCACTTCCCGGCGTCTTTCGGCTTGAAGCGGCGCTCCGGAGCGCTGCGCTGCCGCTCTACTGAGCTGTGCGCGAATTAGCCGCTTCTTCGCCTCCGAGAGGCAGAGATGGCGGTTGCTTGGAAGAGGCGAAGAACGAAGCCGCAAAGAAGCGGGCTGGTGTGCGAAGACTTCGGACTGCTGGAGGACGGTGGCTGCCGCTCTCCTGCCTGTTGAATTCACTCTCGGCAAGCGAATGGAAAGCGTTCCAGGACAACTTGCCTGGGTTTTGACTTGGTCCTGATGCGTCCCACCTTGGCAAGTCTTGCTCGTCGCCAGAGGCTCCGAGATGCACAGAAGACGGTGGCAGCTGCTAAAAAGAAGGGCAGCGGTGAGTTTGTCGACCAGCAAGAACATAGGCAGCTGCCTGTGCTTGGGAAGGAGCAGCTGCCTGGTTTTGGCAATTGCCTTCACAGCGCCCAGAAGCCCGGTGCTCTGCTGCTTTGTTTTTCGCAGTCAGTCAGTTGCACACTAGTGAAGCTGAGCCAGGCTCTTCAGCTTTGCTGCTTTTGAGCATCTGTGCTCCACTTATGCTCTGTGACATCTCTGGAGGTTGTTTGCCTCGCCCAGGCTGGCAAGTGTCCGCTAGTACCTAGAGCTGGGCAGGAGAGGGCAGAGAGCACTTCCATCTGACAGCAGGTTGCAGATTGCCTCGGAAAGAGCCGTGTCCTTGGAATGTGCAGCAAATCCTCTTTCTTTGCAAACCGCGGTTAGTGTGCAGTGCAGGTCCACTCTCCCCTTGCCAAATGGAGTGGGAAAGCTTTTCGCTAAGATAGAGACGACTAGAGAAGCAGAAGCGCGGCTCCGGAGCTATCCGGAGGAAAGTGCCGCTTCCCGGCGTCTTTCGGCTTGAAGCGGTGCTCCGGAGCGCTGCGCTGCCGCTCTACTGAGCTGTGCGCGAATTAGCCGCTTCTTCGCCTCCGAGAGGCAGAGATGGCGGTTGCTTGGAAGAGGCGAAGAACGAAGCCGCAAAGAAGCGGGCTTGTGTGCGAAGCCTTCTGACTGCTGGAGGACGGTGGCTGCCGCTCTCCTGCCTGTTGAATTCACTCTCGGCAAGCGAATGGAAAGCGTTCCAGGACAACTTGCCTGGGTTTTGACTTGGTCCTGATGCGTCCCACCTTGGCAAGTCTTGCTCGTCGCCAGAGGCTCCGAGATGCACAGAAGACGGTGGCAGCTGCTGAAAAGAAGGGCAGCGGTGAGTTTGTCGACGAGCAAGAACATAGGCAGCTGACTGTGCTTGGGAAGGAGCAGCTGCCTGGTTTTGGCAATTGCCTTCACAGCGCCCAGAAGCCCGGTGCTCTGCTGCTTTGTTTTTCGCAGTCAGTCAATTGCACACTAGTGAAGCTGAGCCAGGCTCTTCAGCTTTGCTGCTTTTGAGCATCTGTGCTCCACTTATGCTCTGTGACATCTCTGGAGCTTGTTTGCCTCGCCCAGGCTGGCAAGTGCCCGCTAGTACCTAGAGCTGGGCAGGAGAGGGCAGAGAGCACTTCCATCTGACAGCAGGTTGCAGATTGCCTCGGAAAGAGCCGTGTCCTTGGAATGTGCAGCAAATCCTCTTTCTTTGCAAACCGCGGTTAGTGTGCAGTGCAGGTCCACTCTCCCCTTGCCAAATGGAGTGGGAAAGCTTTTCGCTAAGATAGAGACGACTAGAGAAGCAGAAGCGCGGCTCCGGAGCTATCCGGAGGAAAGTGCCACTTCCCGGCGTCTTTCGGCTTGAAGCGGCGCTCCGGAGCGCTGTGCTGCCGCTCTACTAAGCTGTGCGCGAATTAGCCGCTTCTTCGCCTCCGAGAGGCAGAGATGGCGGTTGCTTGGAAGAGGCGAAGAACGAAGCCGCAAAGAAGCGGGCTTGTGTGCGAAGCCTTCTGACTGCTGGAGGACGGTGGCTGCCGCTCTCCTGCCTGTTGAATTCACTCTCGGCAAGCGAATGGAAAGCGTTCCAGGACAACTTGCCTTGGTTTTCACTTGGTCCTGATGCGTCCCACCTTGGCAAGTCTTGCTCGTCGCCAGAGGCTCCGAGATGCACAGAAGACGGTGGCAGCTGCTGAAAAGAAGGGCAGTGGTGAGTTTGTCGACGAGCAAGAACATAGGCAGTTGACTGTGCTTGGGAAGGAGCAGCTGCCTGGTTTTGGCAATTGCCTTCACAGCGCCCAGAAGCCCGGTGCTCTGCTGCTTTGTTTTTCGCAGTCAGTCAATTGCACACTAGTGAAGCTGAGCCAGGCTCTTCAGCTTTGCTGCTTTTGAGCATCTGTGCTCCACTTATGCTCTGTGACATCTCTGGAGGTTGTTTGCCTCGCCCAGGCTGGCAAGTGCCCGCTAGTACCTAGAGCTGGGCAGGAGAGGGCAGAGAGCACTTCCATCTGACTGCAGGTTGCAGATTGCCTCGGAAAGAGCCGTGTCCTTGGAATGTGCAGCAAATCCTCTTTCTTTGCAAACCGCGGTTAGTGTGCAGTGCAGGTCCACTCTCCCCTTGCCAAATGGAGTGGGAAAGCTTTTCGCTAAGATAGAGACGACTAGAGAAGCAGAAGCGCGGCTCCGGAGCTATCCGGAGGAAAGTGCCGCTTCCCGGCGTCTTTCGGCTTGAAGCGGCGCTCCGGAGTGCTGCGCTGCCGCTCGACTGAGCTGTGCGCGAATTAGCCGCTTCTTCGCCTCCGAGAGGCAGAGATGGCAGTTGCTTGGAAGAGGCGAAGAACGAAGCCGCAAAGAAGCGGGCTTGTGTGCGAAGCCTTCCGACTGCTGGAGGACGGTGGCTGCCGCTCTCCTGCCTGTTGAATTCACTCTCGGCAAGCGAATGGAAAGCGTTCCAGGACAACTTGCCTGGGTTTTGACTTGGTCCTGATGCGTCCCACCTTGGCAAGTCTTGCTCGTCGCCAGAGGCTCCGAGATGCACAGAAGACGGTGGCAGCTGCTGAAAAGAAGGGCAGCGGTGAGTTTGTCGACGAGCAAGAACATAGGCAGCTGCCTGTGCTTGGGAAGGAGCAGCTGCCTGGTTTTGGCAATTGCCTTCACAGCGCCCAGAAGCCCGGTGCTCTGCTGCTTTGTTTTTCGCAGTCAGTCAATTGCACACTAGTGAAGCTGAGCCAGGCTCTTCAGCTTTGCTGCTTTTGAGCATCTGTGCTCCACTTATGCTCTGTGACATCTCTGGAGGTTGTTTGCCTCGCCCAGGCTGGCAAGTGCCCGCTAGTAGCTAGAGCTGGGCAGGAGAGGGCAGAGAGCACTTCCATCTGACAGCAGGTTGCAGATTGCCTCGGAAAGAGCCGTGTCCTTGGAATGTGCAGCAAATCCTCTTTCTTTGCAAACCGCGGTTAGTGTGCAGTGCAGGTCCACTCTCCCCTTGCCAAATGGAGTGGGAAAGCTTTTCGCTAAGATAGAGACGACTAGAGAAGCAGAAGCGCGGCTCCGGAGCTATCCGGAGGAAAGTGCCACTTCCCGGCGTCTTTCGGCTTGAAGCGGCGCTCCGGAGCGCTGCGCTGCCGCTCTACTGAGCTGTGCGCGAATTAGCCGCTTCTTCGCCTCCGAGAGGCAGAGATGGCGGTTGCTTGGGAGAGGCGAAGAACGAAGCCGCAAAGAAGCGGGCTTGTGTGCGAAGCCTTCTGACTGCTGGAGGACGGTGGCTGCCGCTCTCCTGCCTGTTGAATTCACTCTCGGCAAGCGAATGGAAAGCGTTCCAGGACAACTTGCCTTGGTTTTCACTTGGTCCTGATGCGTCCCACCTTGGCAAGTCTTGCTCGTCGCCAGAGGCTCCGAGATGCACAGAAGACGGTGGCAGCTGCTGAAAAGAAGGGCAGCGGTGAGTTTGTCGACAAGCAAGAACATAGGCAGCTGACTGTGCTTGGGAAGGAGCAGCTGCCTGGTTTTGGCAATTGCCTTCACAGCGCCCAGAAGCCCGGTGCTCTGCTGCTTTGTTTTTCGCAGTCAGTCAGTTGCACACTAGTGAAGCTGAGCCAGGCTCTTCAGCTTTGCTGCTTTTGAGCATCTGTGCTCCACTTATGCTCTGTGACATCTCTCGAGGTTGTTTGCCTCGCCCAGGCTGGCAAGTGCCCGCTAGTAGCTAGAGCTGGGCAGGAGAGGGCAGAGAGCACTTCCATCTGACAGCAGGTTGCAGATTGCCTCGGAAAGAGCCGTGTCCTTGGAATGTGCAGCAAATCCTCTTTCTTTGCAAACCGCGGTTAGTGTGCAGTGCAGGTCCACTCTCCCCTTGCCAAATGGAGTGGGAAAGCTTTTCGCTAAGATAGAGACGATTAGAGAAGCAGAAGCGCGGCTCCGGAGCGATCCGGAGGAAAGTGCCACTTCCCGGCGTCTTTCGGCTTGAAGCGGCGCTCCGGAGCACTGCGCTGCCGCTCTACTGAGCTGTGCGCGAATTAGCCGCTTCTTCGCCTCCGAGAGGCAGAGATGGCGGTTGCTTGGAAGAGGCGAAGAACGAAGCCGCAAAGAAGCGGGCTTGTGTGCGAAGCCTTCCGACTGCTGGAGGACGGTGGCTTGCCGCTCTCCTGCCTGTTGAATTCACTCTCGGCAAGCGAATGGAAAGCGTTCCAGGACACTTGCCTGGGTTTTGACTTGGTCCTGATGCGTCCCACCTTGGCAAGTCTTGCTCATCGCCAGAGGCTCCGAGATGCACAGAAGACGGTGCAGCTGCTGAAAAGAAGGGCAGCGGTTGAGTTTGTCGACGAGCAAGAACATAGGCAGCTGCCTGTGCTTGGGAAGGAGCAGCTGCCTGGTTTTGGCAATTGCCTTCACAGCGCCCAGAAGCCCGGTGCTCTGCTGCTTTGTTTTTCGCAGTCAGTCAATTGCACACTAGTGAAGCTGAGCCAGGCTCTTCAGCTTTGCTGCTTTTGAGCATCTGTGCTCCACTTATGCTCTGTGACATCTCTGGAGGTTGTTTGCCTCGCCAGGCTGGCAAGTGCCCGCTAGTACCTAGAGCTGGGCAGGAGAGGGCAGAGAGCACTTCCATCTGACAGCAGGTTGCAGATTGCCTCGGAAAGAGCCGTGTCCTTGGAATGTGCAGCAAATCCTCTTTCTTTGCAAACCGCGGTTAGTGTGCAGTGCAGGTCCACTCTCCCCTTGCCAACTGGAGTGGGAAAGCTTTTCGCTAAGATAGAGACGACTAGAGAAGCAGAAGCGCGGCTCCGGAGCTATCCGGAGGAAAGTGCCACTTCCCGGCGTCTTTCGGCTTGAAGCGGCGCTCCGGAGCGCTGCGCTGCCGCTCTACTAAGCTGTGCGCGAATTAGCCGCTTCTTCGCCTCCGAGAGGCAGAGATGGCGGTTGCTTGGAAGAGGCGAAGAACGAAGCCGCAAAGAAGCGGGCTTGTGTGCGAAGCCTTCTGACTGCTGGAGGACGGTGGCTGCCGCTCTCCTGCCTGTTGAATTCACTCTCGGCAAGCGAATGGAAAGCGTTCCAGGACAACTTGCCTTGGTTTTCACTTGGTCCTGATGCGTCCCACCTTGGCAAGGTCTTGCTCGTCGCCAGAGGCTCCGAGATGCACAGAAGACGGTGGCAGCTGCTGAAAAGAAGGGCAGTGTGGTGAGTTTGTCGACGAGCAAGAACATAGGCAGTTGGACTGTGCTTGGGAAGGAGCAGCTGCTGGTTTTGGCAATTGCCTTCACAGCGCCCAGAAGCCCGGTGCTCTGCTGCTTTGTTTTCGCAGTCAGTCAATTGCACACTAGTGAA